>NC_141685.1:1200000-1800000 GCF_964263255.1 Lissotriton vulgaris
ACCTACCGGTTCACGACCCCCTATCACCCCCAAGGGAACGGACTTGTTGAGCGGTTCAACCGCACGCTAAAAGGGATGATCGGGGGATTGGAAGAGCCCCTCCGTCGCCAGTGGGATGTGCTGCTGCCGTGCCTCCTCTTCGCCTACCGAGAGGTCCCGCAGAAATCCCTAGGCTTCAGCCCATTCGAACTGCTATATGGGCACCCAGTGCGGGGGCCGCTCAGCCTGATCAAAGAAGGCTGGGAGATGTCCCCGGCCAAGAGCCCTCCAGATGTCTTCCGGTACCTCCTCACCCTCCGCAACCAGTCCCGGCGGTTCAGAGACCTAGCAAAAGCCAACCTAGAGGCCAGTCAAGAGGACATGAAAAAATGGTATGACCAGAACGCCTCATCCATTGAATTCGAGCCGGGGCAACAGGTATGGGTAATGTCCCCCACGGAGCCATGCGCTCTCCAAGACAAATGGACGGGACCCTTCAAGGTAATCGAACGCAAGGGCCCTGCCACCTATCTGATCGATGTGGAGTCCTCCCGGAACCCACTCCGAGTCCTCCACACCAACAGACTGAAACCCCACTTTGCACGAACAGAACTCAGCCTACTGATGGCCACAGACAATGGGGTTGAAGACGACTCCGAGCCTCTCCCTGACCTCCTGCGGACCCAGGAGCAAGACGGCTCCGTGGATGGGGTCCGACTCTCGGAGACCCTCACCAGAGAACAACGCCAAGAGTGCCAAGCCCTCCTGTCACGGTTCGCCAGTCTGTTCTCCCTCACCCCAGGTGTCACTTCCTGGTGTGTGCATGATGTGGACACCGGAGACAGCCCTCCTATCCGCCACCGGGCCTACCGCGTACCTGATCGGGTACGGGCCTGCATCCAGACGGAAGTGGCTAAGATGCTCACGCTCGGGGTCATCGAGCCCTCAGACAGTCCATGGGCCAGCCCGGTCGTACTGGTCCCCAAAGCAGCCGCCCCCGGAACCACACCAGAACTCCGGTTCTGCGTCGACTACCGGGGCCTGAATGAAGTCACCAGAACGGACGCACATCCCATCCCCCGGGCAGATGAACTGGTCGACCGAATGGGAGCTGCCCGCTACCTCAGCATCTTCGACCTGACAGCAGGTTATTGGCAGATCGGTCTCACACCCCGAGCACAGGAACGTTCTGCCTTCTCCACCCCCGATGGCCACTACCATTTTACGGTCATGCCCTTCGGCATGAAGAATGCCCCAGCGACTTTCCAACGGCTCGTCAATCAGGTCCTGGCGGGGCTCGAAGGGTTCAGCGCCGCCTACCTAGACGACATCGCTGTGTACAGCCACCATTGGACCGAGCACCTCCACCACCTCCGAGCAGTGCTGCAAGCCCTTCAGCGAGCTGGCCTCACGATCAAGGCCAGCAAGTGTCAAATTGGACAAGGGTCCGTGACCTACCTCGGACACCAGGTGGGAAGCGGCATAGTGGCCCCTCTACAGCTGAAAATTGCCGCCATCCAGGACTGGCAGCCCCCTATCACCCAAACCGAGGTACGAGCCTTCCTGGGCCTCACGGGCTATTACCGAAGATTCGTGAAAGACTATGGTACCATAGTGGGGCCTCTCACCGAACTCACGTCAAAGAATCAGCCCAAGAAGGTGAACTGGAACCCAGAGTGTCAAGCGGCATTCGAACAGTTGAAGGCCGCCATGTGTTCCGCTCCTGTGCTCCAGGCCCCAGACTACAGCCGGGAGTTCGTCGTCCAGACGGACGCCTCCGACCAGGGCATTGGAGCGGTCCTGTCTCAAGTGAACACCGAAGGCCTTGATCAACCGGTGGCCTTCATCAGCCGGAGACTCCTACCACGGGAGCAACGCTGGAGCACCATAGAGAGGGAAGCCTTCGCTGTGGTATGGGCCCTCAAGAAGCTCCGGCCCTACCTTTTTGGCACCCACTTTCGGGTGCAGACCGACCACCGACCCCTGCAGTGGCTGATGCATATGCGGGGGGAAAACCCAAAGTTGCTACGCTGGTCCATCTCCTTGCAAGGTATGGACTTCACAGTCGAACACCGGCCTGGGTCAGACCACGCCAACGTGGATGGCCTGTCCCGGTTTTTCCGCCTCGACGAGGAGAGTCCCCAAGAGGATGGGTAACTCTCCCCGCCTTCAGCTGGGGGGGACGCATGTTGGACAGGCCACATGAAGGGCCGCTCTCCCCCGGCTCAACCAGGCCCGAGCCCGGTCCCGCAAGCTCCACACACCACCCTTGCACGTCCTCCGTCCCCTCAGGGACCCCTGCCCCCGAGCACGTTAACCTCGTGGATCCGATCCACTGCCGGCCCACGCGCCCAGCCTGGGCCGCCATCTTGGACACTTCACCACGAGGCCGCCTGGCCCCCGATCGACCTCAACCCGGGGCCTAGCCCGGCCTCAGACATTCCGGCACCACCCTCCACCCAGGAGGTGAGCGGGCTACTTGGCAAGTCAATGGGAGAAAGAGGTGCCGATGGCTCTCCCCCGCCAAGTGCCGCTCGCCCATCGCGTCCCCGGGCGCTGGCTCCACCCCCCTGCTGGGTGTCTGGACTCCCTCATCCCGGACCTCCCGACCTCCAAGTGCGAGGGTCCGGACATCAAAGCACACCAGCCCTATAATTGGGGCAGCTCCAGAGCAGGAAGGCAGTTGTATCTTGGAGTCGAGAGACGTAAAGAGGAACTCATCCTGGACGGACTACTGGCGCTGCCATAGCTCTGTCTTGTGCACCATCGTCCTGCCTGTTGGCGCTGCCACAGCCGTCGTAACCTTCATCCTTCATCGTCGTCGGGATCTGCTGGCGTGGCCGCGGACCGTTGTAACCGTCATCTTTCACCGGGACCTGCAGGCTCCGCCGCGGACCGTCGTCCTTCCTTCATCCATCTCGGGACCTGCTTGGCTCCTCCACGGCCCGATCATCCAGAACGCCGAGCTCGAGGATTGAGAGCTATTTTTTACTCATTGGTAACTAAGACTGTCCCGCTACCCCTTTCCTCAACCAAAGACTAGAATCGAGGGGACCCCTGAGTCCAGACCTCCTTGTATCATACCAACGTAACCTAAGAATTGCATATAAAGTCTCGTTAACCTTCAATCTTGTGTGGTGTCCGTCTGTGGGGGGGAAGTTACTTGTCTGTACAGTCGTTGGAGACGGCTCTCCCTGGAGACCTCTCCCCGTAATCTCGGCCGACCCTCCCGGTCCGTCTAACACAGGGGTAGTAGAGTGGAGCCTTGAATCCAGGGGTAGTAGAGTGGAGCCTTGAATCCAGGGGTAGTAGAGTACAGCCCTGCAGCCAGGGGTATTAGGGTGCAGCCCTGAATCCGGGGGTAGTAGGGTGGAGCCCTGAATCCGGGGGTAGTAGGGTGGAGCCTTGAATCCTGGGGTAGTAGAGTGGAGCCTTGAATCCAGGGGTAGTAGAGTACAGCCCTGCAGCCAGAGGTAGAAGGGTGCAGCCCTGCAGCCAGGGGTAGTAGGGTGCAGCCCTGAATCCAGGGGTAGTAGGGTGCAGCCCTGAATCCAGGGGTAGTAGGGTGTAGCCCTGAATCCGGGGGTAGTAGGGTGTAGCCCTGAATCCGGGGGTACTAGGGTGAAGCCCTGAATCCAGGGGTAGTAGGGTGCAGCCCTGCAGCCAGGAGTAGTAGGGTGCAGCCCTGCAGCCAGGGGTAGTAGGGTGCAGCCCTGAATCCAGGGGTAGTAGGGTGGAGCCTTGAATCCAGGGGTAGTAGGGTGTAGCCCTGAATCCGGGGGTAGTAGGGTGCAGCCCTGAATCCGGGGGTACTAGGGTGAAGCCCTGAATCCAGGGGTAGTAGGGTGCAGCCCTGCAGCCAGGAGTAGTAGGGTGCAGCCCTGCAGCCAGGGGTAGTAGGGTGCAGCCCTGAATCCAGGGGTAGTAGGGTGGAGCCTTGAATCCAGGGGTAGTAGGGTGGAGCCCTGAATCCAGGGGTAGTAGGGTGCAGCCCTGAATCCAGGGGTAGTAGGGTGCAGCCCTGAATCCAGGGGTAGTAGAGTGGAGCCTTGAATCCAGGGGTAGTAGAGTGGAGCCTTGAATCCAGGGGTAGTAGAGTACAGCCCTGCAGCCAGGGGTATTAGGGTGCAGCCCTGAATCCGGGGGTAGTAGGGTGGAGCCCTGAATCCGGGGGTAGTAGGGTGGAGCCTTGAATCCAGGGGTAGTAGAGTGGAGCCTTGAATCCAGGGGTAGTAGAGTACAGCCCTGCAGCCAGGGGTATTAGGGTGCAGCCCTGAATCCGGGGGTAGTAGGGTGCAGCCCTGAATCCAGGGGTAGTAGGGTGCAGCCCTGAATCCAAGGGTAGTAGGGTGCAGCCCTGCAGCCAGGGGTAGTAGGGTGCAGCCCTGAATCCAGGGGTAGTAGGGTGTAGCCCTGAATCCGGGGGTAGTAGGGTGCAGCCCTGAATCCAGGGGTAGTAGGGTGCAGCCCTGAATCCAAGGGTAGTAGGGTGCAGCCCTGCAGCCAGGGGTAGTAGGGTGCAGCCCTGCAGCCAGGGGTAGTAGGGTGCAGCCTTGCAGCCAGGGGTAGTAGGGTGCAGCCCTGAATCCGGGGGTAGTAGGGTGAAGCCCTGAATCCAGGGGTAGTAGGGTGCAGCCCTGAATTCAGGGGTAGTAGGGTGCAGCCCTGCAGCCAGGGGTAGTAGGGTGGAGCCCTGAATCCGGGGGTAGTAGGGTGCAGCCCTGAATCCAGGGGTAGTAGGGTGTAGCCCTGAATCCGGGGGTAGTAGGGTGCAGCCCTGAATCCGGGGGTACTAGGGTGAAGCCCTGAATCCAGGGGTAGTAGGGTGCAGCCCTGCAGCCAGGAGTAGTAGGGTGCAGCCCTGCAGCCAGGGGTAGTAGGGTGCAGCCCTGAATCCAAGGGTAGTAGGGTGCAGCCCTGCAGCCAGGGGTAGTAGGGTGCAGCCCTGCAGCCAGGGGTAGTAGGGTGCAGCCCTGAATCCAGGGGTAGTAGGGTGCAGCCCTGAATCCAGGAGTAGTAGGGTGCAGCCCTGCAGCCAGGGGTAGTAGGGTGCAGCCCTGAATCCAAGGGTAGTAGGGTGCAGCCCTGCAGCCCGAGGTAGTAGGGTGCAGCCCTGCAGCCAGGGGTAGTAGGGTGCAGCCCTGAATCCGGGGGTAGTAGGGTGAAGCCCTGAATCCAGGGGTAGTAGGGTGCAGCCCTGCAGCCAGGAGTAGTAGGGTGCAGCCCTGCAGCCAGGGGTAGTAGGGTGCAGCCCTGAATCCGGGGGTAGTAGGGTGAAGCCCTGAATCCAGGGGTAGTAGGGTGCAGCCCTGCAGCCAGGAGTAGTAGGGTGCAGCCCTGCAGCCAGGGGTAGTAGGGTGCAGCCCTGAATCCGGGGGTAGTAGGGTGGAGCCCTGAATCCGGGGGTAGTAGGGTGCAGCCCTGAATCCAGGGGTAGTAGGGTGTAGCCCTGAATCCGGGGGTAGTAGGGTGCAGCCCTGAATCCGGGGGTACTAGGGTGAAGCCCTGAATCCAGGGGTAGTAGGGTGCAGCCCTGCAGCCAGGAGTAGTAGGGTGCAGCCCTGCAGCCAGGGGTAGTAGGGTGCAGCCCTGAATCCAAGGGTAGTAGGGTGCAGCCCTGCAGCCAGGGGTAGTAGGGTGCAGCCCTGCAGCCAGGGGTAGTAGGGTGCAGCCCTGCAGCCAGGGGTAGTAGGGTGCAGCCCTGAATCCAGGGGTAGTAGGGTGCAGCCCTGAATCCAAGGGTAGTAGGGTGCAGCCCTGCAGCCAGGGGTAGTAGGGTGCAGCCCTGCAGCCAGGGGTAGTAGGGTGCAGCCCTGAATCCGGGGGTAGTAGGGTGAAGCCCTGAATCCAGGGGTAGTAGGGTGCAGCCCTGAATCCAGGGGTAGTAGGGTGCAGCCCTGCAGCCAGGGGTAGTAGGGTGGAGCCCTGAATCCGGGGGTAGTAGGGTGCAGCCCTGAATCCAGGGGTAGCAGGGTGTAGCCCTGAATCCGGGGGTAGTAGGGTGCAGCCCTGAATCCGGGGGTACTAGGGTGAAGCCCTGAATCCAGGGGTAGTAGGGTGCAGCCCTGCAGCCAGGAGTAGTAGGGTGCAGCCCTGCAGCCAGGGGTAGTAGGGTGCAGCCCTGAATCCAAGGGTAGTAGGGTGCAGCCCTGCAGCCAGGGGTAGTAGGGTGCAGCCCTGCAGCCAGGGGTAGTAGGGTGCAGCCCTGAATCCGGGGGTAGTAGGGTGAAGCCCTGAATCCAGGGGTAGTAGGGTGCAGCCCTGCAGCCAGGAGTAGTAGGGTGCAGCCCTGCAGCCAGGGGTAGTAGGGTGCAGCCCTGAATCCGGGGGTAGTAGGGTGAAGCCCTGAATCCAGGGGTAGTAGGGTGCAGCCCTGCAGCCCTGCAGCCAGGAGTAGTAGGGTGAAGCCCTGCAGCCAGGGGTAGTAGGGTGCAGCCCTGAATCCGGGGGTAGTAGGGTGGAGCCCTGAATCCGGGGGTAGTAGGGTGCAGCCCTGAATCCAGGGGTAGTAGGGTGTAGCCCTGAATCCGGGGGTAGTAGGGTGCAGCCCTGAATCCGGGGGTACTAGGGTGAAGCCCTGAATCCAGGGGTAGTAGGGTGCAGCCCTGCAGCCAGGAGTAGTAGGGTGCAGCCCTGCAGCCAGGGGTAGTAGGGTGCAGTCCTGAATCCAAGGGTAGTAGGGTGCAGCCCTGCAGCCAGGGGTAGTAGGGTGCAGCCCTGCAGCCAGGGGTAGTAGGGTGCAGCCCTGCAGCCAGGGGTAGTAGGGTGCAGCCCTGCAGCCAGGGGTTGTAGGGTGCAGCCCTGAATCCAGGGGTAGTAGGGTGCAGCCCTGAATCCAAGGGTAGTAGGGTGCAGCCCTGCAGCCAGGGGTAGTAGGGTGCAGCCCTGCAGCCAGGGGTAGTAGGGTGCAGCCCTGAATCCGGGGGTAGTAGGGTGAAGCCCTGAATCCAGGGGTAGTAGGGTGCAGCCCTGAATCCAGGGGTAGTAGGGTGCAGCCCTGCAGCCAGGGGTAGTAGGGTGGAGCCCTGAATCCGGGGGTAGTAGAGTGGAGCCTTGAATCCAGGGGTAGTAGGGTGCAGCCCTGCAGCCAGGGATAGTAGGGTGCAGCCCTGAATCCGGGGTAGTAGGGTGCAGCCCTGAATCCAGGGGTAGTAGGGTGTAGCCCTGAATCCGGGGGTAGTAGGGTGCAGCCCTGAATCCGGGGGTACTAGGGTGAAGCCCTGAATCCAGGGGTAGTAGGGTGCAGCCCTGCAGCCAGGAGTAGTAGGGTGCAGCCCTGCAGCCAGGGGTAGTAGGGTGCAGCCCTGAATCCAAGGGTAGTAGGGTGCAGCCCTGCAGCCAGGGGTAGTAGGGTGCAGCCCTGCAGCCAGGGGTAGTAGGGTGCAGCCCTGCAGCCAGGGGTAGTAGGGTGCAGCCCTGAATCCAGGGGTAGTAGGGTGCAGCCGTGAATCCAGGAGTAGTAGGGTGCAGCCCTGCAGCCAGGGGTAGTAGGGTGCAGCCCTGAATCCGGGGGTAGTAGGGTGAAGCCCTGAATCCAGGGGTAGTAGGGTGCAGCCCTGCAGCCAGGAGTAGTAGGGTGCAGCCCTGCAGCCAGGGGTAGTAGGGTGCAGCCCTGAATCCGGGGGTAGTAGGGTGCAGCCCTGAATCCAGGGGTAGTAGGGTGCAGCCCTGCAGCCAGGGGTAGTAGGGTGCAGCCCTGAATCCAGGGGTAGTAGGGTGCAGCCCTGAATCCAGGAGTAGTAGGGTGCAGCCCTGCAGCCAGGGGTAGTAGGGTGCAGCCCTGAATCCAAGGGTAGTAGGGTGCAGCCCTGCAGCCCGAGGTAGTAGGGTGCAGCCCTGCAGCCAGGGGTAGTAGGGTGCAGCCCTGAATCCGGGTGTAGTAGGGTGAAGCCCTGAATCCAGGGGTAGTAGGGTGCAGCCCTGCAGCCAGGAGTAGTAGGGTGCAGCCCTGCAGCCAGGGGTAGTAGGGTGCAGCCCTGAATCCGGGGGTAGTAGGGTGAAGCCCTGAATCCAGGGGTAGTAGGGTGCAGCCCTGCAGCCAGGAGTAGTAGGGTGCAGCCCTGCAGCCAGGGGTAGTAGGGTGCAGCCCTGAATCCAAGGGTAGTAGGGTGCAGCCCTGCAGCCAGGAGTAGTAGGGTGCAGCCCTGCAGCCAGGGGTAGTAGGGTGCAGCCCTGCAGCCAGGGGTAGTAGGGTGCAGCCCTGAATCCGGGGGTAGTAGGGTGAAGCCCTGAATCCAGGGGTAGTAGGGTGCAGCCCTGCAGCCAGGAGTAGTAGGGTGCAGCCCTGCAGCCAGGGGTAGTAGGGTGCAGCCCTGAATCCAAGGGTAGTAGGGTGCAGCCCTGCAGCCAGGGGTAGTAGGGTGCAGCCCTGCAGCCAGGGGTAGTAGGGTGCAGCCCTGAATCCGGGGGTAGTAGGGTGAAGCCCTGAATCCAGGGGTAGTAGGGTGCAGCCCTGAATCCAGGGGTAGTAGGGTGCAGCCCTGCAGCCAGGGGTAGTAGGGTGCAGCCCTGAATCCAGGAGTAGTAGGGTGCAGCCCTGAATCCAGGAGTAGTAGGGTGCAGCCCTGCAGCCAGGGGTAGTAGGGTGCAGCCCTGAATCCAAGGGTAGTAGGGTGCAGACCTGCAGCCAGGGGTAATAGGGTGCAGCCCTGCAGCCAGGGGTAGTAGGGTGCAGCCCTGAATCCGGGGGTAGTAGGGTGAAGCCCTGAATCCAGGGGTAGTAGGGTTCAGCCCTGAATCCAGGGGTAGTAGGGTGCAGCCCTGCAGCCAGGGGTAGTAGGGTGGAGCCCTGAATCCAGGAGTAGTAGGGTGCAGCCCTGAATCCAGGAGTAGTAGGGTGTAGCCCTGAATCCAGGGGTAGTAGGGTGCAGCCCTGCAGCCAGGGGTAGTAGGGTGCAGCCCTGAATCCAAGGGTAGTAGGGTGCAGCCCTGCAGCCAGGGGTAGTAGGGTGCAGCCCTGCAGCCAGGGGTAGTAGGGTGCAGCCCTGAATCCGGGGGTAGTAGGGTGAAGCCCTGAATCCAGGGGTAGTAGGGTGCAGCCCTGAATCCAGGGGTAGTAGGGTGCAGCCCTGCAGCCAGGGGTAGTAGGGTGCAGCCCTGAATCCAGGAGTAGTATGGTGCAGCCCTGAATCCAGGAGTAGTAGGGTGCAGCCCTGCAGCCAGGGGTAGTAGGGTGCAGCCCTGAATCCGGGGGTAGTAGGGTGAAGCCCTGAATCCAGGGGTAGTAGGGTGCAGCCCTGAATCCAGGGGTAGTAGGGTGCAGCCCTGAATCCAAGGGTAGTAGGGTGCAGCCCTGCAGCCAGGGGTAGTAGGGTGCAGCCCTGCAGCCAGGGGTAGTAGGGTGCAGCCCTGAATCCGGGGGTAGTAGGGTGAAGCCCTGAATCCAGGGGTAGTAGGGTGCAGCCCTGAATCCAGGGGTAGTAGGGTGCAGCCCTGCAGCCAGGTGTAGTAGGGTGGAGCCCTGAATCCAGGAGTAGTAGGGTGCAGCCCTGAATCCAGGAGTAGTAGGGTGCAGCCCTGAATCCAGGGGTAGTAGGGTGCAGCCCTGCAGCCAGGGGTAGTAGGGTGCAGCCCTGAATCCAAGGGTAGTAGGGTGCAGCCCTGCAGCCAGGGGTAGTAGGGTGCAGCCCTGCAGCCAGGGGTAGTAGGGTGCAGCCCTGAATCCGGGGGTAGTAGGGTGAAGCCCTGAATCCAGGGGTAGTAGGGTGCAGCCCTGAATCCAGGGGTAGTAGGGTGCAGCCCTGCAGCCAGGGGTAGTAGGGTGCAGCCCTGAATCCAGGAGTAGTAGGGTGCAGCCCTGAATCCAGGAGTAGTAGGGTGCAGCCCTGAATCACTTATGGGTATGGCTTTGGTATGTTTGGGATGCTAAAGTGGGCGGGGGTTCAGTGGGTTACATGTTTGTTATCAGGTTAATCTAGTTGTAATAGAAAGGGAAAAATAAAGATATGTACAACACTCCCATCGATTTCTCAACAGACAGAAGGTACACGCAGCACATACAGAAACAGACACAAAATTAGTTACTTCTCAGCAAAATACCAGAAGAAACGAGTAAAAACAAAAGCGCATCAGCAGTATGCTTGCTCTCTTGGAACATAAGAGGGCTCAATGATCCCAGAAAGATCAGACAAGTCATATCATATCTTGACAGGCATCAAATAGACACAGCCCTACACTAGGTGACACATCTCACAAAACAAAAAGAAAATGGAATTGGGAAAAGATGGGCGGAATTAGCGGTTATGTCTTCATACTCCTCGTACACTCCTCGTACACTCCTTGTACACTCTTCGTACATTCCTCGTACACTCCTCGTACACTCCTCGTACACTCCTTGTACACTCCTCGTACACTCCTCGTACACTCCTTGTACACTCTTCGTACATTCCTCGTACACTCCTCGTACACTCCTCGTACACTCTTCGTACATTCCTCGTACACTCCTCGTACACTCCTCGTACACTCCTTGTACACTCCTCGTACACTCCTCGTACATTCCTCGTACACTCCTCGTACACTCCTCGTACACTCCTCGTACACTCTTCGTACATTCCTCGTACACTCCTCGTACACTCCTCGTACACTCCTTGTACACTCCTCGTACACTCCTCGTACATTCCTCGTACACTCCTTGTACACTCTTCGTACATTCCTCGTACACTCCTCGTACACTCCTCGTACACTCCTTGTACACTCCTCGTACACTCCTCGTACACTCCTTGTACACTCTTCGTACATTCCTCGTACACTCCTCGTACACTCCTCGTACACTCCTCGTACATTCCTCGTACACTCCTCGTACACTCCTCGTACATTCCTCGTACACTCCTCGTACACTTCTCGTACACTGGAGAAGTTATGATCCTCATACAAAAAAGAGTACAGTTTAAAGTAGAATGCATAATAACTGATCAATGGAAGATATGCGATACTTACTGGCATAATAAGGGGCTCACTGATAGGGCTCACTTTCGGATCATAAGCCGGTCCTACTGTCCTTAGATATCCCAACTTACGTTCAGCCACCATATGTATGGAGGTTTAATGCACAAGCCCTACTCGATCCTGTATAGAATGAAACTACAAGGAAAGCATTGAAATAATGCTTTCTTTAGAACAAAGGATGAGTGGATAGCGCCAGTGTACTGCGGGAAGCATTTAAGGTTACACTCAGCGGGATAAGCATCAGCACAAAGGCAGGAATTTTAAAAGATATTCGCACACAATTAACATTCTGCGAAAAGGCTATCCAGAAATTGGAAGACGAGTATGAGGACACACATCAGGCAAGTATTCTAGGTAGCATTAGGGAAGAACTGACTAACTACAAAAACCTCGCTGAGAGCGAGCTTAAAAACTTGACACGTCGGCACAAACCAGAGCGCTAGGAGAGGGAGGAAGACCAGGACGCAAAGAATACGTACTGAGCACAAACAGCAAGCAATCCTCAAAGTCAGTGATACGCATGGGGGACACATTATGACACCAAAGGTATCTTTGGAAAATTAATGTGCGCATATAGTGACTGATATGCTACACGTAATACAGCAGGCGAACAAGAAATTAGAGATTCTCTAGCTGATATAGCATTAGCCTGGCTCTCAGATGGGCAACGGGAATATCTGTCACGACCGATCACTCTAGAAGATATACAAGATGCAATTAAATCATTACCCAATAATAAAACTCCTGAACCAGACGGTTTAACGAGTGAGCTCCTCAATCCATATCTAGCTGAGATGTACGAAGATGCATATAATCAGCAGATTTTTCCACCGACTCTCTGCGAAGCATTAGTGGTAGCATTATTAAAGCCGGAATAAGACCCTGAGAAAAGTGATTCATAAAGGCCAATATCCTTGATAAACACAGATGCAAAAATACTGGCCAAGATTATAGCCACCAGATTGCAACCCCTCATGCAAGCTATTGTTCTGCCTGATCAATCTGGGTTTATACCAACGGGATCAACAGCACATAATATACAAACTATATTTGCGCTCCTTCACCAATTGAACCCCAACCTAGAAGCAGTCGCGGTGCTCCCAGATGCAGCTAAAGCATTTGATTCAGTGGAATTCACACATTGATTTGAAATATTGCAACATATGGGTTAGCCTATTGTCCTAATAAACTGAATCAAACTTCTCTACCCCAAGCCGATAGCACGCATTAAAGTAAATAAACACATATCAGTCATCATAAACATACAACGAGGTAAAAGACAGGGATGCCCCCTATCGCCCCTGTTGTTCTCTATTGCGCTTGAGCCTCTAGCTTGTAAATTATGACAATGACATGCAAACCCAGGGTTAAGATTTAAATTGAGACCAATATCCATCTCACTATATGCAGATGATATGGAACTCTATTTCCGTGACCTAGGTACTAATATATCGCCCGTATTATGAGAATACATCAAACTTGGTAGACGATCAGGACTACAGATAAAGTGGGACAAATCTGCGATCCTCCCACTGACGGAAACCACCAAACAACATCCGGTAGAATTCCCATTAGTTTGGCAAGAGGAACCGGTTAAATATCTGGGAATATGGATACATAGAGACCCAGACACAGGGCTAACAGTCAACTAAGGGGTAGCAATAGATCGCTAGATGGATTAGACTGCCACTCTCTCTATCAGACAGAATGTGTCTCCTTAACATGGTAATATTACCTAGATTCCTGTACTTATTCACCAACGTCCTCATAACCCCGCCAGCCCCAATATTAAGAGATTAAATTCATGCCTCACCAAACTGATATGGGCAGGGAAGCAGGCGCAAATAGACTTACACACGCTAACACTGCCATATGCACATGGAGGCTTCACAGTCCCCGACTTGCACTGTATTATTTATGTGCCCAAGCTCAATATGTGCACTATTGGTATCATCCCGTGCGGTACATGTCACTTCTAGTGGTAGACGACGGAGATGCTAACACTGTTCCGCTAAATAACGTATTAACACACCATAGATCGCATATACTAAAAACTGAGGTTACCACAATAGTAGCAACATCCTCTGCATGGCAACGTATGGGTAACATAGCTAATAAGATGCCACCATATGCACCCAAATTTAATTTAATTTAATTGCAGGTTTCTAAAGCGCTAGAATCGACTCCCGAAGGAGTATCTCTGCGCTGTAGACCACTGGGGAACCCGTCCTGGCTTTCCCTGTGAGATGGTCCCTACTGGGTATCTCCAAGGTGAAACCAGGCATCCCCGGCGTATGTGGGGTGCCGTTGTGGAGATAAGGCAAGCTAATGACCAGAGTTGCCGAGTGTGATCCCTGGTTAGAGTAGGCACCGAGGCGAGAATTATCGAGTCCGCTGGCCCCTGGCACGACCCTGCCGCGTCGAGAATTGAACCCTGGTCCCAGGCCGTCCTCTGCTCCCGGGTCTGCCGCCGTTAACCAGTGAGCCACACCACTCCACTGTGCCACTATACCAGCATCCATCACTTCCTGTGACACAAGATGAAGGTAGTATGGAAATGGTGCAGCACGTGGGATTAGTAAACATGGGAGACTTATATACTAACAGTGTTTTCATTAGCTCTGACGAATTGACGTACGTAAGCAACCAGAGGCTTTAGTTTAAATTCACATACCACATGCTGCTGGAGGCGAGCAAAAAAATATGGGCCAGATGATGAATGTTAGTGATTCGCTAATAAGGACTCGCAAAAGTCAATGTATGTAGGTTTAACATTTATAATATCAATTCCTATGCATTCCTTATTTGACAGTCGCAAATTGGGAGTTGCAAATAAGGAATTGGTTCCAATTCATTTCTATGGGCCAAGAGGCCCTTAGGAATGAATGGGTATTGCATGCATAATTTGCGAGTACTCAATAGGTACTCGCAAATTGCGCATGCAATTTCGAGGGTTCCAAAAGGACAGCCTGTGGCACCCCTGAAACATGCATGTGTGCACATGTAGCACACATACATGCCCTAAGGGCATGTATGTGCACCACAAGGCACATTGAAAAATGCAAAAAAAAGCATTTTTCTAAGAAATCGCAAATTACCACCAAATTGAAGTTGGTTGTAATTTGCGGTTCCTTCCAGAAATATCGCAATTTACGATGGCTATAAGAATAGCATTTGGGGAATCGCAAATTACGATTTCCTAGCTGCAATCTCAATTTGGTAAATAATTGCGATTGCCCATATTGCAAATTGAAAATTGTTGATATATAGCAAAACGCAATTTTGCTTTTGCAAACGGGCCGATTCAGCAAATCGGTCCGTTTGCGAACGCAAAATGTGTTGTTACGTCTGGCCCTAGATCCAACTTACCCCAATGAACCACCTGTCCTGGCACCACTGCAAATGATAATAGTGAATGGTGATAATTCCCATTTAGTGGCGAGACTGTACAGGGCAATTGAAGCAGGAGAGCGGCAATCTCGTTGTGCCTTAACTGAACGACTGTCTCCGAACGGCTATTTGCGCATCATACACTATAAATATTTGCATCAGGCATATTATACGCCACTGAGGCTCCAAAGGTATGGACGTGCCGGAGATGCAAGGCAGCTGGTGCAGACTTTGTACACCTTGCAAGGCACTGTGAAAAGATTGGTGCATATTGGGGTAATGTTGGACTGTCACATCGAGTGTTCAATAACATTATGCTTATTGGGTCGGCTAAAGCAATTCAAATCCACTAAAAAGAAATTTGCGGCTATAGCAATATTACTCGCAAAAAGAAGAATCTCAATTCACTGGAACAGTCAAGAGATGGATAGTGGATTTGATATATTGTAGAGACAATTTCCAGCTATATGCGGAAAAATTACTGTCAGCCTCCAAAGCTACAGACTTCTGGAAACCGCTGTCAATCTCTTCGAGGGACGATCCTGATATGATAAGAATACTGATGATCTGGAAATGTCATAATGTCAAAAGAAGAAATAAGTACTCGCAAAATAATGTATAAGATGTACCACCGGCCGTCGGGTGAGTGTTGGTCTACCTGATTTTGTTGTAATGTATGTTTCAAAGTACTAATAAAAGTCACACAAAAAAAAGTTGTCTTCCTTGGAAACACCCCATCGCCATGTAACAGCACCCACTGCCACACCACCCTTCGCAGTCCCACAACCCTCATGGACCACGTCAGAGACCATGGCATCGAACTCAAATCCTCCCTCTCCATGTACCAACAGGTCACCACCGTTACACGCAAGTACTGCAACACCCTTCGCATCCTATGTAAGAGCTTCAAATTGATCCCCCAAATCCAAGAATACAGTCACCAACACACTCATTTACATCAGACTGGGATACAAACGCGCCCTCTGCGCCTGCATGGGACAGTCTCTGCTCCGCAAGCTACTGACTATCCAGGACACCGCCACCACACTTGGCTTGCATTCACAGTTTCCTCGTAGGTCCTGACCCACCATCACAGCTCCTTGGTTCCCACCTCTCCCAGCATTTGCAGCTGTGTGACCGAGGGCCAGGACCTTTGATAGAAGTTTCTCCCCAAGACTCGCCCCAGTGACCGCAGTCCCTGGGGTTCTTGTGTATGGTGGGTGGACGTATTTCAAGGCATGCTGTTTGACATTATCTACATGTGCATTCTCACATTTGTGAGCTACATGATTGTGGACTTGATGTGTGTGGTGTGTTCAGTTTCTATTTTCCAACAGGCAGTCCATTTCCAGATGTGCCGTTCTCAAACCTCTGGTTGATGATGGCCTGTCGGAAGGTGTAGAAGTCATGCACAGTCCCTGGAAACTTTGCAATGACATTGGTGAACAAGCCCCAGTGGTCAACGATTGCCTGCACGTTCATGGAGTGAGTGTGCGTCCTGTTCCGGTAGACGTGGGCAGTGTCCGCAGGAGGCACAAGTAGGACATGGGTGCAGTCAATTGCCCCCAACACATGCGGAAAGCCAGCAATGGCACAGAATCCATGCTTGGTGTCAAGCTGTTCTTGAGCAGTGTTGGTGAAGCGTAGGTGCTGTTGCGTCAGGCTGATGATGGCATCCCAGACATTTGGGAGGAACTTTGAAAAGGATGACTGGGAGACTCCACCAACTCTGTCAGTGGTTGGCTGGAAGGTACCAGAGGCCAACATGTGCAGCACTGCTAGGAGCTTCATTTGTGGAGGGGTGTTGTTCAACGCTGTGTTGGTGCCTGCAGCCTGTGGGCTATCTGGATCAATATGCGGAGGATGGGGAACCTTTTCAGCCTGTAGTGGGCTATCACACCCTCTGGCGTGAAGTCTATCAGGGTGATGCGTTGATGATAGACCCGCTGTCTTCTTTGGCGCTGCCTCCATGGTGGTCCTGGGGGCGGGGCCGGTGGTTGTTGTGGTCTTCTTGGTGCTCCAAGCTGCATGAGCAGTACCTCCAGGGCATCAGTGGGTTGTCAAATGTGGTTCTAGGCTGCTCCCCCTTATATCCTGTTTTGTTACCTACATTTTTAAGACCACCTTTTTTCTGGTCCTAGAAACCAGCAGCTAACGGACTTTTGTGGCTGTTTTTTGTACGTTTTGCTGGCCCTGGCGATTATTGTACATATCGCATAGTGGGGTAAACGCAGGGCTTTAAGTGGGATGAAAAAACGCGGGGTCTCTCAAAGGGGTGTGGTCAATGTAATTAAGGGCGTGGCTTAAAAACACCTCAGCTAAAACTCTGGGCTTAGCGTAGTGTGCCGCCCAACTTGTATTTTGCTGTTTCCGTCATTGCATCCAGATATAAGATACAACAAGCATCATACCTACAACAAGTCAGGACTTTTGCCTTTGTCAATGGTTGTTTTTTTGCATAAGAAAAATGAGCAGCAACTATGGCTTGTTTACAATATTGAAAAAGCTTCCACTTAAAGCCCTGGTGACACCACGACAACGTTGCTGCTCCTGAGTTTCAAAAAGAGAAGCGAAATCCAGAGAGAAAATTACTCTCTTTAAAGTATTTCCGTTCCCCTACAACGGTCACTTGGCATGACGTCATGCCGTAACTTCTCCACTAGTGACAGGTGTGAGAACGCGCACGTCCATGTGCCTGCTGTTACTGCAGTCTGTCTCTGCCAGGGAACAAAAGAGAGCCCAATAGAGACCCATTTCGAGACCCTCTTTAAAAAACTGCTGGTGCTCAGTACCGGTGAGACCCGGCCCAGTTAAAGCCCTGGGTTAGTGGCGGTTTTGACACAGGAATGTCTACCTTGCATTTCGATTTCGTTAGCTATCGCTATCAGAGTGGTGGCAGGAAATACAAGCAATATCGTCAAAAGGCTGTCGCTAACCGTGGTTAGCGGCAACTTGTAAATACGGCGATAATAAAAAACTGCCGGAGCATCAGGAAACTGTAGCTACGGCAGCGTTAACTCTTTGTACATATGCCCCTATGTCTCTAATACACAAGACTCCTCTTCCAACTCAGAAATGACGTTAAACTATGTGGCTTATTTACAAGGCCCTTGCGCCACTGGTGCGTCACTTTTAACCCCTTGCATCCTGATGACGGAGCGGTTCCGTCATCAGCTACGGGTGAGCTGTGCTGATGACGGAACCGTTCCGTCATGACTCCGCCCGCGCAAGGCGGAGTCAGCATGGGCGGGGAATTCCCGCCGCACGCAAGGGGTTAATATGGGAAAAAATTACATACTGGTGGCGCGAGGGGCTTTAGTCTCTAATACAAAAGACCCCTTTTCCAACTTTTCCACTGTGGAGACCTCAAGGGCTCAGTGACAGGACTCATTCCAGGGGCCTTAGAATCAGTGATCACAGGTGAACCCTCCATGGTGGAGGCCTCGGGGGCTCAGTGACAGGACTCATTCCAGCGGCCTCAGAATCAGTGATCACAGGTGAAGCCTCCACAGTGGAGGCCCCGAGGGCTCAGTGACAGGACTCATTCCAGCAGGATCAGAATCAGTGATCACAGGTGACCCCTCCACAGTGAAGGCCTCAGTGACAAGACTCATTCCAGGGGCCTCAGAATCAGTGATCACAGGTGAACCCTCCACAGTGGAGGCCCCGAGGGCTCAGTGACGGAACTCATTCCAGGGGCCATAGAATCAGTGATCACCGGTGAACCCTCCATGGTGGAGGCCTCGAGGGCTCAGTGACAGGACTCATTCCAGCAGCCTCAGCATCAGTGATTACAGGTGAACCCTCCACAGTGGAGGCCCCGAGGGCTCAGTGACAGGACTCATTCCAGCGGCCTCAGAATTAGTGATCACAGGTGAACCCTCCACAGTGGAGGCCTCGAGGGCTCAGTGACGGGACTCATTACAGCGGCCTCAGAATCAGTGATCACAGGTGAACCCTCCACAGTGGAGGCCTCGAGGGCTCAGTGACGGGACTCATTACAGCGGCCTCAGAATCAGTGATCACAGGTGAACCCTCCACAGTGGAGGCCTCGAGGGATCAGTGACGGGACTCATTTCAGTGGCCTCAGAATCAGTGATCACAGGTGAACCCTCCACAGAGGAGGCCTCGAGGGCTCAGTGACGGGACTCATTCCAGGGGCCTCAGAATCAGTGATCACAGGTGAACCCTCCACAGAGGAGGCCTCGAGGGCTCAGTGACAGAACTCATTCCAGCGGCCTCAGAATCAGTGATTACAGGTGAACCCTCTACAGTGAAGGCCTCGAGAGCTCAGTGAAATGATTCATTCCAGTGGCCTCAGAATCAGTGATCACAGGTGAACCCTCCACAGACGAGGCCTCAAGGGCTCAGTGACAGGACTCATTCCAGGGGCCTAAGAATCAGTGATCACAGTTGAACCCTCCAAAGTGGAGGCCTCAGTGACAGGACTCATTCCAGCGGCCTCAGAATCAGTGATTACAGGTGAACCCTCCACAGTGGAGGCCCCAAGGGCTCAGTGACAGGACTCATTCCAGCGGCCTCAGAATCAGTGATTACAGGTGAACCCTCCACTGTGGAGGCCCCGAGGGCTCAGTGACAGGACTCATTACAGCGGCCTCAGAATCAGTGATCACAGGTGAAACCTCCACTGTGGAGGTCTTGAGGGCTCAGTGACAGGACTCATTCCAGCGGCCTCAGAATCAGTGATTACAGGTGAAACCTCCACAGTGGAGGCCCCGAGGGCTCAGTGACGGGACTCATTACAGCGGCCTCAGAATCAGTGATCACAGGTGAACCCTCCACAGTGGAGGCCTCGAGGGCTCAGTGACGGGACTCATTTCAGTGGCCTCAGAATCAGTGATCACAGGTGAACCCTCCACAGAGGAGGCCTCGAGGGCTCAGTGACGGGACTCATTCCAGGGGCCTCAGAATCAGTGATCACAAGTGAACCCTCCACAGAGGAGGCCTCGAGGGCTCAGTGACAGGACTCATTCCAGCGGCCTCAGAATCAGTGATTACAGGTGAACCCTCTACAGTGAAGGCCTCGAGAGCTCAGTGAAATGATTCATTCCAGTGGCCTCAGAATCAGTGATCACAGGTGAACCCTCCACAGACGAGGCCTCAAGGGCTCAGTACAGGACTCATTCCAGGGGCCTAAGAATCAGTGATCACAGTTGAAACCTCCACAGTGGAGGCCCCGAGGGCTCAGTGAAGGAACTCATTCCAGGGGCCATAGAATCAGTGATCACCGGTGAACCCTCCATGGTGGAGGGCTCGAGTGCTCAGTGACAGGACTCATTCCAGCGTCCTAAGCATCAGTGATTACAGGTGAACCCTCCACGGAGGAGGCCTCGATGCCTCAGTGACAGGACTCATTCAAGGGGCCTCAGAATCAGTGATCACAGGTGAACCCTCCACAGTGGAGGCCTCGAGGGCTCAGTGACGGGACTCATTACAGCGGCCTCAGAATCAGTGATCACAGGTAAACCCTCCACAGTGGAGGCCTTGAGGGCTCAGTGATAGGACTCATTCCAGTGGCCTCAGAATCAGTGATCACAGGTGAACCCTCCATGGTGGAGGCCTCGGGGGCTCAGTGACAGGACTCATTCTAGCGGCCTCAGAATCAGTGATCACAGGTGAACACTCCACAGAGGAGGCCCCGAGGTCTCAGTGACGGGACTCATTCCAGGGGCCTCAGAATCAGTGATACCAGGTGAACCCTCCACAGTGGAGGCCTCAGTGACAGGACTCATTCCAGCGGCCTCAGAATCAGTGATTACAGGTGAACCCTTCACAGTGGAGGCCCCGAGGGCTCAGTGACAGGACTCATTCCAGCGGCCTCAGAATCAGTGATTACAGGTGAAACCTCCACTGTGGAGGCCCTGAGGGCTCAGTGACAGGACTCATTACAGCGGCCTCAGAATCAGTGATCACAGGTGAAACCTCCACTGTGGAGGTCTTGAGGGCTCAGTGACAGGACTGATTCCAGCGGCCTCAGAATCAGTGATTACAGGTGAAACCTCCACAGTGGAGGCCTCGAGGGCTCAGT
Source organism: Lissotriton vulgaris (assembly GCF_964263255.1). Classification (NCBI taxonomy): domain Eukaryota; kingdom Metazoa; phylum Chordata; class Amphibia; order Caudata; family Salamandridae; genus Lissotriton; species Lissotriton vulgaris. The sequence continues at coordinate 1,220,363 of NC_141685.1, forward strand.
GACAGGACTCATTCCAGCGGCCTCAGAATCAGTGATTACAGGTGAACCCTCCACAGTGGAGGCCTCGAGGGCTCAGTGACGGGACTCATTCCAGGGGCCTCGGAATCAGTGATCACAGGTGAACCCTCCACAGTGGAGGCCTCGAGGGCTCAGTGACGGGACTCATTCCAGCGGCCTCAGAATCAGTGATCACAGGTGAACCCCTCCACAGTGGAGGCCTCGAGGGCTCAGTGACAGGACTCATTCCAGGGGCCTCATAATCAGTGATCACAGGTGAACCCTCCACAGAAGAGGCCCCGAGGGCTCAGTGACAGGAATCATTCCAGGGGCCTCAGAATCAGTGATCACAGGTGAACCCTCTGCAGTGGAGGCCTCGAGGGCTTAGTGATGGGACTCATTTTAGCGGCCTCAGAATCAGTGATCACAGGTGAACCCTCCACAGTGGAGGCCTTGAGGGCTCAGTGACAGGACTTATTCCAGGGGCCTCAGAATCAGTGATCACAGGAGAACCCTCCACAGTGGAGGCCTCGAGGGCTCAGTGACAGGACTAATTCCAGGGGCCTCAGAATCAGTGATCACAGGTGAACCCTCAACAGTGGAGGCCTCGAGGGCTCAGTGACGGGACTCATTACAGCGGCCTCAGAATCAGTGATCACAGGTGAACCCTCCACAGACGAGGCCCCGAGGGCTCAGTGACAGGACTCATTCCAGGGGCCTCAGAATCAGTTATCACAGGTGAACCCTCCACAGTGGATGCCTCGAGGGCTCAGTGACCGAACTCATTCCAGGGGCCTCAGAATCAGTGATCACAGGTGAACCCTCCACAGAGGAGGCCCTGAGGGCTCAGTGACCGGACTCATTCCAGCGGCCTCAGAATCAGTGATCACAGGTGAACCCTCCACAGAGGAGGCCTCGAGGGCTCAGTGACAGGACTCATTCCAGTGGCCTACGAATCAGTGATCACAGGTGAAGCCTCCACAGACGAGGCCCGAGGGCTCAGTGACAGGACTCATTCCAGGGGCCTCAGAATCAGTGATCACAGGTGAACCCTCCACAGTGGAGGCCCTGAGGGCTCAGTGACAGGGCTCATTCAAGGGGCCTCAGAATCAGTGATCACAGGTGAAACCTCCATAGTGGAGGCCTCAGTGACAGGACTCATTCCAGGGGTCTCAGAATCAGTGATTGCAGGTGAACCCTCCACACTGGAGGCCCCGAGGGCTCAGTGACGGGACTCATTCCAGTGGCCTCAGAATAAGTGATCACAGGTGAACCCTACACAGAGGAGGCCCCGAGGGCTCAGTGACAGGACTCATTCCAGGGGCCTCAGAATCAGTGATCACAGTTGAAACCTCCACAGAGGAGGCCCTGAGGGCTCAGTGACGGGACTCATTCCAGCGGCCTCAGAATCAGTGATCACAGGTGAACCCTCAACAGAGGAGGCCCCGAGGGCTCAGTGACAGGACTCATTCCAGTGGCGTCCGAATCAGTGATCACAGGTAAACCCTCCACAGAGGAGGCCCCGAGGCCTCAGTGACAGTACTCATTCCAGGGGCCTCAGAATCAGTGATCACAGGTGAACCCTCCGCAGAGGAGGCCTCAGTGACAGGACTCATTCCAGGGGCCTCAGAATCAGTGATCACAGGTGAACCCTCCACAGACGAGGCCCCTAAGGCTCTATGACGGGACTCATTCCAGGGGCCTCAGAATCAGTGATCACAGGTGAACCCTCCACAGAGGAGGCCTCGAGGGCTCAGTGACAGGACGCATTCCAATGGCCTCAGAATCAGTGATTACAGGTGAACCCTCTACAGTGGAGGCCCGAGGGCTCAGTGACAGGACTCATTCTAGCGGCCTCATAATCAGTGATCACAGGTGAACCCTCCACAGACGAGGCCTCGAGGGCTCAGTGACAGGACTCATTCCAGGGGCCTCAGAATCAGTGATCACAGGAGAACCCTCCACAGTGGAGGCCTCGAGGGCTCAGTGACGGGACTCATTCCAGCGGCCTCAGAATCAGTGATCACAGATGAACCCTCCACAGTGGAGGCCTCGAGGGCTCAGTGACGGGACTCATTCCAGGGGCCTCAGAATCAGTGATCACAGGTGAACCCTCCACAGTGGAGGCCTCGAGGGCTCAGTGACGGGACTCATTCCAGCGGCCTCAGAATCAGTGATCATAGATGAACCCTCCACAGTGGAGGCCTCGAGGGCTCAGTGACGGGACTCATTCCAGCAGCCTCAGAATCAGTGATTACAGGTGAACCCTCCACAGAGGAGGCCCCGAGGGCTCAGTGACAGGACTCATTCCAGAGGCCTCAGAATCAGTGATTACAGGTGAACCCTCCACAGTGGAGGCCTCGAGGGTTCAGTGACAGGGCTCATTCTAGGGGCCTCAGAATCAGTGATCACAGGTGAACCCTCCACAGAGGAGGCCCCACGGGCTCAGTGACAGGACTCATTCCAGCGGCCTCAGAATCAGTAATTACAGGTGTACCCTCCACTGTGGAGGCCCCGAGGGCTCAGTGACAGGACTCATTACAGCTGCCTCAGAATCAGTGATCACAGGTGAAACCTCCACTGTGGAGGTCTTGAGGGCTTAGTGATAGGACTCATTCCAGCGGCCTCAGAATCAGTGATTACAGGTGAACCCTCCACAGTGGAGGCCTCGAGGGCTCAGTGACAGGACTCATTCCAGCGGCCTCAGAATCAGTGATTACAGGTGAACCCTCCACAGTGGAGGCCTCGAGGGCTCAGTGACGGGACTCATTCCAGAGGCCTCAGAATCAGTTATCACAGGTGAACCCTCCACAGTAGAGGCCTCGAGGGCTCAGTGACGGGACTCATTCCAGCGGCCTCAGAATCAGTGATCACAGGTGAACCCCTCCACAGTGGAGGCCTCGAGGGCTCAGTGACAGGACTCATTCCAGGGGCCTCATAATCAGTGATCACAGGTGAACCCTCCACAGAAGAGGCCCGAGGGCTCTGTGACAGGACTCATTCCAGGGGCCTCAGAATCAGTGATCACAGGTGAACCCTCCACAGTTGAGGCCTCGAGGGCTCAGTGACGGGACTCATTCCAGCTGCCTCAGAATCAGTGATTACAGGTGAACCCTCTACAGTGGAGGCCCGAGGGCTCAGTGACAGGACTCATTCTAGCGGCCTCATAATCAGTGATCACAGGTGAACCCTCCACAGACGAGGCCTCGAGGGCTCAGTGACAGGACTCATTCCAGGGGCCTCAGAATCAGTGATCACAGGAGAACCCTCCACAGTGGAGGCCTCGAGGGCTCAGTGACGGGACTCATTCCAGCGGCCTCATAATCAGTGATCACAGGTGAACCCTCCACAGACGAGGCCTCGAGGGCTCAGTGACGGGACTCATTCCAGGGGCCTCAGAATCAGTGATCACAGGTGAACCCTCCACAGTGGAGGCCTCGAGGGCTCAGTGACGGGACTCATTCCAGCGGCCTCAGAATCAGTGATCATAGATGAACCCTCCACAGTGGAGGCCTCGAGGGCTCAGTGACGGGACTCATTCCAGCGGCCTCAGAATCAGTGATTACAGGTGAACCCTCCACAGAGGAGGCCCCGAGGGCTCAGTGACAGGACTCATTCCAGAGGCCTCAGAATCAGTGATTACAGGTGAACCCTCCACAGTGGAGGCCTCGAGGGTTCAGTGACAGGGCTCATTCTAGGGGCCTCAGAATCAGTGATCACAGGTGAACCCTCCACAGAGGAGGCCCCACGGGCTCAGTGACAGGACTCATTCCAGCGGCCTCAGAATCAGTAATTACAGGTGTACCCTCCACTGTGGAGGCCCCGAGGGCTCAGTGACAGGACTCATTACAGCTGCCTCAGAATCAGTGATCACAGGTGAAACCTCCACTGTGGAGGTCTTGAGGGCTTAGTGATAGGACTCATTCCAGCGGCCTCAGAATCAGTGATTACAGGTGAACCCTCCACAGTGGAGGCCTCGAGGGCTCAGTGACAGGACTCATTCCAGCGGCCTCAGAATCAGTGATTACAGGTGAACCCTCCACAGTGGAGGCCTCGAGGGCTCAGTGACGGGACTCATTCCAGAGGCCTCAGAATCAGTTATCACAGGTGAACCCTCCACAGTAGAGGCCTCGAGGGCTCAGTGACGGGACTCATTCCAGCGGCCTCAGAATCAGTGATCACAGGTGAACCCCTCCACAGTGGAGGCCTCGAGGGCTCAGTGACAGGACTCATTCCAGGGGCCTCATAATCAGTGATCACAGGTGAAGCCTCCACAGAAGAGGCCCGAGGGCTCTGTGACAGGACTCATTCCAGGGGCCTCAGAATCAGTGATCACAGGTGAACCCTCCACAGTTGAGGCCTCGAGGGCTCAGTGACGGGACTCATTCCAGCTGCCTCAGAATCAGTGATCACATGTGAACCCTCCACAGTGGAGGCCTCGAGGGCTCAGTGACAGGACTTATTCCAGGGGCCTCAGAATCAGTGATCACAGGTGAACCCTCCACAGTGGAGGCCTCGAGGGCTCAGTGACAGGACTCAATCTAGAGGCCTCATAATCAGTGATTACAGGTGAACCCTCCACAGTGGAGGCCCGAGGGCTCAGTGACAGGACTCAATCTAGAGGCCTCATAATCAGTGATCACAGGTGAACCCTCCACAGACGAGGCCTCGAGGGCTCAGTGACAGGAGTCATTCCAGGGGCCTCAGAATCAGTGATCACAGGTGAACCCTCCACAGTGGAGGCCTCGAGGGCTCAGTGACGGGACTCATTCCAGCGGCCTCAGAATCAGTGATCACAGATGAACCCTCCACAGTGGAGGCCTCGAGGGCTCAGTGACAGGACGCATTCCAATGGCCTCAGAATCAGTGATTACAGGTGAACCCTCCACAGTGGAGGCCCGAGGGCTCAGTGACAGGACTCAATCTAGAGGCCTCATAATCAGTGATCACAGGTGAACCCTCCACAGACGAGGCCTCGAGGGCTCAGTGACAGGACTCATTCCAGGGGCCTCAGAATCAGTGATCACAGGTGAACCCTCCACAGTGGAGGCCTCGAGGGCTCAGTGACGGGACTCATTCCAGCGGCCTCAGAATCAGTGATCACAGATGAACCCTCCACAGTGGAGGCCTCGAGGGCTCAGTGACGGGACTCATTTCAGGGGCCTCAGAATCAGTGATCACAGGTGAACCCTCCACAGTGGAGGCCTCAATGGCTCAGTGACGGGACTCATTACAGCGGCCTCAGAATCAGTGATCACAGATGAACCCTCCACAGTGGAGGCCTCGAGGGCTCAGTGACGGGACTCATTCCAGCGGCCTCAGAATCAGTGATTACAGGTGAACCCTCCACAGAGGAGGCCCCGAGGGCTCAGTGACAGGACTCATTCCAGAGGCCTCAGAATCAGTGATTACAGGTGAACCCTCCACAGTGGAGGCCTCAAGGGTTCAGTGACAGGGCTCATTCCAGCGGCCTCAGAATCAGTAATTACAGGTGAACCCTCCACTGTGGAGGCCCCGAGGGCTCAGTGACAGGACTCATTACAGCTGCCTCAGAATCAGTGATCACAGGTGAAACCTCCACTGTGGAGGTCTTGAGGGCTCAGTGATAGGACTCATTCCAGCGGCCTCAGAATCAGTGATTACAGGTGAACCCTCCACAGTGGAGGCCTCGAGGGCTCACTGACAGGACTCATTCCAGCGGCCTCAGAATCAGTGATTACAGGTGAACCCTCCACAGTGGAGGCCTCGAGGGCTCAGTGACGGGACTCATTCCAGGGGCCTCAGAATCAGTTATCATAGGTGAACCCTCCACAGTAGAGGCCTCGAGGGCTCAGTGACTGGACTCATTCCAGCGGCCTCAGAATCAGTGATCACAGGTGAACTCCTCCACAGTGGAGGCCTCGAGGGCTCAGTGACAGGACTCATTCCAGGGGCCTCATAATCAGTGATCACAGGTGAACCCTCCACAGAAGAGGCCCCGAGGGCTCAGTGACGGGACTCATTACAGCGGCCTCAGAAACAGTGATCACAGGTAAACCCTCCACAGTGGAGGCCTCGAGGGCTCAGTGATAGGACTCATTCCAGTGGCCTCAGAATCAGTAATCACAGGTGAACCCTCCATGGTGGAGGCCTCGGGGGCTCAGTGACAGGACTCATTCTAGCGGCCTCAGAATCAGTGATCACAGGTGAACACTCCACAGAGGAGGCCCCGAGGTCCCAGTGACGGGACTCATTCCAGGGGCCTCAGAATCAGTGATACCAGGTGAACCCTCCACAGTGGAGGCCTCAGTGACAGGACTCATTCCAGCGGCCTCAGAATCAGTGATTACAGGTGAACCCTCCACAGTGGAGGCCCCGAGGGCTCAGTGACAAGACTCATTCCAACGGCCTCAGAATCAGTGATTACAGGTGAACCCTCCACTGTGGAGGCCCCGAGGGCTCAGTGACAGGACTCATTACAGCGGCCTCAGAATCAGTGATCACAGGTGAAACCTCCACTGTGGAGGCCCCGAGGGCTCAGTGACAGGACTCATTACAGCGGCCTCAGAATCAGTGATCACAGGTGAAACCTCCACTGTGGAGGTCTGAGGGCTCAGTGACAGGACTCATTCCAGCGGCCTCAGAATCAGTGATTACAGGTGAAACCTCCACATTGGAGGCCTCGAGGGCTCAGTGACAGGACTCATTCCAGCGGCCTCAGAATCAGTGATTACAGGTGAACCCTCCACAGTGGAGGCCTCGAGGGCTCAGTGACAGGACTCATTACAGCGGCCTCAGAATCAGTGATCACAAGTGAACCCTCCACAGACGAGGCCCCGAGGGCTCAATGACCGGACTCATTCCAGGGGCCTCAGAATCAGTGATCACAGGTGAACCCTCCACAGTGGATGCCTCGAGGGCTCAGTGACAGAACTCATTCCAGGGGCCTCAGAATCAGTGATCACAGGTGAACCCTCCACAGAGGAGGCCCCGAGGGCTCAGTGACAGGACTCATTCCAGTGGCCTACGAATCAGTGATCACAGGTGAAGCCTCCACAGACGAGGCCCGAGGGCTCAGTGACAGGACTCATTCCAGGGGCATCAGAATCAGTGATCACAGGTGAACCCTCCACAGTGGAGGCCCTGAGGGCTCAGTGACAGGGCTCATTCAAGGGGCCTCAGAATCAGTTATCACAGGTGAAACCTCCATAGTGGAGGCCTCAGTGACAGGACTCATTCCAGGGGTCTCAGAATCAGTGATTGCAGGTGAACCCTCCACACTGGAGGCCCCGAGGGCTCAGTGACGGGACTCATTCCAGTGGCCTCAGAATAAGTGATCACAGGTGAACCCTCCACAGAGGAGGCCCCGAGGGCTCAGTGACAGGACTCATTCCAGGGGCCTCAGAATCAGTGATCACAGTTGAATCCTCCACAGAGGAGGCCCTGAGGGCTCAGTGACGGGACTCATTCCAGCGGCCTCAGAATCAGTGATCACAGGTGAACCCTCCACAGAGGAGGCCCCGAGGGCTCAGTGACAGGACTCATTCCAGTGGCCTCCGAATCAGTGATCACAGGTGAACCCTCCACAGAGGAGGCCCCGAGGCCTCAGTGACAGTACTCATTCCAGGGGCCTCAGAATCAGTGATCACAGGTGAACCCTCCGCAGAGGAGGCCTCAGTGACAGGACTCATTCCAGGGGCCTCAGAATCAGTGATCACAGGTGAACCCTCCACAGACGAGGTCCCGAGGGCTCTATGACGGGACTCATTCCAGGGGCCTCAGAATCAGTGATCACAGGTGAACCCTCCACAGAGGAGGCCTCGAGGGCTCAGTGACAGGACGCATTCCAATGGCCTCAGAATCAGTGATTACAGGTGAACCCTCTACAGTGGAGGCCCGAGGGCTCAGTGACAGGACTCATTCTAGCGGCCTCATAATCAGTGATCACAGGTGAACCCTCCACAGACGAGGCCTCGAGGGCTCAGTGACAGGACTCATTCCAGGGGCCTCAGAATCAGTGATCACAGGTGAACCCTCCACAGAGGAGGCCCCGAGGGCTCAGTGACAGGACTCATTCCAGGGGCCTCAGAATCAGTGATCACAGTTGAACCCTCCACAGAGGAGGCGCTGAGGGCTCAGTGACGGGACTCATTCCAGCGGCCTCAGAATCAGTGATCACAGGTGAACCCTCCACAGAGGAGGCCCCGAGGGCTCAGTGACAGGACTCATTCCAGTGGCCTCCGAATCAGTGATCACAGGTGAACCCTCCACAGAGGAGGCCCCGAGGCCTCAGTGACAGTACTCATTCCAGGGGCCTCAGAATCAGTGATCACAGGTGAACCCTCCGCAGAGGAGGCCTCAGTGACAGGACTCAATCCAGGGGCCCCAGAATCAGTGATCACAGGTGAACCCTCCACAGACGAGGTCCCGAGGGCTCTATGACGGGACTCATTCCAGGGGCCTCAGAATCAGTGATCACAGGTGAACCCTCCACAGAGGAGGCCTCGAGGGCTCAGTGCCAGGACGCATTCCAATGGCCTCAGAATCAGTGGTTACAGGTGAACCCTCTACAGTGGAGGCCCGAGGGCTCAGTGACAGGACTCATTCTAGCGGCCTCATAATCAGTGATCACAGGTGAACCCTCCACAGACGAGGCCTCGAGGGCTCAGTGACAGGACTCATTCCAGGGGCCTCAGAATCAGTGATCACAGGTGAACCCTCCACAGTGGATGCCTCGAGGGCTCAGTGACGGGACTCATTCCAGCGGCCTCAGAATCAGTGATTACAGGTGAACCCTCCACAGTGGAGGCCTCGAGGGCTCAGTGACGGGACTCATTCCAGGGGCCTCAGAATCAGTGATCACAGGTGAACCCTCCACAGTGGAGGCCTCGAGGGCTCAGTGACGGGACTCATTCCAGCGGCCTCAGAATCAGTGATCACAGATGAACCCTCCACAGTGGAGGCCTCGAGGGCTCAGTGACGGGACTCATTCCAGGGGCCTCAGAATCAGTGATCACAGGTGAACCCTCCACAGTGGAGGCCTCGAGGGCTCAGTGACGGGACTCATTCCAGCGGCCTCAGAATCAGTGATCACAGATGAACCCTCCACAGTGGAGGCCTCGAGGGCTCAGTGACGGGACGCATTCCAGCGGCCTCAGAATCAGTGATTACAGGTGAACCCTCCGCAGAGGAGGCCCCGAGGGCTCAGTGACAGGACTCATTCCAGAGGCCTCAGAATCAGTGATTACAGGTGAACCCTCCATAGTGGAGGCCTCGAGGGTTCAGTGACAGGGCTCATTCTAGGGGCCTCAGAATCAGTGATCACAGTCGAACCCTCCACAGAGGAGGCCCCACGGGCTCAGTGACAGGACTCATTCCAGCGGCCTCAGAATCAGTGATCACAGGTGAACCCTCCACAGTGGAGGCCTCGAGGGCTCAGTGACAGGACTAATTCCAGGGGCCTCAGAATCAGTGATCACAGGTGAACCCTCCACAGTGGAGGCCTCGAGGGCTCAGTGATGGGACTCATTACAACGGCCTCAGAATCAGTGATCACAGGTGAACCCTCCACAGAGGAGGCCTCGAGGGCTCAGTGACAGGACGCATTCCAATGGCCTCAGAATCAGTGATTACAGGTGAACCCTCTACAGTGGAGGCCCGAGGGCTCAGTGACAGGACTCAATCTAGCGGCCTCATAATCAGTGATCACAGGTGAACCCTCCACAGACGAGGCCTCGAGGGCTCAGTGACAGGACTCATTCCAGGGGCCTCAGAATCAGTGATCACAGGTGAACCCTCCACAGTGGAGGCCTCGAGGGCTCAGTGACGGGACTCATTCCAGCGGCCTCAGAATCAGTGATTACAGGTGAACCCTCCACAGTGGAGGCCTCGAGGGCTCAGTGACGGGACTCATTCCAGCGGCCTCAGAATCATTGATTACAGGTGAACCCTCAACAGAAGAGGCCCCGAGGGCTCAGTGACAGGACTCATTCCAGAGGCCTCAGAATCAGTGATTACAGGTGAACCCTCCACAGAGGAGGCCTCGAGGGTTCAGTGACAGGGCTCATTCTAGGGGCCTCAGAATCAGTGATCACAGGTGAACCCTCCACAGAGGAGGCCCCACGGGCTCAGTGACAGGACTCATTCCAGCGGCCTCAGAATCAGTAATTACAGGTGAACCCTCCACTGTGGAGGCCCCGAGGGCTCAGTGACAGGACTCATTACAGCTGCCTCAGAATCAGTGATCACAGGTGAAACCTCCACTGTGGAGGTCTTGAGGGCTCAGTGATAGGACTCATTCCAGCGGCCTCAGAATCAGTGATTACAGGTGAACCCTCCACAGTGGAGGCCTCGAGGGCTCAGTGACAGGACCTATTCCAGCGGCCTCAGAATCAGTGATTACAGGTGAACCCTCCACAGTGGAGGCCTCGATCGCTCAGTGACGGGACTCATTCCAGGGGCCTCAAAATCAGTTATCACAGGTGAACCCTCCACAGTAGAGGTCTCGAGGGCTCAGTGACGGGACTCATTCCAGCGGCCTCAGAATCAGTGATCACAGGTGAACCCCTCCACAGTGGAGGCATCGAGGGCTCAGTGACAGGACTCATTCCAGGGGCCTCATAATCAGTGATCACAGGTGAACCCTCCACAGTTGAGGCCTCGAGGGCTCAGTGACGGGACTCATTCCAGCTGCCTCAGAATCAGTGATCACATGTGAACCCTCCACAGTGGAGGCCTCGAGGGCTCAGTGACAGGACTTATTCCAGGGGCCTCAGAATCAGTGATCACAGGTGAACCCTCCACAGTGGAGGCCTCGATGGCTAAGTGACAGGACTAATTCCAGGGGCCTCAGAATCAGTGATCACAGGTGAACCCTCCTCAGTGGAGGCCTCGAGGGCTCAGTGATGGGACTCATTACAGCGGCCTCAGAATCAGTGATCACAGGTGAACCCTCCACAGACGAGGCCTCGAGGGCTCAGTGACAGGACTCATTCCAGGGGCCTCAGAATCAGTGATCACAGGTGAACCCTCCACAGTGGAGGCCTCGAGGGCTCAGTGACGGGACTCATTCCAGCGGCCTCAGAATCAGTGATTACAGGTGAACCCTCCACAGTGGAGGCCTCGAGGGCTCAGTGACGGGACTCATTCCAGCGGCCTCAGAATCATTGATTACAGGTGAACCCTCAACAGAAGAGGCCCCGAGGGCTCAGTGACAGGACTCATTCCAGAGGCCTCAGAATCAGTGATTACAGGTGAACCCTCCACAGAGGAGGCCTCGAGGGTTCAGTGACAGGGCTCATTCTATGGGCCTCAGAATCAGTGATCACAGGTGAACCCTCCACAGAGGAGGCCCCACGGGCTCAGTGACAGGACTCATTCCAGCGGCCTCAGAATCAGTAATTACAGGTGAACCCTCCACTGTGGAGGCCCCGAGGGCTCAGTGACAGGACTCATTACAGCTGCCTCAGAATCAGTGATCACAGGTGAAACCTCCACTGTGGAGGTCTTGAGGGCTCAGTGATAGGACTCATTCCAGCGGCCTCAGAATCAGTGATTACAGGTGAACCCTCCACAGTGGAGGCCTCGAGGGCTCAGTGACAGGACCTATTCCAGCGGCCTCAGAATCAGTGATTACAGGTGAACCCTCCACAGTGGAGGCCTCGATCGCTCAGTGACGGGACTCATTCCAGGGGCCTCAGAATCAGTTATCACAGGTGAACCCTCCACAGTAGAGGTCTCGAGGGCTCAGTGACGGGACTCATTCCAGCGGCCTCAGAATCAGTGATCACAGGTGAACCCCTCCACAGTGGAGGCATCGAGGGCTCAGTGACAGGACTCATTCCAGGGGCCTCATAATCAGTGATCACAGGTGAACCCTCCACAGTTGAGGCCTCGAGGGCTCAGTGACGGGACTCATTCCAGCTGCCTCAGAATCAGTGATCACATGTGAACCCTCCACAGTGGAGGCCTCGAGGGCTCAGTGACAGGACTTATTCCAGGGGCCTCAGAATCAGTGATCACAGGTGAACCCTCCACAGTGGAGGCCTCGATGGCTAAGTGACAGGACTAATTCCAGGGGCCTCAGAATCAGTGATCACAGGTGAACCCTCCTCAGTGGAGGCCTCGAGGGCTCAGTGATGGGACTCATTACAGCGGCCTCAGAATCAGTGATCACAGGTGAACCCTCCACAGACGAGGCCCCGAGAGTTCTATGACAGGACTCATTCCAGAGGCCTCAGAATCAGTGATCACAGGTGAACCCTCCACAGAGGAGGCCTCGAGGGCTCAGTGACAGGACTCATTCCAGCGACCTCAGAATCAGTGATTACAGGTGAACCCTCTACAGTGGAGGCCTCGAGAGCTCAGTGAAATGATTCATTCCAGTGGCCTCAGAATAAGTGATCACAGGTGAACCCTCCACAGAGGAGGCCTTGAGGGCTCAGTGGCAGGATTCATTCCAGGGGCCTCAGAATCAGTGATCACAGGTGAACCCTCCACAGACGAGGCCTCGAGGCCTCAGTGACAGGACTCATTCCAGGGGCCTCAGAATCAGTGATCACAGGTGAACCCTCCACAGACGAGGCCTCGAGGCCTCAGTGACAGGACTCATTCCAGGGGCCTCAGAATCAGTGATCACAGGTGAACCCTCCACAGTGGAGGCCCCAAGGGCTCAGTGACAGGACTCATTCCAGGGGCCTCGGAATCAGTGATCACAGGTGAACCCTCCACAGAGGAGGCCCCGAGGGCTCAGTGACAGGACTCATTCCAGGGGCCTCAGAATCAGTGATCACAGGTGAACCCTCCACAGACGAGGCCTTGAGGGCTCAGTGACAGAACTCATTCCAGGGGCCGCAGAATCAGTGATCACAGGTGAACCCTCCACAGTGGAGGCGTCGAGGGCCCAGTGACAGGACTCATTCCAGGGGCCTCAGAATCAGTGATCACAGGTGAACCCTCCACAGTGGAGGCCCCTTAGGGCTCAGTGACAGGACTCATTCCAGGGACCTCAGAAGCAGTGATCACAGGTGAACCCACCACAGAGGAGGCCTCGAGGGCTCAGTGACAGGACTCATTCCAGAGGCCTCAGAATCAGTGATCACAGGTGAACCCTCCACAGTGGAGGCCTCGAGGGCTCAGTGACGGGACTCATTACAGCGGCATCAGAATCAGTGATCACAGGTGAACCCTCCACAGACGAGGCCCAGAGGGCTCAGTGACAGGACTCATTCCAGGGTCCTCAGAATCAGTGATCACAGGTGAACCCTCCGCAGTGGAGGCCTCGATGGCTTAGTGACGGAAATCATTTCAGCGGCCTCAGAATCAGTGATTACTGGTGAACCCTCCACAGAGGAGGCCCCGAGGGCTCAGTGACAGGACTCATTCCAGGGGCCTCGGAATCAGTGATCACAAGTGAACCCTCCACAGTGGAGGCCCCGAGGGTTCAGTGACAGGACTCATTCCAGGGGCCTCAGAATCAGAGATCACAGGGGAACCCTCCACAGTGGAGGCCCCAAGGGCTCAGTGACAGGACTCATTCCAGGGGCCTCAGAATCAGTGATCACAGGTGAACCCTCCACAGTGGAGGCCTCAGACGAGGCCTCGAGGGCTCAGTGACAGGACTCATTCCAGGGGCCGCAGAATCAGTGATTACATGTGAACCCTCCACAGAGGAGGACTCGAGGGCTCAGTGACAGGACTCATTCCAGGGGCCTCAGAATCAGTGATCACAGGTGAACCCTCCACAGTGGAGTCCTCAAGGGCTCAGTGACAGGACTCATTCCAGGGGCCTCAGAATCAGTGATCACAGGTGAAACCTCCATAGTGGAGGCCTCAGTGACAGGACTCATTCCAGGGGTCTCAGAATCAGTGATTGCAGGTGAACCCTCCACACTGGAGGCCCCGAGGGCTCAGTGACGGGACTCATTCCAGTGGCCTCAGAATAAGTGATCACAGGTGAACCCTCCACAGAGGAGGCCCCGAGGGCTCAGTGACAGGACTCATTCCAGGGGCCTCAGAATCAGTGATCACAGTTGAATCCTCCACAGAGGAGGCCCTGAGGGCTCAGTGACGGGACTCATTCCAGCGGCCTCAGAATCAGTGATCACAGGTGAACCCTCCACAGAGGAGGCCCCGAGGGCTCAGTGACAGGACTCATTCCAGTGGCCTCCGAATCAGTGATCACAGGTGAACCCTCCACAGAGGAGGCCCCGAGGCCTCAGTGACAGTACTCATTCCAGGGGCCTCAGAATCAGTGATCACAGGTGAACCCTCCGCAGAGGAGGCCTCAGTGACAGGACTCATTCCAGGGGCCTCAGAATCAGTGATCACAGGTGAACCCTCCACAGACGAGGTCCCGAGGGCTCTATGACGGGACTCATTCCAGGGGCCTCAGAATCAGTGATCACAGGTGAACCCTCCACAGAGGAGGCCTCGAGGGCTCAGTGACAGGACGCATTCCAATGGCCTCAGAATCAGTGATTACAGGTGAACCCTCTACAGTGGAGGCCCGAGGGCTCAGTGACAGGACTCATTCTAGCGGCCTCATAATCAGTGATCACAGGTGAACCCTCCACAGACGAGGCCTCGAGGGCTCAGTGACAGGACTCATTCCAGGGGCCTCAGAATCAGTGATCACAGGTGAACCCTCCACAGAGGAGGCCCCGAGGGCTCAGTGACAGGACTCATTCCAGGGGCCTCAGAATCAGTGATCACAGTTGAACCCTCCACAGAGGAGGCCCTGAGGGCTCAGTGACGGGACTCATTCCAGCGGCCTCAGAATCAGTGATCACAGGTGAACCCTCCACAAAGGAGGCCCCGAGGGCTCAGTGACAGGACTCATTCCAGTGGCCTCCGAATCAGTGATCACAGGTGAACCCTCAACAGAGGAGGCCCCGAGGCCTCAGTGACAGTACTCATTCCAGGGGCCTCAGAATCAGTGATCACAGGTGAACCCTCCGCAGAGGAGGCCTCAGTGACAGGACTCATTCCAGGGGCCCCAGAATCAGTGATCACAGGTGAACCCTCCACAGACGAGGTCCCGAGGGCTCTATGACGGGACTCATTCCAGGGGCCTCAGAATCAGTGATCACAGGTGAACCCTCCACAGAGGAGGCCTCGAGGGCTCAGTGACAGGACGCATTCCAATGGCCTCAGAATCAGTGGTTACAGGTGAACCCTCTACAGTGGAGGCCCGAGGGCTCAGTGACAGGACTCATTCTAGCGGCCTCATAATCAGTGATCACAGGTGAACCCTCCACAGACGAGGCCTCGAGGGCTCAGTGACAGGACTCATTCCAGGGGCCTCAGAATCAGTGATCACAGGTGAACCCTCCACAGTGGATGCCTCGAGGGCTCAGTGACGGGACTCATTCCAGCGGCCTCAGAATCAGTGATTACAGGTGAACCCTCCACAGTGGAGGCCTCGAGGGCTCAGTGACGGGACTCATTCCAGGGGCCTCAGAATCAGTGATCACAGGTGAACCCTCCACAGTGGAGGCCTCGAGGGCTCAGTGACGGGACTCATTCCAGCGGCCTCAGAATCAGTGATCACAGATGAACCCTCCACAGTGGAGGCCTCGAGGGCTCAGTGACGGGACTCATTCCAGGGGCCTCAGAATCAGTGATCACAGGTGAACCTTCCACAGTGGAGGCCTCGAGGGCTCAGTGACGGGACTCATTCCAGCGGCCTCAGAATCAGTGATCACAGATGAACCCTCCACAGTGGAGGCCTCGAGGGCTCAGTGACGGGACGCATTCCAGCGGCCTCAGAATCAGTGATTACAGGTGAACCCTCCGCAGAGGAGGCCCCGAGGGCTCAGTGACAGGACTCATTCCAGAGGCCTCAGAATCAGTGATTACAGGTGAACCCTCCATAGTGGAGGCCTCGAGGGTTCAGTGACAGGGCTCATTCTAGGGGCCTCAGAATCAGTGATCACAGGTGAACCCTCCACAGAGGAGGCCCCACGGGCTCAGTGACAGGACTCATTCCAGCGGCCTCAGAATCAGTGATCACAGGTGAACCCTCCACAGTGGAGGCCTCGAGGGCTCAGTGACAGGACTAATTCCAGGGGCCTCAGAATCAGTGATCACAGGTGAACCCTCCACAGTGGAGGCCTCGAGGGCTCAGTGATGGGACTCATTACAACGGCCTCAGAATCAGTGATCACAGGTGAACCCTCCACAGAGGAGGCCTTGAGGGCTCAGTGACAGGACGCATTCCAATGGCCTCAGAATCAGTGATTACAGGTGAACCCTCTACAGTGGAGGCCCGAGGGCTCAGTGACAGGACTCAATCTAGCGGCCTCATAATCAGTGATCACAGGTGAACCCTCCACAGACGAGGCCTCGAGGGCTCAGTGACAGGACTCATTCCAGGGGCCTCAGAATCAGTGATCACAGGTGAACCCTCCACAGTGGAGGCCTCGAGGGCTCAGTGACGGGACTCATTCCAGCGGCCTCAGAATCAGTGATTACAGGTGAACCCTCCACAGTGGAGGCCTCGAGGGCTCAGTGACGGGACTCATTCCAGCGGCCTCAGAATCAGTGATTACAGGTGAACCCTCAACAGAAGAGGCCCCGAGGGCTCAGTGACAGGACTCATTCCAGAGGCCTCAGAATCAGTGATTACAGGTGAACCCTCCACAGAGGAGGCCTCGAGGGTTCAGTGACAGGGCTCATTCTAGGGGCCTCAGAATCAGTGATCACAGGTGAACCCTCCACAGAGGAGGCCCCACAGGCTCAGTGACAGGACTCATTCCAGCGGCCTCAGAATCAGTAATTACAGGTGAACCCTCCACTGTGGAGGCCCCGAGGGCTCAGTGACAGGACTCATTACAGCTGCCTCAGAATCAGTGATCACAGGTGAAACCTCCACTGTGGAGGTCTTGAGGGCTCAGTGATAGGACTCATTCCAGCGGCCTCAGAATCAGTGATTACAGGTGAACCCTCCACAGTGGAGGCCTCGAGGGCTCAGTGACAGGACCTATTCCAGCGGCCTCAGAATCAGTGATTACAGGTGAACCCTCCACAGTGGAGGCCTCGATCGCTCAGTGACGGGACTCATTCCAGGGGCCTCAGAATCAGTTATCACAGGTGAACCCTCCACAGTAGAGGCCTCGAGGGCTCAGTGACGGGACTCATTCCAGCGGCCTCAGAATCAGTGATCACAGGTGAACCCCTCCACAGTGGAGGCCTCGAGGGCTCATTTACAGGACTCATTCCAGGGGCCTCATAATCAGTGATCACAGGTGAACCCTCCACAGTTGAGACCTCGAGGGCTCAGTGACGGGACTCATTCCAGCTGCCTCAGAATCAGTGATGACATGTGAACCCTCCACAGTGGAGGCCTCGAGGGCTCAGTGACAGGACTTATTCCAGGGGCCTCAGAATCAGTGATCACAGGTGAACCCTCCAGAGTGGAGGCCTCGATGGCTAAGTGACAGGACTAATTCCAGGGGCCTCAGAATCAGTGATCACAGGTGAACCCTCCTCAGTGGAGGCCTCGAGGGCTCAGTGATGGGACTCATTACAGCGGCCTCAGAATCAGTGATCACAGGTGAACCCTCCACAGACGAGGCCCCGAGAGTTCTATGACAGGACTCATTCCAGGGGCCTCAGAATCAGTGATCACAGGTGAACCCTCCACAGAGGAGGCCTCGAGGGCTCAGTGACAGGACTCATTCCAGCGACCTCAGAATCAGTGATTACAGGTGAACCCTCTACAGTGGAGGCCTCGAGAGCTCAGTGAAATGATTCATTCCAGTGGCCTCAGAATCAGTGATCACAGGTGAACCCTCCACAGACGAGGCCTCGAGGCCTCAGTGACAGGACTCATTCCAGGGGCCTCAGAATCAGTGATCACAGGTGAACCCTCCACAGTGGAGGCCCCAAGGGCTCAGTGACGGAACTCATTCCAGGGGCCTCAGAATCAGTGATTACATGTGAACCCTCCACAGAGGAGGCCTCGAGGGCTCAGTGACAGGACTCATTCCAGGGGCCTCAGAATCAGTGATCACAGGTGAACCCTCCACAGTGGAGTCCTCAAGGGGTCAGTGACAGGACTCATTCCAGGGGCCTCGGAATCAGTGATCACAGGTGAACCCTCCACAGAGGAGGCCCCGAGGGCTCAGTGACAGGACTCATTCCAGGGGCCTCAGAATCAGTGATCACAGGTGAACCCTCCACAGACGAGGCCTTGAGGGCTCAGTGACAGAACTCATTCCAGGGGCCGCAGAATCAGTGATCACAGGTGAACCCTCCACAGTGGAGGCGTCGAGGGCCCAGTGACAGGACTCATTCCAGGGGCCTCAGAATCAGTGATCACAGGTGAACCCTCCACAGTGGAGGCCTCGAGGGCTCAGTGACAGGACTCATTCCAGAGGCCTCAGAATCAGTGATCACAGGTGAACCCTCCACAGTGGAGGCCTCGAGGGCTCAGTGACGGGACTCATTACAGCGGCATCAGAATCAGTGATCACAGGTGAACCCTCCACAGACGAGGCCCAGAGGGCTCAGTGACAGGACTCATTCCAGGGGCCTCAGAATCAGTGATCACAGGTGAACCCTCCGCAGTGGAGGCCTCGATGGCTTAGGGACGGGACTCATTTCAGCGGCCTCAGAATCAGTGATTACTGGTGAACCCTCCACAGAGGAGGCCCCGAGGGCTCAGTGACAGGACTCATTCCAGGGGCCTCGGAATCAGTGATCACAGGTGAACCCTCCACAGTGGAGGCCCCGAGGGTTCAGTGACAGGACTCATTCCAGGGGCCTCAGAATCAGAGATCACAGGGGAACCCTCCACAGTGGAGGCCCCAAGGGCTCAGTGACAGGACTCATTCCAGGGGCCTCAGAATCAGTGATCACAGGAGAACCCTCCACAGTGGAGGCCTCAGACGAGGCCTCGAGGGCTCAGTGACAGGACTTATTCCAGGGGCCGCAGAATCAGTGATTACATGTGAACCCTCCACAGAGGAGGCCTCGAGGGCTCAGTGACAGGACTCATTCCAGGGGCCTCAGAATCAGTGATCACAGGTGAACCCTCCACAGTGGAGTCCTCAAGGGCTCAGTGACAGGACTCATTCCAGGGGCCTCGGAATCAGTGATCACAGGTGAACCCTCCACAGAGGAGGCCCCGAGGGCTCAGTGACAGGACTCATTCCAGGGGCCTCAGAATCAGTGTTCACAGGTGAACCCTCCACAGACGAGGCCTCGAGGGCTCAGTGACAGGACTCATTCCAGTGGCCTCCGAATCAGTGATCACAGGTGAACCCTCCACAGAGGAGGCCCCGAGGCCTCAGTGACAGTACTCATTCCAGGGGCCTCAGAATCAGTGATCACAGGTGAACCCTCCGCAGAGGAGGCCTCAGTGACAGGACTCATTCCAGGGGCCTCAGAATCAGTGATCACAGGTGAACCCTCCACAGACGAGGTCCCGAGGGCTCTATGACGGGACTCATTCCAGGGGCCTCAGAATCAGTGATCACAGGTGAACCCTCCACAGAGGAGGCCTCGAGGGCTCAGTGACAGGACGCATTCCAATGGCCTCAGAATCAGTGATCACAGGTGAAACCTCCACTGTGGAGGTCTTGAGGGCTCAGTGATAGGACTCATTCCAGCGGCCTCAGAATCAGTGATTACAGGTGAACCCTCCACAGTGGAGGCCTCGAGGGCTCAGTGACAGGACCTATTCCAGCGGCCTCAGAATCAGTGATTACAGGTGAACCCTCCACAGTGGAGGCCTCGATCGCTCAGTGACGGGACTCATTCCAGGGGCCTCAGAATCAGTTATCACAGGTGAACCCTCCACAGTAGAGACCTCGAGGGCTCAGTGACGGGACTCATTCCAGCGGCCTCAGAATCAGTGATCACAGGTGAACCCCTCCACAGTGGAGGCCTCGAGGGCTCAGTGACAGGACTCATTCCAGGGGCCTCATAATCAGTGATCACAGGTGAACCCTCCACAGTTGAGGCCTCGAGGGCTCAGTGACGGGACTCATTCCAGCTGCCTCAGAATCAGTGATCACATGTGAACCCTCCACAGTGGAGGCCTCGAGGGCTCAGTGACAGGACTTATTCCAGGGGCCTCAGAATCAGTGATCACAGGTGAACCCTCCACAGTGGAGGCCTTGATGGCTAAGTGACAGGACTAATTCCAGGGGCCTCAGAATCAGTGATCACAGGTGAACCCTCCTCAGTGGAGGCCTCGAGGGCTCAGTGATGGGACTCATTACAGCGGCCTCAGAATCAGTGATCACAGGTGAACCCTCCACAGACGAGGCCCGGAGAGTTCTATGACAGGACTCATTCCAGGGGCCTCAGAATCAGTGATCACGGGTGAACCCTCCACAGAGGAGGCCTCGAGGGCTCAGTGACAGGACTCATTCCAGCGACCTCAGAATCAGTGATTACAGGTGAACCCTCTACAGTGGAGGCCTCGAGAGCTCAGTGAAATGATTCATTCCAGTGGCCTCAGAATCAGTGATCACAGGTGAACCCTCCACAGAGGAGGCCTTGAGGGCTCAGTGGCAGGATTCATTCCAGGGGCCTCAGAATCAGTGATCACAGGTGAACCCTCCACAGACGAGGCCTCGAGGCCTCAGTGACAGGACTCATTCCAGGGGCCTCAGAATCAGTGATCACAGGTGAACCCTCCACAGTGGAGGCCCCAAGGGCTCAGTGACGGAACTCATTCCAGGGGCCTCAGAATCAGTGATTACATGTGAACCCTCCACAGAGGAGGCCTCGAGGGCTCAGTGACAGGACTCATTCCAGGGGCCTCAGAATCAGTGATCACAGGTGAACTCTCCACAGACGAGGCCTTGAGGGCTCAGTGACAGAACTCATTCCAGGGGCCGCAGAATCAGTGATCACAGGTGAACCCTCCACTGTGGAGGCGTCGAGGGCCCAGTGACAGGACTCATTCCAGGGGCCTCAGAATCAGTGATCACAGGTGAACCCTCCACAGTGGAGGCCTCGAGGGCTCAGTGACAGGACTCATTCCAGAGGCCTCAGAATCAGTGATCACAGGTGAACCCTCCACAGTGGAGGCCTCGAGGGCTCAGTGACGGGACTCATTACAGCGGCATCAGAATCAGTGATCACAGGTGAACCCTCCACAGACGAGGCCCAGAGGGCTCAGTGACAGGACTCATTCCAGGGGCCTCAGAATCAGTGATCACAGGTGAACCCTCCGCAGTGGAGGCCTCGATGGCTTAGTGACGGGACTCATTTCAGCGGCCTCAGAATCAGTGATTACTGGTGAACCCTCCACAGAGGAGGCCCCGAGGGCTCAGTGACAGGACTCATTCCAGGGGCCTCGGAATCAGTGATCACAGGTGAACCCTCCACAGTGGAGGCCCCGAGGGTTCAGTGACAGGACTCATTCCAGGGCCTCAGAATCAAAGATCACAGGGGAACCCTCCACAGTGGAGGCCCCAAGGGCTCAGTGACAGGACTCATTCCAGGGGCCTCAGAATCAGTGATCACAGGTGAACCCTCCACAGTGGAGGCCTCAGACGAGGCCTCGAGGGCTCAGTGACAGGACTCATTCCAGGGGCCGCAGAATCAGTGATTACATGTTAACCCTCCACAGAGGAGGCCTCAAGGGCTCAGTGACAGGACTCATTCCAGGGGCCTCAGAATCAGTGATCACAGGTGAACCCTCCACAGTGGAGTCCTCAAGGGCTCAGTGACAGGACTCATTCCAGGGGCCTCGGAATCAGTGATCACAGGTGAACCCTCCACAGAGGAGGCCCCGAGGGCTCAGTGACAGGACTCATTCCAGGGGCCTCAGAATCAGTGTTCACAGGTGAACCCTCCACAGACGAGGCCTCGAGGGCTCAGTGACAGAACTCACTCCAGGGGCCGCAGAATCAGTGATCACAGGTGAACCCTCCACAGTGGAGGCGTCGAGGGCCCAGTGACAGGACTCATTCCAGGGGCCTCAGAATCAGTGATTACAGGTGAACCCTCCACAGTGGAGGCCTCGAGGGCTCAGTGACAGGACTCATTCCAGGGGCCTCAGAATCAGTGATCACAGGTGAACCCTCCACAGTGGAGGCCTCGAGGGCTCAGTGACTGAACTCATTACAGCGGCATCAGAATCAGTGATCACAGGTGAACCCTCCACAGACGAGGCCCCGAGGGCTCAGTGACAGGACTCATTCCAGGGGCCTCAGAATCAGTGATCACAGGTGAACCCTCCACAGTGGAGGCCTCGAGGGCTCAGTGACGGGACTCATTACAGCGGCATCAGAATCAGTGATCACAGGTGAACCCTCCACAGACGAGGCCCAGAGGGCTCAGTGACAGGACTCATTCCAGGGGCCTCAGAATCAGTGATCACAGGTGAACCCTCCGCAGTGGAGGCCTCGATGGCTTAGTGACGGGACTCATTTCAGCGGCCTCAGAATCAGTGATTACTGGTGAACCCTCCACAGAGGAGGCCCCGAGGGCTCAGTGACAGGACTCATTCCAGGGGCCTCGGAATCAGTGATCACAGGTGAACCCTCCACAGTGGAGGCCCCGAGGGTTCAGTGACAGGACTCATTCCAGGGGCCTCAGAATCAGAGATCACAGGGGAACCCTCCACAGTGGAGGCCCCAAGGGCCCAGTGACAGGACTCATTCCAGGGGCCTCAGAATCAGTGATCACAGGTTAACCCTCCACAGTGGAGGCCTCGAGGGCTCAGTGACAGGACTCATTCCAGAGGCCTCAGAATCAGTGATCACAGGTGAACCCTCCACAGTGGAGGCCTCGAGGGCTCAGTGACGGGACTCATTACAGCGGCATCAGAATCAGTGATCACAGCGCTCAAGCGCTGAAAACTTTTCTGTTTGCCCTGGCCTACCCCTGCTAAACCTCCTGGCCCTGTCTGTTCGGTTCTTTAGAGCTCCCAGCACCAGGAAGCCGTTTGGCCATCGTGCGCTCTACAAATATTTTTCATTCATTCATTCATTCATTCATTCAATCATTCATTCATTCACAGGTGAACCCTCCACAGACGAGGCCCAGAGGGCTCAGTGACAGGACTCATTCCAGGGGCCTCAGAATCAGTGATCACAGGTGAACCCTCCGCAGTGGAGGCCTCGATGGCTTAGTGACGGGACTCATTTCAGCGGCCTCAGAATCAGTGATTACTGGTGAACCCTCCACAGAGGAGGCCCCGAGGGCTCAGTGACAGGACTCATTCCAGGGGCCTCGGAATCAGTGATCACAGGTGAACCCTCCACAGTGGAGGCCCCGAGGGTTCAGTGACAGGACTCATTCCAGGGGCCTCAGAATCAGAGATCACAGGGGAACCCTCCACAGTGGAGGCCCCAAGGGCTCAGTGACAGGACTCATTCCAGGGGCCTCAGAATCAGTGATCACAGGTGAACCCTCCACAGTGGAGGCCTCAGACGAGGCCTCGAGGGCTCAGTGACAGGACTCATTCCAGGGGCCGCAGAATCAGTGATTACATGTGAACCCTCCACAGAGGAGGCCTCGAGGGCTCAGTGACAGGGCTCATTCCAGGGGCCTCAGAATCAGTGATCACAGGTGAACCCTCCACAGTGGAGTCCTCAAAGGCTCAGTGACAGGACTCATTCCAGGGGCCTCAGAATCAGTGATCACAGGTGAACCCTCCACAGAGGAGGCCCCGAGGGCTCAGTGACAGGACTCATTCCAGGGGCCTCAGAATCAGTGTTCACAGGTGAACCCTCCACAGTGGAGGCCCCAAGGGCTCAGTGACAGGACTCATTCCAGGGGCCTCAGAATCAGTGATCACAGGTGAACCCTCCACAGTGGAGGCCTCAGACGAGGCCTCGAGGGCTCAGTGACAGGACTCATTCCAAGGGGCCGCAGAATCAGTGATTACATGTGAACCCTCCACAGAGGAGGCCTCGAGGGCTCAGTGACAGGACTCATTCCAGGGGCCTCAGAATCAGTGATCACAGGTGAACCCTCCACAGTGGAGTCCTCAAGGGCTCAGTGACAGGACTCATTCCAGGGGCCTCGGAATCAGTGATCACAGGTGAACCCTCCACAGAGGAGGCCCCGAGGGCTCAGTGACAGGACTCATTCCAGGGGCCTCAGAATCAGTGTTCACAGGTGAACCCTCCACAGACGAGGCCTCGAGGGCTCAGTGACAGGACTCATTCCAGTGGCCTCCGAATCAGTGATCACAGGTGAACCCTCCACAGAGGAGGCCCCGAGGCCTCAGTGACAGTACTCATTCCAGGGGCCTCAGAATCAGTGATCACAGGTGAACCCTCCGCAGAGGAGGCCTCAGTGACAGGACTCATTCCAGGGGCCTCAGAATCAGTGATCACAGGTGAACCCTCCACAGACGAGGTCCCGAGGGCTCTATGACGGGACTCATTCCAGGGGCCTCAGAATCAGTGATCACAGGTGAACCCTCCACAGAGGAGGCCTCGAGGGCTCAGTGACAGGACGCATTCCAATGGCCTCAGAATCAGTGATCACAGGTGAAACCTCCACTGTGGAGGTCTTGAGTGCTCAGTGATAGGACTCATTCCAGCGGCCTCAGAATCAGTGATTACAGGTGAACCCTCCACAGTGGAGGCCTCGAGGGATCAGTGACAGGACCTATTCCAGCGGCCTCAGAATCAGTGATTACAGGTGAACCCTCCACAGTGGAAGCCTCGATCGCTCAGTGACGGCACTCATTCCAGGGGCCTCAGAATCAGTTATCACAGGTGAACCCTCCACAGTAGAGGCCTCGAGGGCTCAGTGACGTGACTCATTCCAGCGGCCTCAGAATCAGTGATCACAGGTGAACCCCTCCACAGTGGAGGCCTCGAGGGCTCAGTGACAGGACTCATTCCAGGGGCCTCATAATCAGTGATCACAGGTGAACCCTCCACAGTTGAGGCCTCGAGGGCTCAGTGACGGGACTCATTCCAGCTGCCTCAGAATCAGTGATCACATGTGAACCCTCCACAGTGGAGGCCTCGAGGGCTCAGTGACAGGACTTATTCCAGGGGCCTCAGAATCAGTGATCACAGGTGAACCCTCCACAGTGGAGGCCTCGATGGCTAAGTGACAGGACTAATTCCAGGGGCCTCAGAATCAGTGATCACAGGTGAACCCTCCTCAGTGGAGGCCTCGAGGGCTCAGTGATGGGACTCATTACAGCGGCCTCAGAATCAGTGATCACAGGTGAACCCTCCACAGACGAGGCCCCGAGAGTTCTATGACAGGACTCATTCCAGGGGCCTCAGAATCAGTG
The DNA here is from genome assembly GCF_964263255.1 of Lissotriton vulgaris. NCBI lineage: Eukaryota > Metazoa > Chordata > Amphibia > Caudata > Salamandridae > Lissotriton > Lissotriton vulgaris. Next base: position 1,245,567 of record NC_141685.1, read on the forward strand.
ATCACAGGTGAACCCTCCACAGAGGAGGCCTCGAGGGCTCAGTGACAGGACTCATTCCAGCGACCTCAGAATCAGTGATTACAGGTGAACCCTCTACAGTGGAGGCCTCGAGAGCTCAGTGAAATGATTCATTCCAGTGGCCTCAGAATCAGTGATCACAGGTGAACCCTCCACAGAGGAGGCCTTGAGGGCTCAGTGGCAGGATTCATTCCAGGGGCCTCAGAATCAGTGATCACAGGTGAACCCTCCACAGACGAGGCCTCGAGGCCTCAGTGACAGGACTCATTCCAGGGGCCTCAGAATCAGTGATCACAGGTGAACCCTCCACAGTGGAGGCCCCAAGGGCTCAGTGACGGAACTCATTCCAGGGGCCTCAGAATCAGTGATTACATGTGAACCCTCCACAGAGGAGGCCTCGAGGGCTCAGTGACAGGACTCATTCCAGGGGCCTCAGAATCAGTGATCACAGGTGAACCCTCCACAGTGGAGTCCTCAAGGGCTCAGTGACAGGACTCATTCCAGGGGCCTCGGAATTAGTGATCACAGGTGAACCCTCCACAGAGGAGGCCCCGAGGGCTCAGTGACAGGACTCATTCCCGGGGCCTCAGAATCAGTGATCACAGGTGAACCCTCCACAGACGAGGCCTTGAGGGCTCAGTGACAGAACTCATTCCAGGGGCCGCAGAATCAGTGATCACAGGTGAACCCTCCACAGTGGAGGCGTCGAGGGCCCAGTGACAGGACTCATTCCAGGGGCCTCAGAATCAGTGATCACAGGTGAACCCTCCACAGTGGAGGCCTCGAGGGCTCAGTGACAGGACTCATTCCAGAGGCCTCAGAATCAGTGATCACAGGTGAACCCTCCACAGTGGAGGCCTCGAGGGCTCAGTGACGGGACTCATTACAGCGGCATCAGAATCAGTGATCACAGGTGAACCCTCCACAGACGAGGCCCAGAGGGCTCAGTGACAGGACTCATTCCAGGGGCCTCAGAATCAGTGATCACAGGTGAACCCTCCGCAGTGGAGGCCTCGATGGCTTAGTGACGGGACTCATTTCAGCGGCCTCAGAATCAGTGATTACTGGTGAACCCTCCACAGAGGAGGCCTCGAGGGCTCAGTGACAGGACTCATTCCAGGGGCCTCAGAATCAGTGATCACAGGTGAACCCTCCACAGTGGAGTCCTCAAGGGCTCAGTGACAGGACTCATTCCAGGGGCCTCGGAATCAGTGATCACAGGTGAACCCTCCACAGAGGAGGCCCCGAGGGCTCAGTGACAGGACTCATTCCAGGGGCCTCAGAATCAGTGTTCACAGGTGAACCCTCCACAGACGAGGCCTCGAGGGCTCAGTGACAGAACTCACTCCAGGGGCCGCAGAATCAGTGATCACAGGTGAACCCTCCACAGTGGAGGCGTCGAGGGCCCAGTGACAGGACTCATTCCAGGGGCCTCAGAATCAGTGATTACAGGTGAACCCTCCACAGTGGAGGCCTCGAGGGCTCAGTGACAGGACTCATTCCAGGGGCCTCAGAATCAGTGATCACAGGTGAACCCTCCACAGTGGAGGCCTCGAGGGCTCAGTGATGGGACTCATTACAGCGGCATCAGAATCAGTGATCACAGGTGAACCCTCCACAGACGAGGCCCCGAGGGCTCAGTGACAGGACTCATTCCAGGGGCCTCAGAATCAGTGATCACAGGTGAACCCTCCACAGTGGAGGCCTCGAGGGCTCAGTGACGGGACTCATTACAGCGGCATCAGAATCAGTGATCACAGGTGAACCCTCCACAGACGAGGCCCAGAGGGCTCAGTGACAGGACTCATTCCAGGGGCCTCAGAATCAGTGATCACAGGTGAACCCTCCGCAGTGGAGGCCTCGATGGCTTAGTGACGGGACTCATTTCAGCGGCCTCAGAATCAGTGATTACTGGTGAACCCTCCACAGAGGAGGCCCCGAGGGCTCAGTGACAGGACTCATTCCAGGGGCCTCGGAATCAGTGATCACAGGTGAACCCTCCACAGTGGAGGCCCCGAGGGTTCAGTGACAGGACTCATTCCAGGGGCCTCAGAATCAGAGATCACATGGGAACCCTCCACAGTGGAGGCCCCAAGGGCCCAGTGACAGGACTCATTCCAGGGGCCTCAGAATCAGTGATCACAGGTAAACCCTCCACAGTGGAGGCCTCGAGGGCTCAGTGACAGGACTCATTCCAGAGGCCTCAGAATCAGTGATCACAGGTGAACCCTCCACAGTGGAGGCCTCGAGGGCTCAGTGACGGGACTCATTACAGCGGCATCAGAATCAGTGATCACAGCGCTCAAGCGCTGAAAACTTTTCTGTTTGCCCTGGCCTACCCCTGCTAAACCTCCTGGCCCTGTCTGTTCGGTTCTTTAGAGCTCCCAGCGCCAGGAAGCCGTTTGGCCATCGTGCGCTCTACAAATATTTTTCATTCATTCATTCATTCATTCATTCATTCATTCATTCACAGGTGAACCCTCCACAGACGAGTCCCAGAGGGCTCAGTGACAGGACTCATTCCAGGGGCCTCAGAATCAGTGATCACAGGTGAACCCTCCGCAGTGGAGGCCTCGATGGCTTAGTGACGGGACTCATTTCAGCGGCCTCAGAATCAGTGATTACTGGTGAACCCTCCACAGAGGAGTCCCCGAGGGCTCAGTGACAGGACTCATTCCAGGGGCCTCGGAATCAGTGATCACAGGTGAACCCTCCACAGTGGAGGCCCCGAGGGTTCAGTGACAGGACTCATTCCAGGGGCCTCAGAATCAGAGATCACAGGGGAACCCTCCACAGTGGAGGCCCCAAGGGCTCAGTGACAGGACTCATTCCAGGGGCCTCAGAATCAGTGATCACAGGTGAACCCTCCACAGTGGAGGCCTCAGACGAGGCCTCGAGGGCTCAGTGACAGGACTCATTCCAGGGGCCGCAGAATCAGTGATTACATGTGAACCCTCCACAGAGGAGGCCTCGAGGGCTCAGTGGCAGGACTCATTCCAGGGGCCTCAGAATCAGTGATCACAGGTGAACCCTCCACAGTGGAGTCCTCAAAGGCTCAGTGACAGGACTCATTCCAGGGGCCTCGGAATCAGTGATCACAGGTGAACCCTCCACAGAGGAGGCCCCGAGGGCTCAGTGACAGGACTCATTCCAGGGGCCTCAGAATCAGTGTTCACAGGTGAACCCTCCACAGACGAGGCCTCGAGGGCTCAGTGACAGAACTCACTCCAGGGGCCGCAGAATCAGTGATCACAGGTGAACCCTCCACAGTGGAGGCGTCGAGGGCCCAGTGACAGGACTCATTCCAGGGGCCTCAGAATCAGGGATTACAGGTGAACCCTCCACAGTGGAGGCCTCGATGGCTTAGTGACGGGACTCATTTCAGCGGCCTCAGAATCAGTGATTACTGGTGAACCCTCCACAGAGGAGGCCTCGAGGGCTCAGTGACAGGACTCATTCCAGGGGCCTCAGAATCAGTGATCACAGGTGAACCCTCCACAGTGGAGTCCTCAAGGGCTCAGTGACAGGACTCATTCCAGGGGCCTCGGAATCAGTGATCACAGGTGAACCCTCCACAGAGGAGGCCCCGAGGGCTCAGTGACAGGACTCATTCCAGGGGCCTCGGAATCAGTGATCACAGGTGAACCCTCCACAGACGAGGCCCAGAGGGCTCAGTGACAGGACTCATTCCAGGGGCCTCAGAATCAGTGATCACAGGTGAACCCTCCGCAGTGGAGGCCTCGATGGCTTAGTGACGGGACTCATTTCAGCGGCCTCAGAATCAGTGATTACTGGTGAACCCTCCACAGAGGAGGCCTCGAGGGCTCAGTGACAGGACTCATTCCAGGGGCCTCAGAATCAGTGATCACAGGTGAACCCTCCACAGTGGAGTCCTCAAGGGCTCAGTGACAGGACTCATTCCAGGGGCCTCGGAATCAGTGATCACAGGTGAACCCTCCACAGAGGAGGCCCCGAGGGCTCAGTGACAGGACTCATTCCAGGGGCCTCAGAATCAGTGTTCACAGGTGAACCCTCCACAGACGAGGCCTCGAGGGCTCAGTGACAGAACTCACTCCAGGGGCTGCAGAATCAGTGATCACAGGTGAACCCTCCACAGTGGAGGCGTCGAGGGCCCAGTGACAGGACTCATTCCAGGGGCCTCAGAATCAGTGATTACAGGTGAACCCTCCACAGTGGAGGCCTCGAGGGCTCAGTGACAGGACTCATTCCAGGGGCCTCAGAATCAGTGATCACAGGTGAACCCTCCACAGTGGAGGCCTCGAGGGCTCAGTGACGGGACTCATTACAGCGGCATCAGAATCAGTGATCACAGGTGAACCCTCCACAGACGAGGCCCCGAGGGCTCAGTGACAGGACTCATTCCAGGGGCCTCAGAATCAGTGATCACAGGTGAACCCTCCACAGTGGAGGCCTCGAGGGCTCAGTGACGGGACTCATTCCAGGGGCCGCAGAATCAGTGATCACAGGTGAACCCTCCACAGTGGAGGCCCAGAGGGCCCAGTGACAGGACTCATTCCAGGGGCCTCAGAATCAGTGATCACAGGTGAACCCTCCACAGTGGAGGCCTCGAGGGCTCAGTGACAGAACTCATTCCAGGGGCCTCAGAATCAGTGATCACAGGTGAATCCTCCACAGAGGAGGCCTCAGTGACAGGACTCATTCCAGGGGCCTCAGAATCAGTGATCACAGGTGAACCCTCCACAGTGGAGGCCCCGAGGGCTCAGTGACGGAACTCATTCCAGGGGCCTCAAAATCAGTGATTACATGTGAACCCTCCACAGAGGAGGCCTCGAGGGCTCAGTGACAGGACTCATTCCAGGGGCCTCAGAATCAGTGATCACAAGTTCAAGTTCAAGTTCAATTTCAGGAATTTGTATAGCGCCCTACTCACCCAGAGGGTCTCAAGCGCCTTGAGATTCTACGGGTAGGTAGTGCGCTCTATAAATGTCATTGATTGATTGATTGATTGGGGGAGGGTTGTGTATTACTTGTCAAATAGCCAGGTTTTAAGTTGCTTTCTGAAGGAAAGGTGGTTCTGTGTAAGGTGGAGGTGAGTGGGGAGAGAATTCCATGTTTTGGCTGCTAAGTAGGAGAAGGATCTTCCTCCCATGGTGGCTCTGTGGATGCGCGGAATTGCGGCGAGGGCTTGATTGGATGATCGTAGTTGGCGGGTGGGTGTGTAGAAGGACAGACGTGTGTTGAGGCATTCGGGTCCTAGGTTGTAGAGGGCCTTGTGAGCGTGGGTGAGGAGACGGAACGTTATTCTCTTGTTGACGGGGAGCCAGTGTAGGTCTTTTAGGTGATCGGTAATGTGAGCTTGACGGGGGATGTCCAATATGAGTCTGGCTGAGGCGTTTTGGATGTGTTGGAGTTTTTTCTGTAGTTTGACTGTGGTTCCGGCGTAGAGGGTGTTTCCATAGTCCAGTCGGCTAGTGACCAGTGCGTGGGTGACAGTCTTTCTTGTTTCGGTGGGGATCCAACAGAAGATTTTTTTGAGCATGCGAAGTACGTTGAAGCATGAGGATGAGACGGCGTTGACTTGTTTGGTCATCGAGAGGGAGGAATCTAGGATGAAGCCCAGGTTACATGCGTGGTCTGTAGGTAGAGGTGCTGTGCCCAGGGCCGGTGGCAACCATGAGTCTTCCCAGGCCGAGGGGGATGGTCCTAAGATGAGAACTTCCGTTTTGTCCGAGTTTAGTTTTAGGCGGCTGTTCTTCATCCATTCGGCTACTTCTTTCATTCCTTCGTGTAGAATGGTTTTGGCGGTGTTAGGGTCTTTGGTGAGGGAGAGGATCAGCTGGGTGTCGTCAGCGTAGGAGATGATGTTGAGGTTGTGTTGTTGCGCGATGGATGCGAGGGGACTCATGTAAACGTTGAAGAGGGTGGGGCTGAGTGATGATCCTTGTGGTATTCCGCAGATGACTTTGGTGGCCTCTGATTTTAATGGGGGGAGGCGGACTCTCTGTGTTCTCCCAGCGAGGAACGAGATGATCCAGTCCAAAGCTTTTCCATGTATTCGGACGTTGCTGAGGCGTTGTATGAGGGTGCTGTGACAGACTGTGTCAAATGCAGCGGAGAGGTCTAGTAGGATGAGGGCAACTGTTTCTCCGTTGTCCAGTAGCGTTCGGATGTCGTCTGTAGCTGCGATGAGGGCGGTTTCGGTGCTGTGTTTGGCTCGGAAGCCAGACTGTGAGGAGTCGAGGGAATTGTTGGATTCAAGGAAGGCGGCGAGCTGACTGCTGACCGTTTTCTCAATGACTTTGGCAGGGAATGGGAGGAGTGAGATGAGGCGGTAGTTCTTAAGTTCGGAGGGGTCTGCTGTGGGTTTCTTCAGGAGGGACCTGAGTTCGGCATGTTTCCAGCTTTCTGGGAAGGTAGCGGAGTTGAAGGAGCAGTTGATGACATCGCGGAGATGGGGGTGCGATGATGGAGTCTGCTTTGTTGAAAATGTAGTGGGGACAAGGGTCGGTTGGCGATCCTGAGTGGATGGAGTTCATCAGGCGAATGGTGTCTTCAGTAGTGATTGGGTTCCAGGCGCGAAGGTTGTGTAAGTTCTGTTTTGGTTCGGGGGTGGGTGAAGAGGGCAGTTCTTCGGACTGGTTTTCAAAGCTGTTATGTATGTTGGCGATTTTGTTGTGGAAGAAAGCGGATAAAGAGTCGCAGAGGTCTTGGGAGGGAGTGATGTCGTTCGTGCCGGCGGTGGGGTTGGTAAATTCCTTGACGATGTTGAATAGTTCCTTGCTGTTGTGGGCGTTGTTGTCGAGTCGGTCCTTGAATGCTCATTTCTTGGTGGATCAGATCAATTGGTGGTGTTTGCGGGTGGCGGCCTTGAAGGTGGTCAAGTTGTTAGTGGTTGGGTTTTTTTTACAGGTTTTCTCGAGAGTACGACATAACTTCTTGGATTTCTTAAGGTCATCGTTGAACCAGGGGGACTTTTTGCTAACTCGTTTGATTTGGTGGTTTTTCAAGGGTGCTAGTTCGTCAGCGCTGTGGGTGATTCATTGTGTGAGTTTGGTGGCAGCTTGGTTTGGGTCCGATGATATGGCAGGAGGGTTTTGGTTAAGCGATGTGAAGAGCTGGTCGGCGGTGATTTTGTTCCAATTTCTTCGAGGAGCAGGTTGTGGGGGGTTGTGGGTCAAGGTCTTTTTGTAGTTAAAGTGAACGCAGCTGTGGTCCGTCCAATGGAGAGCAGTGGTGTGGTTGAAGGAGATAAGCTTGCTGGAGGTGAAGATGGGGTCGAGCATGTGTCCGGCAAGGTGGGTGAGGGTGTCAACGAGTTGTTTGAGTCCGAGATTGGCCAGGTTGTCCAGAAGGGTGGCGGTGTTGCTGTCGTTTTTCTTTTCCAGGTGGACGTTGAGGTCTCCCAGTAGGATGTAGTTCTCAGAGTTGAGGGCATGTGGGCTGATGAAGTCAGTGATGTCTTTGTTCAATTGTGTGCGGGTTCCTGGTGGTCTATAGATGAGGGTGCCTCTAAGTGTGGTCCTGGGGTCGGTGTGGATCTGGAAATGGAGGTGTTCGGCGGTAGCGAGGTTATCGTAGGAGCTGGTCGTGATTCGGATGGTGTTCTTATGGAAGATGGCGATGCCTCCTCCTGTTTGGTTGGTGCGGTCTTTTCGGATGATCTTGTAAGTATTCGGGATGGCTATGGCGATGTCGGGCGCTGCTGAGGTGTTCATCCAGGTTTCTGTAAGGAAGGCGATGTCCGACGATGCTGTGTCGAGTAGGTCCCAAAGTTCAGTGGCGTGTCTGTGGACCGAGCGGGTGTTCAGCAGGATGCACTTCAGGGGGTTAGGGTCGGAGTTGATTTTGGGGGAAGGGGATTTGGTGTGGTTCTTGATGCAGATGAACTTGCAGGGGTGGCAGGCGAATGGTCCATGAGTGAGTCCTGAGGTGGCTTTGTAGCATTGTGGTGCGCGACCGGGGTTGAGGGCATGGAGGGTTGAGGCGTCGTACGTTATGCGGGTGGAGAGGGCTATGCGGGGGACAGGGGGTCTGGCCGTGGGCACGGTCCAGGCGCGGACGGGCGTAGACGGACTTACCTTTGGCGCACCTTCGGCACGCTTATGGCGCGACCGCTGCGCGTGACCGCTGCACGCACAAACATCTGTCATATGTGGATAGTGAAAGGGGGAGTGGCGAGGGAGGGTCAGCTGGGAGGCGGGAGCGGGACGGAGATCCGGGTAGGGAGGCACAAACAACAACAACAGCTAAGACAAAATGGCAGCGAGCCAAAATCGCTACAGGATTGGGGCACAGGCAGCGGCACAATCAGGGAGAATTAATGATTATAAGCAGCACAGTACAATTGAGAACAATCAGATACAATCGGCACAATTGAGAACAGACTTACAGCGCACTTAGGCTGTCTCGCGCTTACAGATGATTACGCTTAGCGCTAATGCAAACAGTCTGGTAACCTAGCGCTACGTAATAATATACTACACGATCTCTGGTAATGGCAATAGCGGTAGTGAGGCGAGCAGGCAGGCAGCGGTGTGGCTGTATAGCGCTACGATACCAGTTAGAGGCGGGGAGCAGCATGAGGAGCGGCCTTTTCTGCTGGAAGCTCACAGGTAAACCCTCCACAGAGGAGGCCCCGAGGGATCAGTGACAGGACTCATTCCAGGGGCCTCGGAATCAGTGATTACAGGTGAACCCTCCACAGTGGAGGCACCGAGGGATCAGTGACAGGACTCATTCCAGGGGCCTCAGAATCAGTGATCACAGGTGAACCCTCCACAGACGAGGCCTCGAGAGCTTAGTGACAGGACTCATTCCAGCGGCCTCAGAATCAGTGATTACAGGTGAACCCTCCACGGTGGAGGCCTCAAGGGCTTAGTGACAGGACTCATTCCAGGGGCCTCAGAATCAGGGATCACAGGTGAACCCTCCACAGAGGAGGCCCCGAGGGCTCAGTGACAGGACTCATTCCAGCGGCCTCAGAATCAGTGATTACAGGTGAACCCTCCACAGTGGAGGCCCCGAGGGCTCAGTGACAGGACTCATTCCAGCGGCCTCAGAATCAGTGATTTCAGGTGAACCCTCCACTGTGGAGGCCTCGAGGGCTCAGTGACAGAACTCATTCCAGGGGCCTCAGAATCAGTGATCACAGGTGAACCCTCCACAGAGGAGGCCCCTAGGGATCAGTGACAGGGCTCATTCCAGGGGCCTCAGAATCAGTGATCACAGGTGAACTCTCCACAGTGGAGGCCTCAGTGACAGGACTCATTCTTGGGGCCTCAGAATCAGTGATCACAGGTGAACCCTCCACAGACGAGGCCTCGAGAGCTCAGTGACAGGACTCATTCCAGCGGCCTCAGAATCAGTGATTACAGGTGAACCCTCCACGGTGGAGGCCTCAAGGGCTTAGTGACAGGACTCATTCCAGGGGCCTCAGAATCAGTGATCACAGGTTAACCCTCCACAGAGGAGGCCCCGAGGGCTCAGTGACAGGACTCATTCCAGCGGCCTCAGAATCAGTGATTACAGGTGAACCCTCCACAGTGGAGGCCCCGAGGGCTCAGTGACAGGACTCATTCCAGCGGCCTCAGAATCAGTGATTACAGGTGAACCCTCCACTGTGGAGGCCTCGAGGGCTCAGTGACAGAACTCATTCCAGGGGCCTCAGAATCAGTGATCACAGGTGAACCCTCCACAGAGGAGGCCCCTAGGGATCAGTGACAGGGCTCATTCCAGTGGCCTCGGAATCAGTGATCACAGGTGAACCCTCCACAGTGGAGGACTCGAGGGCTCAGTGTCAGGGCTCATTCCAGGGGCCTCAGAATCAGTGATCACAGGTGAACCCTCCACAGTGGAGGCCTCGAGGGCTCAGTGACAGGACTCATTCCAGCGGCCTCAGAATCAGTGATTACAGGTGAACCCTCCACAGTGGAGGCCTCAGTGACAGGACTCATTCCAGGGGCCTCAGAGTCAGTGATCACAGGTGAACCCTCCACAGTGGAGGCCCCGAGGGCTCAGTGACAGGACTCATTCCAGCGGCCTCAGAATCAGTGATTACAGGTGAACCCTCCACAGTGGAGGCCTCAGTGACAGGACTCATTCTTGGGGCCTCAGAATCAGTGATCACAGGTGAACCCTCCAAAGAAGAGGCCCAGAGGGCTCAGTGTCAGGGCTCATTCCAGGGGCCTCAGAATCAGTGATCACAGGTGAACCCTCCACAGTGGAGGCCTTGAGGGCTCAGTGACGGGACGCATTTCAATGGCTTCAGAATCAGTGATCACAGGTGAACCCTCCACAGTGGAGGCCTCAGTGACAGGACTCATTCCAGGGGCCTCAGAATCAGTGATTACAGGTGAACCCTCCACAGTGGAGGTCTCGAGTGCTCAGTGACAGGACTCATTCCAGGGGCCTCAGAATCAGTGATTACAGGTGAACCCTCCACAGACGAGGCCCCGAGGGCTCAGTGACAGGACTCATTCCAGGGGCCTCAGAATCAGTGATTACAGGTAAACCCTCCACAGTGGAGGCCCCGAGGGCTCAGTGACAGGACTCATTCCAGGGGCCTCAGAATCAGTGATCACAGGTGAACCCTCCACAGTGGAGGCCCCGAGGGCTCAGTGACAGGACTCATTCCAGGGGCCTCAGAATCAGTGATCACAGGTGAACCCTCCACAGACGAGGCCTCGAGGGCTCAGTGACAGGACTCATTCCAGGGGCCGCAGAATCAGTGATCACAGGTGAACCCTCCACAGTGGAGGCCTTGAGGGCCCAGTGACAGGACTCATTCCAGGGGCCTCAGAATCAGTGATCACAGGTGAACCCTCCACAGTGGAGGCCTCGAGGGCTCAGTGACAGGACTCATTCCAGGGGCCTCAGAATCAGTGATCACAGGTGAATCCTCCACAGAGGAGGCCTCAGTAACAGGACTCATTCCAGGGGCCTCAGAATCAGTGATCACAGGTGAACCCTCCACAGTGGAGGCCTCGAGGGCTCAGTGACAGGACTCATTCCAGGGGCCTCAGAATCAGTGATCACAGGTGAACCCTCCACAGTGGAGGCCCCGAGGGCTCAGTGACGGAACTCATTCCAGGGGCCTCAGAATCAGTGATTACATGTGAACCCTCCACAGAGGAGGCCTCGAGGGCTCAGTGACAGGACTCATTCCAGGGGCCTCAGAATCAGTGATCACAAGTTCAAGTTCAAGTTCAATTTCAGGAATTTGTATGGCGCACTACTCACCCAGAGGGTCTCAAGGCGCTTGGGGGAGGGTTGTGTATTACTTGTCAAATAGCCAGGTTTTAAGTTGCTTTCTGAAGGAAAGGTGGTTCTGTGTAAGGTGGAGGTGAGTGGGGAGAGAATTCCAGGTTTTGGCTGCTAAGTAGGAGAAGGATCTTCCTCCCATGGTGGCTCTGTGGATGCGCGGAATTCCGGCGAGGGCTTGATTGGATGATCGTAGTTGGCGGGTGGGTGTGTAGAAGGACAGACGTGTGTTGAGGCATTCGGGTCCTAGGTTGTAGAGGGCCTTGTGAGCATGGATGAGGAGACGGAACGTTATTCTCTTGTTGACGGGGAGCCAGTGTAGGTCTTTTAGGTGATCGGTAATGTGAGCTTGACGGGGATGTCCAATATGATTCTGGCTGAGGCGTTTTGGATGTGTTTGAGTTTTTTCTGTAGTTTGGCTGTGGTTCCGGCGTAGAGGGTGTTTCCATAGTCCAGTCGGCTAGTGACCAGTGCGTGGGTGACAGTCTTTCTTGTTTCGGTGGGGATCCAACAGAAGATTTTTTTGAGCATGCGAAGTACGTTGAAGCATGAGGATGAGACGGCGTTGACTTGTTGTCATTCTTGGGGCCTCAGAATCAGTGATCACAGGTGAACCCTCCAAAGAAGAGGCCCAGAGGGCTCAGTGTCAGGGCTCATTCCAGGGGCCTCAGAATCAGTGATCACAGGTGAACCCTCCACAGTGGAGGCCTTGAGGGCTCAGTGACGGGACGCATTTCAATGGCCTCAGAATCAGTGATCACAGGTGAACCCTCCACAGTGGAGGCCTCAGTGACAGGACTCATTCCAGGGGCCTCAGAATCAGTGATTACAGGTGAACCCTCCACAGTGGAGGTCTCGAGTGCTCAGTGACAGGACTCATTCCAGGGGCCTCAGAATCAGTGATTACAGGTGAACCCTCCACAGACGAGGCCCCGAGGGCTCAGTGACAGGACTCATTCCAGGGGCCTCAGAATCAGTGATTACAGGTAAACCCTCCACAGTGGAGGCCCCGAGGGCTCAGTGACAGGACTCATTCCAGGGGCCTCAGAATCAGTGATCACAGGTGAACCCTCCACAGTGGAGGCCCCGAGGGCTCAGTGACAGGACTCATTCCAGGGGCCTCAGAATCAGTGATCACAGGTGAACCCTCCACAGACGAGGCCTCGAGGGCTCAGTGACAGGACTCATTCCAGGGGCCGCAGAATCAGTGATCACAGGTGAACCCTCCACAGTGGAGGCCTTGAGGGCCCAGTGACAGGACTCATTCCAGGGGCCTCAGAATCAGTGATCACAGGTGAACCCTCCACAGTGGAGGCCTCGAGGGCTCAGTGACAGGACTCATTCCAGGGGCCTCAGAATCAGTGATCACAGGTGAATCCTCCACAGAGGAGGCCTCAGTAACAGGACTCATTCCAGGGGCCTCAGAATCAGTGATCACAGGTGAACCCTCCACAGTGGAGGCCCCGAGGGCTCAGTGACGGAACTCATTCCAGGGGCCTCAGAATCAGTGATTACATGTGAACCCTCCACAGAGGAGGCCTCGAGGGCTCAGTGACAGGACTCATTCCAGGGGCCTCAGAATCAGTGATCACAAGTTCAAGTTCAAGTTCAAGTTCAATTTCAGGAATTTGTATAGCGCACTACTCACCCAGAGGGTCTCAAGGCGCTTGGGGGAGGGTTGTGTATTACTTGTCAAATAGCCAGGTTTTAAGTTGCTTTCTGAAGGAAAGGTGGTTCTGTGTAAGGTGGAGGTGAGTGGGGAGAGAATTCCAGGTTTTGGCTGCTAAGTAGGAGAAGGATCTTCCTCCCATGGTGGCTCTGTGGATGCGCGGAATTCCGGCGAGGGCTTGATTGGATGATCGTAGTTGGCGGGTGGGTGTGTAGAAGGACAGACGTGTGTTGAGGCATTCGGGTCCTAGGTTGTAGAGGGCCTTGTGAGCATGGATGAGGAGACGGAACGTTATTCTCTTGTTGACGGGGAGCCAGTGTAGGTCTTTTAGGTGATCGGTAATGTGAGCTTGACGGGGATGTCCAATATGATTCTGGCTGAGGCGTTTTGGATGTGTTTGAGTTTTTTCTGTAGTTTGGCTGTGGTTCCGGCGTAGAGGGTGTTTCCATAGTCCAGTCGGCTAGTGACCAGTGCGTGGGTGACAGTCTTTCTTGTTTCGGTGGGGATCCAACAGAAGATTTTTTTGAGCATGCGAAGTACGTTGAAGCATGAGGATGAGACGGCGTTGACTTGTTTGGTCATCGAGAGGGAGGAATCTAGGATGAAGCCCCGGTTACGTGCGTGGTCTGTAGGTATAGGTGCTGTGCTCAGGGCCGGTGGCAACCATGAGTCTTCCCAGGCCGAGGGGGATGATCCTAAAATGAGAACTTCCGTTTTGTCCGAGTTTAGTTTTAGGCGGCTGTTCTTCATCCATTCGGCTACTTCTTTCATTCCTTCGTGTAGATTGGTTTTGGCGGTGTTAGGGTCTTTGGTGAGGGAGAGGATCAGCTGGGTGTCGTCAGCTTAGGAGATGATGTTGAGGTTGTGTTGTCGCGCGATGGATGCGAGGGGACTCATGTAAACGTTGAAGAGGGTGGGGCTGAGTGATGATCCTTGTGGTACTCCGCAGATGACTTTGGTGGCCTCTGATTTGAATGGGGGGAGGTGGACTCTCTGTGTTCTCCCAGCGAGGAACGAGATGATCCAGTCCAAAGCTTTTCCATGTATTCGGACGTTGCTGAGGCGTTGCATGAGGGTGCTGTGACAGACTGTGTCAAATGCAGCGGAGAGGTCTAGTAGGATGAGGGCAACTGTTTCTCCGTTGTCCAGTAGCGTTCGGATGTCGTCTGTAGCTGCGATGAGGGCGGTTTCGGTGCTGTTTTTGGCTCGGAAGCCGGACTGTGAGGAGTCGAGGGAATTGTTGGATTCAAGGAAGGCGGCGAGCTGACTGCTGACCGCTTTCTCAATGACTTTAGCAGGGAATGGGAGGAGTGAGATGGGGCGGTAGTTCTTAAGTTCGGAGGGGTCTGCTGTGGGTTTCTTCAGGAGGGCCCTGAGTTCGGCATGTTTCCAGCTTTCTGGGAAGGTAGCGGAGTTGAAGGAGCAGTTGATGACATCGCGGAGATGGGGTGCGATGATGGAGTCTGCTTTGTTGAAAATGTAGTGGGGACAAGGGTCGGTTGGCGATCCTGAGTGGATGGAGTTCATCAGGCGAATGGTGTCTTCAGTAGTGATTGGGTTCCAGGCGCGAAGGTTGTGTAAGTTCTGTTTTGGTTCGGGGGTGGGTGAAGAGGGCAGTTCTTCGGACTGATTTTCAAAGCTGTTATGTATGTCGGCGATTTTGTTGTGGAAGAAAGAGGATAAAGAGTCGCAGAGGTCTTGGGAGGGAGTGATGTCGTTCGTGCCGGCGGTGGGGTTGGTAAATTCCTTGACGATGTTGAATAGTTCCTTGCTGTTGTGGGCGTTGTTGTCGAGTCGGTCCTTGAATGCTCATTTCTTGGCAGATCGGATCAATTGGTGGTGTTTGCGGGTGGCGGCCTTGAAGGTGGTCAAGTTGTTAGTGGTTGGGTTTTTTCTCCAGGTTTTCTCGAGAGTACGATATAACTTCTTGGATTTCTTAAGGTCATCGTTGAACCACGGGGCCTTTTTGCTAACTTGTTTGATTTGGTGGTTTTTCAAGGGTGCTAGTTCGTCAGCGCTGTGGGTGATCCATCGTGTGAGTTTGGTGGCAGCTTGGTTTGGGGCCGATGATATGGCAGGAGGGTTTTGGTTAAGCCATGTGAAGAGCTGGTCGGTGGTGATTTTGTTCCAATTTCTTCGAGGAGCAGGTTGTGGGGGGTTGTGGGTCAAGGTCTTTTTGTAGTTGAAGTGAACGCAGCTGTGGTCCGTCCAATGGAGAGCAGTGGTGTGGTTGAAGGAGATAAGCTTGCTGGAGGTGAAGATGTGGTCGAGCGTGTGTCCGGCAAGGTGGGTGGGGGTGTCAACGAGTTGTTTGAGTCCGAGATTGGCCAGGTTGTCCAGAAGGGTGGCGGTGTTGCTGTTGTTTTTCTTTTCCAGGTGGAAGTTGAGGTCTCCCAGTAGGATGTAGTTCTCGGAGTTGAGGGCATGTGGGCTGATGAAGTCAGTGATGTCTTTGTTCAATTGTGTGCGGGTTCCTGGTGGTCTATAGATGAGGGTGCCTCTAAGTGTGGTCCTGGGGTCGGTGTGGATCTGGAAATGGAGGTGTTCGGCGGTACCGAGGTTATCGTAGGAGCTGGTCGTGATTCGGATGGTGTTCTTATGGACGATGGCGATGCCTCCTCCTGTTTGGTTGGTGCGGTCTTTTCGGATGATCTTGTAAGTATTCGGGATGGCTATGGTGATGTCCGGCGCTGCTAAGGTGTTCATCCAGGTTTCTGTAAGGAAGGCGATGTCCGACGATGCTGTGTCGGGTAGGTCCCAAAGTTCAGTGGCGTGTCTGTGGACCGAGCGGCTGTTCAGCAGGATGCACTTCAGGGGGTTAGGGTCAGAGTGGATTTTGAGGGAAGGGGATTTGGTGTGGTTCTTGATGCAGGTGAACTTGCAGGGGTGGCAGGCGAATGGTCCATGAGAGAGTCCTGAGGTGGCTTTGTAGCATTGTGGTGCGCGACCGGGGTTGAGGGCATGGAGGGTTGAGGCGTCATACGTTATGCGGGTGGAGAGGGCTATGCGGGGGCCAGGGGGTCTGGCCGTGGGCACGGTCCAGGCGCAGACGGGCGTAGACGGACTTACCTTTGGCACACCTTCGGCACGCATATGGCGCGACCGCTGCGCGTGACCGCTGCACGCACAAACATCTGTCATATGTGGATAGTGAAAGGGGGAGTGGCGAGGGAGGGTCAGCTGGGAGGGTGGGAGCGGGACGGAGATCCGGGTAGGGAGGCACAAACAACAACAACAGCTAAGACAAAATGGCAGCGAGCCAAAATCGCTACAGGATTGGGGCACAGGCAGAGGCACAATCAGGGAGAATTAATGATTATAAGCAGCACAGTACAATTGAGAACAATCAGGTACAATCGGCACAATTGAGAACAGACTTACAGCGCACTTAGGCTGTTTCGCGCTTACAGATGATTACGCTTAGCGCTAATGCAAACAGTCTGGTAACCTAGCGCGACGTAATAATATACTACACGATCTCTGATAATGGCAATAGCGGTAGTGAGGCGAGCAGGCAGGCAGTGGTGTGGCTGTATAGCGCTACGATACCAGTTAGAGGCGGGGAGCAGCGTGAGGAGCGGCCGTTTCTGCTGGAAGCAGGGCGGTCACAGAGAAACACACGGGGATCAAGGCTGATAGCATCAGTGGGAGGGAGGGTCAGCTGGGAGGCGGGAGCGGGGCGGAGATCCGGGTAGGGAGGCACAAACAACAACAACAGCTAAGACAAAATGGCAGCAAGACAAAATCGCTACAGGATTAGGGCACAGGCAGCGGCACAATCAGGGAGAATTAATGATTATAAGCAGCACAGTACAATTGAGAACAATCAGGCACAATCGGCACAATTGAGAACAGACTTACAGCGCACTTAGGCTGTCTCGCGCTTACAGATGATTACGCTTAGCGCTAATGCAAACAGTCCGGTAACCTAGCGCTACGTAATAATATACTACACGATCTCTGGTAATGGCAATAGCGGTAGTGAGGCGAGCAGGCAGGCAGCGGTGTGGCTGTATAGCGCTACAATACCAGTTAGAGGCGGGGAGCAGCATGAGGAGCGGCCGTTTCTGCTGGAAGCTCACAGGTAAACCCTCCACAGAGGAGAGCCCGAGGGATCAGTGACAGGACTCATTACAGGGGCCTCGGAATCAGTGATTACAGGTGAACCCTCCACAGTGGAGGCACCGAGGGCTCAGTGACAGGACTCATTCCAGGGGCCTCAGAATCAGTGATCACAGGTGAACCCTCCACAGACGAGGCCTCGAAAGCTCAGTGACAGGACTCATTCCAGCGACCTCAGAATCAGTGATTACAGGTGAACCCTCCACGGTGGAGGCCTCGAGGGCTTAGTGACAGGACTCATTCCAGGGGCCTCAGAATCAGTGATCACAGGTGAACCCTCCACAGAGGAGGCCCCGGGGGCTCAGTGACAGGACTCATTCCAGCGGCCTCAGAATCAGTGATTACAGGTGAACCCTCCACTGTGGAGGCCTCGAGGGCTCAGTGACAGAACTCATTCCAGGGGTCTCAGAATCAGTGATCACAGGTGAACCCTCCACAGAGGAGGCCCCTAGGGATCAGTGACAGGGCTCATTCCAGGGGCCTCAGAATCAGTGATCACAGGTGAACCCTCCACAGTGGAGGCCTCGAGAGCTCAGTGTCAGGGCTCATTCCAGGGGCCTCAGAATCAGTGATCACAGGTGAACCCTCCACAGTGGAGGCCTTGAGGGCTCAGTGACAGGACTCATTCCAGCGTCCTCAGAATCAGTGATTACAGGTGAACCCTCCACAGTGGAGGCCTCAGTGACAGGACTCATTCCAGCGGCCTCAGAATCAGTGATTACAGGTGAACCCTCCACAGTGGAGGCCTCAGTGACAGGACTCATTCCAGGGGCCTCAGAATCAGTGATCACAGGTGAACCCTCCAAAGAAGAGGCCCAGAGGGCTCAGTGTCAGGGCTCATTCCAGGGGCCTCAGAATCAGTGATCACAGGTGAACCCTCCACAGTGGAGGCCTCGAGGGCTCAGTGACGGGACGCATTCCAATGGCCTCAGAATCAGTGATCACAGGTGAACCCTCCACAGTGGAGGCCTCAGTGACAGGACTCATTCCAGGGGCCTCAGAATCAGTGATTACAGGTGAACCCTCCACAGTGGAGGCCTCGAGGGCTCAGTGACAGGACTCATTCCAGGGGCCTCAGAATCAGTGATTACAGGTGAACCCTCCACAGACGAGGCCCCGAGGGCTCAGTGACAGGACTCATTCCAGGGGCCTCAGAATCAGTGATTACAGGTGAACCCTCCACAGTGGAGGCCCCGAGGGCTCAGTGACGGGACTCATTCCAGGGGCCTCGGAATCAGTGATCACAGGTGAACCCTCCACAGTGGAGGCCCCGAGGGCTCAGTGACAGGACTCATTCCAGGGGTCTCAGAATCAGTGATCACAGGTGAACCCTCCACAGTGGAGGCCCCGAGGGCTCAGTGACGGAACTCATTCCAGGGGCCTCAGACTCAGTGATCACAGGTGAACCCTCCACAGTGGAGGCCCCGAGGGCTCAGTGACGGAACTCATTCCAGGGGCCTCAGAATCAACAATCACAGGTGAACCCTCCACAGTGGAGGCCTCGAGGGCTCAGTGACAGGACTCATTCCAGGGGCCTCAGAATCAGCGATCACAGGTGAACCCTCCACAGTGGAGGCCCCGAGGGCTCAGTGCCAGGTCTCATTCCAGGGGCCTCAGAATCAGTGATCACAGGTGAACCCTCCACAGTGGAGGCCTCAGTGACAAGACTCATTCCAGGGGCCTCAGAATCAGTGATCACAGGTGAACACTCCACAGTGGAGGCCTCGAGGGCTCAGTGACGGGACTCATTCCAGCGGCCTCAGAATGAGTGATCAAAGGTGAACCCTCCACAGTGGAGGCCTCAGTGACAGGACTCACTCCAGGGGCCTCAGAATCAGTGATCACAGGTGAAACCTCCATAGAAGAGGCCCAGAGGGCTCAGTGACAGGACTCATTCCAGGGGCCTCAGAATCAGTGATCACAGGTGAACCTTCCACAGAGGAGGCCCCGAGGGCTCAGTGACAGGGCCCATTCAAGGGGCCTCAGAATCAGTGATCACAGGTGAACCCTCCACAGATGAGGCCTCAAGGGTTCAGTGACAGGAATCATTCCAGGGGTCTCAGAATCAGTGATCACAGGTGAACCCTCCACAGTGGAGGCCTTGAGGGCTCAGTGACAGGACTCATTCCAGGGGCCTCAGAATCAGTGATCACAGGTGAACCCTCCACAGTGGAGGCCTCGAGGGCTCAGTGACAGGGCTCATTCCAGGGGCCTCAGAATCAGTGATCACAGGTGAACCCTCCAAAGAAGAGGCCCTGAGGGCTCAGTGACAGGACTCATTCCAGGGGCCTCAGAATCAGGGATCACTGGTGAACCCTCCACTGTGGAGGCCTCGAGGGCTCAGTGACAGGACTCATTCCACTGGCCTCAGAATCAGTGATCACAGTTGAACCCTCCACAGTGGAGGCCTCAGTGACAGGACTCATTCCAGCGCCCTCAGAATCAGTGATCACAGGTGAACCCTCCACAGAGGAGGCCCCGAGGGCTCAGTGACAGGGCTCATTCCAGAGGCCTCAGAATCAGTGATCACAGGTGAACCCTCCATAGTGGAGGTCTCGAGTGCTCAGTGACAGGACTCATTCCAGGGGCCTCAGAATCAGTGATTACAGGTGAACCCTCCACAGACGAGGCCCCGAGGGCTCAGTGACAGGACTCATTCCAGGGGCCTCAGAATCAGTGATTACAGGTAAACCCTCCACAGTGGAGGCCCCGAGGGCTCAGTGACAGGACTCATTCCAGGGGCCTCAGAATCAGTGATCACAGGTGAACCCTCCACAGTGGAGGCCCCGAGGGCTCAGTGACAGGACTCATTCCAGGGGCCTCAGAATCAGTGATCACAGGTGAACCCTCCACAGACGAGGCCTCGAGGGCTCAGTGACAGGACTCATTCCAGGGGCCGCAGAATCAGTGATCACAGGTGAACCCTCCACAGTGGAGGCCTTGAGGGCCCAGTGACAGGACTCATTCCAGGGGCCTCAGAATCAGTGATCACAGGTGAACCCTCCACAGTGGAGGCCTCGAGGGCTCAGTGACAGGACTCATTCCAGGGGCCTCAGAATCAGTGATCACAGGTGAATCCTCCACAGAGGAGGCCTCAGTAACAGGACTCATTCCAGGGGCCTCAGAATCAGTGATCACAGGTGAACCCTCCACAGTGGAGGCCTCGAGGGCTCAGTGACAGGACTCATTCCAGGGGCCTCAGAATCAGTGATCACAGGTGAACCCTCCACAGTGGAGGCCCCGAGGGCTCAGTGACGGAACTCATTCCAGGGGCCTCAGAATCAGTGATTACATGTGAACCCTCCACAGAGGAGGCCTCGAGGGCTCAGTGACAGGACTCATTCCAGGGGCCTCAGAATCAGTGATCACAAGTTCAAGTTCAAGTTCAATTTCAGGAATTTGTATGGCGCACTACTCACCCAGAGGGTCTCAAGGCGCTTGGGGGAGGGTTGTGTATTACTTGTCAAATAGCCAGGTTTTAAGTTGCTTTCTGAAGGAAAGGTGGTTCTGTGTAAGGTGGAGGTGAGTGGGGAGAGAATTCCAGGTTTTGGCTGCTAAGTAGGAGAAGGATCTTCCTCCCATGGTGGCTCTGTGGATGCGCGGAATTCCGGCGAGGGCTTGATTGGATGATCGTAGTTGGCGGGTGGGTGTGTAGAAGGACAGACGTGTGTTGAGGCATTCGGGTCCTAGGTTGTAGAGGGCCTTGTGAGCATGGATGAGGAGACGGAACGTTATTCTCTTGTTGACGGGGAGCCAGTGTAGGTCTTTTAGGTGATCGGTAATGTGAGCTTGACGGGGATGTCCAATATGATTCTGGCTGAGGCGTTTTGGATGTGTTTGAGTTTTTTCTGTAGTTTGGCTGTGGTTCCGGCGTAGAGGGTGTTTCCATAGTCCAGTCGGCTAGTGACCAGTGCGTGGGTGACAGTCTTTCTTGTTTCGGTGGGGATCCAACAGAAGATTTTTTTGAGCATGCGAAGTACGTTGAAGCATGAGGATGAGACGGCGTTGACTTGTTGTCATTCTTGGGGCCTCAGAATCAGTGATCACAGGTGAACCCTCCAAAGAAGAGGCCCAGAGGGCTCAGTGTCAGGGCTCATTCCAGGGGCCTCAGAATCAGTGATCACAGGTGAACCCTCCACAGTGGAGGCCTTGAGGGCTCAGTGACGGGACGCATTTCAATGGCCTCAGAATCAGTGATCACAGGTGAACCCTCCACAGTGGAGGCCTCAGTGACAGGACTCATTCCAGGGGCCTCAGAATCAGTGATTACAGGTGAACCCTCCACAGTGGAGGTCTCGAGTGCTCAGTGACAGGACTCATTCCAGGGGCCTCAGAATCAGTGATTACAGGTGAACCCTCCACAGACGAGGCCCCGAGGGCTCAGTGACAGGACTCATTCCAGGGGCCTCAGAATCAGTGATTACAGGTAAACCCTCCACAGTGGAGGCCCCGAGGGCTCAGTGACAGGACTCATTCCAGGGGCCTCAGAATCAGTGATCACAGGTGAACCCTCCACAGTGGAGGCCCCGAGGGCTCAGTGACAGGACTCATTCCAGGGGCCTCAGAATCAGTGATCACAGGTGAACCCTCCACAGACGAGGCCTCGAGGGCTCAGTGACAGGACTCATTCCAGGGGCCGCAGAATCAGTGATCACAGGTGAACCCTCCACAGTGGAGGCCTTGAGGGCCCAGTGACAGGACTCATTCCAGGGGCCTCAGAATCAGTGATCACAGGTGAACCCTCCACAGTGGAGGCCTCGAGGGCTCAGTGACAGGACTCATTCCAGGGGCCTCAGAATCAGTGATCACAGGTGAATCCTCCACAGAGGAGGCCTCAGTAACAGGACTCATTCCAGGGGCCTCAGAATCAGTGATCACAGGTGAACCCTCCACAGTGGAGGCCCCGAGGGCTCAGTGACGGAACTCATTCCAGGGGCCTCAGAATCAGTGATTACATGTGAACCCTCCACAGAGGAGGCCTCGAGGGCTCAGTGACAGGACTCATTCCAGGGGCCTCAGAATCAGTGATCACAAGTTCAAGTTCAAGTTCAAGTTCAATTTCAGGAATTTGTATAGCGCACTACTCACCCAGAGGGTCTCAAGGCGCTTGGGGGAGGGTTGTGTATTACTTGTCAAATAGCCAGGTTTTAAGTTGCTTTCTGAAGGAAAGGTGGTTCTGTGTAAGGTGGAGGTGAGTGGGGAGAGAATTCCAGGTTTTGGCTGCTAAGTAGGAGAAGGATCTTCCTCCCATGGTGGCTCTGTGGATGCGCGGAATTCCGGCGAGGGCTTGATTGGATGATCGTAGTTGGCGGGTGGGTGTGTAGAAGGACAGACGTGTGTTGAGGCATTCGGGTCCTAGGTTGTAGAGGGCCTTGTGAGCATGGATGAGGAGACGGAACGTTATTCTCTTGTTGACGGGGAGCCAGTGTAGGTCTTTTAGGTGATCGGTAATGTGAGCTTGACGGGGATGTCCAATATGATTCTGGCTGAGGCGTTTTGGATGTGTTTGAGTTTTTTCTGTAGTTTGGCTGTGGTTCCGGCGTAGAGGGTGTTTCCATAGTCCAGTCGGCTAGTGACCAGTGCGTGGGTGACAGTCTTTCTTGTTTCGGTGGGGATCCAACAGAAGATTTTTTTGAGCATGCGAAGTACGTTGAAGCATGAGGATGAGACGGCGTTGACTTGTTTGGTCATCGAGAGGGAGGAATCTAGGATGAAGCCCCGGTTACGTGCGTGGTCTGTAGGTATAGGTGCTGTGCTCAGGGCCGGTGGCAACCATGAGTCTTCCCAGGCCGAGGGGGATGATCCTAAAATGAGAACTTCCGTTTTGTCCGAGTTTAGTTTTAGGCGGCTGTTCTTCATCCATTCGGCTACTTCTTTCATTCCTTCGTGTAGATTGGTTTTGGCGGTGTTAGGGTCTTTGGTGAGGGAGAGGATCAGCTGGGTGTCGTCAGCTTAGGAGATGATGTTGAGGTTGTGTTGTCGCGCGATGGATGCGAGGGGACTCATGTAAACGTTGAAGAGGGTGGGGCTGAGTGATGATCCTTGTGGTACTCCGCAGATGACTTTGGTGGCCTCTGATTTGAATGGGGGGAGGTGGACTCTCTGTGTTCTCCCAGCGAGGAACGAGATGATCCAGTCCAAAGCTTTTCCATGTATTCGGACGTTGCTGAGGCGTTGCATGAGGGTGCTGTGACAGACTGTGTCAAATGCAGCGGAGAGGTCTAGTAGGATGAGGGCAACTGTTTCTCCGTTGTCCAGTAGCGTTCGGATGTCGTCTGTAGCTGCGATGAGGGCGGTTTCGGTGCTGTTTTTGGCTCGGAAGCCGGACTGTGAGGAGTCGAGGGAATTGTTGGATTCAAGGAAGGCGGCGAGCTGACTGCTGACCGCTTTCTCAATGACTTTAGCAGGGAATGGGAGGAGTGAGATGGGGCGGTAGTTCTTAAGTTCGGAGGGGTCTGCTGTGGGTTTCTTCAGGAGGGCCCTGAGTTCGGCATGTTTCCAGCTTTCTGGGAAGGTAGCGGAGTTGAAGGAGCAGTTGATGACATCGCGGAGATGGGGTGCGATGATGGAGTCTGCTTTGTTGAAAATGTAGTGGGGACAAGGGTCGGTTGGCGATCCTGAGTGGATGGAGTTCATCAGGCGAATGGTGTCTTCAGTAGTGATTGGGTTCCAGGCGCGAAGGTTGTGTAAGTTCTGTTTTGGTTCGGGGGTGGGTGAAGAGGGCAGTTCTTCGGACTGATTTTCAAAGCTGTTATGTATGTCGGCGATTTTGTTGTGGAAGAAAGAGGATAAAGAGTCGCAGAGGTCTTGGGAGGGAGTGATGTCGTTCGTGCCGGCGGTGGGGTTGGTAAATTCCTTGACGATGTTGAATAGTTCCTTGCTGTTGTGGGCGTTGTTGTCGAGTCGGTCCTTGAATGCTCATTTCTTGGCAGATCGGATCAATTGGTGGTGTTTGCGGGTGGCGGCCTTGAAGGTGGTCAAGTTGTTAGTGGTTGGGTTTTTTCTCCAGGTTTTCTCGAGAGTACGATATAACTTCTTGGATTTCTTAAGGTCATCGTTGAACCACGGGGCCTTTTTGCTAACTTGTTTGATTTGGTGGTTTTTCAAGGGTGCTAGTTCGTCAGCGCTGTGGGTGATCCATCGTGTGAGTTTGGTGGCAGCTTGGTTTGGGGCCGATGATATGGCAGGAGGGTTTTGGTTAAGCCATGTGAAGAGCTGGTCGGTGGTGATTTTGTTCCAATTTCTTCGAGGAGCAGGTTGTGGGGGGTTGTGGGTCAAGGTCTTTTTGTAGTTGAAGTGAACGCAGCTGTGGTCCGTCCAATGGAGAGCAGTGGTGTGGTTGAAGGAGATAAGCTTGCTGGAGGTGAAGATGTGGTCGAGCGTGTGTCCGGCAAGGTGGGTGGGGGTGTCAACGAGTTGTTTGAGTCCGAGATTGGCCAGGTTGTCCAGAAGGGTGGCGGTGTTGCTGTTGTTTTTCTTTTCCAGGTGGAAGTTGAGGTCTCCCAGTAGGATGTAGTTCTCGGA
The DNA here is from genome assembly GCF_964263255.1 of Lissotriton vulgaris. Taxonomy (NCBI): domain Eukaryota; kingdom Metazoa; phylum Chordata; class Amphibia; order Caudata; family Salamandridae; genus Lissotriton; species Lissotriton vulgaris. The sequence continues at coordinate 1,270,141 of NC_141685.1, forward strand.
GTTGAGGGCATGTGGGCTGATGAAGTCAGTGATGTCTTTGTTCAATTGTGTGCGGGTTCCTGGTGGTCTATAGATGAGGGTGCCTCTAAGTGTGGTCCTGGGGTCGGTGTGGATCTGGAAATGGAGGTGTTCGGCGGTACCGAGGTTATCGTAGGAGCTGGTCGTGATTCGGATGGTGTTCTTATGGACGATGGCGATGCCTCCTCCTGTTTGGTTGGTGCGGTCTTTTCGGATGATCTTGTAAGTATTCGGGATGGCTATGGTGATGTCCGGCGCTGCTAAGGTGTTCATCCAGGTTTCTGTAAGGAAGGCGATGTCCGACGATGCTGTGTCGGGTAGGTCCCAAAGTTCAGTGGCGTGTCTGTGGACCGAGCGGCTGTTCAGCAGGATGCACTTCAGGGGGTTAGGGTCAGAGTGGATTTTGAGGGAAGGGGATTTGGTGTGGTTCTTGATGCAGGTGAACTTGCAGGGGTGGCAGGCGAATGGTCCATGAGAGAGTCCTGAGGTGGCTTTGTAGCATTGTGGTGCGCGACCGGGGTTGAGGGCATGGAGGGTTGAGGCGTCATACGTTATGCGGGTGGAGAGGGCTATGCGGGGGCCAGGGGGTCTGGCCGTGGGCACGGTCCAGGCGCAGACGGGCGTAGACGGACTTACCTTTGGCACACCTTCGGCACGCATATGGCGCGACCGCTGCGCGTGACCGCTGCACGCACAAACATCTGTCATATGTGGATAGTGAAAGGGGGAGTGGCGAGGGAGGGTCAGCTGGGAGGGTGGGAGCGGGACGGAGATCCGGGTAGGGAGGCACAAACAACAACAACAGCTAAGACAAAATGGCAGCGAGCCAAAATCGCTACAGGATTGGGGCACAGGCAGAGGCACAATCAGGGAGAATTAATGATTATAAGCAGCACAGTACAATTGAGAACAATCAGGTACAATCGGCACAATTGAGAACAGACTTACAGCGCACTTAGGCTGTTTCGCGCTTACAGATGATTACGCTTAGCGCTAATGCAAACAGTCTGGTAACCTAGCGCGACGTAATAATATACTACACGATCTCTGATAATGGCAATAGCGGTAGTGAGGCGAGCAGGCAGGCAGTGGTGTGGCTGTATAGCGCTACGATACCAGTTAGAGGCGGGGAGCAGCGTGAGGAGCGGCCGTTTCTGCTGGAAGCAGGGCGGTCACAGAGAAACACACGGGGATCAAGGCTGATAGCATCAGTGGGAGGGAGGGTCAGCTGGGAGGCGGGAGCGGGGCGGAGATCCGGGTAGGGAGGCACAAACAACAACAACAGCTAAGACAAAATGGCAGCAAGACAAAATCGCTACAGGATTAGGGCACAGGCAGCGGCACAATCAGGGAGAATTAATGATTATAAGCAGCACAGTACAATTGAGAACAATCAGGCACAATCGGCACAATTGAGAACAGACTTACAGCGCACTTAGGCTGTCTCGCGCTTACAGATGATTACGCTTAGCGCTAATGCAAACAGTCCGGTAACCTAGCGCTACGTAATAATATACTACACGATCTCTGGTAATGGCAATAGCGGTAGTGAGGCGAGCAGGCAGGCAGCGGTGTGGCTGTATAGCGCTACAATACCAGTTAGAGGCGGGGAGCAGCATGAGGAGCGGCCGTTTCTGCTGGAAGCTCACAGGTAAACCCTCCACAGAGGAGAGCCCGAGGGATCAGTGACAGGACTCATTACAGGGGCCTCGGAATCAGTGATTACAGGTGAACCCTCCACAGTGGAGGCACCGAGGGCTCAGTGACAGGACTCATTCCAGGGGCCTCAGAATCAGTGATCACAGGTGAACCCTCCACAGACGAGGCCTCGAGAGCTCAGTGACAGGACTCATTCCAGCGGCCTCAGAATCAGTGATTACAGGTGAACCCTCCACGGTGGAGGCCTCGAGGGCTTAGTGACAGGACTCATTCCAGGGGCCTCAGAATCAGTGATCACAGGTGAACCCTCCACAGAGGAGGCCCCGGGGGCTCAGTGACAGGACTCATTCCAGCGGCCTCAGAATCAGTGATTACAGGTGAACCCTCCACTGTGGAGGCCTCGAGGGCTCAGTGACAGAACTCATTCCAGGGGTCTCAGAATCAGTGATCACAGGTGAACCCTCCACAGAGGAGGCCCCTAGGGATCAGTGACAGGGCTCATTCCAGGGGCCTCAGAATCAGTGATCACAGGTGAACCCTCCACAGTGGAGGCCTCGAGAGCTCAGTGTCAGGGCTCATTCCAGGGGCCTCAGAATCAGTGATCACAGGTGAACCCTCCACAGTGGAGGCCTTGAGGGCTCAGTGACAGGACTCATTCCAGCGTCCTCAGAATCAGTGATTACAGGTGAACCCTCCACAGTGGAGGCCTCAGTGACAGGACTCATTCCAGCGGCCTCAGAATCAGTGATTACAGGTGAACCCTCCACAGTGGAGGCCTCAGTGACAGGACTCATTCCAGGGGCCTCAGAATCAGTGATCACAGGTGAACCCTCCAAAGAAGAGGCCCAGAGGGCTCAGTGTCAGGGCTCATTCCAGGGGCCTCAGAATCAGTGATCACAGGTGAACCCTCCACAGTGGAGGCCTCGAGGGCTCAGTGACGGGACGCATTCCAATGGCCTCAGAATCAGTGATCACAGGTGAACCCTCCACAGTGGAGGCCTCAGTGACAGGACTCATTCCAGGGGCCTCAGAATCAGTGATTACAGGTGAACCCTCCACAGTGGAGGCCTCGAGGGCTCAGTGACAGGACTCATTCCAGGGGCCTCAGAATCAGTGATTACAGGTGAACCCTCCACAGACGAGGCCCCGAGGGCTCAGTGACAGGACTCATTCCAGGGGCCTCAGAATCAGTGATTACAGGTGAACCCTCCACAGTGGAGGCCCCGAGGGCTCAGTGACGGGACTCATTCCAGGGGCCTCGGAATCAGTGATCACAGGTGAACCCTCCACAGTGGAGGCCCCGAGGGCTCAGTGACAGGACTCATTCCAGGGGTCTCAGAATCAGTGATCACAGGTGAACCCTCCACAGTGGAGGCCCCGAGGGCTCAGTGACGGAACTCATTCCAGGGGCCTCAGACTCAGTGATCACAGGTGAACCCTCCACAGTGGAGGCCCCGAGGGCTCAGTGACGGAACTCATTCCAGGGGCCTCAGAATCAACAATCACAGGTGAACCCTCCACAGTGGAGGCCTCGAGGGCTCAGTGACAGGACTCATTCCAGGGGCCTCAGAATCAGCGATCACAGGTGAACCCTCCACAGTGGAGGCCCCGAGGGCTCAGTGCCAGGTCTCATTCCAGGGGCCTCAGAATCAGTGATCACAGGTGAACCCTCCACAGTGGAGGCCTCAGTGACAAGACTCATTCCAGGGGCCTCAGAATCAGTGATCACAGGTGAACACTCCACAGTGGAGGCCTCGAGGGCTCAGTGACGGGACTCATTCCAGCGGCCTCAGAATGAGTGATCAAAGGTGAACCCTCCACAGTGGAGGCCTCAGTGACAGGACTCACTCCAGGGGCCTCAGAATCAGTGATCACAGGTGAAACCTCCATAGAAGAGGCCCAGAGGGCTCAGTGACAGGACTCATTCCAGGGGCCTCAGAATCAGTGATCACAGGTGAACCTTCCACAGAGGAGGCCCCGAGGGCTCAGTGACAGGGCCCATTCAAGGGGCCTCAGAATCAGTGATCACAGGTGAACCCTCCACAGATGAGGCCTCAAGGGTTCAGTGACAGGAATCATTCCAGGGGTCTCAGAATCAGTGATCACAGGTGAACCCTCCACAGTGGAGGCCTTGAGGGCTCAGTGACAGGACTCATTCCAGGGGCCTCAGAATCAGTGATCACAGGTGAACCCTCCACAGTGGAGGCCTCGAGGGCTCAGTGACAGGGCTCATTCCAGGGGCCTCAGAATCAGTGATCACAGGTGAACCCTCCAAAGAAGAGGCCCTGAGGGCTCAGTGACAGGACTCATTCCAGGGGCCTCAGAATCAGGGATCACTGGTGAACCCTCCACTGTGGAGGCCTCGAGGGCTCAGTGACAGGACTCATTCCACTGGCCTCAGAATCAGTGATCACAGTTGAACCCTCCACAGTGGAGGCCTCAGTGACAGGACTCATTCCAGCGCCCTCAGAATCAGTGATCACAGGTGAACCCTCCACAGAGGAGGCCCCGAGGGCTCAGTGACAGGGCTCATTCCAGAGGCCTCAGAATCAGTGATCACAGGTGAACCCTCCATAGTGGAGGCCTCGAAGGCTCAGTGAAAGGGTTCATTCCAGGGGCCTCAGAATCTGTTATCCCAGGTGAACCCTCCACAGTGGAGGCCTCGAGGGCTCAGTGACAGGACTCATTCCAGGGGCCTCAGAATCAGTGATCACAGGTGAACCCTCCACAGTGGAGGCCTCGAGGGCTCAGTGACAGGTCTCATTCCAGGGGCCTCAGAATCAGTGATCACAGGTGAACCCTCCACAGTGGAGGCCTCAGTGACAAGACTCATTCCAGGGGCCTCAGAATCAGTGATCACAGGTGAACCCTCCACAGTGGAGGCCTCGAGGGCTCAGTGACAGGACTCATTCCTGGGACCTCAAAATCAGTGATCACAGGTGAACCCTCCACAGTGGAGGCCTTGAGGGCTCAGTGACGGGACTCATTCCAGGGGCCTTAGAATCAGTGATCACAGGTGAACCCTCCACAGACGAGGCCTCGAAGGCTCAGTGATGGGACTCATTCCAGGGGCCTTAGAATCAGTGATCACAGGTGAACCCTCCACAGACGAGGCCTCGAGGGCTCAGTGACAGGACTCATTCCAGGGGCCTCAGAATCAGTGATCACAGGTGAACCCTCCACAGACGAGGCCCGAGGGCTCTATGACGGGACACATTCCAGCGGCCTCAGAATCAGTGATCACAGGTGAACCCTCCACAGTGGAGGCCTCGAGGGCTCAGTGACAGGGCTCATTCCTGTGGCCGCAGAATCAGTGATCACAGGTGAACCCTCCACAGTGGAGGCCACGAGGGCTCAGTGACAGGACTCATTCCAGGGGCCTCAGAATCAGTGATCACAGGTGAACCCTCCACTGTAGAGGCCTCGAGGGCTCAGTGACGGGACTCATTCCAGGGGCCTCAGAATCAGTGATCACAGGTGAACCCTCCACAGTGGAGGCTTAGAGGGCTCAATGACAGGACTCATTCCAGCGGCCTCAGAATCAGTGATCACAGGTGATCCCTCCACATTGGAGGCCCCGAGGGCTCAGTGACAAGATTCATTCCAGGGGACTCAGAATCCGTGATCACAGGTGAACCCTCCACAGAGGAGGCCTCGAGGGCTCAGTGACAGGACTCATTCCAGGGGCCTCAGAATCAGTGATCACAGGTGAACCCTCCACAGTGGAGGCCCCGAGGGCTCAGTGACGGAACTCATTCCAGGGGCCTCAGAATCAGTGATCACAGGTGAACCCTCCACAGACGAGGCCTCGAGGGCTCAGTGACAGGACTCATTCCAGGGGCCTCAGAATCAGTGATCACAGGTGAACCCTCCACAGACGAGGCCTCGAGGGCTCAGTGACAGGACTCATTCCAGGGGCCTCGGAATCAGTGATCACAGGTGAACCCTCCACAGTGGAAGCCCCGAGGGCTCAGTGACGGAACTCATTCCAGGGGCCTCAGAATCAGTGATCACAGGTGAACCCTCCACAGTGGAGGCCACGAGGGCTCAGTGACAGGACTCATTCCAGGGGCCTCAGAATCAGTGATCACAGTGAACCCTCCACAGTGGAGGCCTCGAGGGCTCAGTGACTGGGCTCATTCCTGTGGCCTCAGAATCAGTGATCACAGGTGAACCCTCCACAGAGGAGGCCCGAGGGCTCAGTGACAGGACTCATTCCAGGGGCCTCAGAATCAGTGATCACAGGTGAACCCTCCACAGAGGAGGCCCCGGGGGCTCAGTGACAGGACTCATTCCAGCGGCCTCAGAATCAGTGATTACAGGTGAACCCTCCACTGTGGAGGCCCCGAGGGCTCAGTGACGGAACTCATTCCAGGGGCCTCGGAATCAGTGATTACAGGTGAACCCTCTACAGCGGAGGCACCGAGGGCTCAGTGACAGGACTCATTCCAGGGGCCTCAGATTCAGTGATCACAGGTGAACCCTCCACAGACGAGGCCTCGAGGGCTCAGTGACAGGACTCATTCCAGGGGCCTCGGAATCAGTGATCACAGGTGAACCCTCCACAGTGGAGGCCACGAGGGCTCAGTGACGGGACTCATTACAGCGGCCTCAGAATCAGTGATCACAGGTGAACTCTCCACAGTGGAGGCCACGAGGGCTCAGTGACAGGACTCATTCCAGGGGCCTCAGAATCAGTGATCACAGGTGAACCCTCCACAGACGAGGCCTCGAGGGCTCAGTGACAGGACTCATTCCAGGGGCCTCAGAATCAGTTATCACAGGTGAACCCTCCACAGAGAAGGCCCCGAGGGCTCAGTGACAGGGCTCATTCCCGGGGCCTCAGAATCAGTGGTCACAGGTGAACCCTCCACAGACGAGGCCTCGAGGGCTCAGTGACAGGACTCATTCCAGGGGCCTCGGAATCAGTGATCACAGGTGAACCCTCCACAGTGGAGGCCCCGAGGGCTCAGTGACGGAACTCATTCCAGGGGCCTCAGTATCAGTGATCACAGGTGAACCCTCCACAGTGGAGGCCTCGAGGGCTCAGTGACGGAACTCATTCCAGGGGCCTCAGTATCAGTGATCACAGGTGAACCCTCCACAGTGGAGGCCTTGTGGGCTCAGTGACAGAACTCATTCCAGGGGCCTCAGAATCAGTGATCACAGGTGAACCCTCCACAGAGGAGGCCTCGAGCGTGAGTACATACATTCCACGTGACCTGCATGAGCTCTGATACATGCAGCATTGAACCGGAGACTTTAAATATAAGTGTAACGAGGAAGCACAGATTTCTGGTTTAAGATAAACACGAGTGAAAACCATGACGTGCACCGAGTAGGAGGCGCTCATTCCTGCAGCGCAAACACCTCGAAGGAGAGAGAGGTTCCATTTTCAGATTAATATGATTAAATCACACTAGGAATAAGGGAATATATTTGGGCCGATTCACAGAACTAACTCAAGACAAAATCCTAACTTAAGTCTGTCTTAAGTCTGTCGTAAGACAAATTTAGGACAAAATCCTAACTTCTGTGAATACCAAAAGTAGTAAGTTTAGGATTTTGTCTTAAGTTAGTTCTGTGAATCGGGCCCCCTGTCTCTGTGACGTAAAGGGGCGGAGCCTGAATTACCTGCTGCACTATGGCTGAAGAGTCAAGAATCTGCCTTGAAGCAAAAAGAGAACAGAAACTTTGAGTACAAATGCAGTTTTTCTGGCTCTCGGGTAGGCAGGCCCGGTTCTAGAGGGTAGGCCGGGTGGGCCGGGCCCACCCAAACTTTGGCCTGGCCCACCCAAACATAACCCTTGGCCCTGGCAGTGACGTCAGCAAGGTCAGCAGAATATGGCCACTGCAAGTTAAAACGTTCTTCGAACGTTATCTTTCTTTAGGAGTTGCGTGATTGGGCCTGGGCTCGCACCCCCAATCACGCATCTCCTATTAGGCAGGTGGGCTGTGTCCCCGCCAACTCGTGCAGGTACATTAGGGGCACTGCGAAGGGGACAAAGCCTTTCGTTGGAACTGGATTTGTGGATAATTAATTCTTTTCTGCTGGTAAAGAGGAGTTTGTTTTGCCGTTTCGTTTTCCTGACCTTCCTGACCCCTTGAGCTGTTTGTTTACCCGATCCGGCTGTGACAAAGTTTGTAAGGAGCAGGTAAGAGAATGTGTGGCTATTGTGTTTTTTAAATCTGTGAGAAAGACATACTTAGAACGCCGTGTTTATTTCATTTTCATTTACATCGTGTTTTTAAATCGTTGGTAATGTCCAAATAACCTTGGGGATTGTTGATCTTGCTGGAGAGCGTTCTTTTTTTTGGTTTGTAGTATTTAAATGCAATAGAACTGTAGTTAACGTGGATAGCTCAGTGGGTTACTGCCTTTGTCACAGAGATCCTTTGATACATAGGACAGTGTGATCAAAGACGTGTATACAAACCAGAATGGTATAATTAGATTTTTTTTTATATTGCTAGTTAGTTCAAATTTTCCCAGAATTTCATTATTCTAATGTTGCAATACAGAGTTTGGGCAGATATAATTTCTAATCAGTACAGCCAACCACTGGGGTATGCTTTAAATCCTGTGTTTGTGGTTCTCCAGACCCAACCCTCTTAATACATATTGCCCAGCAGCATGGATGAGATGTGATTCCTACACCTGGTAATCTTCATTAGCTTATGTGACATTCCCTATAGGCTGATTTGGATACTTTTATGAATCATTGTGTCTGCATAATGTGTGTGTGATGTACAGTACTGTGATACCCTACACTACGAGTAGCGCTATACAAGAAATAAAATGCATATGAGAGAGGGGCTATGGAGTGATGATGGGCTCTGTTGGAGGGTGGCAATGAGGGAATCCGAGGGGGCATTATGAGGGGTGGAGATACGGAAAGATGGAAGGCACTGGTGGAGGTTGTTTGTGAGGGAGTCTGAAGAGGAGGTCATGGGGGAGGGGCTTTGGAGTGATGAGAGGCACTGTTGGAGGGGTAGGAAGGGAGTCTGAGGAGGAGGTCATAAGGGGGAGTTGCTTTGGAGTGATGAGGGGCACTGGTGGAGGGGTAGGAAGGGAGTCTGAGGAGGAGATCATGAGGGGGTGTTGCTTGGAGTGATGATGGGCACTGGTGGAGGTTGGTAGGGAGGGACTCTGAGGAGGCGGTCATGAGGGGGGGTTGCTTTTGAGGGATGGGCACTGGTGGAGGGTGGTAGGGAGGGAGTCTGAGGAGGAGGGCATGAGGGGCACTGGTGGAGGGTGGTAGGGAGGGAGTCTGAGAAGGCGGTCATGAGGGGATTGCTTTGGAGTGATGGGCACTGGTGGAGGGTTGTAGGTAGGGAGTCTGAGGAGGAGGTCATGAGGCAGAGGGGCTTTGGAGTGATGAGGGGCACAGGTGAAGGGTAGTAGGGAGGGAGTCTGAGGAGGAGGTAATGGAGAGGAGCTATGGAGCGCTGAGGGGCACTGGTGGAGGGTAGTAGGGAGGGAGTCTGAGGAGGAGGTCATGACGGAAAAAAGGCTACGGAGAGATGAAGGCCAGTGTTGGAGGATGGCAATGAGGGAATCCGAGGAGGGGGAGGTCATGGGGAGGAGCTATGGAGAGATGAGGGGCACTGGTGGGGGGTGGTAGTGGGGGAGTCTGGGAGGAGGTCATGAGGGGCACTGGTGGAGGGTGGTAGTGGGGGAGTCTGAGGAGGCGGTCATGAGGGGGGTTGCTTTGGAGTGATGGGCACTGGTGGAGGGTGGTAGAGAGGGAGTCTTAGGAGGAGGTCATGAGGCAGAGGAGCTTTGGAGTGATGAGGGGCACTGTGTGAAGGGTGGTAGGGAGGGAGTCTGAGGAGGAGGTAATGGGGAGGGGCTATGGAGCGCTGAGGGGCACTGGTGGAGGGTGGTAGGGAGGGAGTCTGGGAGGAGGGTGGCAATGAGGGAATCCGATGAGGTCATGGGGGAGGTGCTTTGGAGCGATGAGGGACACTGGTGGAGGGTATTTGTGTGGGAGTCTGAGGAGGTGGTCATGGGGAGGGGCTTTGGAGTGATGAGGGACACTGGTGGGGGGCAGGTAGGGAGGGAGTCTGATGAGGAGGTCATGACTGAAAGGGGCTAAGGAGAGATGAAGTGCACTGTTGGAGGGTGGTAGTAAAGTGGTCTATCGAGTAAGAGGTCAGTGGTGGGACACCAATAAATACTTTTGCACCGGCGCTATAATAGACCCTGTAATGTTTTTGCTTATTTAATTAGCAGTTGGGTCATTAGGGCCACTGTGTAACATAGTTTAAAGTGTGTTCTAATTATATTTACTCTTATATTCAGGGTTTTCAGTTTGAAGGTGATTTTACAAATCTTTTTAGTGGGATTATGGAGAATGAAACCAGGTGGTGCCTGAAATGGGGCTGGGGACCAAGGTTAGCTGTGAGTTAAGGTGCACGGTAGAGAGATTGTAGAAAATTGATGATCAGGCCTGGAAGGGAGTGTACTGCAGAGTCTGGGGTCAGATGGAGGTAATAATGAAGAGAGATTCTCTCTGAAGGCTGGCAACGAGGCAGGCTGAGTAGTGTTACTTGCCTGATACTCCCACCTCAGAAACCTCCTCTGCCCATCAAAAGGACCGTACATGGGATCAAAACACTTTTTGAGAGTGTTAACGATTAGAAAGAGATTTGGAAAATAATGGAGGGCCCTGAATCTCCTGTTATCCCCTTCTATCACACGCAGGAGTACAGTTTTTTTTTATTTGTAGGCTACCTCCAGAAGCAACACATTGAGCCCGCAGTGGCCCACCCAAATGCGCCCTTGGCCCACCCAAACAAAAATTCCTGGAGCCGGGCCTGCGGGTAGGAATGCGGCCAGACCGGCAGCTCTTCCCTCCACCTGCCTTTCACTTTCACACGAGTCACCCCCGCCCTCCTGGATACCTCTCTGGGCCCCGGGCATCTGGAGGGTCTGTGGACATCGGTGGTTGTCTCGCTGAGTCGTGTCGGAGCCCACAGGTGAGTGTCCTTTTGTGTCGTCGCCTCTTTATGTGGCTTGTGTCTCATGGTGTGCCCTCTGTCCCTCTTTTGATTCGTCGTCTCTGTCCCTCTTGTGTTTCTTCGTCGCCACTGATGTGTCGGAGCAGCTTGTGCTTTCCCCTTAAGGGGCTCCGGCGGTCGGTGCTCTGAGGCGGGGGGTGGCAGCTCTTCTTTCATTGAGTCTTGGGGCAAATGTCCCTCAGATGGGAAGGACTTTGAGGACTCTTTCTTTTCTGCGGGAGCCAGAGAGGTTTAATCAGGGCCGGCTTTAGGGCTGGACCCGAGGCGTAACACAGGCCCCCGCAGCCGCCCACGCACGCGTTGAGGGAGGCCCTCAAGCTCCAGGACCCCCTCCCTGTATTTATTATGACAATGATTTTCGTGTGCACTGCACACCCGACCCGACCTCAATACATTAAAGGGTGCACACGGCAGTGGCGTAATACATTTGCGGGGGCAGGGGGGGGGATGGGGGCCGTGCTTCAGGGGCCCCCTCATTTACTTTATTTATCATGCTTTTAATGGTGCGCAGTGCGCACCGCACACCCGGCCTCAATACATGAAATGGTGCACACGGCATGCACACATGCACTCTTTTAATTAAATGGTGGTGCGCGCGCCCGCCCCTTGGCCCTCGGAGGCTCGCTCTTTGATTTTGATTAATTTGATGTTGTGCCACTGCTATGCAGTGCGCACGCCTGGGCCCCGCCGGCCTCAGTTATTAGTGCGCGGGTGCGCGGCGCGCAGTTGCCTGCGCGGGTTTCAGGGTGGGGCACTGGGGGCAGGGGCTGGTGTCGTGACTTGTGACCAATCCACTGAATACACTACTGGTGCCGGGCATGCTAACATGCTTACGGCAATTAAAAGTGCGTCATGAGCCGAGATCCGATCCAAGGTCAGACGCAGCAGCCCCGCTACCTGGGAAGGACTGCCCGAGGTCCGACGTCCGTCCGTCCGTCTATGGGCATCATTTTACATTATTATTAGCCAGGGCCCTGCCTGGCTAGCCTTGCCCAGTTGCCCTGCCAGGCCCAGTGCCTTCTCTTCTCTGTTAGTCTGCTGGCTGAGGCTGCAGACCGGGCCGGGCCCAGCCCAGAGGTCAGGCGACCCAGACCAGAGGTCAGGCGACCCAGCCCAGAGGTCAGGCGAGTCAGACCAGAGGTCAGGCGAGTCAGCCCCGGTCCGAGCCGAGGCAGGACTGCTCGGGTCCCTGGTGTCAAGACCTAGCTGCATCGGCAGTAATTGCATAACTTACAGTTATTTGTACTTTTTATTTGGTGCAAATGTCGGTTCCTGACATGTAAACGTGTGTTGTGCCACGTTGGTTCACTTTGCATTATCTGCTTCGTGTGAGGACTTTGCGGCATGTGTCGTTCCTTCGTCCCGGGAGGAGGCGCTGTTCTCGTTGGTTCCTGCCCCCTTGCTACCCTGGTCTCGGCTGTGGTTGTAGTATTTACTGTCATTCGTTATTACTTTGCTGTTTGCAGATAACTAAAATAATGCAAGATATACAAGGAATGTGAGAGAGCCAAATCTAATTTGGCAGATAAATATATACATATATTTTTTAATAAGAAATGGAAAAGTTTTAAACTTAGTAGATGTAAATGTTATATCATGGTGGTTAACGCCAGCGGAATCCCGCTGTGCTCTCTAGAGCCATGATGCCAACATGTTGGGTTTGTGAGATGCATTTTCAGATGCCGCAGTCCACCTCGCATCCCTTTAAATATATGTGTATTGCTATGACGGTGAAGTAGCAAGATTAGGAACTTTGGTATGAGGAGCCTCATGTTCTCAGATTGTGGCTCAACTAGTTTTTTTCATCAATACCATGAAATTGTTATTGTTTGAAAACTGTAGAAATGAAGCACATAAGGCACCTATTTTTCAATTTGACTGATTTTTACAGATAAATGTTCCTTAAACATAGGCATATGTTAAGATGTCTGTGTAGTATAATGCTAATATGCAGCAGTGGGTGTAGTGTTTGTTATAAGTGGGTGTTTAACTTGCTAAAATGCGACAGGCACCCACACATGAGTGCACGTCCAAGAGTTAAATACATGTGGAAATATGCCATTTTAAGGCCCCATTTATCTCAAAACACAAAATAAATACGGATCATTATCAATAAGATGTCATAAAAATAAATGTGATTAAGTACAGATGGAAATGTTAAAAAAAGATGAATGCCATAAAACCGTGAGCCCCAATCAAACACGGTACTGTCCGGGCTCTGTTAGAATTCTGCAGCCTGTGGGCACGAGGCCTGTCTGAGCCTATGTGGGCAGCACCTCTGATGCGATCCACTTGGCGAGTGGTATGGCACAAGAAGGGGTGAGAGGAGAACAAGAAGTGGGGTATTCTTGCCCATAGACTCTTGCTGCTGCAATACCCGCTCTCTGACTCCTGCCAAGGCGGACTTCTGCTCGGATTAACCTTATTGAATGGGACTGAGGGGAAGGAGCACATGGGATGGATCGGAGTCTTAAAAAGATGGATTTATATTGAAGCCTATTCATTGAAACAGGTAATACTTCCTCCTTTTTCAACTGGAGGTTCAGGGTCCACACTTGTTGGTAAAGGAGAGGAGCCCGAGCACTTCAAGAAAGTGCTCCCTATTTCTCTTTAGGTTGTTGTTTGTACATAAGGCATTAAAGAGATCTACCACCAGGAGGAAGTAAATATCTGGAGATGTCTGAGGGAGGAGGTACTGTGTGTTCGGCATGTGTAGGATTGTAGGTGGTGGTCGTTATGTCTGCGAGGATCTTTCATCCACCGTGAAAATATTTCATTAGGTGAGAGGTAAAGTAACATATATTATTTTTGCATTTTACGGATTATTGTAACCGATCAATTTTTGTGGCCTGTGCAAACTAGGCATGGGCGGATTTTGCGGATTCGCAATCTGCGAATTTGCGGATTTGCGGATTTGCGGATTGCGAAAATCCGCAAAATCCGCGAATCCTCGCGGATTTTGCGGATTTTATTTTTTGGGGTGTTCGCACGGGTTTCTGCAAGTTCGCGAGGGTTTTGTGCAATTTCGCAAATTGCGAACTTACTTGTCCGGTCGCCAGTTTTGCGAACTTGTTGTTTCTACGTGCCCAGCCTGTTTGCAAGCCTTTCTTCATCACTGCCACCCTCTGTCACCACTGGCACTCTCTTTGTTCACCCATGCCACCCTCGGGCTCACCCATGTCACCCTCTGTATCATCACAGCACCCTCTGGTTCACCAGTGTACATTATTGGGGCAAACAAAGCACTGCCATCCTCTGTCAACACTGGCACTCTGGTTTACCCATGCCACCCTCTGGCTGTCACACCCATGCCACCCTCGGTGTCATCACAGCACCCTCTGGTTGACCAGTGAGTGTACATTATTGTGGCAAAGCAAAGCACACCTGCTAAGTGCCTTAAGTTTTGCATAATTAAATTACAACAACACCTGCCCTGCCCCAACTGACATTAATGAAGGCTGGCACCTGCTTGTCTGCTCCCTTTCCTTTCCTTTTCCTGTTTGTTGCAATGTAATTTTTTTTTAACAGGAACCTAACCGAATTCTGGAAGGCCCCTTCAGGAAGCACTACAGGGAATGGTTACAAATGATGAGGTTGAACTTTTGCACCTGCACATAGCTTTTCCTTTTGCAAAACTCGTTTTTCGGTAATTTCGCACTATTCGCGAGGCGCGGCGTCGTGCGAAATCGATCGTGTAAGCCGCGAACTCGTGCGAGTTACCCCAAGGTTTCTGGGCGCCGCCATTTTGTTTGCGTGACGTTTTTCCGTTTCCGCCCGCTATGTGTAGTCTCGCGCGATGAGCGCCTTGCGAATACAAGTTCGCACGAGTTCGCGAGAGAAATCGCGTGAGAACCTACTTACGCTCACGTGATCGGCCGCCATCTTGTTTTTCATTCATTCCTATGTGTCTGGGCATGGTGTTTCTATCCTCTGTATATCTCTGCCATCCTTTGCTTATTTTATTTTGTTTTTGATCTATTAAACTTTTTTTCTATCCCTCTTGTTTTTTAGGTCTATATTTTTGTGTTTTAGGCTACTTTTGTTTACTTTTCAAGTACTTTTTAAACTTTTATTTCCTTCTTCTCTACTCCTATTCTTTTTCATTTTATCTCCTTACCTGCCCAGAACATGGTGAAGACAGCTGTCAAGCTGCCCAAGCCGGGCACCGCAGCCCGTGCCCGGCTCCCGTGTGGCCGCTTGAGGGCGGAAATGGTGGTGCCCAGGGAGATCTTCAGCCCTGAGGAGGTGGGCTCACTCGTTTATTTTGTGCAGCGCCGTCTCCCGAGGACCATCGCAGCAGGCGGCAGGATTGCTGCCGGTTATACCAACAGCCAGGAGCGTCGGAAGCGGTGGGGGCAGGTGTGCCGGGCCCTTTTTAAGATCACGGGGGTCCAGCGCACCTATAATCAGGTGACCCACCGCTGGACCGATATTCTGGAGCGGGAGCACGACCTGCTCGATCTGCTGGGAGTGGAGGTCCCCGGGCTTGGTGAGTAGTAGTAGCAATTTTTTCATCACTCACTACTCTGTTTTTTCTCCTGCTCTGTGTGTTAATATTGCAAATGTTTGCTTTAACTTTTTTACAAAGAACAATAATGCTGCTGATTACATTGATAGGAGAGCTAAATTAATATTTCAAAATCTTCTGTGCATTTCAGGTGCACTGCTCTCTTTCTCTGTGGCGGTGCCACTGCTTATTTGTTTTCTATTTTGTGTTCATTTAATTGGGCTGAGTAATGTATGAGTGTACTTTACAGAACTGCGTAATGCTAGACACAAAGGGGCAGATTTACAAGCCCCTTGCGCCACGTTTACGCTGCCTTACCTGACGCACAGCGACGTAAAC
Source organism: Lissotriton vulgaris (assembly GCF_964263255.1). NCBI lineage: Eukaryota > Metazoa > Chordata > Amphibia > Caudata > Salamandridae > Lissotriton > Lissotriton vulgaris. The sequence goes on from NC_141685.1 coordinate 1,285,688, forward strand.
GTGGCGCATCCCAGCGAGTCATGTACAACGTGATGCTTCTAAGGAGATGCGCCACGTTAAGACCTGGGCCTGCGCCACAATGGGTGCGTTGCCACGCAGGGGGAGGGGGGGGGGGTGGCGGTCAGGCAGATGTGCGCCTCGCAAAAGTGCCTGCGTGAAATCTACAAGATTTAACGCAGGCACTTCCGCGACGCTGCTACGTCAATTCTTTATGCCTGCTTGCTTGAAGCAGGCGTAAGGACTGATGCGGTATGTTGAGTATTGGGCATCCCTGAGCATTGCTATAGTTGCATCGCGCCTGCGACGCGACTCTAGAGATGCGCCCCTCTTTCGTCACGAGATGCATCACGCATCTGCCTACCCTTGCGCCAGGGTTTGCCGCATTGTAATTGCGGCGCATCTGCCGTGACGCAAGGTTAGTTTTGAGTTACGCATTTTGTTCTGGTGCACCTCTGGAGGTGTGCAGCCCAGAACTCGTAAGTATGCCCCTAAGTGCATTACCTGTGCATTACCTGTGCATCCCTGCAAAGTGTGAGGCACGCCAGCACCACCCATGGTGCGCCGTATTTTCAATGCGGCACGCCATGGTGCCAAAACGTCACCGAAGCGTTACGCATCGGTGCCGTAAAGGCGGCTCATTGATGGAGTTGCGTTGCAACGATGGCGCAGCTCCAGCAATGCTGCGTCAAGCCGTAAGCCTGCTTCATGCAGGCGCAGGGTTTCAGTGACGCATCATTGTCCTAAATGACTGAGTAGAGGCTCAGGTGCAGTCCTTCCTTTGTAGCCCTCTTTTTGGCTAAAATAGTTGGTTCTTGTTCTTTCTAAATGTTTGATTTGGTTGACAAGGACATCGACAAGCAGCAATCATCATTTTTTTCTGTTCTTTCTTTCATGTTGTACGTCAGGTCCGCCCAGGGGCAAGCGGACAGAAACAGCGGATGCAGTGGCTCCAAAGGAGGAGGATGATGCAGGCCAGGGCGGCGAGTGCTCCTTTGCTGGCCCCAGTAAGTTTTCATTTAAATATAGAGGACCTATTGTTGTCCAAGCGTTCCTAATTAAAATTTTCGAAACAGTGTTTAGATAGGAGCTAAATCAATAATACTACTGTTGCAGGGACAATTCTCCACAAACCTTACTATGGACACCAAAGACCAGAGTAATAATATTTCAGAGTGGCGTGTTTGGCACACTGTATACTATAGTATAAACTCGGTAGTGTCAGCGGCACGGACTCCTCCTTGCAAAAATTACAAAACCTTTCTCTCGGTCACTCTAGCTTGGAGGACCAAAAACCACAGAGTCTATTCAAGTTTAAAAGCTTTATTAAAAGTAAAAGTAAACACATATATTAAAATAAAGTTAGCTGGAAAAGGAAAAGTGCTTGGTGCTGAGTTGATGAGTAATGGAACACATGTCTTGTGGTCGAGCCGAGCTTTCACCTGGTTTAGTTGGTTGCTCTTGTCCGTAGAAGTCCAGCGTCTGTCTGTTCAGAGAAAAAAGATGTGTGTTAAAATTAAGCAAGCATTCATCAATTGTGACAAAAAAGTGCAGCAAGACAACAGCCTTCCCTGGAAGGAGGGACATTTTTACTTTAGACTAGAGTAGACAGTCAATTATTTTTTCTGTTTTCAAACTTCTTCATTCCTAGACCAAATACTAGTGAGTGGTGTAATCTAACAGTCTTAAATATATTTTTTAGGTGGAACAGCTGGTGGCGGGGCCAGCTCGGACGTGATCGTCATCGACTCGGAGTCTGAGGGCGACTCTGGGGAGGATGCGGCGCAAGTGGACAATCAGACTGTGAGGAAGCAGGCAGCGGTGGTGTGGAGTACAGGTAAGCTGGATCATGGTACTATCTGACTCTTAGATAGCATATGATGTGTATCCAGTGCTGGACCAGTGACAAATTACAATATGGTAATTGCAGCAGGCTGGGACCGACAGACAGATAGAGGCAGAGAGAGAGGAAGACAGAAGGAGAGAGAGAGGGAGGGAGCCAGAGGGAGGGTGAGGGAGGGAGACAGAGAGAGAGACAGCGAGGTAGAGGGAGACAGAGGGAGACAGAGAGAGAGATAGAGACATATCGCCTGGGCCTGGTGCAGATGATACGGTTGCTGGTGTGGTTAACGGCTCAGAGGAAAAGACACTCACTTCTGTCAGATCTCTTTCATATGAAAGAGCACCAAACCAAGGATACAAGTGAGTTGTGGGAAGGGAAATGGTGATTCAAGCGCCCCCCCTTGCCCCTCCATGCGGACGCCCATGATACTGGCCTCAATAGTTTTGTACTGCGCTGGCTAGTTGCTAGTTGTACAGTGACACAACTTCCTGCTGAATCATTTTGTGTTAATCATATTTTTAAAGAGCATTCGTTACAGATTATGTTTTTTCTTTCTTCTTATAGTTGGTAATACCAAAACATCGAAACCGAGCAGGAGTATGCGGGCTGTACTTGCCCGGCAACGGAGGCTGGATGCCACTGTTGCGCAATATCGCCGGCTGGTGGAAATGGAGGGGGACGACACGCACTCCAGTGTAACAACATCTTCTGCATCCTCCTCCGTGACCCCACGTTCTGCCGGTAAGCGCAGTGCTCCAGCCAACCGGAGCCGTGCTGGAAGACGCCACCGCCGAGCAGCAAAGGCTGCACCTCCTCACAGTACTGTAAAGGCTCGCTTGCGCCTTGCACTCCGCAGAGTGTCCAACCTAGAGGCGGAGGTCCAGAGATGGAAGGAGTATCACAATCTGGTGGAGGGCCTCCGTTTAGATCAAGCCATCATCCAGGAGAAGTTTGATGCCCTGGAGGCCAAATTCAACAACCTGCATCCGTAGAGTGTCCCTTGCCCCTTTTTTAGAGACTTTTGGGGGGTGGGAATTGGGAGTTGGGGTTTTTGGGGACTTTTGATGGACTATTTGTTGGGGTTAGGGAGGGTCTTGCGGGAGTTTATTTTGTTAGGGATATAAAAATATACTTTTTCAAACTTTATCTGAGCATAGCTGTTTTTTACTACTTTTGAGCCTGGTGGGTGGTGGTTTTGCAGTAAGTTTGTTTTACGGAACACTGTCATCGTGTTGATTCACCTGTAGTTGGCCAAATGTTTTCCAAAGTTAAATGCCTGTCACAGAGTTTCCATAATCAAGAGTCCTAGGAGTTTACTAGTAGTACCACTGTCACTCTCTCGCCTCTCCTCCTAATACTCCATTATACTACCTCCCATCCAAACGCTTATCTTACCTGTAATTTGTGTTTGTTGAAGGGTTGTCTCCACCTGGAATTCACAGTGTCCTAAAGCGTTCCGCAGCTGGGCCCCAACTGGAGTTTCCCGGCGTGGATTTTCTGCAAAGCAAAAGCAACCTGTAGTTGGCCAAATGTTTTCCAAAGTTAAATGCCTGTCACAGAGTTTCCATAATCAAGAGTCCTAGGAGTTTACTAGTAGTACCACTGTCACTCTCTCGCCTCTCCTCCTAATACTCCATTATACTACCTCCCATCCAAACGCTTATCTTACCTGTAATTTGTGTTTGTTGAAGGGTTGTCTCCACCTGGAATTCACAGTGTCCTAAAGCGTTCCGCAGCTGGGCCCCAACTGGAGTTTCCCGGCGTGGATTTTCTGCAAAGCAAAAGCAACCTGTAGTTGGCCAAATGTTTTCCAAAGTTAAATGCCTGTCACAGAGTTTCCATAATCAAGAGTCCTAGGAGTTTACTAGTAGTACCACTGTCACTCTCTCGCCTCTCCTCCTAATACTCCATTATACTACCTCCCATCCAAACGCTTATCTTACCTGTAATTTGTGTTTGTTGAAGGGTTGTCTCCACCTGGAATTCCCAGTGTCCTAAAGCGTTCCGCAGCTGGGCCCCAACTGGAGTTTCCCGGCGTGGATTTTCTGCAAAGCAAAAGCAACCTGTAGTTGGCCAAATGTTTTCCAAAGTTAAATGCCTGTCACAGAGTTTCCATAATCAAGAGTCCTAGGAGTTTACTAGTAGTACCACTGTCACTCTCTCGCCTCTCCTCCTAATACTCCATTATACTACCTCCCATCCAAACGCTTATCTTACCTGTAATTTGTGTTTGTTGAAGGGTTGTCTCCACCTGGAATTCACAGTGTCCTAAAGCGTTCCGCAGCTGGGCCCCAACTGGAGTTTCCCGGCGTGGATTTTCTGCAAAGCAAAAGCAACCTGTAGTTGGCCAAATGTTTTCCAAAGTTAAATGCCTGTCACAGAGTTTCCATAATCAAGAGTCCTAGGAGTTTACTAGTAGTACCACTGTCACTCTCTCGCCTCTCCTCCTAATACTCCATTATACTACCTCCCATCCAAACGCTTATCTTACCTGTAATTTGTGTTTGTTGAAGGGTTGTCTCCACCTGGAATTCACAGTGTCCTAAAGCGTTCTGCAGCAACTCGTCAACGTAAGTTTCTTCATTGTGCGGAATCCAGGCATCAGCATTACGGGAAATGGATAGAATGAGTCTGGAGGAGGAGGATAGACGACCAGGACTGAGTTCTTGGCAACTAACTTGTGAACCTGATGAATGCTGCGGCAAGACAGTTCTGCTGATGGGCTTGTTCTTTGATTGGGTGATTACAGTTTTGTTGTGAATGGGATCAAGCACTTGGTAAACAAAGAAAGACAGACACACAGGAATAAAAGTGAATAAGGAGTCGAACTAAAAATAAAGTTAATGAATCATTGACTCATTTTCAGAACTCGGTGTCAGGGAAAATGAACTCGTCCTCATACTCTGCAAATTCAGTCGGTAGTACTTGTGGTAACTGAGGAGAACTTTCCTCAGGTAGGTCGGTGTCCTCTTCTTCCTGCGTGCATTCTCGTACTTTGTAATCTGGTGGTATGAAGTGCTGGTTCATCTTTATCATGGTGAGCCGCTCCACATTTGCGGGCAAGAGGCGGGACCTTTTGGAAGTCACAATGCCACCAGCAGAACTAAAAACACGTTCTGAAGACACGCTTGCGAGTGGGCAAGACAAGTAATTGATAGCCAGGTTGGTGAGCTCTCGCCATATGTTTCTTTTCCCATGCCAATACGCCAATGGGTCCTCAGTAATATTGACCGCTGTTGAGTCATCCAGGTAGGCCTGCACCATTGAAACAATGTTCTCCCGCATTCCTGTACTTTGCACTTCTGTGTCCTTTCTGGGACAAGCAAACCCTAGCTGACTTAGCCAATCCTCTTCAGACATATCGCCTGTGCCTGGTGCAGATGATACGGTTGCTGGTGTGGTTAACGGCTCAGAGGAAAAGACACTCACTTCTGCCACAGGCACAGAAGTGCTTTTATCCGACGCCTGTTGGCCTGCTGATTCACTAGTACTGTCTTCTCCTACAGTTTCCTTCCTCTCTCTTTCAAAACGAATGGCTGACCGAGCTAGCCAACCTTTGTACTCTGTAACATCTGAAGTTTCAAAAGGAATTAATACTTTTCCTAACAATGGCTTTCTGTAACGTGGATCCAGAATAGTAGCACAAATGTAGTGCTGTTGTTTCTTGATATTTACAAGCCGTTTATTGCTAACTAGGCGTTGTAATAATCTCTGCGCCAACTCATATGCTTCATTCTTTCCCGCATCCTTTAATTCTGAAGACACCACCTTGACTTGGTGCTCGAGCTTCAGCAACAATGGGATAGCTTTGCTCAAAGAACAGTCCTCCCTGCTGACTTCACGCGTGAAGACCTCAAAAGGACGAAGCATGTCTGTCAGGCTTTTAACTAGCTGCCATTGCTCCACCGCTAGCATCATTTCTGTCGTATCACCACCCAGGTTGTAGAAATACTCATTGACTACTGGAAACAGCTCATGCAGACGCTCAAGCATGTAGAAGGTTGAGTTCCAACGTGTTGCCACCTCCTGGATAAGTGCTTTCACTGGCATTCTACGTACATTTTGCTGGCGCCTCAGCTCCTTCCGGGCCTTAAAAGAATGGTTGAAATGTGTGCATATTCTTCTGCAGATGGTCAGTATTTTGTCGACTGCAGGTTCTTTTTTCAAGAACTTTTGCACGACAAGGTTCATACAGTGCGCCAAACAGGGCACTCTGAAATAGTCACCTTCCGCCATGGCCTTAACTACATTGCTGCCATTATCAGTAGAAACATAACCAACCTTGCAATTTCTTTTGGGCAGCCATTGCAAGACCTTTTTGTTAAAGTCATGCAAAATGTTGTCTGCAGTATGAGTTTTCTCCATGCCAAACATGGCTAATGTTGCATGTTTACGAGCACCCTTAAAAATGTCGACCAAGTCACCACCTGCATTTATCCGTTTAGCGACCCCTGAAAAAGAGACCCAGTGTGCAGTGATGCACATGTAATCAAGGGCTTGGCAACTGGTCCACATGTCTGTTGTCAGGTGTATAGTGTGAACAGCACTCTTCTGCAAAGCTGCCCCAACCAACTCAAGCACCTCTTTATGTAGTGCTGGAACAGCAACCCTGGCAAAATAGAACCGGCTAGGAACCTTCCATTTAGGGGCCAGTGTTGCCACGAGTTCAAGAAAACCCACACCTTCGACAAACGAAAAAGGGAGAAGGTCCACCGCTAGCATTTTAGCCAGCTTAGTGTTATACAGGCGCACAATTGGGTGGTTGCGTTGAAATGGCGCATCTGAGGAGAACATGTCTGTAATGCTGCGCTGGACAAGTTTAATGGATGATGCTGATGCCTTCTTCGACCCACTTCTGCTCAGTGTTGACATTTTCCGCATTGGTGTGTCTCCCAGACTCTCAGTGTGCCTCCTATGTGTTCCGGAGGGTGTGGTGCTGCCAGGGGTACTGGGTGCGCCCGAATAAATGTCTGACGCTTCTTCTACCTCCCCGTCATCTTCAGATGAAACACCTAGTACGGGTTTATTTTGGCCACTTGCCCTTTGGGATTCCTTTGCCTTGATGTTTGCTAGGTGCGCAGACCATTCTACAGAGTGCCATCTTTCAAGATGACCTAGCTGGCCTCCGGTACCATAGTTGGTACCAATCTTACCGCGGCTAACTGTAGTCGTACAAATGGAACAAACGGCTAGGTTATCATGCTTTGCATGGACACTAAAATAGTTCCAAACTGGGGACTGGAAACTTCTGGTTTTGCCGCACGAGGTGATGATACTGCCAATGCCAGATGAAGCAGTGGTGGATGAGCCTTGCAGACCTCTACTGGGTTGTGCAATTATTGCAGCAACCCTACTTGAGGGAGTCGAGCTGGATGGAGTTCCCCTCTGGGGAGAAAATATGGGAGCTGTAGGTTTTGGTGAACTTGTACTACATGACTGCGTTGGTGGTGCTACCAGTGCCACATCGCCAGGGTCACGCTCAGCATGACGTCGGGATAGGGTATAAATGTCTGTCTGCTGCATGGCCGGTGTGGCTGGAATGACGTGTGTGATGACTAGGTCATTACTGTCATCCTGTTCATCAACATCAGAATGCACCACTTCATCAAGTCCGACGTTCGGATCCATAAGTATGAGCTTTCCGGGGCCCTTCCTTTTAACATTTGATACCTTTCTCAGCTCATGGTGTGCCTCCCTCTCAGACGTCGGAGATAGTTGCCGATCTGGATCCAGATCATCTGATGGAGCGGGGCTTGAAGAGGAACTTCTACACACCCTCCTTGATCTTTTCCTTGCTGGGGAGCTGGGAGAAAATGAATCATCAGGAGGAGTGGCTTCGTCTTCCTGACTTGATACCCCGGGTCCAAAGTCAATTTCCTCCTGTGCCCCGACTTCGGGAAGAACAACCATTGTGGCCACTTGCACCGCTCCATGCGCCGCTACATGGCCCTCTTCACTGACCTCTACTTGCAACTCTTCATGGACCTCGCCTTCTCGGCCTTCTCCTTCTCGGCCTTCTCCTTCTCGGCCTTCTCCTTCTCGGCCTTCTCCTTCTCGGCCTTCTCCTTCTCGGCCTTCTCCTTCTCGGCCTTCCCCTTCTCGGCCAGCTCCTTCTCGACCAGCTCCTTCTCGGACAGCTCCTTGCGCATGTACTTGTGCTTGTACTGTTAGCTCCTGCAGTTGTTGTTGCGGCTTTGGTTGTTGAATAGTACTTGAGCCAACATCACTGGTCGTTGGTGATTGAACCAATAAACAGGCTACCTGTGCAGCACTCATGGTGGACTTTGGTTCTTTTTTCCACATAAATTTAGTAGTCAAGGCACCAGACTCTTTGGTAAGTGGTGCCACTTGCTTCTTCTTCTCCATAGTAGAGACATCTTTCTTGCAAGAGGAGCTACGGGCACCTCTTTTCGGACCCATCTTCTGATTCTTCTTCAGATGTCGGAACAGCAGGCCGCAGCAGGACTTCTTCCTGGCACTGATGCTCAACGATGATGCAGAGTTCTTGACTTTGTGCACCTAAAAGCAAACGAAGACAGAGGAACATCAGTTAAATATATGTTGCATATGTGGCGCTTCATTTAATAGTTTGCAAGTAGGCATTTATGAATACACACGTGCACACCACAATATGGAAATATCAAAAATAAGAATTGCTACATTTTTGGGAAACAGGAATTCAACATTGATCCAAGAGAGCCCACAGAGAGGCATGTAGTTAGTTTCATGTACCACTGACTCAACCTGGGCACAAGGGGTGAAAGCAAGGAAAAATGGGTGCAGGCCTATGGCACAAAGCTCACTGCCTGCCTTCAAAATGGCCGCTTGACCCCCATCCACATGGCCAGGAGGACCATGCTTCAAAATGGCCCCACCCAACATAGCCAGCCCCCTACCCCTATTCCAAAAAGTCAAAAAAGACAACACAAATCACCACATTCCAATGCCATCCATCAAGTTTCAGAAGGTTTATGCTGCCTGCTGGTGGTTTTCTGGTGCAGAATTGCACTTTTTGCAATTTAGCGAGTGCGAGATTGTTGCTTCACGACGCGAACGCGGCAAAACACCCGCAAAATCACCAAAACAACCGCAAAAGTCGGAAAACACACACAAAAATCACCAGAAAGAAAATCAACTTATCAACTTACTGGTGAAATCAAATTTAGAATACACGTGCACACCACAATATGGAAATATCAAAAATAAGAATTGCTACATTTTTGGGAAACAGGAATTCAACATTGATCCAAGAGAGCCCACAGAGAGGCATGTAGTTAGTTTCATGTAACACTGACTCAACCTGGGCACAAGGGGTGAAAGCAAGGAAAAATGGGTGCAGGCCTATGGCACAAAGCTCACTGCCTGCCTTCAAAATGGCCGCTTGACCCCCATCCACATGGCCAGGAGGACCATGCTTCAAAATGGCCCCACCCAACATAGCCAGCCCCCAACCCCTACTCCAAAAAGTCAAAAAAGACAACACAAATCACCACATTCCAATGCCATCCATCAAGTTTCAGAAGGTTTATGCTGCCTGCTGGTGGTTTTCTGGTGCAGAATTGCACTTTTTGCAATTTAGCGAGTGCGAGATTGTTGCTTCACGACGCGAACGCGGCAAAACACCCGCAAAATCACCAAAACAACCGCAAAAGTCGGAAAACACACACAAAAATCACCAGAAAGAAAATCAACTTATCAACTTACTGGTGAAATCAAATTTAGAATACACGTGCACACCACAATATGGAAATATCAAAAATAAGAATTGCTATATTTTTGGGAAACAGGAATTCAACATTGATCCAAGAGAGCCCACAGAGAGGCATGTAGTTAGTTTCATGTACCACTGACTCAACCTGGGCACAAGGGGTGAAAGCAAGGAAAAATGGGTGCAGGCCTATGGCACAAAGCTCACTGCCTGCCTTCAAAATGGCCGCTTGACCCCCATCCACATGGCCAGGAGGACCATGCTTCAAAATGGCCCCACCCAACATAGCCAGCCCCCAACCCCTACTCCAAAAAGTCAAAAAAGACAACACAAATCACCACATTCCAATGCCATCCATCAAGTTTCAGAAGGTTTATGCTGCCTGCTGGTGGTTTTCTGGTGCAGAATTGCACTTTTTGCAATTTAGCGAGTGCGAGATTGTTGCTTCACGACGCGAACGCGGCAAAACACCCGCAAAATCACCAAAACAACCGCAAAAGTCGGAAAACACACACAAAAATCACCAGAAAGAAAATCAACTTATCAACTTACTGGTGAAATCAAATTTAGAATACACGTGCACACCACAATATGGAAATATCAAAAATAAGAATTGCTACATTTTTGGGAAACAGGAATTCAACATTGATCCAAGAGAGCCCACAGAGAGGCATGTAGTTAGTTTCATGTACCACTGACTCAACCTGGGCACAAGGGGTGAAAGCAAGGAAAAATGGGTGCAGGCCTATGGCACAAAGCTCACTGCCTGCCTTCAAAATGGCCGCTTGACCCCCATCCACATGGCCAGGAGGACCATGCTTCAAAATGGCCCCACCCAACATAGCCAGCCCCCAACCCCTACTCCAAAAAGTCAAAAAAGACAACACAAATCACCACATTCCAATGCCATCCATCAAGTTTCAGAAGGTTTATGCTGCCTGCTGGTGGTTTTCTGGTGCAGAATTGCACTTTTTGCAATTTAGCGAGTGCGAGATTGTTGCTTCACGACGAGAACGCGGCAAAACACCCGCAAAATCACCAAAACAACCGCAAAAGTCGGAAAACACACACAAAAATCACCACAAAGAAAATCAACTTATCAACTTACTGGTGAAATCAAATTTAGAATACACGTGCACACCACAATATGGAAATATCAAAAATAAGAATTGCTACATTTTTGGGAAACAGGAATTCAACATTGATCCAAGAGAGCCCACAGAGAGGCATGTAGTTAGTTTCATGTACCACTGACTCAACCTGGGCACAAGGGGTGAAAGCAAGGAAAAATGGGTGCAGGCCTATGGCACAAAGCTCACTGCCTGCCTTCAAAATGGCCGCTTGACCCCCATCCACATGGCCAGGAGGACCATGCTTTAAAATGGCCCCACCCAACATAGCCAGCCCCCAACCCCTACTCCAAAAAGTCAAAAAAGACAACACAAATCACCACATTCCAATGCCATCCATCAAGTTTCAGAAGGTTTATGCTGCCTGCTGGTGGTTTTCTGGTGCAGAATTGCACTTTTTGCAATTTAGCGAGTGCGAGATTGTTGCTTCACGACGCGAACGCGGCAAAACACCCGCAAAATCACCAAAACAACCGCAAAAGTCGGAAAACACACACAAAAATCACCAGAAAGAAAATCAACTTATCAACTTACTGGTGAAATCAAATTTAGAATACACGTGCACACCACAATATGGAAATATCAAAAATAAGAATTGCTACATTTTTGGGAAACAGGAATTCAACATTGATCCAAGAGAGCCCACAGAGAGGCATGTAGTTAGTTTCATGTACCACTGACTCAACCTGGGCACAAGGGGTGAAAGCAAGGAAAAATGGGTGCAGGCCTATGGCACAAAGCTCACTGCCTGCCTTCAAAATGGCCGCTTGACCCCCATCCACATGGCCAGGAGGACCATGCTTCAAAATGGCCCCACCCAACATAGCCAGCCCCCAACCCCTACTCCAAAAAGTCAAAAAAGACAACACAAATCACCACATTCCAATGCCATCCATCAAGTTTCAGAAGGTTTATGCTGCCTGCTGGTGGTTTTCTGGTGCAGAATTGCACTTTTTGCAATTTAGCGAGTGCGAGATTGTTGCTTCACGACGCGAACGTGGCAAAACACCCGCAAAATCACCTAAACAACCGCAAAAGTCGGAAAACACACACAAAAATCACCAGAAAGAAAATCAACTTATCAACTTACTGGTGAAATCAAATTTAGAATACACGTGCACACCACAATATGGAAATATCAAAAATAAGAATTGCTACATTTTTGGGAAACAGGAATTCAACATTGATCCAAGAGAGCCCACAGAGAGGCATGTAGTTAGTTTCATGTACCACTGACTCAACCTGGGCACAAGGGGTGAAAGCAAGGAAAAATGGGTGCAGGCCTATGGCACAAAGCTCACTGCCTGCCTTCAAAATGGCCGCTTGACCCCCATCCACATGGCCAGGAGGACCATGCTTCAAAATGGCCCCACCCAACATAGCCAGCCCCCAACCCCTACTCCAAAAAGTCAAAAAAGACAACACAAATCACCACATTCCAATGCCATCCATCAAGTTTCAGAAGGTTTATGCTGCCTGCTGGTGGTTTTCTGGTGCAGAATTGCACTTTTTGCAATTTAGCGAGTGCGAGATTGTTGCTTCACGACGCGAACGCGGCAAAACACCCGCTAAATCACCAAAACCACCCCAAAAGTCGGAAAACACACACAAAAATCACCACAAAGAAAATCAACTTATCAACTTATTTGTGAAATCAAATTTCGAATCCAAAAGTTATTACAAATGGCCCACCACCAACATAGCCAGCCCCCAACACCACCCCAAAAGTCGATTAACACACACAAAAATCACCACAAACAACATCAACTTATCAACTTACTTGTGAAATCAAATTTTGAATCCAAAAGGCCTCAAATCCAAATATCCAGCAGCATCCACAAAAAGTAATCCTTCCCAGTCAAGATCGAATCCAAAATGGCCAGGAAAGGAAACAGGAACAGGAAGTTGGAGACTGGGGCACTTCCTTCACCCCTCCCCAATGGGAGGAACTTGCTGGACAGGAACAGGAAGTTGGAGACTGGGCCACTTCCTTCCTTCACTCCTCCGCCATTTTTGTAATTTCGCGAGTGCGAGATTGTTGCTGCCCGCGCCGTGGGCCGCGAGCAGTGCGAACACAAGCAAAAAAATCCGCAGCGCGCGGATTTGCGGATTTTGCGGGAAATCCGCGAATCTCGCGGATTGCGGATTTACCGAAAATCCGCAAAATCCGCGAGCGGAACGGATTTTGCGCCCATGCCTAGTGCAAACCCAAATGGAGCATGCCAGGCACACAATTGCACCTGAGTGCATATGTGTGTGTGTGTACAGTCCCAGGGGTGAAACACAGGCCCCCGCGGTGGGGGGGGGGGGGGGGGGGGGCCTGCACTACAGGGGCCCCCTCTGGGACGGCGTAGCCAGCAACCACCACTTAGCACTCCATACATCCGCTCCATCTCGGATGCTGGGAGTTACGCTATTACGCTACGGTCGACGTAGTTGCAAGCGTGGGGGCCTCATTATGAATTAACTGGTGCGCAATTTAAAGTGCACGTGAGGCGAGGTGGCTGAGAGGGTCCGTGCGGCCCAGGACGGACTGGTGCGGCCTTAATTTAATTATTGCCAATGCTAACCATGCCTGGTCTTCTGCCGCCCGTTCCCGCCTGCCACTGAAGTTGCAGGCGAGGCCTCAGGCGAGTCAGTCTGTCGCTTACACATAGTTGACTACCTAGGTTTTCAGGGTATATGGTATATTGGACGTCATGCGAGAGAGGCTCAAGGCCCTCTCGTACATGCTTCTCCCGTGAGTCTAACGCCTGCAGCAAGTCCAGATCGCAGAGATGTGGCTATTAAGAATGTCGGCTTGGCGGCAGCAGGCAGGCGTGTGCCTGGTTCGACAAGTTCAGCCTCCAGACACTTCCTTGCCTGTGCTTGCTGCAGGCCGGCACTCTGGGGCCGATTCACAGAACTAACTTAAGACAAAATCCTAAACTTACTACTTTTGGTATTCACAGAAGTTAGGATTCTGTCTTAAGTCTGACTGAAGTCTGTCTTAAGACAAAATCCTAACTTCTGTGAATACCAAAAGTAGTAAGTTTAGGATTTTGTCTTAAGTTAGTTCTGTGAATCAGGCCCTCTCTTCTTAGATTCGGAGCGTGAGGAACCCCGCTCCAGAGCACCAGGCCGCCAGTGCAAAGGTGAGTGTGAACTTGTAATGGATATTTCTAAACGGTGAGTTTTTAAGCACTTATTAAAGTGTGCGCTTCACCCCGCCCCTTTTAGCTTCCTTTCCAAGTAACTCCCGACTGCCACTAGGCCGTCAAGAACTGTCTGCAGTTCGTCACAATCCAGAAGATTAAAGTCTTCCGGTGTTACCTCAACACTTGCAAGCCCAGCCCAAATGGTGCGCAATTCAAAGTGCGTGTGAGGTGAGGAGGCTGAGAGGGTCCGTGCGGCCCAGGACGGACTGGTGCGGCCTTAATTTAATTATTGTCAATGCTAACCATGCCTGGTCTTCTGACGCCTGCTCGCGCCTGCCACTGAAGCTGCAGGCGAGGCCTCAGGTACCACTGCTTACTCTTAAACAACCATTGGCATGGCCAATAGGTCTCGGCAATGCAAGAATTGGTTTTGCCAATATATTTTAGCCCTGTTGTACACCAACTTGGCAGCTGTTCAGCATGGCAAAAAGACAGTTAGCGGTGTGAAGGAGACTGGTGTGGTGAGAGTGTCGTAAAGCAGAGTGTTGTGGAGTAGAGTGGGCTGTTATGGAGTGGCGTAGAGTCATCGAGTGGTGTAGAGTAGAGGTGAGTGGAGTGTCATGGAGTTGCTTAGGGTGGACTTGCATAGTGTTGTGGAGTGTCATGGAGGTAGTAGAGTGTCAGAAGGGTGTAGAGTGTATTAGAGTGTCATAGTTGAGTGTTGTAGAGTGAAGCAGAGTGTCATAGAGTGGAGAGGCATGGAGTGTGCTGCGTAGAGTGGAGTGCAGTGGTGTAGAGCGGAGTAGAGTGGAGTAGAGTGGCATAGAGAGGAGTAGTGTAGTAGAATGAAATGGCATAGAGTGGAGTAGTGTTATGGAGTGGCGTAGAGTCATCGAGTGGTGTAGAGTAGAGGAGTGGAGTGTCATGGAGTTGCTTAGGGTGGACTTGCATAGTGTTGTGGAGTGTCGGGAGGGTGTAGAGTGTATTAGAGTCTCATAGTTGAGTGTTGTAGAGTGAAGCAGAGTGTCATAGAGTGGAGTGGCACAGAGTGTTGTGGATTGGTGTAGAGTGGAGTGGCATGGAGTGTGTTGCGTAGAGTGGAGTGCAGTGGTGTAGAGCGGAGTAGAGCGGAGTAGATTGTTGTAGAGTGGCATAGAGAGGAGTAGTGTTGTGGAGTGGCATAGTGGAGTAGCATGAGTGTAATGGACTTAGAGTGGAGTAGTGGAGTAAACTGGAGTGTACTGTAGAATATAGTGGAGTAAGATGGCATGAAGTGGCGTAGAGGGAGTAGCACAGAGCATCGTAGAGTGGAGCAGTGTCGCAGAGTGGCATAGCGTGGAGTAGTGTTGTGGAGTGGCATAGAGTGTCAGAGTGGAGTAGAATGGAGTGTGATGGACTTAGAGTGGAGTAAACTGGAGTGTACTGTAGAATATAGTGGAGTAAGATGGCATGAAGTTGCGTAGAGGGAGTAGCATCGAGCATCGTAGAGTGGAGCAGTGTCGCAGAGTGGCATAGAGTGGAGTAGTGTTGTGGAGTGGCATAGAGTGTCAGAGTGGAGTAGAATGGAGTGTGATGGACTTAGAGTGGAGTAAACTGGAGTGTACTGTAGAATATAGTGGAGTAAGATGGCATGAAGTGGCGTAGAGGGAGTAGCATCGAGCATCGTAGAGTGGAGCAGTGTCGCAGAGTGGCATAGAGTGGAGTAGTGTTGTGGAGTGGCATAGAGTGTCAGAGTGGAGTAGAATGGAGTGTGATGGACTTAGAGTGGAGTAAACTGGAGTGTACTCTAGCATATAGTGGAGTAAGATGGCATGAAGTGGCGTAGAGGGAGTAGCACAGAGCATCGTAGAGTGGAGCAGTGTCGTAGAGTGGCATAGAGTGGAGTAGTGTTGTGGAGTGGCATAGAGTGTCAGAGTGGAGTAGAATGGAGTGTGATGGACTTAGAGTGGAGTAAACTGGAGTGTACTGTAGAATATAGTGGAGTAAGATGGCATGAAGTGGCGTAGAGGGAGTAGCATAGAGCATCGTAGAGTGGAGCAGTGTCGCAGAGTGGCATAGAGTGGAGTAGTGTTGTGGAGTGGCATAGAGTGTCAGAGTGGAGTAGAATGGAGTGTGATGGACTTAGAGTGGAGTAAACTGGAGTGTACTGTAGAATATAGTGGAGTAAGATGGCATGAAGTGGCGTAGAGGGAGTAGCACAGAGCATCGTAGAGTGGAGCAGTGTCGCAGAGTGGCATAGAGTGGAGTAGTGTTGTGGAGTGGCATAGTGTGTCAGAGTGGAGTAGAATGGAGTGTGATGGACTTAGAGTGGAGTAAACTGGAGTGTACTGTAGAATATAGTGGAGTAAGATGGCATGAAGTGGCGTAGAGGGAGTAGCATAGAGCATCGTAGTGTTGAGCAGTGTCGCAGAGTGGCATAGCGTGGAGTAGTGTTGTGGAGTGGCATAGAGTGTCAGAGTGGAGTAGAATGGAGTGTGATGGACTTAGAGTGGAGTAAACTGGAGTGTACTGTAGAATATAGTGGAGTAAGATGGCATGAAGTGGCGTAGAGGGAGTAGCACAGAGCATCGTAGAGTGGAGCAGTGTCGCAGAGTGGCATAGAGTGGAGTAGTGTTGTGGAGTGGCATAGAGTGTCAGAGTGGAGTAGAATGGAGTGTGATGGACTTAGAGTGGAGTAAACTGGAGTGTACTGTAGAATATAGTGGAGTAAGATGGCATGAAGTGGCGTAGAGGGAGTAGCATAGAGCATCGTAGAGTGGAGCAGTGTCGCAGAGTGGCATAGAGTGGAGTAGTGTTGTGGAGTGGCATAGAGTGTCAGAGTGGAGTAAAATGGAGTGTGATGGACTTATAGTGGAGTAAACTGGAGTGTACTGTAGAATATAGTGGAGTAAGATGGCATGAAGTGGCGTAGAGGGAGTAGCATAGAGCATCGTGGAGTGGAGCAGTGTCGTAGAGTGGCATAGAGTGGAGTAGTGTTGTGGAGTGGCATAGAGTGTCAGAGTGGAGTAGAATGGAGTGTGATGGACTTATAGTGGAGTAAACTGGAGTGTACTGTAGAATATAGTGGAGTAAGATGGCATGAAGTTGCGTAGAGGGAGTAGCATCGAGCATCGTAGAGTGGAGCAGTGTCGCAGAGTGGCATAGAGTGGAGTAGTGTTGTGGAGTGGCATAGAGTGTCAGAGTGGAGTAGAATGGAGTGTGATGGACTTAGAGTGGAGTAAACTGGAGTGTACTGTAGAATATAGTGGAGTAAGATGGCATGAAGTTGCGTAGAGGGAGTAGCATCGAGCATCGTAGAGTGGAGCAGTGTCGCAGAGTGGCATAGAGTGGAGTAGTGTTGTGGAGTGGCATAGAGTGTCAGAGTGGAGTAGAATGGAGTGTGATGGACTTAGAGTGGAGTAAACTGGAGTGTACTCTAGCATATAGTGGAGTAAGATGGCATGAAGTGGCGTAGAGGGAGTAGCACAGAGCATCGTAGAGTGGAGCAGTGTCGTAGAGTGGCATAGAGTGGAGTAGTGTTGTGGAGTGGCATAGAGTGTCAGAGTGGAGTAGAATGGAGTGTGATGGACTTAGAGTGGAGTAAACTGGAGTGTACTGTAGAATATAGTGGAGTAAGATGGCATGAAGTGGCGTAGAGGGAGTAGCATAGAGCATCGTAGAGTGGAGCAGTGTCGCAGAGTGGCATAGAGTGGAGTAGTGTTGTGGAGTGGCATAGAGTGTCAGAGTGGAGTAGAATGGAGTGTGATGGACTTAGAGTGGAGTAAACTGGAGTGTACTGTAGAATATAGTGGAGTAAGATGGCATGAAGTGGCGTAGAGGGAGTAGCATAGAGCATCGTAGAGTGGAGCAGTGTCGCAGAGTGGCATAGAGTGGAGTAGTGTTGTGGAGTGGCATAGAGTGTCAGAGTGGAGTAGAATGGAGTGTGATGGACTTAGAGTGGAGTAAACTGGAGTGTACTGTAGAATATAGTGGAGTAAGATGGCATGAAGTGGCGTAGAGGGAGTAGCATAGAGCATCGTAGAGTGGAGCAGTGTCGCAGAGTGGCATAGAGTGGAGTAGTGTTGTGGAGTGGCATAGAGTGTCAGAGTGGAGTAGAATGGAGTGTGATGGACTTAGAGTGGAGTAAACTGGTGTGTACTGTAGAATATAGTGGAGTAAGATGGCATGAAGTGGCGTAGAGGGAGTAGCATAGAGCATCGTAGAGTGGAGCAGTGTCGCAGAGTGGCATAGAGTGGAGTAGTGTTGTGGAGTGGCATAGAGTGTCAGAGTGGAGTAAAATGGAGTGTGATGGACTTAGAGTGGAGTAAACTGGAGTGTACTGTAGAATATAGTGGAGTAAGATGGCATGAAGTGGCGTAGAGGGAGTAGCACAGAGCATCGTAGAGTGGAGCAGTGTCGCAGAGTGGCATAGAGTGGAGTAGTGTTGTGGAGTGGCATAGAGTGTCAGAGTGGAGTAGAATGGAGTGTGATGGACTTAGAGTGGAGTAAACTGGAGTGTACTGTAGAATATAGTGGAGTAAGATGGCATGAAGTGGCGTAGAGGGAGTAGCACAGAGCATCGTAGAGTGGAGCAGTGTCGCAGAGTGGCATAGAGTGGAGTAGTGTTGTGGAGTGGCATAGAGTGTCAGAGTGGAGTAGAATGGAGTGTGATGGACTTAGAGTGGAGTAAACTGGAGTGTACTGTAGAATATAGTGGAGTAAGATGGCATGAAGTGGCGTAGAGGGAGTAGCACAGAGCATCGTAGAGTGGAGCAGTGTCGCAGAGTGGCATAGAGTGGAGTAGTGTTGTGGAGTGGCATAGAGTGTCAGAGTGGAGTAGAATGGAGTGTGATGGACTTAGAGTGGAGTAAACTGGAGTGTACTGTAGAATATAGTGGAGTAAGATGGCATGAAGTGGCGTAGAGGGAGTAGCACAGAGCATCGTAGAGTGGAGCAGTGTCGCAGAGTGGCATAGAGTGGAGTAGTGTTGTGGAGTGGCATAGAGTGTCAGAGTGGAGTAGAATGGAGTGTGATGGACTTAGAGTGGAGTAAACTGGAGTGTACTGTAGAATATAGTGGAGTAAGATGGCATAAAGTGGCGTAGAGGGAGTAGCACAGAGCATCGTAGAGTGGAGCAGTGTCGCAGAGTGGCATAGAGTGGAGTAGTGTTGTGGAGTGGCATAGAGTGTCAGAGTGGAGTAGAAAGGAGTGTGATGGACTTAGAGTGGAGTAAACTGGAGTGTACTGTAGAATATAGTGGAGTAAGATGGCATGAAGTGGCGTAGAGGGAGTAGCACAGAGCATCGTAGAGTGGAGCAGTGTCGCAGAGTGGCATAGAGTGGAGTAGTGTTGTGGAGTGGCATAGAGTGTCAGAGTGGAGTAGAATGGAGTGTGATGGACTTAGAGTGGAGTAAACTGGAGTGTACTGTAGAATATAGTGGAGTAAGATGGCATGAAGTGACGTAGAGGGAGTAGCATAGAGCATCGTAGAGTGGAGCAGTGTCGCAGAGTGGCATAGAGTGGAGTAGTGTTGTGGAGTGGCATAGAGTGTCAGAGTGGAGTAGAATGGAGTGTGATGGACTTAGAGTGGAGTAAACTGGAGTGTACTGTAGAATATAGTGGAGTAAGATGGCATGAAGTGGCGTAGAGGGAGTAGCATAGAGCATCATAGAGGGGAACAGTGTCGCAGAGTGGCATAGAGTGGAGTAGTGTTGTGGAGTGGCATAGAGTGTCAGAGTGGAGTAGAATGGAGTGTGATGGACTTAGAGTGGAGTAAACTGGAGTGTACTGTAGAATATAGTGGAGTAAGATGGCATGAAGTGACGTAGAGGGAGTAGCATAGAGCATCGTAGAGTGGAGCAGTGTCGTAGAGTGGCATAGAGTGGAGTAGTGTTGTGGAGTGGCATAGAGTGTCAGAGTGGAGTAGAATGGAGTGTGATGGACTTAGAGTGGAGTAAACTGGAGTGTACTGTAGAATATAGTGGAGGTAGATGGCATGAAGTGGCGTAGAGGGAGTAGCACAGAGCATCGTAGAGTGGAGCAGTGTCGCAGAGTGGCATAGAGTGGAGTAGTGTTGTGGAGTGGCATAGAGTGTCAGAGTGGAGTAGAATGGAGTGTGATGGACTTAGAGTGGAGTAAACTGGAGTGTACTGTAGAATATAGTGGAGTAAGATGGCATGAAGTGGCGTAGAGGGAGTAGCATAGAGCATCGTAGAGTGGAGCAGTGTCGCAGAGTGGCATAGAGTGGAGTAGTGTTGTGGAGTGGCATTGAGTGTCAGAGTGGAGTAGAATGGAGTGTGATGGACTTAGAGTGGAGTAAACTGGAGTGTACTGTAGAATATAGTGGAGTAAGTCGGCATGAAGTGGCGTAGAGGGAGTAGCATAGAGCATCGTAGAGTGGAGCAGTGTCGCAGAGTGGCATAGAGTGGAGTAGTGTTGTGGAGTGGCATAGAGTGTCAGAGTGGAGTAGAATGGAGTGTGATGGACTTAGAGTGGAGTAAACTGGAGTGTACTGTAGAATATAGTGGAGTAAGATGGCATGAAGTGGCGTAGAGGGAGTAGCATAGAGCATCGTAGAGTGGAGCAGTGTCGCAGAGTGGCATAGAGTGGAGTAGTGTTGTGGAGTGGCATAGAATGTCAGAGTGGAGTAGAATGGAGTGTGATGGACTTAGAGTGGAGTAAACTGGAGTGTACTGTAGAATATAGTGGAGTAAGATGGCATGAAGTGGCGTAGAGGGAGTAGCACAGAGCATCATAGAGTGGAGCAGTGTCGCAGAGTGGCATAGAGTGGAGTAGTGTTGTGGAGTGGCATAGAGTGTCAGAGTGGAGTAGAATGGAGTTTGATGGACTTAGAGTGGAGTAAACTGGAGTGTACTGTAGAATATAGTGGAGTAAGATGGCATGAAGTGGCGTAGAGGGAGTAGCACAGAGCATCGTAGAGTGGAGCAGTGTCGCAGAGTGGCATAGAGTGGAGTAGTGTTGTGGAGTGGCATAGAGTGTCAGAGTGGAGTAGAATGGAGTGTGATGGACTTAGAGTGGAGTAAACTGGAGTGTACTGTAGAATATAGTGGAGTAAGATGGCATGAAGTGGCGTAGAGGGAGTAGCATAGAGCATCGTAGAGTGGAGCAGTGTCGCAGAGTGGCATAGAGTGGAGTAGTGTTGTGGAGTGGCATAGAGTGTCAGAGTGGAGTAGAATGGAGTGTGATGGACTTAGAGTGGAGTAAACTGGAGTGTACTGTAGAATATAGTGGAGTAAGATGGCATGAAGTGGCGTAGAGGGAGTAGCATAGAGCATCGTAGAGTGGAGCAGTGTCGCAGAGTGGCATAGAGTGGATTAGAGCACCTTAGAGTGGAGTGTTGGTGAGTGGGTTAGAGTGTCCCAGAATGAAGAGTAGACTGGCATAAAGTGCCTTGGTTTTGAGTAAAGTGGCGTACAGTGCGTTGGCGTAGAGTGGTGCAGAATAGAGTGGAGTGGAGCGGTGCAGAGTAGACTGCAGTGCGTAGAGTGCAATGGCATAGCGTGGAATGGTGCAGGTAGTGTCACAGAGTGACATAGAGTGGAGAAGAGCGTCAAAGAGTGGAGTGTTGCAGAGTGGAGTAAAGTGGCCTATAGTGAAGTGGCATGAAGTACAGTGGTGCAGAGTAGATTGGCATACAGTGGATTGGTTTTGAGTAAAGTGGTATAGACTGCATTGACACTGAGTGCATTGGTGCAGTGACGTAGTGTAGAGTGACTCAGATTAAAGAGGTGTAGAGTGGTGCGGAGTGGTGCAGAGTAGACTGCAGCGGAGTAGAGTGCAGTGGCATAGAGTGGAGTTGCGTAGAGTTCGGGCCTTCAGCGCAGTAGTTGTGGCGCGCAGCTGCCGCATGGGTGCACCAGTTGCCTCATATCAGTCCCGCAGCCAGGCGCCTGCCTCATGAATTAAATGATGCGCCTCTGAGCCTCTCAATAGTGAAGATGGTTTGGCCCTCACTCCCTCCCTCCTGTTTGCCAGCCCCGCATCATCGTCTTTGTTGTAGCTCATTCTGATGACCAAGTTATAGATAGAGCTACACTACTATAAGATTAGCAATGACATGTTATGTTACATTAGTTATGTTTATATACTGCAGTCTATGGAAAATATAACCCACGGCCCAAATGCCATGTCTGTGCTTCCTTAGGTTGAAGCAAAATGTTCTATTTAAGTTGTTGTGTTGGAGGTTTGTGTGTGCTTTCCATGCTACTGAAAAGTGCTCTTCGGGCCACATATGCATACTGCTGTATAGTATATCTGAGCTATGTGGGGTGTATGCAAGGTCTGTCCAGTGCGTTCTGTTCGATGCTTCCTTGTGTTGTAACTACTTACAATGCTCTTGGGAGCTGCGTGCCATCCAGCGATATGGTATTTCTGAGCTATGTGCTGTATAAGCTCTACCCAGTGTGCGCTATTACATGTCTGCGTGTGATGTACATGATTGAAAAGTGTTGTTGGGGGCTACAGTGCAACACAACAGTCAGCTGTGCTCTATCTGAGGTGCACATTCAACATACCTTTGTAAACTAGTTACCAAAGCTAAGTTTTTTTCTGGTTCCAGCACCCCCTGGCCCCCCACTCTGCATATTCCTTGCATTTGAAATTTACATTTACTGCTGTAGTGTGAGAAAGCATTCCATGAAAAGGATTATAAGGTCCCCGGCAACCAGGCAGAGGGCTGCAGAGGGCCCCGGTGACCAGGCAGAGTGCTGCACAGGGCCCCGGGGACCAGGTACAGGGCTGCAGAGGGCCCAGCGATCTGCATAGGGCTGCAGAGGGCCCCGGCGACCAGGCAGAGGGCTGCACAGGGCCCCGGGGACCAGGTACACGGCTGCAGAGGGCCCAGGCGACCAGGTACAGGGCTGCAGAGGGCCCAGGTGACCAGGTACAGGGCTGCAGAGGGCCCCGGCGACCAGGCAGAGGGCCCCGGGGACCAGGTACAGGGCTGCAGAGGGCCCTGGCGACCAGGTACTGGGCTGCAGAGGGCCCCGGGGACCAGGCAGAGGGCTGCAGAGGGCCCCGGCGACCAGGCAGAGGGCCGCAGAGGGCCCGGCGACCAGGCAGAGGGCTGCAGAGGGCCCCGGCGACCAGGCACAGGGCTGCAGAGGGCCCCGGCGACCAGGCAGAGGGCCGCAGAGGGCCCGGCGACCAGGCAGAGGGCTGCAGAGGGCCCCGGGGACCAGGTACAGGGCTGCAGAGGGCCCGGCGACCAGGCAGAGGGCTGCAGAGGGCCCCGGGGACCAGGTACAGGGCTGCAGAGGGCCCCGGCGACCAGGCACAGGGCTGCAGAGGGCCCCGGCGACCAGGCAGAGGGCTGCAGAGGGCCCCGGGGACCAGGTACAGGGCTGCAGAGGGCCCCGGCAACCAGGCAGAGGGCTGCAGAGGGCCCCGGGGACCAGGCAGAGTGCTGCACAGGGCCCCAGGGACCAGGTACAGGGCTGCAGAGGGCCCAGGCGACCAGGTACAGGTCTGCAGAGGGCCCAGCGATCTGCATAGGGCTGCAGAGGGCCCCGGCGACCAGGCAGAGGGCTGCAGAGGGCCCGGCGACCAGGCAGAGGGCTGCACAGGGCCCCGGGGACCAGGTACACGGCTGCAGAGGGCCCAGGCGACCAGGTACAGGGCTGCAGAGGGCCCAGGCGACCAGGTACAGGGCTGCAGAGGGCCCCGGCGACCAGGCAGAGGGCCCCGGGGACCAGGTACAGGGCTGCAGAGGGCCCTGGCGACCAGGTACTGGGCTGCAGAGGGCCCCGGGGACCAGGCAGAGGGCTGCAGAGGGCCCCGGCGACCAGGCAGAGGGCCGCAGAGGGCCCGGCGACCAGGCAGAGGGCTGCAGAGGGCCCCGGGGACCAGGTACAGGGCTGCAGAGGGCCCGGCGACCAGGCAGAGGGCTGCAGAGGGCCCCGGGGACCAGGTACAGGGCTGCAGAGGGCCCCGGCGACCAGGCACAGGGCTGCAGAGGGCCCCGGCGACCAGGCAGAGGGCTGCAGAGGGCCCCGGGGACCAGGTACAGGGCTGCAGAGGGCCCCGGCAACCAGGCAGAGGGCTGCAGAGGGCCCCGGGGACCAGGTACAGGGCTGCAGAGGGCCCCGGCGACCAGGCACAGGGCTGCAGAGGGCCCCGGCGACCAGGCAGAGGGCTGCAGAGGGCCCCGGCGACCAGGCAGAGGGCTGCAGAGGGCCCCGGGAACCAGGCAGAGGGCGGCAGAGGGCCCGGCGACCAGGCAGAGGGCTGCACAGGGCCCCGGGGACCAGGTACAGGGCTGCAGAGAGCCCAGGCGACCAGGTACAGGGCTGCAGAGGGCCCCGGCGACCAGGCAGAGGGCTGCAGAGGGCCCCGGCGACCAGGCAAAGGGTTGCAGAGGGCCCCGGGGACCAGGTACAGGGCTGCAGAGGGCCCAGGTGACCAGGTACAGGGCTGCAGAGGGCCCAGCGATCTGCATAGGGCTGCAGAGGGCCCCGGCGACCAGGCAGAGGGCTGCAGAGGGCCCGGCGACCAGGCAGAGGGCTGCACAGGGCCCCGGGGACCAGGTACAGGGCTGCAGAGGGCCCAGGCTACCAGGTACAGGGCTGCAGAGGGCCCCGGCGACCAGGCAGAGGGCCCCGTGGACCAGGTACAGGGCTGCAGAGGGCCCTGGCGACCAGGTACAGGGCTGCAGAGGGCCCCGGCGACCAGGCAGAGGGCTGCAGAGGGCCCCGGCGACTAGGCAGAGGGCTGCAGAGGGCCCCGGCAACCAGGCAGAGGGCTTCAGAGGCCCCGGCGACCAGGCAAAGGGCTGCACAGGGCCCCGGGGACCAGGTACAGGGCTGCAGAGGGCCCCGGCGACCAGGCAGAGGGCCCCGGGGACCAGGTACAGGGCTGCAGAGGGCCCTGGCGACCAGGTACAGGGCTCCAGAGGGCCCCGGCGACCAGGCAGAGGGCTGCAGAGGGCCCCGGCGACCAGGCAGAGGGCTGCAGAGGGCCCCGGCGACCAGGCAGAGGGCTGCAGAGGGCCCCGGCGACCAGGCAGAGGGCTGCAGAGGGCCCCGGGGACCAGGCAGAAGGCTGCAGAGGGCCCCGGCGACCAGGCAGAGGGCTGAGAGGGCCCCGGCGACCAGGCAGAGGGCTGCAGAGGGCCCGGCGACCAGGCAGAGGGCTGCACAGGGCCCCGGGGACCAGGTACAGGGCTGCAGAGGGCCCCGGGGACCAGGTACAGGGCTGCAGAGGGCCCGGCGATCTGCATAGGGCTGCAGAGGGCCCCGGCGACCAGGCAAAGGGCTGCAGAGGGCCCCGGGGACCAGGTACAGGGCTGCAGAGGGCCCGGGGGACCAGGTACAGGGCTGCAGAGGGCCCCGGGGACCAGGTACAGGGCTGCAGAGGGCCCCGGGGACCAGGTACAGGGCTGCAGAGGGCCCCGGGGACCAGGCAGAGGGCTGCAGAGGGCCCCGGCGACCAGGCACAGGGCTGCAGAGGGCCCCGGCGACCAGGCACAGGGCTGCAGAGAGCCCAGCGATCTGCATAGAGCTGCAGAGGGCCCCGGCGACCAGGCAAAGGGCTGCAGAGGGCCCCGGGGACCAGGTACAGGGCTGCAGAGGGCCCCGGCGACCAGGCAGAGGGCTGCAGAGGGCCCCGGCGACCAGGCAAAGGGCTGCAGAGGGCCCCGGGGACCAGGTACAGGGCTGCAGAGGGCCCGGGGGACCAGGTACAGGGCTGCAGAGGGCCCCGGCGACCAGGCAGAGGGCTGCAGAGGGCCCCGGCGACAAGGCACAGGGCTGCAGGGGGCCCCGGGGACCAGGTACAGGGCTCCAGAGGGCCCCGGCGACCAGGCAGAGGGCTGCAGAGGGCCCTGGCGACCAGGCAGGGGGCTGCAGAGGGCCCCGGCGACCAGGCAGAGGGCTGCAGAGGGCCCCGGCGACCAGGCAGAGGGCTGCAGAGGGCCCCGGCGACCAGGCACAGGGCTGCAGAGGGCCCCGGCGACCAGGCACAGGGCTGCAGAGGGCCCCGGCGACCAGGCAGAGGGCTGCAGAGGGCCCCGGCGACCAGGCAAAGGGCTGCAGAGGGCCCCGGGGACCAGGCAGAGGGCTGCAGAGGGCCCCGGCGACCAGGCACAGGGCTGCAGAGGGCCCCGGCGACCAGGCACAGGGCTGCAGAGGGCCCAGCGATCTGTATAGGGCTGCAGAGGGCCCCGGCGACCAGGCAGAGGGCCCGGCGACCAGGCAGAGGGCTGCACAGGGCCCCGGGGACCATGTACAGGGCTGCAGAGGGCCCAGGCGACCAGGTACAGGGCTGCAGAGGGCCCCGGCGACCAGGCAGAGGGCCCCGGGGACCAGGTACAGGGCTGCAGAGGGCCCTGGCGACCAGGTACAGGGCTGCAGAGGGCCCCGGCGACCAGGCAGAGGGCTGCAGAGGGCCCCGGCGACCAGGCAGAGGGCTGCAGAGGGCCCCGGCGACCAGGCAGAGGGCTGCAGAGGGCCCCGGCAACCAGGCAGAGGGCGGCAGAGGGCCCGGCGACCAGGCAGAGGGCTGGACAGGGCCCCGGGGACCAGGTACAGGGCTGCAGAGGGCCCCGGCGACCAGGCAGAGGGCTGCAGAGGGCCCCGGCGACAAGGCAAAGGGTTGCAGAGGGCCCCGGGGACCAGGTACAGGGCTGCAGAGGGCCCAGGTGACCAGGTACAGGGCTGCAGAGGGCCCAGCGATCTGCATAGGGCTGCAGAGGGCCCCGGCGACCAGGCAGAGGGCTGCAGAGGGCCCGGCGACCAGGCAGAGGGCTGCACAGGGCCCCGGGGACCAGGTACAGGGCTTCAGAGGGCCCAGGCGACCAGGTACAGGGCTGCAGAGGGCCCCGGCGACCAGGCAGAGGGCCCCAGGGACCAGGTACAGGGCTGCAGAGGGCCCTGGCGGCCAGGTACAGGGCTGCAGAGGGCCCCGGCGACCAGGCAGAGGGCTGCAGAGTGCCCCGGCGACCAGGCAGAGGGCTGCAGAGGGCCCCGGCGACTAGGCAGAGGGCTGCAGAGGGCCCCGGCAACCAGGCAGAGGGCTTCAGAGGCCCCGGCGACCAGGCAAAGGGCTGCACAGGGCCCCGGGGACCAGGTACAGGGCTGCAGAGGGCCCCGGCGACCAGGTACAGGGCTGCAGAGGGCCCGGCGACCAGGCAGACGGCTGCACAGGGCCCCGGGGACCAGGTACAGGGCTGCAGAGGGCCCCGGGGACCAGGTACAGGGCTGCAGAGGGCCCAGGCGACCAGGTACAGGGCTGCAGAGGGCCCAGCGATCTGCATAGGGCTGCAGAGGGCCCCTGCAACCAGGCAGAGGGCTGCAGAGGGCCCGGCGACCAGGCAGAGGGCTGCACAGGGCCCCGGGGACCAGGTACAGGGCTGCAGAGGGCCCGGGCGACCAGGCAGAGGGCCCCGGGGACCAGGTACAGGGCTGCAGAGGGCCCTGGCGACCAGGTACAGGGCTGCAGAGGGCCCCGGCGACCAGGCAGAGGGCTGCAGAGGGCCCCGGCGACCAGGCAGAGGGCTGCAGAGGGCCCCGGCGACCAGGCAGAGGGCTGCAGAGGGCCCCGGCGACCAGGCAGAGGGCTGCAGAGGGCCCCGGGGACCAGGCAGAAGGCTGCAGAGGGCCCCGGCGACCAGGCAGAGGGCTGCAGAGGGCCCCGGCGACCAGGCAGAGGGCTGCAGAGGGCCCGGCGA
Organism: Lissotriton vulgaris; assembly: GCF_964263255.1. Taxonomy (NCBI): domain Eukaryota; kingdom Metazoa; phylum Chordata; class Amphibia; order Caudata; family Salamandridae; genus Lissotriton; species Lissotriton vulgaris. Next base: position 1,313,166 of record NC_141685.1, read on the forward strand.
CCAGGCAGAGGGCTGCACAGGGCCCCGGGGACCAGGTACAGGGCTGCAGAGGGCCTGGCGATCTGCATAGGGCTGCAGAGGGCCCCGGCGACCAGGCAAAGGGCTGCAGAGGGCCCCGGGGACCAGGTACAGGGCTGCAGAGGGCCCGGGGGACAAGGTACAGGGCTGCAGAGGGCCCCGGGGACCAGGTACAGGGCTGCAGAGGGCCCCGGGGACCAGGCAGAGGGCTGCAGAGGGCCCCGGCGACCAGGCACAGGGCTGCAGAGGGCCCCGGCTACCAGGCACAGGGCTGCAGAGGGCCCAGCGATCTGCATAGGGCTGCAGAGGGCCCCGGCGACCAGGCAAAGGGCTGCAGAGGGCCCCGGGGACCAGGTACAGGGCTGCAGAGGGCCCCGGCGACCAGGCAGAGGGCTGCAGAGGGCCCCGGCAACCAGGCAAAGGGCTGCAGAGGGCCCCGGGGACCAGGTACAGGGCTGCAGAGGGCCCGGGGGACCAGGTACAGGGCTGCAGAGGGCCCCGGCGACCAGGCAGAGGGCTGCAGAGGGCCCCGGCGACAAGGCACAGGGCTGCAGGGGGCCCCGGGGACCAGGTACAGGGCTCCAGAGGGCCCCGGCGACAAGGCAGAGGGCTGCAGAGGGCCCTGGCGACCAGGCCGGGGGCTGCAGAGGGCCCCGGCGACCAGGCAGACGGCTGCAGAGGGCTCGGCGACCAGGCAGAGGGCTGCAGAGGGCCCCGGCGACCAGGCACAGGGCTGCAGAGGGCCCCGGCGACCAGGCACAGGGCTGCAGAGGGCCCCGGCGACCAGGCAGAGGGCTGCAGAGGGCCCCGGCGACCAGGCAAAGGGCTGCAGAGGGCCCCGGGGACCAGGTACAGGGCTGCAGAGGGCCCCGGCGACCAGGCAAAGGGCTGCAGAGGGCCCCGGGGACCAGGTACAGGGCTGCAGAGGGCCCCGGGGACCAGGCAGAGGGCTGCAGAGGGCCCCGGCGACCAGGCACAGGGCTGCAGAGGGCCCCGGCGACCAGGCACAGGGCTGCAGAGGGCCCCGGTGACCAGGCAGAGGGCCCGGGGACCAGGTACAGGGCTGCAGAGGGCCCTGGCGACCAGGCACAGGGCTGCAGAGGGCCCCGGCGACCAGGCAGAGGGCTGCAGAGGGCCCCGGCGACCAGGCAAAGGGCTGCAGAGGGCCCCGGGGACCAGGTACAGGGCTGCAGAGGGCCCGGGGGACCAGGTACAGGGCTGCAGAGGGCCCCGGGGACCAGGCAGAGGGCTGCAGAGGGCCCCGGCGACCAGGCACAGGGCTGCAGAGGGCCCCGGCGACCAGGCACAGGGCTGCAGAGGGCCAAGCGATCTGCATAGGGCTGCAGAGGGCCCCGGCGACCAGGCAGAGGGCTGCAGAGGGCCCCGGCGACCAGGCACAGGGCTGCAGAGGGCCCAGGCGACCTGTTGTTATAAAGTAGGGTTGCCAAAAGATAAGTGCCAGCCATGTCTTTAAAGAGCCTGGAAAGACCTCGTCTTGGCACTAAATAGGGTTATAAATAAAAAAAGTATGTATTCATTTTTAATATGACTTTTCTGTTTTTGTTAGTTACCTTTAATTATCAGTCATGGATCTCATCATTCAGGCAGCCCTAGAACACAATTAAAGTGCATTCTATTTGTATTTGCTGTATGAAGTATGCACAGATGAGTGCTGACAATACGGCTTTAGGTGACTGCTTATTTTTGTCGGTGGGACAAAGTGGAAGGTGGTGGGACGGGCCGCTGGGGGCCCCCCTCAAGTTTCGTTACGCCACTGCCGCTCGAGGGTCTTTTTTGGCACCTCCCCAGGACCTCCAATCCCCTCCCAACCTCTCCCCAGCAGTGCCCCCCATCTCCCCATAGTCCCTCTCTGTCGTACATTTCATATTTTTTAAAGCGCTACTCACAGTGCACTCACACTCAGTTCTGTGAGCTGCATGGTACTTGTTCTTCGCAGCAGGCACATTATCCTTTTCCTCTACTTTATGAGCAGTCAGAACCGACACCACACAGAAGGCAGATCTCTTACCAGCAGTAACGTTAATCACCAGTTATCTTGAGTTTTTTTATTGCTGCCTGAAACTGCTCCACACACAAGGAAGTTCACCTGCCTTCAAACTCAAGTTATTTTTAAAAAGAGCGCCCCCACCAAAGCCAGCACCAGGTGCAGCTGCACCGGTCGCACGTCCCTAAAGCTGGCCCTGGGTTTAAGCACACTCTGCGCACAGCGCCTCTCGCAGCATCAGGCCCCTGCTATTTATATGCAAGGGGTATCACTAACAGTCGTTTCTCGCAGCGGTGGGCGAGCCTCTGAAGCCCGAGCCAGGCTCGAGCCTGAAGCCCGGCTCGGGCTCGGCTCGAGGGCCTCTTGGAATCTCGGACCCATAACGAGCCGAGCTTTCATGTGGCTTCTGCCTCCCCCCCCTCCAAACGGTCAGAACTGCCGTCTTTGGAAGTCGGGAAGCAGTCTCGAGTCTCGGTGTCAGCTCAACATCTTGTGTTTCTGGTCAAATCCCTTAATCTCCCGATGCCTTGATCAATGCTTGTGACCTTGTGCAATTTAACTGGCGCTGGTGCAAAGCGCTCCAATAACTTAGAGCCGAGTTCACACTTTATTAAAAAAAACTGCGAAAGAAGGCACTAAGAGGTCAAACCAAAGCCTCGACATAAGGAAAGACTAATAGATACCCACTTACTGGCTGATGAGTACACAGTGAACCCAGGAAACCAGGATAAATCACAGCTACCCTGCTTACATTGTATGATCTTAGGCCGATATTTTATTTCACCACCTCTCTTTTTTATCACACATAAAAGCACTTTTGAGTATGTGAATTCAGAATACCAGCTGTACAAAACTATCACTTTTAATCAGTGCTTCTCATGCACTGCTGTAATGCCCCTATTACTGTCAAAGCTCCCTCCCACATGTAAAAGCAATATGTGTTTTTAAAGCTTGAAGATTCGTTATCATATTTTACATGGTTTGTTGCATGAATTACATATTGTAAGGACTCGGCTCGTGCACAGGCTCTAAGATCCGTGCAGACCCTTGGCTTGGCTCTGGCTCAGCTCGTGCACAGGCTCTAAGATCCGTGCAGACCCTTGGCTCGGCTCTGGCTCAGCTCGTCAACGGCTCTAAGATCCGTGCAGACCCTTGGCTTGGCTCGGCTCTGGCTCGGCTCGTGCACGGCTCTAAGATCCAGACCCTTGGCTCGGCTCTGGCTCAGCTCGTGCATGGCTCTAAGATCCCGACCCTTGGCTCGTCTCTGGCTCAGCTCGTTCACGGGCGCTGGGATCCAGACCCTTGGCTCGTCTCTGGCTCAGCTTGTGCACGGGCTCTAAGATCCAGATCCTTGGCTCGGCTCTGGCTCGGCTCGTGCGCGGGCTCTAAGATCCAGACCCTTGGCTCGGCTCTGGCTCGGCTCGTGCACAGGCTCTAAGATCCAGACCCTTGGCTCGGCTCTGGCTCAGCTCATGCATGGGCTCTAAGATCCAGACCCTTGGCTCGGCTCTGGCTCGGCTCGTGCACGGGCTATAAGATCCAGACCCTAGTCTCGGCTCTTGCTCAGCTCATGCACGGGCTCTAAGATCCGTGCAGACCCTTGGCTCGGCTCTGGCTCGGCTCGTGCACGACACTAAGATCCGTGCAGACCCTTGGCTGGGCTCTTGGTGCGGCTCTGGCTCAGCTCTCCCTTTTGACTTGTTGGCTCGCCCACCTCTGATTTCTAGCAGGATAAGGAATTGAACCCTCCACTCTGGTTGGCGTTGCGTACTTGCAAAATCAGGGTGTACTAAGGATGAGAGAGCAGAAGTAAAAAAGGGACAGGCACTTGGGGCAAACTAAAGGATCAATGGGGCTGATGAAAGGACGCGCTGATGGGCTGCACTCCCTTCAGTGTCCACTGGGGGCAGACCCTCACTCCCTCTTCAGCTTTTGTTATTGTTTCGCTAACAGGGTGTTTTATGGCTTTACTACCCCTGTCTGACAAGCAGACACTTTAGAACCATGGTACATCTGACCACAAGGTGCCACAATGAAGTCAAGTTTCTGGTTTAGCAATGTATGAGGAATCCCTTAGGACATGTGTAATTTGTGTGCTTACATGACACTCCAATGGTTCATTTCCCATAACACAAACCTTTCATTACCCTTCGCCTGGTGGAAGACAGTCACATAGTGCGCCTTTCGAGATATTGTCACCTATATATGACATGCAATATTTGACGTTATATGATATGAAGTAGTGGACACGTAACATCATTTAAGTAAGAGGGAGTATTGGTTGACATGTGACAACAACAAGTAATTAGCTCTGAATGTTACTTTTTCTGATCGGAAAATAGACAGTTTATTTAGGTTTGTGGTATCAGCAACAGTTACCTTTGCGTAATGCTTGAATTTACAAGACAGACTATTCACATACACTTTGAAACAAACAAATATCTGTGTTACATTTCGGTAAGACAGACCTGGCAACGTAGATTATGTATTTCTGTTACGAATATGAGTTTAGAGATTTTAGGCCCGATTCACAAAAGTAATCTGAGACAAAATCCTACTTTACGACTTTTGTTATTCACAAAAGGCATTTAGGAGTAGTAAAGTTAGGAATCCTAAACTTACTGCTCCTAAATGCCTTTTTTTAATAACAAAAGTCGTAAAGTTAGGAATCCGACTTTACTACTCCTAAATGCCTTTTGTGAATAACAAAAGTCGTAAAGTTAGGAATCCGACTTTACTACTCCTAAATGCCTTTTGTGAATAACAAAAGTCGTAAAGTTAGGAATCCGACTTTACTACTCCTAAATGCCTTTTGTGAATAACAAAAGTTGTAAAGTTAGAAATCCTAAACTTACTGCTCCTAAATGCTTTTTTTTAATAACAAAAGTCGTAAAGTTAGGAATCCGACTTTAGTAATCCTAAATGCCTTTTGTGAATAACAAAAGTTGTAAAGTTAGGAATCCTAAACTTACTGCTCCTAAATGCTTTTTGTGAATAACAAAAGTCGTAAAGTTAGGAATCCGACTTTACTACTCCTAAATGCCTTATGTGAATAACAAAAGTTGTAAAGTTAGGAATCCGACCTTACTACTCCTAAATGCCTTTTGTGAGTACCAAAAGCCGTAAAGTTAGGAATCCGACTTTACTACTCCTAAATGCCTTTTGTGAATAACAAAAGTTGTAAAGTTAGGAATCCGACTTTACTACTCCTAAATGCATTTTGTGAATAACAAAAGTCGTAAAGTTAGGAATCCGACTTTAGTAATCCTAAATGCCTTTTGTGAATAACAAAAGTTGTAAAGTTAGAAATCCTAAACTTACTGCTCCTAAATGCCTTTTGTGAATACCAAAATTCGTAAAGTTAGGAATCCGACTTTACTACTCCTAAATGCCTTTTGTGAATAGCAAATGTATTCAAAGGCCCTTTAAGGCCAATAATCCCCTACGCATACAATACCTAATTACGGTTATCGTACATGAATCATGATAACACAGTTCCAGGTATATAAAAGAGACATTTAAAGCCCAACATCCCCATGTAGAAAAGTATCCCTTGAGGAACAAGTAAAACAACATGCCCTGGAAATGTCAACAGCCGCTTATCACCCTTCATCTACCATGTAAAAATGAGCGACCCCCATTTTGATTACAGGAAGCATTAGCTACAGTGGTGCGTGCATTCATAAACCTCTTCATGGCCATAATCTCCAATGAATTTTTGAAACAAAGGGTCTGCTGTTCCGAAGGGGCTGGAAGGGAGGAATAGGGGGGAGGGTACGTCACTGATGGCGGGCGTGGGTAGGTGCTAGAGAGAGCAAAGGAGTTAATGCCCGTCCAGGGATAGCGCCAATTAGGACCAAGGGCCCCCTACACACCGAAGGGTGTCATGCTTCATCAAAGGGCAGCTCCTCGTTGGGCCGGCACTGCAATGCCCAACGGGCCTCGCGAGGGGGCTCTTGGCCGGACGTCTTCTCGGTTTTCCCATCGTGAAGCTGGATGGTTTTATGTTAGGGCGAACCTATATGAAGTGAGTAGAGGTGGGAATGTGTGTGTTGTTACTGATCCCTGAATGGAATCATACAAACATGTCGTCATGGATATGTTACACCCATTTAACACACATCATTACATGTGTGGAAATTAGGTTTCCTCATTGTCCTAAAAGACCCTGGTAAAGTAGGTAACAGATATATCGAACATCCATTAGAACCATAGCACCCCGCGCTATAAGCATCCCTTGTGCCCTGCAGAAGCATGTACTAACCGGGGCCAGATGTATGATAGAGTCGAGTAACACTCAGAATGTCCCATGAACGAAGGGCCCGATTCACAAAAGTGATCTGAGACAAAATCCTAAAATTACAGCTTTCGGATTCACAAAAGGTATTTAGGAGTAGTAAAGTTAGGATTCCTAATATTACGACTTTCGGATTCACAAAAGGCATTTAGGAGTAGTAAAGTTAGGATTCCTAACTTTACGACTTTCGGATTCACAAAAGGCATTTAGGAGTAGTAAAGTTAGGATTCCTAAGTGACGCAGGAGCAGCTGACGTCACCTCGATGTCCTGCAGAGTCTAGGTACACACATCCCTGCAACAGAGCCTGACCTCTTCACGCAGGAGCTGCTGACGTCACCCCGATGTCCTGCAGAGTCTAGGTACACACATCCCTGCAACAGAGCCTGACCTCGTGACGCAGGAGCAGCTGACGTCACCTCGATGTCCTGCAGAGTCTAGGTACACACATCCCTGCAACAGAGCCTGACCTCGTCACGCAGGAGCTGCTGACGTCACCCCGATGTCCTGCAGAGTCTAGGTACACACATCCCTGCAACAGAGCCTGACCTCGTGACGCAGGAGCAGCTGACGTCATCACGATGTCTTGCAGAGTCTAAGTTCACACATCCCTGCAACAGAGCGTGACCACTTCACGCAGGAGCAGCTGACGTCACCCCGATGTCCTGCAGAGTCTAGGTAAGTACATTCCTGCAACAGAGCTTGACCTCTTGATGCAGGAGCAGCTGACGTCATCACGATGTCCTGCAGAGTCTAGGTACACACATCCCTGCAACAGAGCCTGACCTCTTCACGCAGGAGCAGCTCACGTCACCTCGATGTCCTGCAGAGTCTAGGTAGTCAAGTCAAGTCAAGTCAAAGAATTTATATAGCGCACTACATACCCAGAGGGTCTCAAGGCGCTTAGGGAGGGGAGGAGGATTACTTGTCAAATATCCACGTTTTAAGTTGCTTTCTGAATGCTAGGTGGTTCTGGGTAAGGCGAAGGTAAGTGGGGAGTGAGTTCCATGTTTTAGCTGCCAGGTATGAGAAGGATCTGCCTCCCATGGTGGTCTTGTTGATGCGAGGTACAGTGGCGAGGGCTTGGCTGGAAGAACGTAGTTGGCGGGAGGGGGTGTAGAAGGACAGTCGTGAGTTGAGGAATTCTGGTCCGATGTCGTAGATTGATTTGTGTGCGTGGGTTAGCAGTCGGAAAGTGATCCTCTTATTGACGGGTAGCCAGTGGAGGTCTTTCAGGTGACCAGAGATGTGTTCGTTACGCGGGATGTCTAATATGATCCTGGCTGAGGCGTTTTGGATTCGTTGGAGTTTCTTCTGGAGTTTAGCGGTAGTACCTGCGTAGAGGGTGTTTCCGTAGTCCAGTCGGCTCGTGACCAGAGCATGGGTGACTGTTTTTCTGGTTTCGGTGGGGATCCAGCGAAATGTTTTTTTGAGCATGCGAAGAATGTTGAAACAGGATGAGGAGACGGCGCTGACTTGTCTGTTCATTGAAAGTGAAGAATCCAGGATAACGCCTAGGTTCCGTGCGTGGTCTGTTGGGATGGGTGCTTTTCCAAGGGCTTCCGGCCACCAAGAGTCGTCCCATGCAGAGGGGGATGTACCTAAGATGAGGACTTCTGTTTTATCTGAGTTCAGTTTCAGACGGCTGTGTTTCATCCATTCGGCAACTTCTTTCATTCCTTCGTGTAGGTTAGTTTTGACGGTGCTGGGGTCATTGGTAAGAGAAAGGATCAGTTGAGTGTCATCCGCGTAAGAGATGATGTTGAGGTTGTGTTGGCGGGCGATGGCCGCGAGGGGGCTCATGTATACGTTGAAGAGGGTGGGACTGAGTGAGGATCCTTGTGGAACGCCACAGATGACTTCAGTGGCCTCGGACTTGAATGGTGGAAGGCGGACTCTCTGGGTTCTTCCGGTGAGGAACGAGGTGATCCATTCAAGTGCTTTTCCTTGTATTCCGATGTTTCTGAGGCGTTGTAAAAGGGTGCTGTGGCAGACTGTGTCGAAGGCTGCAGAGAGGTCGAGGAGGATGAGGGCGGCTGTGTCTCCATTGTCCAGTAGAGTTCGAATGTCGTCTGTTGCTGCGATGAGGGCGGTCTCAGTGCTGTGTTTTGTTCGGAAGCCAGACTGTAAGGAGTCGAGGGATTTGTTGACTTCGAGGAAGGCGGCGAGCTGGTTGTTGACAGCTTTCTCGATGACTTTGGCCGGGAAAGGAAGGAGCGAGATGGGGCGGTAATTTTTGAGTTCGGTGGGGTCCGCTGTGGGTTTTTTCAGAAGGGCGGTGAGTTCAGCGTGTTTCCAGCTTTCCGGGAAGGTGGCGGAGTTGAAGGAGCAGTTGATGACGTCTCGGAGGTGCGGTGCTATGGCGGTGTCTGCTTTGTTGAAGATGTGGTGGGGACATGGGTCTGTGGGGGATCCTGAGTGGATGGAGTTCATTAGGCGGATGGTGTCCTCAGTGGAGATTGGGTTCCAGTCGTTAAGGGTGTTCAAGGGGGGAGAATGTTCAGCATATGGTTGGGTGGGTTGGTCTCCGGGTTGGTTGTCGAAGCTGTTGTGGATGTCTGCAATTTTGTTGTGGAAGAATAAAGCCAGGGAGTCGCAGAGGGCTTGAGAGGGGGTGATGTCATTGGAGTTGGCCGAGGGATTGGTAAATTCCTTGACGATGTTGAAAAGTTCCTTGCTGTTGTGGGCGTTGTTGTCTAGTCGATCCTTGAATGCTGTTTTCTTGGCCTTTCGGATTAGTTGGTGGTGTGTGCGGGTGGCGTTTTTGAAGGCGTCCTTGGTGCTAGTGGTTGGGTCTTTTTTCCAGGCCTTTTCAAGGGAGCGGCAGAGTTTCTTGGACTTCTTAAGATCATCGTTGAACCATGAGGCCTTCTTGCTGCCAGGTTTGCTTTGACGTTTTTTCAGTGGTGCTAGGATGTCGGCGGTGTTGGATAACCAAAGGGTGAAGTTGGTGGCGGCTTGGTCTGGGTTAGAAGAGTGGGCTGGGGTGTTTAGAAGGAGCGATGAGGAGATCTGGTCGATGGTGATTTTGTTCCAGTTTCTTTGCAGAGTTGGTTGGGGGTGGTTGATGGGTTTCGGCTTGTTGTAGGTGAAGTGAACGCAGCTGTGGTCAGTCCAGAGGAGATCCGTAGTGTGGCTGAAGGAGACATGATTGCTGGAGGTGAAGATAGGGTCGAGTGTGTGACCTGCGATGTGGGTGGGGGAGGTGACCAGTTGTTTAAGTCCGAGGTTGGCGAGATTGTCCAAGAGGGTGGTGGTGTTGCGGTCGTTGTTCTTTTCAAGGTGAAAGTTGAGGTCTCCCAGAAGGATGTAATCTTTGGAGGGGAGCGCGTGTGGAGTGATGAAGTCCGTGATGTCTTCACTGAATTTTGCGCGGGGTCCTGGTGGTCTGTAGAGGAGGGTGCCTCTGAGTGTGGTCTTGGGGTCGATGTGGATCTGGAAGTGAAGGTGTTCAGAGTTGGCGAGATTGACGTCAGAGCTGGTTGAGATGTGGATTGATTTTTTTATGGACGATAGCGATTCCTCCTCCTGTGTGGCCGGTACGGTCCTTGCGTGTGATCTTATATTCTTCAGGGATGGCAATGGTGATGTCTGGGGCGGAGGAAGCGTTCATCCATGTTTCTGTTAGGAAGGCGACGTCTGGAGAGATGGTGTCTAGTAGATTCCATAGGTCGATGGCGTGCCTGTGGACCGATCGGGTGTTGAGAAGGATGCATTGTAGGTGGTTGGTGTCGGGAATCTGAGGTGTGATCGTAGCGGAGTTGGTGACGGTACCGATGAATTTGCAGGAGTAGCATGAGAAAGGTCCATGGGTGTGTCCAGGAGCGGCTTGGACGCAGTTGGGGGAGCGGCCGGGGTTAAGGGCTAGGAGGGTGGTGGCATCGTAGGTAATGCGGGAGGGCTGGGCAAAGCGAGGGCCAGGGGGTATGGCGCTGGGCGCGGTCCAGGCGCGGACGGGCGTAGACGGGCTTACCTTTGGCGCACCTTCGGCGCGAATGGGGCGCGGTCGCTGCGCGTGAACGCTGCGCGCGGGAACTCCTGTCATATATGGATGGTGGAGGGGGAGGGGCGAGGGCGTCTCAGCTGGGAGGCAGGGCGGGCTACAGATGACCACAACAACAACACAAACAAAATGGAGGCGGAGGGGGGAGCACAGCGGAAACGCGCTAATACAGAAAAAGCGGCGATTTTAAATTCTAAAGTGCAAAATTATCAGAGCGGCAACCAGGCACACAGCAGGCAGCAATAATTAGGCAGATTTAGCAACAAAGCAATGCAGCAACGATACCGAGTGACACAGGAGAACCCTGGGGAGCGACCACTCAGCCCAAGGGAGAGGAGCGAGTACACACATCCCTGCAACAGAGCCTGACCTCGTGACGCAGGAGCAGCTGAGGTCATCTCGATGTCCTGCAGAGTCTAGGTACACACATCCCTGCAATAGAGCCTGACCTCTTCACGCAGGAGCAGCTGACGTCATCACGATGTCCTGCAGAGTCTAGGTACACACATCCCTGCAACAGAGCCTGACCTCTTCACGCAGGAGCAGCTGACGTCATCTCGATGTCCTGCAGAGTCTAGGTACACACATCCCTGCAACAGAGCCTGGCCTCTTCACGCAGGAGCAGCTGACGTCATCACGATGTCCTGCAGAGTCTAGGTACACACATCCCTGCAACAGAGCCTGACCTCTTCACTCAGGAGCAGCTGACGTCACCTCGATGTCCTGCATAGTCTAGGTACACACATCCCTGCAACAGAGCCTGACCTCTTGATGCAGGAGCAGCTGACGTCACCTCGATGTCCTGCAGAGTCAAGGTACACACATCCCTGCAACAGAGCCTGACCTCTTCACGCAGGAGCAGCTGACGTCACCTTGATGTCCTGCAGAGTCTAGGTACACACATCCCTGCAACAGAGCCTGACCGCTTCACACAGGAGCAGCTGACGTCATCACGATATCCTGCAGAGTCAAGGTACACACATCCCTGCAACAGAGCCTGACCTCTTCACGCAGGAGCAGCTGACGTCACCTTGATGTCCTGCAGAGTCTAGGTACACACATCCCTGCAACAGAGCCTGACCGCTTCACACAGGAGCATCTGACGTCACCTCGATGTCCTGCAGAGTCTAGGTACACACTTCCCTGCAACAGAGCCTGACCTCTTCACGCAGGAGCAGCTGACGTCATCTCGATGTCCTGCAGAGTCTAGGTACACACATCCCTGCAACAGAGCCTGACCTCTTCACGCAGGAGCAGCTGACGTCATCACGGTGTCCTGCAGAGTCAAGGTACACACATCCCTGCAACAGAGCCTGACCTCTTCACTCAGGAGCTGCTGACGTCATCTCGATGTCCTGCAGAGTCAAGGTACACACATCCCTGCAACAGAGCCTGACCTCTTCACGCAGGAGCAGCTGACGTCATCTCGATGTCCTTCAGAGTCTAGGTACACACATCCCTGCAACAGAGCCTGACCTCTTCACGCAGGAGCAGCTGACGTCACCTCGATGTCCTGCAGAGTCTAGGTACACACATCCCTGCAACAGAGCCTGACCTCTTCACGCAGGAGCAGCTGACGTCATCACGATGTCCTGCAGAGTCTAGGTACACACATCCCTGCAACAGAGCCTGACCTCTTGATGCAGGAGCAGCTGACGTCACCTCGATGTCCTGCAGAGTCAAGGTACACACATCCCTGCAACAGAGCCTGACCTCGTCACGCAGGAGCAGCTGACGTCACCTCGATGTCCTGCAGAGTCTAGGTTCACACATCCCTGCAACAGAGCCTGACCTCTTCACGCAGGAGCAGCTGACGTCATCACGATGTCCTGCAGAGTCTAGGTACACACATCCCTGCAACAGAGCCTGACCTCGTCACGCAGGAGCTGCTGACGTCACCCCGATGTCCTGCAGAGTCTAGGTACACACATCCCTGCAACAGAGCCTGACCTCTTCACGCAGGAGCAGCTGACGTCACCTTGATGTCCTGCAGAGTCTAGGTACAATCATCCCTGCAACAGAGCCTGACCGCTTCACACAGGAGCAGCTGACGTCACCTCGATGTCCTGCGGAGTCTAGGTACACACTTCCCTGCAACGGAGCCTTAACTCTTGATGCAGGAGCAGCTGACGTCACCTCGATGTCCTGAAGATCAGTGTTGCCAGACTTGCCGATTTCCGGTACAAATGGCTGCCATTACAATGCATTATAAGGTAAGTAATGGAGAATATTAAGTTTTAGGGTGGGTTTGGTTTTTGGGGTAGTTTGGAATAGTAATTTCTACCCCTACGCTATCCAGCACTTTCCCTACTGTTTCATTCACTGGAGTGGATATAGTAATTTTTACCCCTACGCTATCCAACGATTTCCCTACTGTTGCACTCTCTGGAGTGGGAATAGTAATTTTGACCCCTACGCTATCTAACGCTTTCCCTACTGTTGCACTCTCTGGAGTGGGAATAGTAATTTTGACCCCTCCACTATCCAGTACTTTCCCTACTGTTTCATTCACTGGAGTGGGAATAGTAATTTTTACCCCTACGCTATCCAACGCTTTCCAAACTGTTGCTCTCTCTGGAGTGGGAATAGTAATTTTGACCCCTACGCTATCCAACGCTTTCCAAACTGTTGCACTCTCTGGAGTGGGAATAGTAATTTTTACCCCTACGCTATCCAACGCTTTCCCTACTGTTGCACTCTCTGGAGTGGGAATAGTAATTTTGACCCCTACGCTATCCAACGCTTTCCCTACTGTTGCACTCTCTGGAGTGGGAATAGTAATTTTGACCCCTACGCTATCCAACGCTTTACCTACTGTTGCACTCTCTGGAGTGGGAATAGTAATGTTTACCCCTCACCTATCCAGCACTTTCCCTACTGTTGCACTCACTGGAGTGGGAATAGTGGTAGGAAATAAAAGAAATACATTAATGTTTTTACTAGTTTGTGAATATTTGTTTTTTTAAATAAATATTGTTTATAACTGTTTCTCATTATTTATTTATTATCAAATGTATAGGTTTTTATTATATGTAATTAACATTATAATATGTCTTATTTTTATATGTTTAATATGTTTAATGGCATATTTTTTCAATATTAATTATTTATTTTTAAGAATATATATATATTTTCAACTGTAGAAATGTTATTAGTAATTTTAGTTTTTTTGCTATCCAATACTTTCCCTTCTGTTTCAATCACTGGAGCAGGATTAGTAATTTTTTTAACCCCCTCTGCTATACTACGTTTTCCCTACTGTTGTATTTATTGTGTTGCGAAATGTAATTTTTTTTTTGTCATCCTTCACCACCAATCCCCCTTCAAATCGCACCCTAAATGCCTGTACTCACCCCCAGAGAACTGTAGGGCAAGTGTTGGATAGTGTAAGGGTACTATGCGTTGTAATGGTATGCGTTGTAATTGTATGCGTTGTAATGACTGCGTTGTAATGACATGTGTTGTAGTGGTATGCGTTGTAGTGACATGCGTTGTAATGGTTGCGTTGTAATGGCATGCGTTGTAATGGATGTTGCTTTGTAAAAGTTTCGTTGTAATGGTAGTGCGTTGTAAAAGTTGCGTTGTAAAGGTTGTTTCCCACTGCTGGCAACTCTGCCTGATAAACTGAGATGATCACTGCATTCGGGCCCTAAATAAAATGTTGCTTTTATACCGTTATTATTAAAAAACCTGAAATCATAGCTGAGGCCACTTCAAATTCACACACAGTTCTAGAACTCTGTTTAAGCTCAGGCTTCCTCACATTGGTGTACCACTCATTATAATGGTCCAGCCTCACACCTTCGCTCACCCACATTCACTCTCAAGTGCCATACAAAAAAACAAGTTAGTATCAGTATTCTGTATCACATTGATACACAAGTTAAGGCACATTCCAATATTACAGTTAAAATGGCACATGGTCCAAAACACTTCATATTGAAATATCAGTTTTGTTCACTGCCCACCCTCAAACCGACACACACATTTTCTGGCCAGAAACAACTGATTAATTCACAGACCAGGATTACTGACCAGGTCTTGAACACTAAGCAGCTTCCTACAGGCATTCACTCACCAGCCTCACACTGGCAAATTCCTAATGGTCACTATCTGACCTCCTGGAAAACATACTAATCTCAGACTTACACACAAGTCCTGATGACAGCGTCAAAACCCTGCGCCTGTAAAATAGTGGTAGGAAATAAAAGAAATACATTCATGTTTTTACTAGTTTGTGAATATTTGTTTTTTAAAATAAATATTGTTTATAACTGTTTCTCATTATTTTTTTAATATCATATTTATAGGTTTTTATTATATGTAATTAACATTATAATATGTCTTATTTTTATATGTTTAATATGTTTAATGGTATCTTTTTTCAATATTAATTATTTATTTTTAAGAATATATATTTATTTTCAACTGTAGAAATGTTATTAGTAATTTTAGTTTTTCTGCTATCCAATACTTTCCCTTCTGTTGCAGTCACTGGAGCAGGATTAGTAATTTTTTTACCCCCTCTGCTATACTACGTTTTCCCTACTGTTGTATTTATTGTGTTGCGAAATGTACATTTTTTTTGTCATCCTTCGCCACCAATCCCCCTTCAAATCATACCGTAAATGCCTGTACTCACCCCCAGAGAACTGGGGGGCGTAGGTTGATTGGGGAAAGGGGGACCCACCTACTAGTACCAGAACATCTTGGGGATCAATGAGGTAACCACTGGGATAACTCTTCTGCTGAGCTCTAAGAGCTAGATGACTCCCGTCTGAGAATCTTGCCATAAAATCCGTCAGTCTTCAATCTAGCCCAAAGAGTGTTAATGGCTTAATCATAGGACTCTAGGGGGAAAATAACCAAAACCGCTGTTATTGCAACGACTCGGACCCCCATCGAGCCTGCAAAAGATCCCGACATTCTCTCTTCTTATTGCTGCCTGATCTGTCAAGATCCATTTTGGAAACCGCCAAGACTGAGGCCTGCCGGTCCAAGAAGGTGGGAGGAGATGATTCTGTCCATTTCATGCAAATTTACCTCCTGGCTAGTAAGATAGCATAGAAGAGCAGAACTCCCGGGGGGCCGGGAACATTCTCTGCAGAGCCAAATATGATTAGGTGTAAGTCTATGTTGATGGGGCATCCCAAAGTGTTTGTTAAAAATTCACCCACACTTCCCCAGAAGGCAGCCAGGGATGGACACTCCTTAAACATCTGGATATCCGTGGCAGCAACCTGACCACATTTTTTACCACTCACTGGTGGCCTTTTAGTATGGGGAGTGAAGTAGGCCCTGTGGATGGTGAACAGATGGTTTCTTTTTAAACAAGCTGGTTTGACAACTTTGTGTAAAGTCTTACAAGATTCCATCCATAGTTGAAGACAGTCCTGGCCCAGTAAAGAACCCCCCACAGTTCCTCAGCCAGGCTAAATTCACCATCTACCTCCTCTAACAGAGCTTGGTACCAGAAAGACACTTCCTTCCTCCCTGGGGGTTTTGTTTCGAGCTGGCGTTCTAAAAAACTAGTGCCACCCAATACATTCTTACAATTTAGTTGTGAGTGAGATTGAACCCAGCTTGCCAGTTTGAAATATTTAAATCGGAAAGGCCTGCTTCCACTCTATGTACAAGGTTTTCCCAAGAAACAGAGGTGCCTCCAGGGAGGAGGTCTCCACAAACCTTCAGACCAGCCTCTCTCAAAGGTTTTGCCAGCACGTCCTTTAGACACTCTGGGGCCCCAGGAGAATCCCAAAGGGGAGCCAAGCTAGAGAAGTACCCCAGTGACACCGAGCCTCTCAGTTTAGCCCAATATTTAGCCACCCCCTGGAGAACCTTCAGCTTAACTTTTTTTTTAAACTTCGGCTCCCCAAATTTCAATTAGAAACCCCCTTCTGATAAATGAGCGCCCCTTAGCATAGATAGAAACATCCCTCCGGCACCTGTATTCACGGGCATTCTCAATAGCATGCGGGAATGTGATAGTTGGAAGGCCCAGGCATACAACTGAAGATCTGGGAAAGCTAGGCCACCCTTTTCTCTCCTCCGTCTCAACTTCTTCCAAACGATCCTAGGTGACTTGGATGCCCAGACAAATGAATTAATTTCACTCTGCAGCTTATCAATCGTAGATTTTTCAAAATACAGAGGAATCCAAATAAAGAGGTAACTTTTTCGATGGGCATGGTGTCAACGTAACCTCTATCCATTCTTCTGCTTCCTCTGGGCTTTCAAAGAAGGTGGCTTTCTGCTCATTTATTAGTTTTAAGCTGGTTCGGAAGAGGAGAGCATATTTCCAGTTATGGCCTCTTAGTTGCTTTTTAACTTCCTGGAGCGATGCTCTTATTCTATGAACCGTTAATGTAAAGTCGGGCTGCAGAGAGATTTGTTTCTTCCCAAATTGGATCGGGCCTTTTCATGGGCTGCATGGAGTAGGGTATCCCGGTCTTTAACATTTAGGATATGTGCTATTATTGGCCTGGGCGGGGCATGAGGGGGAGGGGATCGTGCAGTATTCTGTGGGCTCTCCCCTCACTAAAAACCTTCAGTGAAGCCTTCTGGTGCAATCGTGTCCCGTAACCATTGCCCTATATATTGAGTGGGATTCAGCCCCTCACACCGTTCTGGTAGTCCCGCTATCCGCACGTTATTGTAACGAGCCATCCCCTCAACATCTTCAAGGAAAAAATGGTTTTTAGATGTCCGAGAATGGGCGCACTGCCAGTATGGAAGCACTGTAGGACAAAGTGGGAGGTGGTGCAACTGGGTGAGTGGACAACCATATAACCACTCAAAGGAGAAGTCAGCAAGCTGTACTAATCCAACGCTATACAAAGAAACATACCCTATGCACACACTCAATAAGTACAAAATGGTCACAATGTGGCCTAACACAAAAGTTCAATATAGTGCAGAGAAACAACAGTAATATACAGTAATTGATGTAAATAAATGAACATGTGTTGAAAAAGGTCTTGGTCTCCTTGTTTTAATAAAACATAGCTTGAAAACAACCAGCCGACACGTGTTTCATCGCATCTCGCGAATCTTCAGGGCTCAAATGGTTGTGCTTGGACCAAGAGGTCGCTCTTCCGGTGATACTTCCGACCCGGAAGGGCCCAAGACCAGCAAATTTCAATAATCAAGTGAAGTAAAAAAGCTTACAAGCGTAATGCGCTTTTGTAGGTCACCCGGGAGAAGATATACCGCACTTCGAACACAGAGACCCGGGAGAAACGAAAGAAACAAGACGTCTTTCAGACGTTAAACTAACACGAGGCTGTAGAGCGACCTCTATCAGTCCTCGATCTAGGAACTCTTAGATACAGAGTGAACCAACATTATTTTTATCAGTATATCTTCTCCCGGGTGACCTACAAAAGCGCATTACGCTTGTAAGCTTTTTTACTTCACTTGATTATTGAAATTTGCTGGTCTTGGGCCCTTCCGGGTCGGAAGTATCACCGGAAGAGCGACCTCTTGGTCCAAGCACAACCATTTGAGCCCTGAAGATTCGCGAGATGCGATGAAACACGTGTCGGCTGGTTGTTTTCAAGCTATGTTTTATTAAAACAAGGAGACCAAGACCTTTTTCAACACATGGTCATTTATTTACATCAATTACTGTATATTACTGTTGTTTCTCTGCACTAAATTGAACTTTTGTGTTAGGCCACATTGTGACCATTTTGTACTTATTGAGTGTGTGCATAGGGTATGTTTCTTTCATCCCCTCAACATCATTCACTCTGTCCTGAAGACTCGAGATCTGTCGCCACAATTGACCAAGTTGTTCTGAGTGAGCTTTGTGTTGCGGCATTATCTCTTAAATTTTCATTTTACTGGTGCAGACTGTGTCTGGCAGCGTGCTATGGTCAGCCTATAAAAGCGTGAAACCCGTGGTGAGAGCACTCACTTGCTTCTCAATTGCTTTCCTGGAGTCACGACCTCTTGCAATATCAAGTCCAGTTTATCAACTTGCCCCTCCATTGCTGTCAGTGGCATATAATCTGAGTCAGGGGTGCTGCCTGTACCATCTTTATCCATAGGGTCAGGCCCTCCTGAGGCATGGGGCTTTGTTTGCTTCCCCCGGTGCACCCCATATTCCACAGTAATTAGTGCGCAGTGTGTGGATTAAAGTATTTATAGACCCCTCTCAGGCAACGCCGCTCCTTCCACGAGAAGCACCCTCAAACCTCTCGCCCCTGTTCTCGGCTCATTTAAATATCCAAACAGGATTTCGCCAGTAAAAAGAATCCCCGCCGCTTTTTTGTTCCCCGTATTCAGCCTGGGTGTCTAGGGATAATGTGTACTCAGAAGGCCATGGGACCCAGGGTCGGTTGGCCGCCAACCAGCCTTTCATTCATGCAATACGTGGTGGAGGGCTTGTGAGGCCCAGGCGGGCACAGTACTCACAGTTTGGTGTGCTCCGAGAGGTAAATAGCCAGTAATAGCCTTCCCGGGCGGGGGCCCTGTGCCAGCCTTTGTTCATTCTGTATCAGCCCATTGTAGTTGTCACGGGGCCATAGCTGCTCCAATCCTGCTTATTTTCCCCTTGTTGCTCCTCTTGTCTTCTCAGTGAAGTCAGGGCCTTTTCCCGTCTCCACTGCATTCCAGGGCAGGACCAGCTCAGAGTGGCTCACACCGCTGCCAAAGAGTTTTTGCGCATTGGCGGCTGTTGGTCTCTCCAGGTCATGCCGCCGCTCCTTCCTGTATTGTACCTTCGTTCCAGTAGGGCGGCTCAGCCAGATGGATTCCGCACTTCTTCCCTGAAGGTAGTCTCTGGCAGGGCTCTCACAGATGAATTGTTAATTAAATGAATTCTATGTCCTTTTGTAAAATGGTTGTGATGAACTTGAAGAAGCACAGTAAAAAAGAATATTTTTTTTAAAAAGAATATAAAAAGAGATAAGAAAAGCTATAAATATGAAAAAAATATATGCAGTCACCGTGTGTTGAAGGATTTCTCTGAAAGTACAAATGTCGTCAATTGTAAAGTAATTTAGGTCATGAGGGAATCATTTTCTTTGTTGTAGTTGTGTTCCTCTCTTTCCCCTGGCCTTAAAAGTATCTTAAGAGTGGGTCCCGTATATATGTAGATGCGATGTCCACGCATGCGATGATACCGGCAGTAGCAATGTACACGTATGCCATAATCTACACCTGCACGACCGCGATGATACCGGCAGTAGCAATGTCCATGTATGCCATAATCTACACCTGCACGACCGCGATGATACCGGCAGTAGCAATGTACACGTATGCCATAATCTACACCTGCACGACCGCGATGATACCGGCAGTAGCAGCGTCCATGTATGCCATAATCTTTACCTGCACGACCGCGATGATACCGGCAGTAGCAATGTCCATGTATGCCATAATCTACACCTGCACGACCGCGATGATACCGGCAGTAGCAATGTCCATGTATGCCATAATCTACACCTGCACGACCGCGATGATACCGGCAGTAGCAATGTCCATGTATGCCATAATCTACACCTGCACGACCGCGATGATACCGGCAGTAGCAATGTCCATGTATGCCATAATCTACACCTGCACGACCGCGATGATACCGGCAGTAGCAATGTCCATGTATGTCTTAATCTACACCTGCACGACCGCGATGATACCGGC
Source organism: Lissotriton vulgaris (assembly GCF_964263255.1). Taxonomy (NCBI): domain Eukaryota; kingdom Metazoa; phylum Chordata; class Amphibia; order Caudata; family Salamandridae; genus Lissotriton; species Lissotriton vulgaris. The sequence goes on from NC_141685.1 coordinate 1,333,132, forward strand.
AATAGCAAGGTTTATTGATGCCATAATCTATACCTGGTGCAAATTTAGCATCACAATTGCTTTAGAACGGGAAGACTGCCTTTAAAGTCATTTTGCACACAAGCTAGATGCTGAGTGCAAAGCTCTAGAGGCCTCGATTACCCCATGCCAGGAGTCAATATCCAAATATTGAACTCTGTGTCGCCTACACTCACCATGGTTCATTCGCTGGCTCCTGATTGTTAAAGCCGTGTTCAAATGTCTTTGTATTTGTCATTGAGACGTCTCAGGGAAGGGTCTGTTGGTCTTTCTCCTTCCTCCCTATTTGAACAATATTCCCTACTCTCATCAAACAGAAAACAGTCAACCCTTAATCTCCAAATAGATGTCTCTCTTCTGTCGCAGTGTCAGACTCCTGGCCTGATTTCAGGCAGGGTCTCGACACACCTTGTTAAGAGTCACACTTTATGCCTCCCAACCAACCTTTACATGGAAGTTTTAAAGTTTTGCTGCAGACTTTTTAAGTATCTGTATTGGCATCTGGGGGTGTTCAACGCAGGTCATCGGGTGCGTATCAAGCCATATTTTTAGAATAACTAAGTAAATAATTTCTTTTTAATTATAAATATTTCCCTTATCTGGATTTCCTAAAAATCTAGCACTGATCAAGCCCTTCTGCAGTTACATTGCCCTTCCTGCCCTATATTGCTCTCTACATTAGAGTGGACATGATTATATCTAAGAGCAGGGCAACTACTACAGCTCCAAGATGCCCTATAGGGTCACATTAGCGCTATATTAAGTGGAGTTCATCCACTAATTGAAAGACATTGTGCAGATGTGAGGAATTTGATATCATATATCTGACTTCTGTGTCTCTTGAGTTTGTTTCCTGCCCTCTTTCTTATCACCCATCTTTTTTTTCAGACAAAGCCGCACGTGAGCCATGGCGGACGGAGGGAGCACATCTGGCGACATCCTGCTCCACGCCCTGGAGGATCTCACCGAAGCTGAGTTCAAAAGATTTAAAAATAAATTATCAGAAATCAACTTCGAAGGACAGAGAAACATCCCACGAGGAAGCCTGGAGAAAGCAGACCCAATTGACACCAGGAACCTCCTTGTACAGTCCTACGGCTTGGACTCCGCCATTGAGGTGACCATCGAAGTCTTCTCTAAGGTCAGCCTGATGGAGGCGGCAGCCAGACTCAGAGAGGAGCCACAGCAAGGTAAGAGGGGGGAGATCCGTCAACATCACACCCCAGGGACCATCTTGTTGGCCAAATTTAAAGCATTGTCATAGGTTTTCTTCCTTAAGCATACTACGAAGGATTTTTCTAAGCCAACATTTTTGAGGATTCCACATTGGAACTCCTTGAAAGTGTATTTGGTCGGGTTTGAGCAGTAAGCACCTCAGGGAGTCTTCCTTGGAGCCTGCTTTTTGTTGTTTTTGAGTGCTTTTGTGGTGCAGTTGCCCCTCCCATCGCTACCTCTGCTGGTGATTGATCGAACTTCATCAAATATCCTCAGAAGAGTGGGGCAACCTCATGCAATCCCAGGTGAAGCTCTGTAAAAGGCCTTGTTGAGCTTTTCCCACATCCGGTAAGTGGTATCGACCTTCATGCAATCCCAGGTGAAGCGCTGTGAAAGGCCTTGTTGAGCTTTTCCCGCATCCGTAAAGTGGTATCGACCCTCATGCAATCCCAGGTGAAGCGCTGTAAAAGGCCTTGTTGAGCTTTTCCCACATCCGTAAAGTGGTATCGACCCTCATGTAATCCCAGGTGAAGCGCTGTAAAAGGCCTTGTTGAGCTTTTCCCGCATCCGTAAAGTGGTATCGACCTTCATGCAATCCCAGGTGAAGCGCTGTAAAAGGCCTTGTTGAGCTTTTCCCGCATCCGTAAAGTGGTATCAACCTCATGCAATCCCAGGTGAAGAGCTGTAAAAGGCCTTGTTGAGCTTTTCCCGCATCCGTAAAGTGGTATTGACCCTCATGCAATCCCAGGTGAAGCGCTGTAAAAGGCCTAGTTGTTCTTTCCCCGCATCCGTAAAGTGGTATCGACCCTCATGCAATCCTAGGTGAAGCGCTGTAAAAGGCCGTGTTGTGCTTTTCCCGCATCCGTAAAGTGGTATCAACCTCATGCAATCCTGGGTGAAGCGCTGTAAAAGGCCTTGTTGAGCTTTTCCCGCATCCGTAAAGTGGTATCGACCCTCATGCAATCCCAGGTGAAGCGCTGTAAAAGGCCTTGTTGAGCTTTTCCCGCATCCGTAAAGTGGTATCGACCTTCATGCAATCCCAGGTGAAGCGCTGTAAAAGGCCTTGTTGTGCCTTTCCCACATCCGTAAAGTGGTATCGACCTTCATGCAATCCCAGGTGAAGCGCTGTAAAAGGCCTTGTTGTGCTTTTCCCGCATCCATAAAGTGGTATCGACCCTCATGCAATCCCAGGTGAAGCGCTGTAAAAGGCCTTGTTGTGCTTTTTCCGCATCCGTAAAGTGGTATCGACCTTCATGCAATCCCAGGTGAAGCGCTGTAAAAGGCCTTGTTGAGCTTTTCCCCAATCCGTAAAGTGGTATCGACCCTCATGCAATCCCAGGTGAAGCGCTGTAAAAGGCCTTGTTGAGCTTTTCCCGCATCCGTAAAGTGGTATCGACCTTCATGCAATCCCAGGTGAAGCGCTGTAAAAGGCCTTGTTGTGCTTTTCCCACATCCGTAAAGTAATGTAATGTAATGTAATTTTATTTTTATAAAGCGTGACTTACACTCCACGGAGCATCTTGGCGCTGACCACTCGTGTCCAAGAGGTGTTAAAACCAGTGAGCCAGTGAGGTCTCAGTGGGATAGTGTCTGGTATCTCTGGGGGTAGGGTTTAGACTAGGGCTAAACAGGTTGTATCTGTGAGTTTAAAAATCCATGTTTTTAGAGCCTTCCGAAAGAGGTTCTCTGATGGGATCTGACGCAATTGGAGTGGGAGTTTATTCCAGGCTCTGGTAAGAGTGGTCTGCTTAATTCAGACACTCTGTTCATCACCACCCCCTTTTCTGAATCGTTTTTGGCCACTATAGGTGTGGCAGGGTATACTCAGACATGAGTCCCTTTCTCACTGCACCATCAGGATTCAAGCAAGCCGGGCCGACGACGGCTGAAATGCCAGAAACCGGTCCCCGGTAGCTTGTCTCCTTTCTGGTGAAGAATTGGCTTGGTAGTTTAGTCTGCCCTGTTCCCATGATGCACTGGGCCAGGGACAGACTGATTTGCATATATCCAGGTTCTGAGCTGGGATGGTGCAGTGAAATAAATAACGGTGATGGATCAAACCCTGATCTTTGGACTGGGTAAGAGTGGTCTGCTTAATTCAGACACTCTGTTCATCACCACCCCCTTTTCTGAATCGTTTTTGGCCACTATAGGTGTGGCAGGGTATACTCAGACATGAGTCCCTTTCTCACTGCACCATCAGGATTCAAGCAAGCCGGGCCGACAATGGCTGAAATGCCAGAAACCAGTCCCCGGTAGCTTGTCTCCTTTCTGGTGAAGAATTGGCTTGGTAGTTTAGTCTGCCCTGTTCCCATGATGCACTGGGCCAGGGACAGACTGATTTGCATATAGCCAGGTTCTGAGCTGGGATGGTGCAGTGAGATAAATAACGGTGATGGATCAAGCCCTGATCTTTGGACTGGGTAAGAGTGGTCTGCTTAATTCAGACACTCTGTTCATCACCACCCCCTTTTCTGAATCGTTTTTGGCCACTAAAGGTGTGGCAGGGTATAATCAGACATGAGTCCCTTTCTCACTGCACCATCAGGATTCAAGCAAGCCGGGCCGACGACGGCTCAAATGCCAGAAACCGGTGCCCGGTAGCTTGTCTCCTTTCTGGTGAAGAATTGGCTTGGTAGTTTAGTCTGCCCTGATCCCATGATGCACTGGGCCAGGGACAGACTGATTTGCATATAGCCAGGTTCTCAGCTGGGATGGTGCAGTGAGCTAAATAACGGTGATGGATCAAGCCCTGATCTTTGGACTGGGTAAGAGTGGTCTGCTTAATTCAGACACTCTGTTCATCACCACCCCCTTTTCTGAATCGTTTTTGGCCACTATAGGTGTGGCAGGGTATACTCAGACATGAGTCCCTTTCTCACTGCACCATGAGGATTCAAGCAAGCCGGGCCGACGATGGCTGAAATGCCAGAAACCGGTCCCCGGTAGCTTGTCTCCTCTCTGGTGAAGAATTGGCTTGGTAGTTTAGTCTGCCCTGTTCCCATGATGCACTGGGCCAGGGACAGACTGATTTGTATATAGCCAGGTTCTGAGCTGGGATGGTGCAGTGAGATAAATAACGGAGATGGATCAAGCCCTGACCTTTGGACTGGGTAAGAGTGGTCTGCTTAATTCAGACACTCTGTTCATCACCACCCCCTTTTCTGAATCGTTTTTGGCCACTATAGGTGTGGCAGGGTATACTCAGACATGAGTCCCTTTCTCACTGCACCATCAGGATTCAAGCAAGCCGGGCTGACGACGGCTGAAATGCCAGAAATCGGTCCCCGGTAGCTTGTCTCCTTTCTGGTGAAGAATTAGCTTGGTAGTTTAGTCTGCCCTGTTCCCATGATGCACTGGGCCAGGGACAGACTGATTTGCATATAGCCAGGTTCTGAGCTGGGATGGTGCAGTGAGATAAATAACGGTGATGGATCAAGCCCTGATCTTTGGACTGGGTAAGAGTGGTCTGCTTAATTCAGACACTCTGTTCATCACCACCCCCTTTTCTGCATCGTTTTTGGCCACTATAGGTGTGGCAGGGTATACACAGACATGAGTCCCTTTCTCACTGCACCATCAGGATTCAAGCAAGCCGGGCCGACGACGGCTGAAATGCCAGAAACCGGTCCCCGGTCGCTTGTCTCCTTTCTGGTGAAGAATTGGCTTGGTAGTTTAGTCTGCCCTGTTCCCATGATGCACTGGGCCAGGGACAGACTGATTTGCATATATCCAGGTTCTGAGCTGGGATGGTGCAGTGAAATAAATAACGGTGATGGATCAAACCCTGATCTTTGGACTGGGTAAGAGTGGTCTGCTTAATTCAGACACTCTGTTCATCACCACCCCCTTTTCTGAATCGTTTTTGGCCACTATAGGTGTGGCAAGGTATACTCAGACATGAGTCCCTTTCTCACTGCACCATCAGGATTCAAGCAAGCCGGGCCGAAGACGGCTGAAATGCCAGAAACCAGTCCCCGGTAGCTTGTCTCCTTTCTGGTGAAGAATTGGCTTGGTAGTTTAGTCTGCCCTGTTCCCATTATGCACTGGGCCAGGGACAGACTGATTTGCATATAGCCAGGTTCTGAGCTGGGATGGTGCAGTGAGCTAAATAACGGTGATGGATCAAACCCTGATCTTTGGACTGGGTAAGAGTGGTCTGCTTAATTCAGACACTCTGTTCATCACCACCCCCTTTTCTGAATCGTTTTTGGCCACTATAGGTGTGGCAGGGTATACTAAGACATGAGTCCCTTTCTCACTGCACCATCAGGATTCAAGCAAGCCGGGCCGACGACGGCTGAAATGCCAGAAACCGGTCCCCGGTAGCTTGTCTCCTTTCTGGTGAAGAATTGGCTTGGTAGTTTAGTCTGCCCTGTTCCCATGATGCACTGGGCCAGGGACAGACTGATTTGCATATATCCAGGTTCTGAGCTGGGATGGTGCAGTGAAATAAATAACGGTGATGGATCAAACCCTGATCTTTGGACTGGGTAAGAGTGGTCTGCTTAATTCAGACACTCTGTTCATCACCACCCCCTTTTCTGAATCGTTTTTGGCCACTATAGGTGTGGCAGGGTATACTCAGACATGAGTCCCTTTCTCACTGCACCATCAGGATTCAAGCAAGCCGGGCCGACAATGGCTGAAATGCCAGAAACCAGTCCCCGGTAGCTTGTCTCCTTTCTGGTGAAGAATTGGCTTTGTAGTTAAGTCTGCCCTGTTCCCATGATGCACTGGGCCAGGGACAGACTGATTTGCATATAGCCAGGTTCTGAGCTGGGATGGTGCAGTGAGATAAATAACGGTGATGGATCAAGCCCTGATCTTTGGACTGGGTAAGAGTGGTCTGCTTAATTCAGACACTCTGTTCATCACCACCCCCTTTTCTGAATCGTTTTTGGCCACTAAAGGTGTGGCAGGGTATAATCAGACATGAGTCCCTTTCTCACTGCACCATCAGGATTCAAGCAAGCCGGGCCGACGACGGCTCAAATGCCAGAAACCGGTGCCCGGTAGCTTGTCTCCTTTCTGGTGAAGAATTGGCTTGGTAGTTTAGTCTGCCCTGATCCCATGATGCACTGGGCCAGGGACAGACTGATTTGCATATAGCTAGGTTCTCAGCTGGGATGGTGCAGTGAGCTAAATAACGGTGATGGATCAAGCCCTGATCTTTGGACTGGGTAAGAGTGGTCTGCTTAATTCAGACACTCTGTTCATCACCACCCCCTTTTCTGAATCGTTTTTGGCCACTATAGGTGTGGCAGGGTATACTCAGACATGAGTCCCTTTCTCACTGCACCATGAGGATTCAAGCAAGCCGGGCCGACGATGGCTGAAATGCCAGAAACCGGTCCCCGGTAGCTTGTCTCCTTTCTGGTGAAGAATTGGCTTGGTAGTTTAATCTGCCCTGTTCTCATGATGCACTGGGCCAGGGACAGACTGATTTGTATATAGCCAGGTTCTGAGCTGGGATGGTGCAGTGAGATAAATAACGGAGATGGATCAAGCCCTGACCTTTGGACTGGGTAAGAGTGGTCTGCTTAATTCAGACACTCTGTTCATCACCACCCCTTTTTCTGAATCGTTTTTGGCCACTATAGGTGTGGCAGGGTATACTCAGACATGAGTCCCTTTCTCACTGCACCATCAGGATTCAAGCAAGCCGGGCTGACGACGGCTGAAATGCCAGAAATCGGTCCCCGGTAGCTTGTCTCCTTTCTGGTGAAGAATTAGCTTGGTAGTTTAGTCTGCCCTGTTCCCATGATGCACTGGGCCAGGGACAGACTGATTTGCATATAGCCAGGTTCTGAGCTGGGATGGTGCAGTGAGATAAATAACGGTGATGGATCAAGCCCTGATCTTTGGACTGGGTAAGAGTGGACTGCTTAATTCAGACACTCTGTTCATCACCACCCCCTTTTCTGCATCGTTTTTGGCCACTATAGGTGTGGCAGGGTATACACAGACATGAGTCCCTTTCTCACTGCACCATCAGGATTCAAGCAAGCCGGGCCGACGACGGCTGAAATGCCAGAAACCGGTCCCCGGTAGCTTGTCTCCTTTCTGGTGAAGAATTGGCTTGGTAGTTTAGTCTGCCCTGTTCCCATGATGCACTGGGCCAGGGACAAACTGATTTGCATATAGCCAGGTTCTGAGCTGGGATGGTGCAGTGAGATAAATAACGGTGGTGGATCAAGCCCTGATCTTTGGACTGGGTAAGAGTGGTCTGCTTAATTCAGACACTCTGTTCATCACCACCCCCTTTTCTGAATCGTTTTTGGCCACTATAGGTGTGGCAGGGTATACTCAGACATGAGTCCCTTTCTCACTGCACCATCAGGATTCAAGCAAGCCGGGCCGACGACGGCTGAAATGCCAGAAACCGGTCCCTGGTCGCTTGTCTCCTTTCTGGTGAAGAATTGGCTTGGTAGTTTAGTCTGCCCTGTTCCCATGATGCACTGGGCCAGGGACAGACTGATTTGCATATATCCAGGTTCTGAGCTGGGATGGTGCAGTGAAATAAATAACGGTGATGGATCAAACCCTGATCTTTGGACTGGGTAAGAGTGGTCTGCTTAATTCAGACACTCTGTTCATCACCACCCCCTTTTCTGAATCGTTTTTGGCCACTATAGGTGTGGCAGGGTATACTCAGACATGAGTCCCTTTCTCACTGCACCATCAGGATTCAAGCAAGCCGGGCCGAAGACGGCTGAAATGCCAGAAACCAGTCCCCGGTAGCTTGTCTCCTTTCTGGTGAAGAATTGGCTTGGTAGTTTAGTCTGCCCTGTTCCCATGATGCACTGGGCCAGGGACAGACTGATTTGCATATAGCCAGGTTCTGAGCTGGGATGGTGCAGTGAGCTAAATAACGGTGATGGATCAAACCCTGATCTTTGGACTGGGTAAGAGTGGTCTGCTTAATTCGGACACTCTGTTCATCACCACCCCCTTTTCTGAATCGTTTTTGGCCACTATAGGTGTGGCAGGGTATACTCAGACATGAGTCCCTTTCTCACTGCACCATCAGGATTCAAGCAAGCCGGGCCGAAGACGGCTGAAATGCCAGAAACCAGTCCCCGGTAGCTTGTCTCCTTTCTGGTGAAGAATTGGCTTGGTAGTTTAGTCCGCCCTGTTCCCATGATGCACTGGGCCAGGGACAGACTGATTTGCATATAGCCAGGTTCTGAGCTGGGATGGTGCAGTGAGCTAAATAACGGTGATGGATCAAGCCCTGATCTTTGGACTGGGTAAGAGTGGTCTGCTTAATTCAGACATTCTGTTCATCACCACCCCCTTTTCTGAACCACCAATAAAAGGGCACAGAAGATGCGGGAATTGTTCATCACGCGCAAGCACGATTGAAGGCTCAATATTTACATGTGGCAAGAACTTAGTCAAGCATGAGGAGTTTACAAATTGTAATACTCATAATGTCATATACTGCATAATCTGTCCATGCCCCAAAGCATATATTGGCAAGACCACCCAGGCCGTAAAAAAGCGAATAGCACAACATCGCTGCAGAATAAGGTGTGGCACCATAGGTGCACCAATAGTTCCCCACTGTTTAGAACAACAACAAGAAATGAAATGGACCGTTTTAAAACACGTAACGGGTAACAACATCGACACTCTCCTCCCAAGGTTTGAGGCAAAAAGCATGTATTTAAACACATTCGACAACGGGCTCAATCTTCTGTGATTACCTGATACATACATCTTCCCCCATGGTGAAGGAGACATGGAGGGATATATTTTCATTCCAAAAAACGACATGGTTCCTTATGATAAAGAATGGAAATATGAAGCTAGTGGATGGAGGTGCCTCATTATTTACACCCGTACACTCAGACATCTTCATTCTTCCATTTTAATTCATTTCCATGGACCACACTTTGCCTGAAGTCCTGACCTCCAAGCCCTCCAAAAAACAAAACATCGTAGACAACACTAGGAATGTAGTAACTTACACACAAGATCAGTTGTCCCCCTGCGACTGTTCTTGTTTACAACTGACCAGAACCTCTGACGGAGGATTGCTGGGGAGCCGTATTCCATCACTGAAGATGACGCGCCAAGGTACCGTGCCGATCCTTACTTGAATATGCACAGTGCATGTATCACTTGAGGGGGGCAGTGTAATGACAACAGTAATCATGCACGGCTCAGACTCACGATTTTAAATCAGCCCAACTGGGACACTGCATAAATGCAAGGCACCCCGGTAACAGTCACAGTGCCAAAGTGGACATAATCTTGGCCCGAGGTCAGTTTATGTGCACAACAACAAAAAAGAGAAAATGACAATACAATCACTTCCTGCACCCTCCTGGGAGAAACTCTGTTTAGACACTGGGTTGCTTGACTTATGACAAGACCCTGATTAACCAATGGTGAAGGAGCGTCACCAATTCACTAACACCAGTTAGAACAGGAAACCCCATGTGAAGGTAACACAGAGTTCTTTGCTTGCTTTCCAGCCATGCCCTGCCTTGAAGCAATTTAAGACCACAGACTCCAAGTCCTTGAGTTTTCAAGACATACAGATGGTATGTGTCTGTTCCCATTTCAGATTGGATTTACACGCATTATTCAGCTTACACCACATTGAGAATTACGATAGTTTTCATGTTTTTAATTTATTCAGGTACCCAAGTCCTCTTTTGAAAAACGACTATCCCTGATGAAGACCTTCCCATAAAGAACCGCCATTCAGAAGGTCGAAACGCGTTGGCTCTATCAACAGAGGTTCAACACAGAACCAAGTTGTAGTTAGGTCCTGAAATTGGACAACACAAAAGCCATGAATTAGGGCTCTGTTCTTGAGTTCTGACTATCACTGTTGACCTCTCCCTTGGTTGGATAAGTAAATTAGATTGAGGACGGGGAAACAACAACCCACCTTGAATCTATTTCACCACAACAGAATTTAATAGGACTACCTGTTGCCTGAGGAATATTTTAGGACATTATATGAACTTTTAGATTTATTGTTAGGCAACATTGCCTTTGTGAGACATATATATTTTATTGTTAAATGTACTGTATATTCAAGTTTTCCTTATTTGCACTGTATATATTTGTGAGCACAAGTATTTCGGAAAAATGTTCTTGCACCTCTAATGTATGTGTATATATATAGAGAGAAGGCAATTGGGGCCTTGGTCTAGCTTGTATTGTGACAGGATTGTTGCTTTTGCATAACAAAAAAGAAAAAAAGTAAGATAATTTGAATGAATAGAACCAAAGGATAATTAAACAATCATTTGGGAAAAATAATGATTTTGTGATTTATGGTGTAAGAGGTATTTTGTTTTTTCGATTTGTACTAAGATTCTGGCCTCTGTTCTGTCCTAAACCGAATCATTCCCCTGTTTTTTACCCGCTCTACATTCTCTAGGCACTGTGTCTAGTTAAGTCGTGGTTGTTATACCACTTTCTTAGTATATGGTTTGGTCTCCACCTGGAGCCCACTGTTTATTGTGCTTTTTACTGGCGTTCTAGTGATTTAATATTGTAAAATGTAAAAACATTTTGAGCTTTGTGCTCTAATCTCATAAAGAGGTTAGTAGAGAGTGTTTAGAAATAAATACATATATTTTATATATCTGTTGTGCGGTTCTCCTTTCATTTGGTCATTCACGAGATTATAGACTGGTAAAACAAGCTGCTTTACATTCCTTCTAGACTTAGCCTGAAGGCTGCTCTCCACAGCTACCACTAGGACAGCTTTCAATAAAAGTTGTCTTTAATCTACCATCAATAAGAGTCGTTTGGACTGGTGCAAGGTGTCCACTATAACTAGTGGACAGCACATACCAGGACAACTTCTCACACAAGGTGCTGAGGTTTAGTCCGACCAATAACTTTTACAGAGTTCATAGCAGTGGTTGGAACGTATCTCAGAAGGCCAATGATTTCATTTACCCTCATCTTCATGAGTGGCTCTATAAAGATATTTGCTGTCAGGGGCACATCAGTACTTCCTAACAGCCATCTCCACCCTTCACTACCAGGGTTTATGTGTCAGTCAGAAAAACATCAATTCCTGGTAAAAGCCCCTCCATAGAGTCTGTAGTGAACAAAGCCCTACAGTAGATCGGCTGTCACTATGGTGCGGTGATTGCAACCCAGCTGTCCAGAAGCTGATGGCCACAGGCCAAGATGTTATGACTTCACTGACCTTGTCAGTATGCGTTGTTCTACCGCCGTGCAGCTTCTCCTAATAGTGGTCTGCCCTCCTGTGCCCAGATCCTTAGTTCCAGGCCCTCCTCCACCCACCGGCTCCCACCTGTGCATCATCCCTGGTGGTCCAGTGGTGACTATTGTCTGTCTTTCTATTCTCTGTACTTATTTAGGTGTCCTTTATTTTTTGTATTTCTCTAGTTTTATCTCTCTTTCTGTGCCGTTCTCTGTGCCCCCTTCTCGCTTTCCCCTCCCCTCCTCGCCGCTGCCTGCTCCTGCAGCTCTGCCCCCTTCCAGCATGGCTTTCCACCTCCCAGCTGACCAGCACCTCTCACCTCTCCACTACTACTTAATGCCAGCAGTTACACGGTCATACCAAAGACACGCCCACCTTCACCCGTCCAAGCCTGGGCAGCGCCCACCAGCAGGGATCTTGGTTCTCGTGGCTCCTACTTCTGCAACACCAGTACCCTCGACGTACTCAACCCCAGATGCCCCACCGCCTGTTGCCATCTCACATCGCAGAAGGATACCCAAGGCCCGTTCACCTGTGCAACTGCGTCTTATGCTCCCTCCACACACCAGGCCCACCGACCGCACAACCACCAAGAACTAGATAACTTTAGCTGCATCCTACTCAACACTCGCTCTCTCAGAAAACACGCCGTAGAGATCTGGGACCTCCTCAACTCCATCTTTCCCGACGTCACCTTCCTCATAAAAACATGGATGAACTCCGCCTCAGCCCCGAACGTGGAAACAGACATCTATGACAGTTACAAACTCATCCACAAGGGCAGCGCAACCGGCTGGGAGGAGGCATTGCCATTTTACACCATAACACCCTCAGCCTCACAACCAGCTCAGATGACCACTCATACAACATGGAATACCTCCACTTCCAGATCCAGACCAACCAAACACCACCCTCTATGGCACCCTCGTCTACACACCCTCAGGCCTTATCACCCCCCTTCAGCAAAGCCATTGCCGACTTTATCGCTCATCGTGCTCTTGCCTCAACAGCCTACATCCTCCTCTGTGATGTCAATTTCCACCTGGACAACCTATTCAACCAAAACACGTCTTCCCTGCTGGAGAACCTTGCCACCACCGGACTCAAGCAACTGGTCACCCGCACCCTCCCCGACAGAGGCAAAACTGCAGCCCTCATCCTACTGAACCTCTCTGCAGCCTTCGACACCGTCTCCCATCACACCCTCTGCACCAGACTCCACAATGCCGGCATCTGTGACAAAACCCTAAAATAGTTCCACTCTTTCTTCACCGGCAAACCAAAGAGTCAGGCTTTCACCATTCTACTCAGAACCCGTAGAGATCAGCTACGGAGTGCCCCAGGAATCCCCCCTTAGCCCCACCCTCTTCAACATCTACATGGCTTCGCTTGCAGCCATCGTCAGAAGCCACAGACTCAAAATCGTCTCCTACACAGGCTACAACTTGATGATTCTCTCCCTCAGACAAGTCCACAGCCGCCTAGAGCAACTTCTACAACGTGCTGAAGGCAGTCGTCACCTGGAGGAAGGACAGCTGCCTCAAGCTCAACTCAGACAAGACTGAGGTCCTGATCCTGGGCTCCATCCCTTCTGCTTGGAACAACTCGTGGTGGCCCACGGCACTCGGACCCCACACCACACCCACAGAAAATGCACATAACCTTGGCATCATCCTGAACTCCTCACTCTATGAATCAATGACTCGTGGTGGCCCACGGCACTCGGAACCCACCACACACCCATGGACCATGCATGCAACCGTGGCATCATCCAGGACTCCTCACTCTCTGTGAATCAATGACTCGTGGTGGCCCACGGCACTCGGAACCCACCACACACCCATGGACCATGCATGCAACCTTGGCATCATCCAGGACTCCTCACTCTCTGTGAATCAATGACTCGTGGTGGCCCACGGCACTCGGAACCCACCACACACCCATGGACCATGCATGCAACCTTGGCATCATCCTGGACTCCTCACTCTATGAATCAATGACTCGTGGTGGCCCACGGCACTCGGAACCCACCACACACCCATGGACCATGCATGCAACCGTGGCATCATCCAGGACTCCTCACTCTCTGTGAACCAATGACTCGTGGTGGCCCACGGCACTCGGAACCCACCACACACCCATGGACCATGCATGCAACCTTGGCATCATCCAGGACTCCTCACTCTCTATGAATCAATGACTCGTGGTGGCCACCGCACTTGGAACCCACCATACACCCATGGACCATGCATGCAACCTTGGCATCATCCTGGACTCCTCACTCTCTATGAATCAATGACTCGTGGTGGCCCACGGCACTCTGAACCCTCCACACACCCATGGACCATGCATGCAACCTTGGCATCATCCAGGACTCCTCACTCTATGAATCAATGACTCGTGGTGGCCCACGGCACTCGGAACCCACCACACACCCATGGACCATGCATGCAACCGTGGCATCATCCAGGACTCCTCACTCTCTGTGAATCAATGACTCGTGGTGGCCCACGGCACTCGGAACCCACCACACACCCATGGACCATGCATGCAACCTTGGCATCATCCAGGACTCCTCACTCTCTATGAATCAATGACTCGTGGTGGCCACGGCACTTGGAACCCACCACACACCCATGGACCATGCATGCAACCTTGGCATCATCCAGGACTCCTCACTCTCTTTGAATCAATGACTCGTGGTGGCCCACGGCACTCTGAACCCTCCACACACCCATGGACCATGCATGCAACCTTGGCATCATCCAGGACTCCTCACTCTATGAATCAATGACTTGTGGTGGCCCAAGGCACTCGGAACCCACCACACACCCATGGACCATGCATGCAACCGCGGCATCATCCTGGACTCCTCACTCTATGAATCAATGACTCGTGGTGGCCCACGGCACTCGGAACCCACCACAAACCCATGGACCATGCATGCAACCTTGACATCATCCTGTACTCCTCACTCTCTATGAATCAATGACTCGTGGTGGCCCACGGCACTCGGAACCCATCACACACCCATGGACCATGCATGCAACCTTGGCATCATCCTGGACTCCTCACTCTCAGTGAATCAATGACTCGTGGTGGCCCAAGGCACTCGGAACCCACCACACACCCATGGACCATGCATGCAACCTTGGCATCATCCAGGACTCCTCACTCTCTACGAATCAATGACTCGTGGTGGCCCAGGGCACTCGGAACCCACCACACATCCATGGACCGTGCATGCAACCTTGGCATCATCCTGGACTCCTCACTCTCTATGAATCAATGACTCGTGGCCCGCGGCACTCGGAACCCACCACACACCCATGGACCATGCATGCAACCTTGGCATCATCCAGGACTCCTCACTCTCTGTGAATCAATGACTCGTGGTGGCCCCCGGCACTCGGAACCCACCACACACACATGGACCATGCATGCAACCTTGGCATCATCCTGGACTCCTCACTCTCTATGAATCAATGACTCGTGGTGGCCCAGGACACTCGGAACCCACCACACACCCATGGACCATGCATGCAACCTTGGCATCATCCAGGACTCCTCACTCTCTGTGAATCAATGACTCGTGGTGGCCACGGCACTCGGAACCCACCACACACCCATGGACCATGCATGCAACCTTGGCATCATCCAGGACTCCTCACTCTATGAATCAATGACTCGTGGTGGCCCACGGCACTCGGAACCCACCACACACCCATGGACCATGCATGCAACCTTGGCATCATCCCGGACTCCTCACTCTCTATGAATCAATGACTCGTGGTGGCCCACGGCACTCAGAACCCACCACACACCCATGGACCATGCAACTTTGGCATCATCTAGGACTCCTCACTCTCTATGAATCAATGACTCGTGGTGGCCCACGGCACTCGGAACCCACCACACACCCATGGACCATGCATGCAAACTTGGTATCATCCTGGACTCCTCACTCTCTGTAAATCAATGACTCGTGGTGGCACGGCACTCGGAACCCACCACACACCCATGGACCATGCATGCAACCTTGGCATCATCCAGGACTCCTCACTCTCTATGAATCAATGACTCGTGGTGGCCCCCGGCACTCGGAACCCACCACACACCCATGGGCCATGCATGCAACCTTGGCATCATCCTAGACTCCTCACTCTATGAATCAATGACTCGTGGTGGCCCACGGCACTCGGAACCCACCACACACCCATGGACCATGCATGCAACCTTGGCATCATCCTGGACTCCTCACTCTATGAATCAATGACTCGTGGTGACCCACGTCACTCGGAACCCACCACACACCCATGGACCATGCATGCAACCTTGTCATCATCCAGGACTCCTCACTCTCTATGAATCAATTACTCGTGGTGGCCCACGGCACTCGGAACCCACCACACACCCATGGACCATGCATGCAACCTTGGCATCATCCAGGACTTCTCACTCTGTGAATCAATGACTCGTGGTGGCCCACGGCACTCAGAACCCACCACACACCCATGGACCATGCATGCAACCTTTGCATCATCCAGGACTCCTCACTCTCTATGAATCAATGACTCGTGGTGGCCCACGGCACTCGGAACCCACCACACACCCATGGACCAGGCATGCAAACTTGGCATCATCCAGGACTCCTCACTCTATGAATCAATGACTCGTGGTGGCCCACGGCACTCGGAACTCACCACACACCCATGGACCATGCATGCAACCTTGGCATCATCCAGGACTCCTCACTCTATGAATCATTGACTCGTGGTGGCCCACGGCACTCGGAACCCACAACACACCCATGGACCATGCATGCAACGTTGGCATCATCCAGGACTCCTCACTCTCTGTGAATCAATGACTCGTGGTGGCCACGGCACTCGGAACCCACCACACACCCATGGACCCTGCATGCAACCTTGGCATCATCCAGGACTCCTCACTTTCTGTGAATCAATGACTCGTGGTGGCCCCCGGCACTCGGAACCCACCACACACCCATGGACCATGCATGCAACCTTGGCATCATCCAGGACTCCTCACTCTCTGTGAATCAATGACTCGTGGTGGCCACGGCACTCGGAACCCACCACACACCCATGGACCATGCATGCAACCTTGGCATCATCCAGGACTCCTCACTCAATGAATCAATGACTCGTGGTGGCCCACGGCACTCGGAACCCACCACACACCCATGGACCATGCATGCAACCTTGGCATCATCCCGGACTCCTCACTCTCTATGAATCAATGACTCGTGGTGGCCCACGGCACTCAGAACCCACCACACACCCATGGACCATGCAACTTTGGCATCATCTAGGACTCCTCACTCTCTATGAATCAATGACTCGTGGTGGCCCACGGCACTCGGAACCCACCACACACCCATGGACCATGCATGCAACCTTGGTATCATCCTGGACTCCTCACTCTCTGTAAATCAATGACTCGTGGTGGCCCACGGCACTCGGAACCCACCACACACCCATGGACCATGCATGCAACCTTGGCATCATCCAGGACTCCTCACTCTCTGTGAATCAATGACTCGTGGTGGCTCACGGTACTCGGAACCCACCACACACCCATGGACCATGCATGCAACCTTGGCATCACCCAGGACTCCTCACTCTCTATAAATCAATGACTCGTGGTGACCCACGTCACTCGGAACCCACCACACACCCATGGACCATGCATGCAACCTTGGCATCACCCAGGACTCCTCACTCTCTATAAATCAATGACTCGTGGTGACCAACGTCACTCGGAACCCACCACACACCCATGGACCATGCATGCAACCTTGGCATCATCCAGGACTCCTCACTCTCTATGAATCAATGACTCGTGGTGACCCACGTCACTCGGAACCCACCACACACCCATGGACCATGCATGCAACCATGGCATCATCCAGGACTCCTCACTCTCTTTGAATCAATGACTCGTGGTGGCCAACGGCACTCGGAACCCACCACACACCCATGGACCATGCATGCAACCTTGGCATCATCCAGGACTCCTCACTCTATGAATCAATGACTCGTGGTGGCCCACGGCACTTGGAACCCACCACACACCGATGGACCATGCATGCAACCTTGGAATCATCCTGGACTCCTCACTCTATGAATCAATGACTTGTGGTGGCCCACCGCACTCGGAACCCACCACACACCCATGGACCATGCATGCAACCTTTGCATCATCCAGGACTCCTCACTCTCTATGAATCAATGACTCGTGGTGGCCCACGGCACTCTGAACCCACCACACACCCATGGACGATGCATGCAACCTTGGCATCATCCAGGACTCCTCACTCTCTATGAATCAATGACTCGTGGTGGCCCACGGCACTCGGAACCCACCACACACCCATGGACCATGCATGCAACCTTGGCATCATCCTGGACTCCTCACTCTATGTATCAATGACTCGTGGTGGCCCACGGCACTCGGAACCCACCACACACCCATGGACCATGCATGCAACCTTGGCATCATCCAGGACTCCTCACTCTATGAATCATTGACTCGTGGTGGCCCACGGCACTCAGAACCCACCACACACCCATGGACCATGCATGCAACGTTGGCATCATCCAGGACTCCTCACTCTCTGTGAATCAATGACTCGTGGTGGCCCACGGTACTCGGAACCCACCACACACCCATGGACCATGCATGCAACCTTGGCATCATCCAGGACTCCTCACTCTCTGTGAATCAATGACTCGTGGTGGCCCACGGCACTCGGAACCCACCACACACCCATGGACCATGCATGCAACCTTGGCATCATCCAGGACTCCTCACTCTCTGTGAATCAATGACTCGTGGTGGCCCACGGCACTCGGAACCCACCACACACCCATGGACCATGCATGCAACCTTGGCATCATCCAGGACTCCTCACTCTGTGAATCAATGACTCATGGTGGCCCATGGTACTCGGAACCCACCACACACCCATGGACCATGCATGCAACCTTGGCATCATCCAGGACTCCTCACTCTCTATGAATCAATGACTCGTGGTGGCCCACGGCACTCGGAACCCACCACACACCCATGGACCATGCATGCAACCTTGGCATCATCCAGGACTCCTCACTCTCTGAATCAATGACTTGTGGTGGCCACGGCACTCGGAACCCACCACACACCCATGGACCATGCATGCAACCGTGGCATCATCCCGGACTCCTCACTCTCTATGAATCAATGACTCGTGGTGGCCCACTGCACTCCGAACCCACCACACACCCATGGACCATGCATGCAACCTTGGTATCATCCAGGACTCCTCACTCTCTATGAATCAATGACTCGTCGTGGCCACAGCACTCGGAACCCATCACACACCCATGGACCATGCATGCAACCTTGGCATCATCCAGGATTCCTCACTCTCTATGAATCAATGACTCGTGGTGGCCCACGGCACTCTGAACCCACCACACACCCATGGACCATGCATGCAACCTTGGCATCATCCAGGACTCCTCACTCTATGAATCAATGACTCGTGGTGGCCCACGGCACTCGAAACCCACCACACACCCATGGAACATGCATGCAACCTTGCCATCATCCAGGACTCCTCACTCTGTGAATCAATGACTCGTGGTGGCCCACGACACTCAGAACCCACCACACACCCATGGGCCATGCATGCAACCTTGGCATCATCCAAGACTCCCCACTCTATGAATCAATGACTCGTGGTGGCCCACGACACTCAGAACCCACCACACACCCATGGGCCATGCATGCAACCTTGGCATCATCCAGGACTCCTCACTCTATGAATCAATGACTCGTGGTGGCCCACGGCACTCGAAACCCACCACACACCCATGGACCATGCAGGCAACCTTGCCATCATCCAGGACTCCTCACTCTGTGAATCAATGACTCGTGGTGGCCCACGGCACTCAGAACCCATCACACACCCATGGACCATGCATGCAACCTTGGCATCATCCTGGGCTCCTCACTCTCTATGAATCAGTGACTCGTGGTAGCCCACGGCACTCGGAACCCACCACACACCCATGGACCATGCATGCAACCTTGGCATCATCCAGGACTCCTCACTCTCTATGAATCAATGACTCGTGGTGGCCCACGGCACTCGGAACCCACCACACACCCATGGACCATGCATGCAAACTTGGCATCATCCAGGACTCCTCACTCTCTATGAATCAATGACTCGTGTTGGCCCACGGCACTCGGAACCCACCACACACCCATGGACCATGCATGCAGCCTTGGCATCATCCAGGACTCCTCGCTCTATGAATCAATGACTTGTGGTGGCCCAAGGCACTCGGAACCCACCACACACCCATGGACCATGCATGCAACCGCGGCATCATCCTGGACTCCTCACTCTCTGTGAATCAATGACTCGTGGTGGCCCACGGCACTCGGAACCCACCACACACCCATGGACCATGCATGCAACCTTGGCATCATCCAGGACTCCTCACTCTATGAATCAATGACTCGTGGTGGCCCACAGCACTCGGAACCCACCACACACCCATAGACCATGCATGCAACCTTGGCATCATCCAGGACTCCTCGCTCTATGAATCAATGACTCCTGGTGGCCCACAGCACTCGGAACCCACCACTCACCCATGGACCATGCATGCAAACTTGGCATCATCCAGGACTCCTCACTCTCTATGAATCATTGACTCGTGGTGGCCCACGGCACTCGGAACCCACCACACACCCATGGACCATGCATGCAACCTTGGCATCATCCAGGACTCCTCACTCTCTATGTATCAATGACTCGTGGTGGCCACGGCACTCGGAACCTACCACACACCCATGGACCATGCATGCAACCTTGGCATCATCCAGGACTCCTCACTCTATGAATCAATGACTCGTGGTGGCCCACAGCACTCGGAACCCACCACACACCCATGGACCATGCATGCAACCTTGGCATCATCCAGGACTCCTCACTCTATGAATCAATGACTCAGGGTGGCCCACGGCACTCGGAACCCACTGCACACCCATGGACCATGCATGCAACCTTGGCATCATCCACGACTCCTCACTCTATGAATCAATGACTCGTGGTGGCCCACGGCACTCAGAACCCACCACACACCCATGGACCATGCATGCAACCTTGGCATCATCCACGACTCCTCGCTCTATGAATCAATGACTCGTGGTGGCCCACGGCACTCTGAACCCTCCACACACCCATGGACCATGCATGCAAACTTGGCATCATCCAGGACTCCTCACTCTCTATGAATCATTGACTCGTGGTGGCCCACGGCACTCGGAACCCACCACACACCCATGGACCATGCATGCAACCTTGGCATCATCCAGGACTCCTCGCTCTATGAATCAATGACTCCTGGTGGCCCACGGCACTCGGAACCCTCCACACACCCATGGACCATGCATGCAACCGCAGCATCATCCAGGACTCCTCACTCTATGAATCAATGACTCGTGGTGGCCCAGGGCACTCGGAACCCACCGCACACCCATGGACCATGCATGCAACCTTGGCATCATCCAGGACTCCTCACTCTCTATGAATCATTGACTCGTGGTGGCCCACGGCACTCGGAACCCACCACACACCCATGGGCCATGCATGCAACCTTGGCATCATCCAGGACTCCTCACTCTCTATAAATCAATGACTCGTGGTGGCCACGGCACTCGGAACCCACCACACACCCATGGGCCATGCATGCAACCTTGGCATCATCCAGGACTCCTCACTCTCTATAAATCAATGACTCGTGGTGGCCACGGCACTCGGAACCCACCACACACCCATGGACCATGCATGCAACCTTGGCATCATCCAGGACTCCTCACTCTCTGTGAATCAATGACTCGTGGTGGCCCACGGCACTCGGAACCCTCCACACACCCATGGACCGTGCATGCAACCATGGCATCATCCAGGACTCCTCACTCTATATGAATCAATGACTCGTGGTGGCCCACGGCACTCGGAACCCACCGCACACCCATGGACCATGCATGCAACCTTGGCATCATCCAGGACTCCTCGCTCTATGAATTAATGACTCGTGGTGGCCCACGGCACTCGGAACCCACCACACACCCATGGACCATGCATGCAACCTTGGCATCATCCAGGACTCCTCACTCTATGAATCAATGACTCGTGGTGGCTCACGGTACTCGGAACCCACCACACACCCATGGACCATGCATGCAACCTTGGCATCATCCAGGACTCCTCACTCTCTATGAATCAATGACTCGTGGTGGCCACGGCACTCGGAACCCACCACACACCCATGGGCCATGCATGCAAACTTGGCATCATCCAGGACTCCTCACTCTCTATAAATCAATGACTCGTGGTGGCCACGGCACTCGGAACCCACCACACACCCATGGGCCATGCATGCAACCTTGGCATCATCCAGGACTCCTCACTCTCTATAAATCAATGACTCGTGGTGGCCACGGCACTCGGAACCCACCACACACCCATGGGCCATGCATGCAACCTTGGCATCATCCAGGACTCCTCACTCTCTATAAATCAATGACTCGTGGTGGCCCACGGCACTCGGAACCCACCACACACCCATGGACCATGCATGCAACCTTGGCATCATCCAGGACTCCTCACTCTATGAATCAATGACTCACGGTGGCCACGGCACTCGGAACCCACCACACACCCATGGACCATGCATGCAACCTTGGCATCATCCAGGACTCCTCACTCTCTGTGAATCAATGACTCGTGGTGGCCCACGGCACTCGGAACCCTCCACACACCCATGGACCGTGCATGCAACCATGGCATCATCCAGGACTCCTCACTCTATATGAATCAATGACTCGTGGTGGCCCACGGCACTCGGAACCCACCGCACACCCATGGACCATGCATGCAACCTTGGCATCATCCAGGACTCCTCACTCTCTGTGAATCAATGACTCATGGTGGCCCACGGCACTCGGAACCCACCACACACCCATGGACCATGCATGCAACCTTGGCATCATCCAGGACTCCTCACTCTCTTTGAATCAATGACTCGTGGTGGCCCATGGCACTCGGAACCCACCACACACCCATGGGCCATGCATGCAACCTTGGCATCATCCTCGACTCCTCACTCTCTATGAATCAAAGACTTGTTGTGGCCCACGGCATTCGGAACCCACCACACACCCATGGGCCATGCATGCAACCTTGGCATCATACTCGACTCCTCACTCTCTATGAATCAAAGACTTGTTGTGGCCCACGGCACTCGGAACCCACCACACACCCATGGGCCATGCATGCAACCTTGGCATCATACTCGACTCCTCACTCTCTATGAATCAAAGACTTGTTGTGGCCCATGGCACTCGGAACCCACCAAACACCCATGGACCATGCATGCAACCTTGGCATCATCCAGGACTCCTCACTCTACGAATCAATGACTCGTGGTGGCCCACGGCACTCGGAACCCACCACAGACCCATGGGCCATGCATGCAACCTTGGCATCATCCTGGACTCCTCATTCTCTATGGATCAATGACTCGTGGTGGCCCACGCCACTCGGAACCCACCACACACCCATGGACCATGCATGCAACCTTGGCATCATCCAGGACTCCTCACTCTATGAATCAATGACTCGTGGCCCGCGGCACTCGGAACCCACCACACACCCATGGACCAAGCATGCAACCTTGGCATCATCCAGGACTCCTCACTCTATGAATCAATGACTCGTGGTGGCCCACGGCACTCGGAACCCACCACACACCCATGGACCATGCATGCAACCTTGGCATCATCCAGGACTCCTCGCTCTCTATGAATCAATGACTTGTGGTGGCCCACGGCATTAGGAACCCACCACACACCCATGGACCATGCATGCAACCTTGGCATCATCCAGGACTCCTCACTCTCTATGAATCAATGACTCGTGGTGGCCCACGGCACTCCTAACCCACCGCACACCCATGGACCATGCATGCAACCTTGGCATCATCCAGGACTCCTCACTCTCTATGAATCAATGACTCGTGGTGGCCCACGGCACTCGGAACCCACCACACACCCATGGACCATGCATGCAACCTTGGCATCATCCAGGACTCCTCACTCTCTATGAATCAATGACTCGTGGTGGCCCACGGCACTCGGAACCCACCACACACCCATGGACCATGCATGCAGCCTTGGCATCATCCAGGACTCCTCGCTCTATGAATCAATGACTTGTGGTGGCCCAAGGCACTCGGAACCCACCACACACCCATGGACCATGCATGCAACCGCGGCATCATCCTGGACTCCTCACTCTCTATGAAGCAATGACTCGTGGTGGCCCACGACACTCGGAACCCACCGCACACCCATGGACCATGCATGCAACCTTGGCATCATCCAGGACTCCTCACTCTCTATGAATCAATGACTCGTGGTGGCCCACGGCACTCGGAACCCACCACACACCCATGGACCATGCATGCAGCCTTGGCATCATCCAGGACTCCTCACTCTATGAATCAATGACTCATGGTGGCCCAGGGCACTCGGAACCCACCACACACCCATGGACCATGCATGCAACCTTGGCATCATCCAGGACTCCTCACTCTCTATGAATCAATGACTCGTGGTGGCCCACGGCACTCGGAACCCACCACACACCCATGGACCATGCATGCAACCTTGGCATCATCCAGGACTCCTCACTCTCTATGAATCAATGACTCGTGGTGGCCACGGCACTCGGAACCCACCACACACCCATGGACCATGCATGCAACCTTGGCATCATCCAGGACTCCTCACTCTATGAATCAATGACTTGTAGTGGCCCACGGCACTCGGAACCCACCACACACCCATGGACCATGCATGCAACCTTGGCATCATCCTGGACTCCTCACTCTCTATGAATCAATGACTCGTGGTGGCCCACGGCACTCGTAACCCACCACACACCCATGGGCCATGCATGCAACCGCGGCATCATCCTGGACTCCTCACTCTCTATGAATCAATGACTCGTGGTGGCCCATGGCACTCGAAACCCACCACACACCCATGGACCATGCATGCAACCTTGGCATCATCCTGGACTCCTCACTCTCTATGAATCAATGACTCGTGGTGGCCACGGCACTCAGAACCCACCACACACCCATGGACCATGCATGCAACCTTGGCATCATCCAGGACTCCTCACTCTCTATGAATCATTGACTCGTGGTGGCCCACAGCACTCGGAACCCACCACACACCCATGGACCATGCATGCTACCTTGGCATCATCCTGAACTCCTCACTCTCTATGAATCAATGACTCGTGGTGGCCACGGCACTTGGAACCCACCATACACCCATGGACCATGCATGCAACCTTGGCATCATCCTGAACTCCTCACTCTCTATGAATCAATGACTCGTGGTGGCCCACGGCACTCGGGACCCACCACACACCCATGGACCATGCATGCAACCTTGGCATCATCCAGGACTCCTCACTCTCTATGAATCAATGACTCGTGGTGGCCCATGGCACTCGGAACCCACCACACACCCATGGACCATGCATGCAACCTTGGCATCATCCAGGACTCCTCACTCTCTATGAATCAATGACTCGTGGTGGCCCACAGCACTCGGAACCCACCACACACCCATGGACCATGCATGCAACCTTGGCATCATCCAGGACTCCTCACTCTCTGTGAATCAATGACTCGTGGTGGCCCACGGCACTCGGGACCCACCACACACCCATGGACCATGCATGCAACCTTGGCATCATCCAGGACTCCTCACTCTCTATGAATCAATGACTCGTGGTGGCCCATGGCACTCGGAACCCACCACACACCCATGGACCATGCATGCAACCTTGGCATCATCCAGGACTCCTCACTCTCTATGAATCAATGACTCGTGGTGGCCCACGGCACTCGGAACCCACCACACACCCATGGACCATGCATGCAACCTTGGCATCATCCTGGACTCCTCACTCTATGTATCAATGACTCGTGGTGGCCCACGGCACTCGGAACCCACCACACACCCATGGACCATGCATGCAACCTTGGCATCATCCAGGACTCCTCACTCTATGAATCATTGACTCGTGGTGGCCCACGGCACTCGGAACCCACCACACACCCATGGACCATGCATGCAACGTTGGCATCATCCAGGACTCCTCACTCTCTGTGAATCAATGACTCGTGGTGGCCCACGGTACTCGGAACCCACCACACACCCATGGACCATGCATGCAACCTTGGCATCATCCAGGACTCCTCACTCTCTGTGAATCAATGACTCGTGGTGGCCCACGGCACTCGGAACCCACCACACACCCATGGACCATGCATGCAACCTTGGCATCATCCAGGACTCCTCACTCTCTGTGAATCAATGACTCGTGGTGGCCCACGGCACTCGGAACCCACCACAGACCCATGGACCATGCATGCAACCTTGGCATCATCCAGGACTCCTCACTCTGTGAATCAATGACTCATGGTGGCCCATGGTACTCGGAACCCACCACACACCCATGGACCATGCATGCAACCTTGGCATCATCCAGGACTCCTCACTCTCTATGAATCAATGACTCGTGGTGGCCCACGGCACTCGGAACCCACCACACACCCATGGACCATGCATGCAACCTTGGCATCATCCAGGACTCCTCACTCTCTGAATCAATGACTTGTGGTGGCCACGGCACTCGGAACCCACCACACACCCATGGACCATGCATGCAACCGTGGCATCATCCCGGACTCCTCACTCTCTATGAATCAATGACTCGTGGTGGCCCACTGCACTCCGAACCCACCACACACCCATGGACCATGCATGCAACCTTGGTATCATCCAGGACTCCTCACTCTCTATGAATCAATGACTCGTCGTGGCCACAGCACTCGGAACCCATCACACACCCATGGACCATGCATGCAACCTTGGCATCATCCAGGATTCCTCACTCTCTATGAATCAATGACTCGTGGTGGCCCACGGCACTCTGAACCCACCACACACCCATGGACCATGCATGCAACCTTGGCATCATCCAGGACTCCTCACTCTATGAATCAATGACTCGTGGTGGCCCACGGCACTCGAAACCCACCACACACCCATGGAACATGCATGCAACCTTGCCATCATCCAGGACTCCTCACTCTGTGAATCAATGACTCGTGGTGGCCCACGACACTCAGAACCCACCACACACCCATGGGCCATGCATGCAACCTTGGCATCATCCAGGACTCCTCACTCTATGAATCAATGACTCGTGGTGGCCCACGACACTCAGAACCCACCACACACCCATGGGCCATGCATGCAACCTTGGCATCATCCAGGACTCCTCACTCTATGAATCAATGACTTGTGGTGGCCCACGGCACTCAAAACCCACCACACACCCATGGACCATGCAGGCAACCTTGCCATCATCCAGGACTCCTCACTCTGTGAATCAATGACTCGTGGTGGCCCACGGCACTCGGAACCCACCACACACCCATGGGCCATGCATGCAACCTTGGCATCATTCAGGACTCCTCTCTCTATGAATCAATGACTTGTGGTGGCCCACGGCACTCAGAACCCATCACACACCCATGGACCATGCATGCAACCTTGGCATCATCCAGGACTCCTCACTCTCTATGAATCAATGACTCGTGGTGGCCCACGGCACTCGGAACCCACCACACACCCATGGACCATGCATGCAAACTTGGCATCATCCAGGACTCCTCACTCTCTATGAATCAATGACTCGTGTTGGCCCACGGCACTCGGAACCCACCACGCACCCATGGACCATGCAAACAACCTTGGCATCATCCAGGACTCCTCGCTCTATGAATCAATGACTCCTGGTGGCCCACAGCACTCGGAAGTCACCACACACCCATGGACCATGCATGCAACCTTGGCATCATCCAGGACTCCTCACTCTCTATAAATCAATGACTCATGGTGGCCACGGCACTCGGAACCCACCACACACCCATGGACCATGCATGCAACCTTGGCATCATCCAGGACTCCTCACTCTCTGTGAATCAATGACTCGTGGTGGCCCACGGCACTCGGAACCCTCCACACACCCATGGACCGTGCATGCAACCATGGCATCATCCAGGACTCCTCACTCTATATGAATCAATGACTCGTGGTGGCCCACGGCACTCGGAACCCACCGCACACCCATGGACCATGCATGCAACCTTGGCATCATCCAGGACTCCTCGCTCTATGAATCAATGACTCGTG
This sequence comes from Lissotriton vulgaris, assembly GCF_964263255.1. Classification (NCBI taxonomy): domain Eukaryota; kingdom Metazoa; phylum Chordata; class Amphibia; order Caudata; family Salamandridae; genus Lissotriton; species Lissotriton vulgaris. Next base: position 1,360,940 of record NC_141685.1, read on the forward strand.
GTGGCTCACGGTACTCGGAACCCACCACACACCTATGGACCATGCATGCAAACTTGGCATCATCCAGGACTCCTCACTCTCTATGAATCAATGACTCGTGGTGGCCCACGGAACTCGGAACCCACCACACACCCATGGGCCATGCATGCAACCTTGGCATCATCCTCGACTCCTCACTCTCTATGAATCAAAGACTTGTTGTGGCCCACGGCACTCGGAACCCACCACACACCCATGGACCATGCATGCAACCTTGGCATCATCCAGGACTCCTCACTCTACGAATCAATGACTCGTGGTGGCCCACGGCACTCGGAACCCACCACTGACCCATGGGCCATGCATGCAACCTTGGCATCATCCTGGACTCCTCATTCTCTATGGATCAATGACTCGTGGTGGCCCACGGCACTCAGAACCCACCACACACCCATGGACCATGCATGCAACCTTGGCATCATCCAGGACTCCTCACTCTATGAATCAATGACTCGTGGCCCGCGGCACTCGGAACCCACCACACACCCATGGACCAAGCATGCAACCTTGGCATCATCCAGGACTCCTCACTCTATGAATCAATGACTCGTGGTGGCCCACGGCACTCGGAACCCACCACACACCCATGGACCATGCATGCAACCTTGGCATCATCCAGGACTCCTCGCTCTCTATGAATCAATGACTTGTGGTGGCCCACGGCATTAGGAACCCACCACACACCCATGGACCATGCATGCAACCTTGGCATCATCCAGGACTCCTCACTCTCTATGAATCAATGACTCGTGGTGGCCCACGGCACTCGGAACCCACCACACACCCATGGACCATGCATGCAGCCTTGGCATCATCCAGGACTCCTCGCTCTATGAATCAATGACTTGTGGTGGCCCAAGGCACTCGGAACCCACCACACACCCATGGACCATGCATGCAACCGCGGCATCATCCTGGACTCCTCACTCTCTATGAAGCAATGACTCGTGGTGGCCCACGGCACTCGGAACCAACCACACACCCATGGACCATGCATGCAACCTTGGCATCATCCAGGACTCCTCACTCTCTATGAATCAATGACTCGTGGTGGCCCACGGCACTCGGAACCCACCACACACCCATGGACCATGCATGCAAACTTGGCATCATCCAGGACTCCTCACTCTCTATGAATCAATGACTCGTGGTGGCCCACGGCACTCAGAACCCTCCACACACCCATGGACCATGCATGCAACCTTGGCATCATCCAGGACTCCTCACTCTCTATGAATCAATGACTCGTAGTGGCCCACAGCACTCGGAACCCACCACACACCCATAGACCATGCATGCAACCTTGGCATCATCCAGGACTCCTCGCTCTATGAATCAATGACTCCTGGTGGCCCACAGCACTCGGAACCCACCACACACCCATGGACCATGCATGCAAACTTGGCATCATCCAGGACTCCTCACTCTCTATGAATCATTGACTCGTGGTGGCCCACGGCACTCGGAACCCACCACACACCCATGGACCATGCATGCAACCTTGGCATCATCCAGGACTCCTCACTGTGAGAAGTTGGCCTGATATGTAGTGTTTCCAATTCTGGAACCACTGGGTATCAGTCCAAACAAACCCCAAAGATGTCAGGTTGTAAGTCAACCTTGTAGACAAGCTATCCTAGTGGTAGCATGGACTAAGCAGCCTTAAAGGCTTAACTTAAGAGGTCGTGTTAAGCGAGCTGTTTTACCACATACAATCCTGTAATCAAATGAAAGGACACCACACAAGTATATATTATAAAAATATATGTATTTATTTCTAAATTACTCCCCAGTACTCTTTATGAGGAAAGGGGCACAAGCGTTAAATCAAAAGCACTGTTACACATATAAAGTTGCACGTTTATGGATGAGGGCGGGTGGCCACTCAGACCATATATTAAAAAAGTGGTATAAGTAACACTTATCGAACAATGGTTAGGCCTAGGGCCTAGAGATTCGCTGGGAGCAGTCAGGACAAGCAATGAAGAAGTCGGGAGTAGCCCACAGGAGACGGGTGCAGCACGGAAAGTGCGGCGCGCACCAATGCACTGTCAATGGTGCGTAAAAGTCAGTTAAAGTGAATTAAAAGATACTTCCGCTGAACCTAGGAACACAAAACTTTAGACACAGACCCTAGAGGTGTGTACCAGTGTATAGACACCGGCGTTGCAAAGTTACCTCACCCACAGGCCGTGGGTGCACAGGGTCGAAGTGGCGTCGGGTTCTGTCACGCGGGTTCTTGGTGCTTGAAGCTGTTGCAGCTGCAGGCGCTGTGAAGCAGAAGTGTCCGGTGCGATCCAAGGGTGGATCGAAGTAGAAAAGTACCTGAAAGCAGAGGGGACAGAGTCTGGGTCACTCAGCCGTGACCAGGGTGGAACCAGGACGGAACCAGGCAATGTCGGGCGCAATCAGGCGGTTGTCGATAGGCTTCTCTCCGCTGTCACGTGGGCTCTGGGGCATCTGCGACGTCCAGGAGCAGGTCACGATCTGTCCCACGTAGGCTCTCGCCGTCAGCACCGTCGGCTTCAAGATTGCAGCAAACAGCACTTGGCAAAAGCAATCCACGCGGAACCGGGAGATTGCTTATCACTCGAACCAGGAGGGTCAGAGTGGGTGCTCCTTTTCACAGGAGCTGGTGCAGATCTGGAGCAACCAGAAAAGCAAGTCGTATTTCAAAGTTCGTCGGCACAGGGGCCACAAGCCAGCTGGCAAGTGACCGGGCCAACGCGTCGAGCGCACACAAGCAGAAGGGCCCCACGCAGCACTCGTCGAGTGTGGAGGGGTGAGCTTTGGTGCAAGTGGAGCTCGGGGCTGGGGCTTCTCAAACCCCGGTGTACAGCTTCGAGGGTCACTCGTGGGCCGCACGGTCAGCGTCTCGTGGCCTTTTCAAGATGGCGTGCCCCACGCTTCCGGTCGCCTCCACGGGTCTCAGCTCTGCAGGGACTGTGGATCGGGCAGGTAGAAGGCAGGCAAGCTTGATCTCGTCGATCTCTGTCGCTCGAGTTCCGGCGGGAACTGCAACAAAGCAAGGGTCGAGGGCTGGATGGTGCCTGTTTGCACAGGGTGGTCACTCCTTGACCACAAGGGAGATTCTTCAGTCTTCTCACGTCGTGTAGAAAGTCGAAGGGTCCAGATTTCGTTTCTTATGTTTCTTCAGGATGATCTGAGGTCCGTTGGGACTGCTCCCCCTCTTATTCGAATCTGGGGGGTTGGACATCCTGCTAGGTCCCCTCCTATGGGTGGGACCCAGGAAGGGGGTGGTTACACCCCTCTCCTTTGATCCTGGCCGCGCTGGGACAGGGGCTGGGAGGCCCCAGAACCGGTTTGGCCGGATCCTGCAAGGGGCAGCCTTGTGCTCCCCAGGCAGTGTCTGGTTTCTTTGAAACCTCCCTACTCCAATCCACTATCTCCTGTCTGGGGTGGTTTGACACCGCCCTGTGACAGGAAACTCTTTGTCCAGGCCTCCTCTGCCGGGTTTCGGTCAGCAGCAGGAGGTCAGACCCGTGTCTGTGGCAGGGGCATCCATTTTGTGGATCTGAGGCTCATTTTAAATCAACCGCGTTTCAGTAAAGTAACATGTCTTCTCCCTCTAGAAGGGTGGAATGCTACCCCCGTCGCCAGAACTGGCGAGGGGGTAGTATTCCAATTCGTATGACACCTTACACGACATGTTTTGATAAAGCCAAACCAAAGTTGCTATATAACCGCGAGGATTATAAGGCGCTTAAGAGTATATGGTATGGCGTTATCCCGGATCAGCTTAGGGAGTTGTTCCCGACAGCTGCAGACAGGCTCAGCTCATGCCAGAGCACCATCTCACATAAAACCACGCACTCTGCCTCCAGGATTGATGAGGCCTTCCATAGGAGTGGCTTACAGGCTATATATGTGTCCAGATATAGGTTTAGATATAGGTATACTATATCTAAGCAAGGGGTGATTACACCCACTTGCCCCAGCTGAGTGATCAGCCAGTTGTGTCAATTTAAGAACCAGCCAGGGGTGGCAAAAGCTATGCTTCAGCCCCTGGTAGGCCTTGGTGGCACCTATGCCCTGGGCACCTATAGTGCATGGTACAGGGGCTGACAAGGAGTTCATTTCCAATTGTGGTATGTACCTATAGCACATGTATCATAAATTTAGAGAGAGAACAGCAGGCTGGGGGTCTGATTAGCAGGCCCACAGCCTCAGTAAGTCGAAAACCAGTGAAGCAAAAAGCAAAAATTGGGGTGACCATAGGATAGCAGACCCTACTCTCCTACATAACCCCCCCCCAAACGCAGGGACATTAAACTTAACCTTGACCAGATAAGTCTTCATGTTCTAAGTAGAAGTACCTGGAGAGACCATCTGCATTACCATGGTCAGTCCCTGGGCGGTGCTCCACTGTAAAGTCCATCCCCTGTAGGGAAATGGACCACCTGAGCAGTTTGGGATTTTCACCCTTCATCTGATTTAGCCACAAGAGGGGCTTATGGTCTGTCTGAATTAGGAAGTGAGTACCAAACAAGTATGGCCTCAACTTCTTCAGGGCCCAAACCACAGCAAAGGCCTCCCTCTCAATAGCTGACCAACGTTTCTCCCTGGGGGTCAGCCTTCTGCTAATAAAAGCAATGGGCTGGTCTTGACCATCTTGATTAAGTTGTGAAAGCACGGCTCCCACCCCCAACTCAGAAGCATCTGTCTGTACAATGAACTGTTTGGAGTAGTCAGGACTCTTCAGGATAGGTGCAGAGCACATGGCCTTCTTCAGGTCATCAAATGCCTTTTGACAGCTAACTGTCCACTGAACCTTTTTGGGCATCTTCTTGGATGTCAAGTCATTCAATGGTGTCACAATGGACCCATAGTTCTTTACAAATTTTCTGTAATACCCAGTCAGGCCCAAGAAGGCTCTGACTTGTGTCTGGGTAGTTGGAGGAGCCCAGTCCTGTATGGTCTGGATCTTGCTCTCCAGTGGTTGAACTTGACCCCCACCTACTAGGTGGCCCAAGTACACAACCTTGCTCTGCCCTATCTGGCACTTAGTAGCCTTGATAGTCAGGCCTGCCTTTTGCAGGGCCTCCAGAACCTTCTTCAGGTGGATCAGGTGATCCTCCCAGGTGGAGCTAAAGACAGCAATATCATCTAGATATGCTGCACAAAAGTCATCCAGCCCAGCAAGGACTTGATTCACCAACCTTTGGAAGGTGGCAGGTGCATTCTTCAAACCAAAGGGCATCACCACAAACTGATAATGTCCACTGGGGGTAGAGAATGCTGTTTTGGCTTTTGACTCTTCAGCTAGTCTGATTTGCCAGTAGCCAGCTGTCAAATCAAATGTGCTCAGAAACTTGGCAGAAGCCAATTTATCAATGAGCTCATCTGCTCTTGGAATGGGATGAGCATCTGTCCTAGTGACAGCATTGAGACCTCTGTAGTCCACACAAAACCTCATTTCTCTCTTCCCATCTTTGGTATGAGGTTTTGGCACAAGGACCACTGGGCTAGCCCATGGGCTCTCTGATGGCTCAATCACTCCAAGCTCCAACATCTTTTGCACCTCAGCCTTTATACAATCCCTGACATGGTCAGGTTGCCTGTAGATCTTATTCTTCACAGGCAGATTGTCACCAGTATCCACCTCATGGGTGCACCAGTTAGTCTGACTGGGTGTGAGTGAAAACAAGTGTCTGTGGGCCTGCAACACCTGTCTGCAGTCCACCTGTTGCTGCTCAGTGAGGCTGCCTGCCAAGGCTACTCCATCAACTGAACCATCATCAGGGTTCTGGGAAAGCAGGTCTGGGAGAGGGTCACTCTCTTCCTCCTGTTCCCCATCTGTGGCCATGAGGAGACTCATGTCCTCCCTGTCAACAAATGCTTTCAAACGATTGACATGGAGCACCCTGTGGGGGCTCCTAGGGGTGCCAAAGTCAACCACATAGGTGACTTCTCCCTTTTTCTCAATGATAGGGTAGGGTCCAGTCCATTTGTCCTGGAGAGCTGCTGGCCCCACTGGGTCCAACACCCACACCTTCTGCCCTGGCTGGTACTCAACCAGAACAGCCTTTTGGTCATGCCAGGCTTTCTGCAATTCCTGACTTGCCTCAAGGTTTTTGGATGCTCTCTCCATGTATTCAGCCATCCTGGAGCGGAGACCAAGTACATAGTCCACAATGTCTAGTTTAGGCTTTTTGAGAGGTAACTCCCATCCTTCCTTCACTAAACTCAGTGGACCCCTCACAGGGTGGCCAAACAAAAGTTCAAAAGGGCTGTAGCCAACCCCCTTCTGTGGGACCTCTCTGTAAGCAAAGAGCAAGCAGGGTAAAAGGATGTCCCATTTCCGCCTAAGCTTCTCTGGTAAACCTTTTATCATTCCCTTTAGGGTCTTGTTGAACCTTTCCACAAGCCCATTGCACTGTGGATGGTAGGGTGTGGTAAACTTATAGTTTACTCCACACTCTTTCCACATTGCTTTTAAGTATCCAGACATAAAGTTGGCAGCTCTGTCTGAAAGAACCTCCTTTGGAAAGCCCACTCTTGAGAAAACTGCAATGAGGGCTTTTGCCACCACAGGAGCTGTGGTGGTCCTCAGGGGAATTGCTTCTGGGTACCTGGTGGCATGATCCACTACCACCAGTATAAATCTGTGCCCAGATGCTGTTTGAGGATCCATGGGACCCACAATGTCTATTCCAACTCTTTCAAAGGGTACCCCCACCACAGGTAGTGGTATCAGGGGGGCCTTTGTTGTGCCACCTGACTTACCACTGGCTTGGCAAGTGACACAGGAGCGACAAAACTCCTTGACATCTTCTGACATGTGAGGCCAGTGAAAGTGTGGAACAAGCCTGTCCCAAGTCTTGTTCTGGCCTAAGTGTCCTGCAAGGGGAATATCATGGGCCAAGGTAAGAAGGAAGCCCCTAAACTTCAAAGGTATAACCAACCTCCTGGTTGTGCCAGGCTTGGGGTCTCTAGCCTCTGAATAAAGGAGTTCTTCATCCCAATACACTCTATGGGCACCTTGAGCATTCCCTGCAGCCTCAGCAGCAGCTTGCTGTCTGAGGGGTTCAAGTGAAGGGCAATCTAATTGGGCCTGCCCCAGGTCTGCCCTTGAGGGTCCCCCTGTCCCCAGAAACTCAACCTGATCAGGTTCAAGCTCCTCTGAGACAGTCTCCTCTTGGACTGCAGAATCAGTTTCCTGTGAAACCTGATCCTCAACCTGGGGCAAGTGGGAAGGCACAGCCTTAACCCTCTTGCTCCTTCTCTTGGGTTGTGGTTGGTCTATTGTTTCAAGATCCACCACTGGTTCAGGAAGGCACTTCTTAGCCTGAGACCTTGTCACTGCAAGGACATGAGCTGAAATCCCTAGCATTTCTGCATGAGTCCTGTACTCCACTTCTGACCAAACTGAGCTTTCAAGATCATTGCCTAACAGACAGTCTACTGGGAGGTCTGCACTCACAACAACTTTCTTTAGGCCATCTACCCCTCCCCAGGAGAAGTTCACAACAGCCACACTATGGGAAGTAGTGGAGTTGCTTGCATTGGTCACTAGGTAACTTTCACCTAGTACAATCTGTCCAGGGTCCACAAAGCCAGGTGTCACCATTGTGACACTGGCACAAGTGTCCCTGTAGGCCTGAGCCAGTTTCTCATTAATTAAGGGAGTCTGCCTATATTTGCCCAGGTTACTGGGGCTTACTGCAGTGGGCAAAGATAAGTCCACATCATATAGGAGAACTGCCTGTGTGGGGATTCTGACTAGGCCAGATTCCACCTCAGTACCCAGGGTCAACCCTACTAAACCCTTTGGCTGTGTACCACCACTGCTGACTGTACTAGGGGGTGCAGTTGCTTTAGGAGCTGCAGTGGTGGGGACTGGATTTTTCTTAGTGCATTCACTGCCCCAGTGTGAAACTGATTTGCAGGTATTACACCAAGGTTTCTTTGGGCCATCATTCTTCTTTTTCTTGTTTCCATTTTGGGAACCCCCCTCCTTATTGCTAGTTTGGGGGCCTGAAGACTTCTGGTCCTTTTCTTTATCTTTCTGATTCCCACCCTTCTGGTCTGTTTTCTTCTGGTCACCTTGGTTCTGGTTTTTCTGCTTAATCCTTGTTCTGACCCATTTGTCTGCCTTCTTTCCCAATTCTTGGGGAGAGGTCAAATCAGAGTCAACAAGGTATTGATGCAACAGCTGGTTCTGACAGTTATTAAGGATCTGTTCTCTCATCATAAGATTGTACAATCCTGTATAGTCTGAAACTTTACTTCCCTGCAGCCAACCCTCCAGAGCCTTAGTGGCACAATCTACAAAATCAGTCCAGTCCTGAGTCTGTGCTTTTTGGGTGTCTCTGAACAACAACCTGTATTGCTCAGTGGTTAGGCCAAACCCTTCAATAAGAGCACTCTTCAGAACAGAGTAGTTTTGGGCATCCTCAGGTCTAACAGTGAGGAGCCTGTCCCTCCCTTTCTCAGAAAAGGAGTACCATAAAATTGCTGCCCACTGATCCTCAGGGACCTGCTGTACCATGCAGGCCCTCTCAAGAGCAGTCATCCATTTGTGGATATCATCCCCTTCCTTGTAGGGGGGCACATTTTTTGTCAGGTTTCTATTGTCATAGGCCCTGTCTTTTTCTTTAGGAACTTTGCTGCCACCAGTGGCATCTAAGCCACTTAACTTCTGTTCCCTAGCCAAGGTAAGTTTAGCTTGAGCTAAGGTAAGTTTAGCTTGAGCCAGAGCTACCTCCTCCCTCTCTATCTGGAGTTGGACAGCCCTCATTCTGGCCCTATGCTCTTTTCTCTGGGAGGGAGTCATCCCTCTCTGAGATTCTCTTGAGGCACTAGAAAGGTGAGAGTCCCTTGATAGAGATCTCTCCCTTCTGTTACCTGGGAGAATTTGGTTATGAGATCTGGAGTGGTGCTGGCCCTCTCCATTCCCATGTAGGTCCAAGTTGGCCTGGTTAAGCCTGGCAACCTGTACCTGGTTTCCCCCCTGGTCCTGATCTTCAGGCTCGTCTAAATCAGAGCCTTCCTCTGGGTCTTCCTCCTCCTCCTCTACTTCTTCTTGAAGATCCTCATTCTCAGGGGAGTTTATCCCTTCCTCTGTTTCTAAGGGAGTCTGACTCACCTTATCTAGGTCATCCTTTTCTAGGAGAGCTACTAGGGAAGGAATGGTAGGGCCTCTGCCCTTTTTTAGACCCCTGGCTGTGCACAAGGCACTCAGGTCTTTGTGGCTAAGGTTGTCATATCTGGATGTTGTCCCTATAGGATCAACTATTACAGGAGCAGAGCCTGAAGCTCTACCTGTATCAGACATGACTGCTAGTGAGGTGTAAGTGGTGCACTTACCTACACTAAGTGGTTTCCTACTGTACCTTGCTAGTGAGTTGTAGTCAGGGCGTGCTAATCCCTTTAATCTACAACTACTAAGTTCAGTAGAACTTAATATGCTAAGCTTTTGATTTATATGTACCTAGAGGTACTTGATGTGATCTTTCAATTTGATAAAGATTGCAATGGTAAAACAAACAGCAAGCTCAAATCCGCACCGCTGCACACCAATGTGAGAAGTTGGCCTGATATGTAGTGTTTCCAATTCTGGAACCACTGGGTATCAGTCCAAACAAACCCCAAAGATGTCAGGTTGTAAGTCAACCTTGTAGACAAGCTATCCTAGTGGTAGCATGGACTAAGCAGCCTTAAAGGCTTAACTTAAGAGGTCGTGTTAAGCGAGCTGTTTTACCACATACAATCCTGTAATCAAATGAAAGGACACCACACAAGTATATATTATAAAAATATATGTATTTATTTCTAAATTACTCCCCAGTACTCTTTATGAGGAAAGGGGCACAAGCGTTAAATCAAAAGCACTGTTACACATATAAAGTTGCACGTTTATGGATGAGGGCGGGTGGCCACTCAGACCATATATTAAAAAAGTGGTATAAGTAACACTTATCGAACAATGGTTAGGCCTAGGGCCTAGAGATTCGCTGGGAGCAGTCAGGACAAGCAATGAAGAAGTCGGGAGTAGCCCACAGGAGACGGGTGCAGCACGGAAAGTGCGGCGCGCACCAATGCACTGTCAATGGTGCGTAAAAGTCAGTTAAAGTGAATTAAAAGATACTTCCGCTGAACCTAGGAACACAAAACTTTAGACACAGACCCTAGAGGTGTGTACCAGTGTATAGACACCGGCGTTGCAAAGTTACCTCACCCACAGGCCGTGGGTGCACAGGGTCGAAGTGGCGTCGGGTTCTGTCACGCGGGTTCTTGGTGCTTGAAGCTGTTGCAGCTGCAGGCGCTGTGAAGCAGAAGTGTCCGGTGCGATCCAAGGGTGGATCGAAGTAGAAAAGTACCTGAAAGCAGAGGGGACAGAGTCTGGGTCACTCAGCAGTGACCAGGATGGAACCAGGATGGAACCAGGCAATGTCGGGCGCAATCAGGCGGTTGTCGATAGGCTTCTCTCTGCTGTCACGTGGGCTCTGGGGCTTCTGCGACGTCCAGGAGCAGGTCACGATCTGTCCCACGTAGGCTCTCGCCGTCAGCACCGTCGGCTTCAAGATTGCAGCAAACAGCACTTGGCAAAAGCAATCCACGCGGAACCGGGAGATTGCTTATCACTCGAACCAGGAGGGTCAGAGTGGGTGCTCCTTTTCACAGGAGCTGGTGCAGATCTGGAGCAACCAGAAAAGCAAGTCGTATTTCAAAGTTCGTCGGCACAGGGGCCACAAGCCAGCTGGCAAGTGACCGGGCCAACGCGTCGAGCGCACACAAGCAGAAGGGCCCCACGCAGCACTCGTCGAGTGTGGAGGGGTGAGCTTTGGTGCAAGTGGAGCTCGGGGCTGGGGCTTCTCAAACCCCGGTGTACAGCTTCGAGGGTCACTCGTGGGCCGCACGGTCAGCGTCTCGTGGCCTTTTCAAGATGGCGTGCCCCACGCTTCCGGTCGCCTCCACGGGTCTCAGCTCTGCAGGGACTGTGGATCGGGCAGGTAGAAGGCAGGCAAGCTTGATCTCGTCGATCTCTGTCGCTCGAGTTCCGGCGGGAACTGCAACAAAGCAAGGGTCGAGGGCTGGATGGTGCCTGTTTGCAGAGGGTGGTCACTCCTTGACCACAAGGGAGATTCTTCAGTCTTCTCACGTCGTGTAGAAAGTCGAAGGGTCCAGATTTCGTTTCTTATGTTTCTTCAGGATGATCTGAGGTCCGTTGGGACTGCTCCCCCTCTTATTCGAATCTGGGGGGTTGGACATCCTGCTAGGTCCCCTCCTATGGGTGGGACCCAGGAAGGGGGTGGTTACACCCCTCTCCTTTGATCCTGGCCGCGCTGGGACAGGGGCTGGGAGGCCCCAGAACCGGTTTGGCCGGATCCTGCAAGGGGCAGCCTTGTGCTCCCCAGGCAGTGTCTGGTTTCTTTGAAACCTCCCTACTCCAATCCACTATCTCCTGTCTGGGGTGGTTTGACACCGCCCTGTGACAGGAAACTCTTTGTCCAGGCCTCCTCTGCCGGGTTTCGGTCAGCAGCAGGAGGTCAGACCCGTGTCTGTGGCAGGGGCATCCATTTTGTGGATCTGAGGCTCATTTTAAATCAACCGCGTTTCAGTAAAGTAACATGTCTTCTCCCTCTAGAAGGGTGGAATGCTACCCCCGTCGCCAGAACTGGCGAGGGGGTAGTATTCCAATTCGTATGACACCTTACACGACATGTTTTGATAAAGCCAAACCAAAGTTGCTATATAACCGCGAGGATTATAAGGCGCTTAAGAGTATATGGTATGGCGTTATCCCGGATCAGCTTAGGGAGTTGTTCCCGACAGCTGCAGACAGGCTCAGCTCATGCCAGAGCACCATCTCACATAAAACCACGCACTCTGCCTCCAGGATTGATGAGGCCTTCCATAGGAGTGGCTTACAGGCTATATATGTGTCCAGATATAGGTTTAGATATAGGTATACTATATCTAAGCAAGGGGTGATTACACCCACTTGCCCCAGCTGAGTGATCAGCCAGTTGTGTCAATTTAAGAACCAGCCAGGGGTGGCAAAAGCTATGCTTCAGCCCCTGGTAGGCCTTGGTGGCACCTATGCCCTGGGCACCTATAGTGCATGGTACAGGGGCTGACAAGGAGTCCATTTCCAATTGTGGTATGTACCTATAGCACATGTATCATAAATTTAGAGAGAGAACAGCAGGCTGGGGGTCTGATTAGCAGGCCCACAGCCTCAGTAAGTCGAAAACCAGTGAAGCAAAAAGCAAAAATTGGGGTGACCATAGGATAGCAGACCCTACTCTCCTACACTCACTCTCTATAAATCAATGACTCGTGGTGGCCACGGCACTCGGAACCCACCACACACCCATGGACCATGCATGCAACCTTGGCATCATCCAGGACTCCTCACTCTCTGTGAATCAATGACTCGTGGTGGCCCACGGCACTCGGAACCCTCCACACACCCATGGACCGTGCATGCAACCATGGCATCATCCAGGACTCCTCACTCTATATGAATCAATGACTCGTGGTGGCCCACGGCACTCGGAACCCACCGCACACCCATGGACCATGCATGCAACCTTGGCATCATCCAGGACTCCTCGCTCTATGAATCAATGACTCGTGGTGTTTCACAGTACTCGGAACCCACCACACACCCATGGACCATGCATGCAAACTTGGCATCATCCAGGACTCCTCACTCTCTATGAATCAATGACTCGTGGTGGCCCACGGAACTCGGAACCCACCACACACCCATGGGCCATGCATGCAACCTTGGCATCATCCTCGACTCCTCACTCTCTATGAATCAAAGACTTGTTGTGGCCCACGGCACTCGGAACCCACCACACACCCATGGGCCATGCATGCAACCTTGGCATCATACTCGACTCCTCACTCTCTATGAATCAAAGACTTGTTGTGGCCCACGGCATTCGGAACCCACCAAACACCCATGGACCATGCATGCAACCTTGGCATCATCCAGGACTCCTCACTCTACGAATCAATGACTCGTGGTGGCCCACGGCACTCGGAACCCACCACAGACCCATGGGCCATGCATGCAACCTTGGCATCATCCTGGACTCCTCATTCTCTATGGATCAATGACTCGTGGTGGCCCACGGCACTCGGAACCCTCCACACACCCATGGACCATGCATGCAACCTTGGCATCATCCAGGACTCCTCACTCTATAAATCAATGACTCGTGGCCCGCGGCACTCGGAACCCACCACACACCCATGGACCAAGCATGCAACCTTGGCATCATCCAGGACTCCTCACTCTATGAATCAATGACTTGTGGTGGCCCACGGCACTCGGAACCCACCACACACCCATGGACCATGCATGCAACCTTGGCATCATCCAGGACTCCTCGCTCTCTATGAATCAATGACTTGTGGTGGCCCACGGCATTAGGAACCCACCACACACCCATGGACCATGCATGCAACCTTGGCATCATCCAGGACTCCTCACTCTGTGAATCAATGACTCGTGGTGGCCCATGGCACTCGGAACCCACCACACACCCATGGACCATGCATGCAACCTTGGCATCATCCAGGACTCCTCACTCTCTATGAATCAATGACTCGTGGTGGCCCACGGCACTCGGAACCCACCACACACCCATGGACCATGCATGCAGCCTTGGCATCATCCAGGACTCCTCGCTCTGTGAATCAATGACTTGTGGTGGCCCAAGGCACTCGGAACCCACCACACACCCATGGACCATGCATGCAACCGCGGCATCATCCTGGACTCCTCACTCTCTATGAAGCAATGACTCGTGGTGGCCCACGGCACTCGGAACCAACCACACACCAATGGACCATGCATGCAACCTTGGCATCATCCAGGACTCCTCACTCTCTATGAATCAATGACTCGTGGTGGCCCACAGCACTCGGAACCCACCACACACCCATGGGCCATGCATGCAACCTTGGCATCATCCAGGACTCCTCACTCTCTATGAATCAATGACTCGTGGTGGCCCACGGCACTCGGAACCCACCACACACCCATGGACCATGCATGCAACCGCGGCATCATCCAGGACTCCTCACTCTCTATGAATCAATGACTCGTGGTGGCCCACGGCACTCGGAACCCACCACACACCCATGGACCATGCATGCAACCGCGGCATCATCCAGGACTCCTCACTCTCTTTGAATCAATGACTCGTGGTGGCCCACAGCACTCGGAAACCACCACACACCCATGGACCATGCATGCAAACTTGGCATCATCCAGGACTCCTCACTCTCTATGAATCAATGACTCGTGGTGGCCCACAGCACTCGGAACCCACCACACACCCATGGACCATGCATGCAACCTTGGCATCATCCTGGACTCCTCACTCTCTGTGAATCAATGACTCATGGTGGCCCACGGCACTCGGAACCCTCCACTCACCCATGGACCATGCATGCAATCTTGGCATCATCCTGGACTCCTCACTCTCTATGAATCAATGACTCGTGGTGGCCCACAGCACTCGGAACCCACCACACACCAATGGACCATGCATGCAACCTTGGCATCATCCAGGACTCCTCACTCTCTATGTATCAATGACTCGTGGTGGCCCACGGCACTCGGAACCCACCACACACCCATGGACCATGCATGCAACCTTGGCATCATCCAGGACTCCTCACTCTCTATGAATCAATGACTCGTGGTGGCCCACGGCACTCGGAACCCACCGCACACCCATGGACCATGCATGCAACCTTGGCATCATGCAGGACTCCTCACTCTCTGTGAATCAATGACTCGTGGAGGCCCACGGCACTCGGAACCCACCACACACCCATGGACCATGCATGCAACCTTGGCATCATCCAGGACTCCTCACTCTCTATAAATCAATGACTCGTGGTGGCCACGGCACTCGGAACCCACCACACACCCATGGGCCATGCATGCAACCTTGGCATCATCCAGGACTCCTCACTCTCTATAAATCAATGACTCGTGGTGGCCACGGCACTCGGAACCCACCACACACCCATGGACCATGCATGCAACCTTGGCATCATCCAGGACTCCTCACTCTCTGTGAATCAATGACTCGTGGTGGCCCACGGCACTCGGAACCCTCCACACACCCATGGACCGTGCATGCAACCATGGCATCATCCAGGACTCCTCACTCTATATGAATCAATGACTCGTGGTGGCCCACGGCACTCGGAACCCACCGCACACCCATGGACCATGCATGCAACCTTGGCATCATCCAGGACTTCTCGCTTTATGAATCAATGACTCGTGGTGGCCCACGGCACTCGGAACCCACCACACACCCATGGACCATGCATGCAACCTTGGCATCATCCAGGACTCCTCACTCTATGAATCAATGACTCGTGGTGGCTCACGGTACTCGGAACCCACCACACACCCATGGACCATGCATGCAAACTTGGCATCATCCAGGACTCCTCACTCTCTATGAATCAATGACTCGTGGTGGCCCACGGAACTCGGAACCCACCACACACCCATGGACCATGCATGCAACCTTGGCATCATCCAGGACCTCACTCTCTGTGAATCAATGACTCATGGTGGCCCACGGCACTCGGAACCCACCACACACCCATGGACCATGCATGCAACCTTGGCATCATCCAGGACTCCTCACTCTCTTTGAATCAATGACTCGTGGTGGCCCATGGCACTCGGAACCCACCACACACCCATGGGCCATGCATGCAACCTTGACATCATCCTCGACTCCTCACTCTCTATGAATCAAAGACTTGTTGTGGCCCACGGCATTCGGAACCCACCAAACACCCATGGACCATGCATGCAACCTTGGCATCATCCAGGACTCCTCACTCTGTGAATCAATGACTCGTGGTGGCCCATGGCACTCGGAACCCACCACAGACCCATGGTCCATGCATGCAACCTTGGCATCATCCTGGACTCCTCATTCTCTATGGATCAATGACTCGTGGTGGCCCACGGCACTCGGAACCCTCCACACACCCATGGACCATGCATGCAACCTTGGCATCATCCAGGACTCCTCACTCTATAAATCAATGACTCGTGGCCCGCGGCACTCGGAACCCACCACACACCCATGGACCAAGCATGCAACCTTGGCATCATCCAGGACTCCTCACTCTCTATGAATCAATGACTCGTGGTGGCCCACGGCACTCGGAACCCACCACACACCCATGGACCATGCATGCAACCTTGGCATCATCCAGGACTCCTCGCTCTCTATGAATCAATGACTTGTGGTGGCCCACGGCATTAGGAACCCACCACACACCCATGGACCATGCATGCAACCTTGGCATCATCCAGGACTCCTCACTCTGTGAATCAATGACTCGTGGTGGCCCATGGCACTCGGAACCCACCACACACCCATGGACCATGCATGCAACCTTGGCATCATCCAGGACTCCTCACTCTCTATGAATCAATGACTCGTGGTGGCCCACGGCACTCGGAACCCACCACACACCCATGGACCATGCATGCAGCCTTGGCATCATCCAGGACTCCTCGCTCTATGAATCAATGACTTGTGGTGGCCCAAGGCACTCGGAACCCACCACACACCCATGGACCATGCATGCAACCGCGGCATCATCCTGGACTCCTCACTCTCTATGAAGCAATGACTCGTGGTGGCCCACGGCACTCGGAACCCACCACACACCCATGGACCATGCATGCAACCGCGGCATCATCCAGGACTCCTCACTCTCTTTCAATCAATGACTCGTGGTGGCCCACAGCACTCGGAAACCACCACACACCCATGGACCATGCATGCAAACTTGGCATCATCCAGGACTCCTCACTCTCTATGAATCAATGACTCGTGGTGGCCCACAGCACTCGGAACCCACCACACACCCATGGACCATGCATGCAACCTTGGCATCATCCTGGACTCCTCACTCTCTGTGAATCAATGACTCATGGTGGCCCACGGAACTCGGAACCCTCCACTCACCCATGGACCATGCATGCAATCTTGGCATCATCCTGGACTCCTCACTCTCTATGAATCAATGACTCGTGGTGGCCCACAGCACTCGGAACCCACCACACACCAATGGACCATGCATGAAACCTTGGCATCATCCAGGACTCCTCACTCTCTATGTATCAATGACTCGTGGTGGCCCACGGCACTCGGAACCCACCACACACCCATGGACCATGCATGCAACCTTGGCATCATCCAGGACTCCTCACTCTCTATGAATCAATGACTCGTGGTGGCCCACCGCACTCGGAACCCACCGCACACCCATGGACCATGCATGCAACCTTGGCATCATGCAGGACTCCTCACTCTCTGTGAATCAATGACTCGTGGAGGCCCACGGCACTCGGAACCCACCACACACCCATGGACCATGCATGCAACCTTGGCATCATCCAGGACTCCTCACTCTCTATAAATCAATGACTCGTGGTGGCCACGGCACTCGGAACCCACCACACACCCATGGGCCATGCATGCAACCTTGGCATCATCCAGGACTCCTCACTCTCTATAAATCAATGACTCGTGGTGGCCACGGCACTCGGAACCCACCACACACCCATGGACCATGCATGCAACCTTGGCATCATCCAGGACTCCTCACTCTCTGTGAATCAATGACTCGTGGTGGCCCACGGCACTCGGAACCCTCCACACACCCATGGACCGTGCATGCAACCATGGCATCATCCAGGACTCCTCACTCTATATGAATCAATGACTCGTGGTGGCCCACGGCACTCGGAACCCACCGCACACCCATGGACCATGCATGCAACCTTGGCATCATCCAGGACTCCTCGCTCTATGAATCAATGACTCGTGGTGGCCCACGGCACTCGGAACCCACCACACACCCATGGACCATGCATGCAACCTTGGCATCATCCAGGACTCCTCACTCTATGAATCAATGACTCGTGGTGGCTCACGGTACTCAGAACCCACCACACACCCATGGACCATGCATGCAAACTTGGCATCATCCAGGACTCCTCACTCTCTATGAATCAATGACTCGTGGTGGCCCACGGAACTCGGAACCCACCACACACCCATGGACCATGCATGCAACCTTGGCATCATCCAGGACTCCTCACTCTCTGTGAATCAATGACTCATGGTGGCCCACGGCACTCGGAACCCACCACACACCCATGGACCATGCATGCAACCTTGGCATCATCCAGGACTCCTCACTCTCTTTGAATCAATGACTCGTGGTGGCCCATGGCACTCGGAACCCACCACACACCCATGGGTCATGCATGCAACCTTGGCATCATCCTCGACTCCTCACTCTCTATGAATCAAAGACTTGTTGTGGCCCACGGCACTCGGAACCCACCACACACCCATGGGCCATGCATGCAACCTTGGCATCATACTCGACTCCTCATTCTCTATGAATCAAAGACTTGTTGTGGCCCAGGGCACTCGGAACCCACCACACACCCATGGGCCATGCATGCAACCTTGGCATCATACTCGACTCCTCACTCTCTATGAATCAAAGACTTTTTGTGGCCCACGGCACTCGGAACCCACCAAACACCCATGGACCATGCATGCAACCTTGGCATCATCCAGGACTCCTCACTCTACGAATCAATGACTCGTGGTGGCCCACGGCACTCGGAACCCACCACACACCCATGGACCATGCATGCAACCTTGGCATCATCCAGGACTCCTCACTCTATGAATCAATGACTCGTGGCCCGCGGCACTCGGAACCCACCACACACCCATGGACCAAGCATGCAACCTTGGCATCATCCAGGACTCCTCACTCTATGAATCAATGACTCGTGGTGGCCCACGGCACTCGGAACCCACCACACACCCATGGACCATGCATGCAACCTTGGCATCATCCAGGACTCCTCGCTCTCTATGAATCAATGACTTGTGGTGGCCCACGGCATTAGGAACCCACCACACACCCATGGACCATGCATGCAAACTTGGCATCATCCAGGACTCCTCACTCTGTGAATCAATGACTCGTGGTGGCCCATGGCACTCGGAACCCACCACACACCCATGGACCATGCATGCAACCTTGGCATCATCCAGGACTCCTCACTCTCTATGAATCAATGACTCGTGGTGGCCCACGGCACTCGGAACCCACCACACACCCATGGACCATGCATGCAGCCTTGGCATCATCCAGGACTCCTCGCTCTATGAATCAATGACTTGTGGTGGCCCAAGGCACTCGGAACCCACCACACACCCATGGACCATGCATGCAACCGCGGCATCATCCTGGACTCCTCACTCTCTATGAAGCAATGACTCGTGGTGGCCCACAGCACTCGGAACCAACCACACACCAATGGACCATGCATGCAACCTTGGCATCATCCAGGACTCCTCACTCTCTATGAATCAATGACTCGTGGTGGCCCACAGCACTCGGAACCCACCACACACCCATGGGCCATGCATGCAACCTTGGCATCATCCAGGACTCCTCACTCTCTATGAATCAATGACTCGTGGTGGCCCACGGCACTCGGAACCCACCACACACCCATGGACCATGCATGCAACCACGGCATCATCCAGGACTCCTCACTCTCTTTGAATCAATGACTCGTGGTGGCCACGGCACTCGGAACCCACCACACACCCATGGACCATGCATGCAACCACGGCATCATCCAGGACTCCTCACTCTCTTTGAATCAATGACTCGTGGTGGCCACGGCACTCGGAACCCACCACACACCCATGGACCATGCATGCAACCTTGGCATCATCCAGGACTCCTCACTCTCTATAAATCAATGACTCGTGGTGGCCACGGCACTCGGAACCCACCACACACCCATGGGCCATGCATGCAACCTTGGCATCATCCAGGACTCCTCACTCTCTATAAATCAATGACTCGTGGTGGCCACGGCACTCGGAACCCACCACACACCCATGGACCATGCATGCAACCTTGGCATCATCCAGGACTCCTCACTCTCTGTGAATCAATGACTCGTGGTGGCCCACGGCACTCGGAACCCTCCACACACCCATGGACCGTGCATGCAACCATGGCATCATCCAGGACTCCTCACTCTATATGAATCAATGACTCGTGGTGCCCCACGGCACTCGGAACCCACCGCACACCCATGGACCATGCATGCAACCTTGGCATCATCCAGGACTCCTCGCTCTATGAATCAATGACTTGTGGTGGCCCACGGCACTCGGAACCCACCACACACCCATGGACCATGCATGCAACCTTGGCATCATCCAGGACTCCTCACTCTATGAATCAATGACTCGTGGTGGCTCACGGTACTCGGAACCCACCACACACCCATGGACCATGCATGCAAACTTGGCATCATCCAGGACTCCTCACTCTCTATGAATCAATGACTCGTGGTGGCCCACGGAACTCGGAACCCACCACACACCCATGGACCATGCATGCAACCTTGGCATCATCCAGGACCTCACTCTCTGTGAATCAATGACTCATGGTGGCCCACGGCACTCGGAACCCACCACACACCCATGGACCATGCATGCAACCTTGGCATCATCCAGGACTCCTCACTCTCTTTGAATCAATGACTCGTGGTGGCCCATGGCACTCGGAACCCACCACACACCCATGGGCCATGCATGCAACCTTGACATCATCCTCGACTCCTCACTCTCTATGAATCAAAGACTTGTTGTGGCCCACGGCATTCGGAACCCACCAAACACCCATGGACCATGCATGCAACCTTGGCATCATCCAGGACTCCTCACTCTGTGAATCAATGACTCGTGGTGGCCCATGGCACTCGGAACCCACCACAGACCCATGGTCCATGCATGCAACCTTGGCATCATCCTGGACTCCTCATTCTCTATGGATCAATGACTCGTGGTGGCCCACGGCACTCGGAACCCTCCACACACCCCTGGACCATGCATGCAACCTTGGCATCATCCAGGACTCCTCACTCTATAAATCAATGACTCGTGGCCCGCGGCACTCGGAACCCACCACACACCCATGGACCAAGCATGCAACCTTGGCATCATCCAGGACTCCTCACTCTCTATGAATCAATGACTCGTGGTGGCCCACGGCACTCGGAACCCACCACACACCCATGGACCATGCATGCAACCTTGGCATCATCCAGGACTCCTCGCTCTCTATGAATCAATGACTTGTGGTGGCCCACGGCATTAGGAACCCACCACACACCCATGGACCATGCATGCAACCTTGGCATCATCCAGGACTCCTCACTCTGTGAATCAATGACTCGTGGTGGCCCATGGCACTCGGAACCCACCACACACCCATGGACCATGCATGCAACCTTGGCATCATCCAGGACTCCTCACTCTCTATGAATCAATGACTCGTGGTGGCCCACGGCACTCGGAACCCACCACACACCCATGGACCATGCATGCAGCCTTGGCATCATCCAGGACTCCTCGCTCTATGAATCAATGACTTGTGGTGGCCCAAGGCACTCGGAACCCACCACACACCCATGGACCATGCATGCAACCGCGGCATCATCCTGGACTCCTCACTCTCTATGAAGCAATGACTCGTGGTGGCCCACGGCACTCGGAACCCACCACACACCCATGGACCATGCATGCAACCGCGGCATCATCCAGGACTCCTCACTCTCTTTCAATCAATGACTCGTGGTGGCCCACAGCACTCGGAAACCACCACACACCCATGGACCATGCATGCAAACTTGGCATCATCCAGGACTCCTCACTCTCTATGAATCAATGACTCGTGGTGGCCCACAGCACTCGGAACCCACCACACACCCATGGACCATGCATGCAACCTTGGCATCATCCTGGACTCCTCACTCTCTGTGAATCAATGACTCATGGTGGCCCACGGAACTCGGAACCCTCCACTCACCCATGGACCATGCATGCAATCTTGGCATCATCCTGGACTCCTCACTCTCTATGAATCAATGACTCGTGGTGGCCCACAGCACTCGGAACCCACCACACACCAATGGACCATGCATGCAACCTTGGCATCATCCAGGACTCCTCACTCTCTATGTATCAATGACTCGTGGTGGCCCACAGCACTCGGAACCCACCACACACCCATGGACCATGCATGCAACCTTGGCATCATCCAGGACTCCTCACTCTCTATGAATCAATGACTCGTGGTGGCCCACGGCACTCGGAACCCACCGCACACCCATGGACCATGCATGCAACCTTGGCATCATGCAGGACTCCTCACTCTCTGTGAATCAATGACTCGTGGAGGCCCACGGCACTCGGAACCCACCACACACCCATGGACCATGCATGCAACCTTGGCATCATCCAGGACTCCTCACTCTCTATAAATCAATGACTCGTGGTGGCCACGGCACTCGGAACCCACCACACACCCATGGGCCATGCATGCAACCTTGGCATCATCCAGGACTCCTCACTCTCTATAAATCAATGACTCGTGGTGGCCACGGCACTCGGAACCCACCACACACCCATGGACCATGCATGCAACCTTGGCATCATCCAGGACTCCTCACTCTCTGTGAATCAATGACTCGTGGTGGCCCACGGCACTCAGAACCCTCCACACACCCATGGACCGTGCATGCAACCATGGCATCATCCAGGACTCCTCACTCTATATGAATCAATGACTCGTGGTGGCCCACGGCACTCGGAACCCACCGCACACCCATGGACCATGCATGCAACCTTGGCATCATCCAGGACTCCTCGCTCTATGAATCAATGACTCGTGGTGGCCCACGGCACTCGGAACCCACCACACACCCATGGACCATGCATGCAACCTTGGCATCATCCAGGACTCCTCACTCTATGAATCAATGACTCGTGGTGGCTCACGGTACTCGGAACCCACCACACACCCATGGACCATGCATGCAAACTTGGCATCATCCAGGACTCCTCACTCTCTATGAATCAATGACTCGTGGTGGCCCACGGAACTCGGAACCCACCACACACCCATGGACCATGCATGCAACCTTGGCATCATCCAGGACTCCTCACTCTCTGTGAATCAATGACTCATGGTGGCCCACGGCACTCGGAACCCACCACACACCCATGGACCATGCATGCAACCTTGGCATCATCCAGGACTCCTCACTCTCTTTGAATCAATGACTCGTGGTGGCCCATGGCACTCGGAACCCACCACACACCCATGGGCCATGCATGCAACCTTGGCATCATCCTCGACTCCTCACTCTCTATGAATCAAAGACTTGTTGTGGCCCACGGCACTCGGAACCCACCACACACCCATGGGCCATGCATGCAACCTTGGCATCATACTCGACTCCTCATTCTCTATGAATCAAAGACTTGTTGTGGCCCAGGGCACTCGGAACCCACCACACACCCATGGGCCATGCATGCAACCTTGGCATCATACTCGACTCCTCACTCTCTATGAATCAAAGACTTTTTGTGGCCCACGGCACTCGGAACCCACCAAACACCCATGGACCATGCATGCAACCTTGGCATCATCCAGGACTCCTCACTCTACGAATCAATGACTCGTGGTGGCCCACGGCACTCGGAACCCACCACACACCCATGGACCATGCATGCAACCTTGGCATCATCCAGGACTCCTCACTCTATGAATCAATGACTCGTGGCCCGCGGCACTCGGAACCCACCACACACCCATGGACCAAGCATGCAACCTTGGCATCATCCAGGACTCCTCACTCTATGAATCAATGACTCGTGGTGGCCCACGGCACTCGGAACCCACCACACACCCATGGACCATGCATGCAACCTTGGCATCATCCAGGACTCCTCGCTCTCTATGAATCAATGACTTGTGGTGGCCCACGGCATTAGGAACCCACCACACACCCATGGACCATGCATGCAAACTTGGCATCATCCAGGACTCCTCACTCTGTGAATCAATGACTCGTGGTGGCCCATGGCACTCGGAACCCACCACACACCCATGGACCATGCATGCAACCTTGGCATCATCCAGGACTCCTCACTCTCTATGAATCAATGACTCGTGGTGGCCCACGGCACTCGGAACCCACCACACACCCATGGACCATGCATGCAGCCTTGGCATCATCCAGGACTCCTCGCTCTATGAATCAATGACTTGTGGTGGCCCAAGGCACTCGGAACCCACCACACACCCATGGACCATGCATGCAACCGCGGCATCATCCTGGACTCCTCACTCTCTATGAAGCAATGACTCGTGGTGGCCCACAGCACTCGGAACCAACCACACACCAATGGACCATGCATGCAACCTTGGCATCATCCAGGACTCCTCACTCTCTATGAATCAATGACTCGTGGTGGCCCACAGCACTCGGAACCCACCACACACCCATGGGCCATGCATGCAACCTTGGCATCATCCAGGACTCCTCACTCTCTATGAATCAATGACTCGTGGTGGCCCACGGCACTCGGAACCCACCACACACCCATGGACCATGCATGCAACCACGGCATCATCCAGGACTCCTCACTCTCTTTGAATCAATGACTCGTGGTGGCCCACGGCACTCGGAACCCTCCACTCACCCATGGACCATGCATGCAATCTTGGCATCATCCTGGACTCCTCACTCTCTATGAATCAATGACTCGTGGTGGCCCACAGCACTCGGAACCCACCACACACCAATGGACCATGCATGCAACCTTGGCATCATCCAGGACTCCTCACTCTCTATGAATCAATGACTCGTGGTGGCCCACGGCACTCGGAACCCACCGCACACCCATGGACCATGCATGCAACCTTGGCATCATCCAGGACTCCTCACTCTCTATGAATCAATGACTCGTGGTGGCCCACGGCACTCGGAACCCACCACACACCCATGGACCATGCATGCAGCCTTGGCATCATCCAGGACTCCTCACTCTATGAATCAATGACTCATGGTGGCCCAGGGCACTCGGAACCCACCACACACCCATGGACCATGCATGCAACCTTGGCATCATCCAGGACTCCTCACTCTCTATGAATCAATGACTCGTGGTGGCCCACGGCACTCGGAACCCACCACACACCCATGGACCATGCATGCAACCTTGGCATCATCCTGGACTCCTCACTCTCTATGAATCAATGACTATTGGTGGCCCACGGCACTCGGAACCCACCACACACCCATGGGCCATGCATGCAACCTTGGCATCATCCTGGACTCCTCACTCTATGAATCAATGACTTGTAGTGGCCCACGGCACTCGGAACCCACCACACACCCATGGACCATGCATGCAACCTTGGCATCATCTTGGACTCCTCACTCTCTATGAATCAATGACTCGTGGTGGCCCACGGCACTCGTAACCCACCACACACCCATGGGCCATGCATGCAACCGCGGCATCATCCTGGACTCCTCACTCTCTATGAATCAATGACTCGTGGTGGCCCACAGCACTCGGAACCCTCCACTCACCCATGGACCATGCATGCAATCTTGGCATCATCCTGGACTCCTCACTCTCTATGAATCAATGACTCGTGGTGGCCCACAGCACTCGGAACCCACCACACACCAATGGACCATGCATGCAACCTTGGCATCATCCAGGACTCCTCACTCTCTATGAATCAATGACTCGTGGTGGCCCACGGCACTCGGAACCCACCACACACCCATGGACCATGCATGCAACCGCGGCATCATCCAGGACTCCTCACTCTCTATGAATCAATGACTCGTGGTGGCCCATGGCACTCGGAACCCACCACACACCCATGGACCATGCATGCAACCGCGGCATCATCCAGGACTCCTCACTCTCTTTGAATCAATGACTCGTGGTGGCCCACGGCACTCGGAACCCTCCACTCACCCATGGACCATGCATGCAATCTTGGCATCATCCTGGACTCCTCGCTCTCTATGAATCAATGACTTGTGGTGGCCCACGGCATTAGGAACCCACCACACACCCATGGACCATGCATGCAAACTTGGCATCATCCAGGACTCCTCACTCTGTGAATCAATGACTCGTGGTGGCCCATGGCACTCGGAACCCACCACACACCCATGGACCATGCATGCAACCTTGGCATCATCCAGGACTCCTCACTCTCTATGAATCAATGACTCGTGGTGGCCCACGGCACTCGGAACCCACCACACACCCATGGACCATGCATGCAGCCTTGGCATCATCCAGGACTCCTCGCTCTATGAATCAATGACTTGTGGTGGCCCAAGGCACTCGGAACCCACCACACACCCATGGACCATGCATGCAACCGCGGCATCATCCTGGACTCCTCACTCTCTATGAAGCAATGACTCGTGGTGGCCCACAGCACTCGGAACCAACCACACACCAATGGACCATGCATGCAACCTTGGCATCATCCAGGACTCCTCACTCTCTATGAATCAATGACTCGTGGTGGCCCACAGCACTCGGAACCCACCACACACCCATGGGCCATGCATGCAACCTTGGCATCATCCAGGACTCCTCACTCTCTATGAATCAATGACTCGTGGTGGCCCACGGCACTCGGAACCCACCACACACCCATGGACCATGCATGTAACCACGGCATCATCCAGGACTCCTCACTCTCTTTGAATCAATGACTCGTGGTGGCCCACGGCACTCGGAACCCTCCACTCACCCATGGACCATGCATGCAATCTTGGCATCATCCTGGACTCCTCACTCTCTATGAATCAATGACTCGTGGTGGCCCACAGCACTCGGAACCCACCACACACCAATGGACCATGCATGCAACCTTGGCATCATCCAGGACTCCTCACTCTCTATGAATCAATGACTCGTGGTGGCCCACGGCACTCGGAACCCACCGCACACCCATGGACCATGCATGCAACCTTGGCATCATCCAGGACTCCTCACTCTCTATGAATCAATGACTCGTGGTGGCCCACGGCACTCGGAACCCACCACACACCCATGGACCATGCATGCAGCCTTGGCATCATCCAGGACTCCTCACTCTATGAATCAATGACTCATGGTGGCCCAGGGCACTCGGAACCCACCACACACCCATGGACCATGCATGCAACCTTGGCATCATCCAGGACTCCTCACTCTCTATGAATCAATGACTCGTGGTGGCCCACGGCACTCGGAACCCACCACACACCCATGGACCATGCATGCAACCTTGGCATCATCCTGGACTCCTCACTCTCTATGAATCAATGACTATTGGTGGCCCACGGCACTCGGAACCCACCACACACCCATGGGCCATGCATGCAACCTTGGCATCATCCTGGACTCCTCACTCTATGAATCAATGACTTGTAGTGGCCCACGGCACTCGGAACCCACCACACACCCATGGACCATGCATGCAACCTTGGCATCATCTTGGACTCCTCACTCTCTATGAATCAATGACTCGTGGTGGCCCACGGCACTCGTAACCCACCACACACCCATGGGCCATGCATGCAACCGCGGCATCATCCTGGACTCCTCACTCTCTATGAATCAATGACTCGTGGTGGCCCACAGCACTCGGAACCCTCCACTCACCCATGGACCATGCATGCAATCTTGGCATCATCCTGGACTCCTCACTCTCTATGAATCAATGACTCGTGGTGGCCCACAGCACTCGGAACCCACCACACACCAATGGACCATGCATGCAACCTTGGCATCATCCAGGACTCCTCACTCTCTATGAATCAATGACTCGTGGTGGCCCACGGCACTCGGAACCCACCACACACCCATGGACCATGCATGCAACCGCGGCATCATCCAGGACTCCTCACTCTCTATGAATCAATGACTCGTGGTGGCCCATGGCACTCGGAACCCACCACACACCCATGGACCATGCATGCAACCGCGGCATCATCCAGGACTCCTCACTCTCTTTGAATCAATGACTCGTGGTGGCCCACGGCACTCGGAACCCTCCACTCACCCATGGACCATGCATGCAATCTTGGCATCATCCTGGACTCCTCACTCTCTATGAATCAATGACTCGTGGTGGCCCACAGCACTCGGAACCCACCACACACCAATGGACCATGCATGCAACCTTGGCATCATCTAGGACTCCTCACTCTCTATGAATCAATGACTCGTGGTGGCCCACGGCACTCGGAACCCACCGCACACCCATGGACCATGCATGCAACCGCGGCATCATCCAGGACTCCTCACTCTCTATGAATCAATGACTCGTGGTGGCCCACGGCACTCGGAACCCTCCACTCACCCATGGACCATGCATGCAACCTTGGCATCATCCAGGACTCCTCACTCTCTATGAATCAATGACTCGTGGTGGCCCACGGCACTCGGAACCCACCACACACCCATGGACCATGCATGCAGCCTTGGCATCATCCAGGACTCCTCACTCTATGAATCAATGACTCATGGTGGCCCAGGGCACTCGGAACCCACCACACACCCATGGACCATGCATGCAACCTTGCCATCATCCAGGACTCCTCACTCTCTATGAATCAATGACTCTTGGTGGCCCACGGCACTTGGAACCCACCACACACCCATGGACCATGCATGCAACCTTGGCATCATCCAGGACTCCTCACTCTATGAATCAATGACTTGTAGTGGCCCACGGCACTCGGAACCCACCACACACCCATGGACCATGCATGCAACCTTGGCATCATCCTGGACTCTTCACTCTCTATGAATCAATGACTCGTGGTGGCCCACGGCACTCGTAACCCACCACACACCCATGGGCCATGCATGCAACCGCGGCATCATCCTGGACTCCTCACTCTCTATGAATCAATGACTCGTGGTGGCCCATGGCACTCGGAACCCACCACACACCCATGGACCATGCATGCAACCTTGGCATCATCCAGGACTCCTCACTCTATGAATCAATGACTCGTGGTGGCCCACGGCACTCGGAACCCACCACACACCCATGGACCATGCATGCAACCTTGGCATCATCCAGGACTCCTCACTCTCTATGAATCAATGACTTGTGGTGGCCCATGGCACTCGGAACCCACCACACACCCATGGACCATGCATGCAACCTTGGCATCATCTAGGACTCCTCACTCTCTATGAATCAATGACTCGTGGTGGCCCACGGCACTCGGAACCCACCACACACCCATGGGCCATGCATGCAACCTTGGCATCATCCAGGACTCCTCACTCTATGAATCAATGACTCATGGTGGCCCACGGCACTTGGAACCCACCACACACCCATGGACCATGCTTGCAACCTTGGCATCATCCAGGACTCCTCACTCTATGAATCAATGACTTGTAGTGGCCCACGGCACTCGGAACCCACCACACACCCATGGACCATGCATGCAACCTTGGCATCATCCTGGACTCCTCACTCTCTATGAATCAATGACTCGTGGTGGCCCTCGGCACTCGGAACCCACCACACACCCATGGACCATGCATGCAACCTTGGCATCATCCTGGACTCCTCACTCGATGAATCAATGACTCGTGGTGGCCCACGGCACTGGAAACCCACCACACACCCATGGACCATGCATGCAACCTTGGCATCATCCTGGACTCCTCACTCTATGAATCAATGACTCGTGGTGGCCCACGGCACTCGGAACCCACCACGCCCATGGACCATACATGCAACCTTGGCATCATCCTGGACTCCTCAGTCTATGAACCAATGACTCATGGTGGCCCACGGCACTCGGAACCCACCACACACCCATGGACCATGCATGCAACCTTGGCATCATCCAGGTCTCCTCACTCTATGAATCATTGACTCGTGGTGGCCCACGGCACTCGGAACCCACCACACACCCATGGACCATGCATGCAACCTTGGCATCATCCAGGACTCCTCACTCTCTGTGAATCAATGACTCGTGGTGGCCCACGGCACTCGGAACCCACCACACACTCATGGACCATGCATGCAACCTTGGCATCATCCTGGACTCCTCACTCTCTATGGATCAATGACTCGTGGTGGCCCACGACACTCAGAACCCACCACACACCCATGGACCATGCACATAACCTTGGCATCATCCTGGACTCCTCACTCTCTATGAATCAATGCCGTCTCATCCGCCTGCTTTCACAAGCCCCATATGTTTTGGAAGATTTTCAAGTGGTTCCTCACCTTGCCCAGGACAATGGTCACCCATGCACTTGTCATCAGCAGACTGGGGTACAGCAACGCACTCTACGCCAGTACCAACAAAAAGCTCCTAAAGAAACTGCAAAACATCCAGAATGACTCTGCCAGACTCATCCTGAACATCCCCCATTACAGTCACATCACCTTTCACCAGAAAAACCCAAATGGGCACCCGATCCAAAAAATATTTACCTTCAAGCTCCTCACGCACACCTGCAAAGCCCTCCACAACGCTAAACCTGTATACCTCAACCGCCACCTCTCCCTCCACACACCCAACAGACATCTCCGCTCCACCCAACTGGCGCGGCTACTGTCCCACGGATCTACAAGACCACGGCTGGAGGAAAATCCTTCTCCTATCTCACGGCAAAGACCTGGAGCTCCCTGCCTCTGCATATCCGAGTATCGGATTGTAGTTTTTTTTCCTCGCTCACGTTCGTCAATGTCAAGTTGGTGAGCGAGTAAAATCCACCTCCCGGCGAGATTTTTCCTCGTTCGTGATCATCAACATCAAGTTGGCAAGCATGGGTGTGGAAAATCAAACTCCCGGCGAGATTTCTCAAGGTGGGAGGGGGGTAAGATTTCCCATTGCGAGTGGTCGCTTAGGCTCGTGACCGCTCGTGTCGAGAAAATGTCAGTTCGAGTAAAGATCTACTCGAGCGGCAGAAAGGAAAGCAGCGCCACTTGAGCTGTGCATGGTGCCAATCATCATGACTGCACAGTGTGGACAAGCATCCAGCACTGAAAATCACTGCAAACTGCATTTTTCTATTGTACTCCGTAGTGTGGCGGAGAATTTTTTGCACTTTGCGATGTTCCTCGTAGCGGTACTCCACAAACTCCGGCCAAGCCCAGGCCTACTTGACACCCTAACAGGAGAGTAGTCGCTCTTTAGAAGAACCCTGCTTGATTGACTGATTGATGATGTAAGAGCCATCCCCGACTCTGTTTTCAGAAATCCATTGGTTCTCATTGAAACTAGACACGGAACCGCAAGTTCAGTAGATGGCATCCCCACCATTAGAACATTCTAGAAATAACATACCTCTTGTGATCACTTTGTAGCTGGTCCTCTCATGCAGGTTGTTTTTAACTGATAAGTTGTACACTAGATTGGTATATCCTGTTGTAACTCTACCATCTGTTCCACAGTGTTCAGGAACACCTTTCTACTCCATTTACTACATCCTGGCATTGATGTGGTATCTGTCTGATGGCTGATATTCTTTCCTTCCCTCATTGGATGGTAGATCTTGATTAGCCAATGGGTTTTGGCTATTCAAGCGCCCAACCCCCACCCCCTACCATGTTCAATGAATTGACAAAGCCCAGAGTCCATCATAATCAATTTCTCTGTAATAAACCCTGGCACATAAATAACTCAGGGTGTAGTTTGCGTAGCAACACTACATGTAGCTTTGTGTAGTATACTTTGTACTTCATGTAATACACATAGTCTGCATAGCATAGCCGACGACACTGTGTACTTGTCTGTACTGTGATACAATAATTGCAAATGGCATCCTGTACAGTGCCAGTTATGATAAAATAAGTATTTCTATCTTTATTTTCTAAAGAGCATATAGTACTTTCACAAAAGTGAAACTGAAAAATTAGCAAGCAGTGAGACAGGTGATGATTTTTGGATCCTCCCTAACCTAGGGGGAGTACCAAACAGATGCTTGAAAACAAAAAAGCACATCATATTGAACAATTTGGTGGTGGTCCCATCCTCTTAGGACCAGCCCAAGCACAGTTATTGGCAAAAAAACATTCCCAACCAAAGGCCCTGCAAAGCATTATGGGATGAGATTAGCAGTGGGCAGTGAATATTTTATAGTATCCAATATCAAAATAATTCTACAAAGAGTTGCAGTTCAACTGGTGGTTACTAGATGTCCCTCACGAGTCAAATGTAAATGCTTGATGAAAGGGTTTCAATGGTTTTGCATTTGACTCATGAGGGACATCTAGTAACGACCAGTGGAACTGCAGCTTGATGTAAGAATAATTTCAATGCTTTGCTTTTGACTTGTGAGGGACATCTAGTAACGACTAGGTGAACTGCAGCTCTTTGTAGAATTAGAGGATGGGACCACCACTGAAGTTCAACAAAATGTGCTTTTTGTTTATGCTCTTTGTGTTCAAGGCGTCTGCTTGGTCATCCCCCTAGGTTAGGGGGGATCCCAAAATCATCAGCTCTCTCATTACCTAGCGTAGTCATTGAAAAAGTTCACTTTTGTCAATTGGTTATATGCTTTTAAGCATGTAAAATTGCTTTTTCAAAGCATCTGAGAATGTTTTTCTTTTAGCTGCTACGCTATGTGAATGAGCACAGTGTTGGTACTGTACTACGTGCAATTTGCAAAGTGCCAATTAGCACAAACTTTGCATGCTCCGTTAGCGTAGCGTAGTATTATGCCCAGGCTACACATAAATGAACCATTCCTGCACATTCTGACTAAGATTTTGGTGGCTACTTAACATACCACATTACGGCGACCTAAGAATAATTTATGAAATCACTTTAAAGTGGAAACTGTTTTTGGATTACTCAACTTGTCTGTAGATGATGCAGAAGGATGTGGAGGCTGGGTTTGTGCATGCTGATGATGCAGAAGGATGTGGAGGCTGGGTTTGTCAATATTGATGATGCTGAAGGATGTGGAGGCTGGGTTTGTCAATGTTGATGATGCTGATGGAGAAGTGTGGCTCACTGGTTAGATGAGGCAGACCTGGAAGCAGAGGTCAGCCCGGGACCAGGGTTCAATTCCCGGCTCGGCGGGGTCTTGAGTCCTGAAAATGTCCATGGACTCGACAATTCTCGCTCCAGTGCCTACTCGATTCACGGGTTCACACTCTGCGACTCTGGGCAATAGCTTGCTTAATCTCCACAACGGCCCCTCGGGGCGGGATGCCTGGCTTTCACCTTGGCATACCCTGCCGGGGTTATCTCACAGGGGAATACCAGAACGGGTTCCCTAAGCAAGCGCTTAGAAACCGCTCGGTGATTTGCTCTATATAAATTCCTGTACATTTACATTTACATGATGGATGTGGAGGCTGGGTTTGTCAATGTTGATGATGGTGAAGTATGTGGAGGCTGGGTTTGTGCATGCTGATGATGCAGAAGGATGTGGAGGCTGGGTTTGTCAATGTTGATGATGCAGAAGGATGTGGAGGCTGGGTTTGTCTATGTTGATGATGGTGAAGGATGTGGAGGCTGGGTTTGTCAATGTTGATGATGGTGAAGGATGTGGAGGCTGGGTTTGTCGATGTTGATGATGGTGAAGGATGTGGAGGCTGGGTTTGTCTATGTTGATGATGGTGAAGGATGTGGAGGCTGGGTTTGTCTATGTTGATGATGGTGAAGGATGTGGAGGCTGGGTTTGTCAATGTTGATGATGGTGAAGGATGTGGAGGCTGGGTTTGTCGATGTTGATGACCGTGAAGGATGTGGAGGCTGGGTTTGATGTGATGAGTCTATTCAAAGACTGAATAACCGCACCCCTGTAGCCTTAACATTCCACTTCTAGCACGCTACTTGTACAGCTACTAACAAAACTGTAAACAAAAAACAAAATCCTAATAAATAAATAGCAACAACCCCTGAAAACTAATAACATATCAAAAAATAATAAAACTTAATACACTTCCTACTCTTATTCTTAATAACCCTGACATCACGATTCTAACACTGTGCATGCACAGATAAAGCGCAGATATATAAGTACCCTGAAAAAAATACTCAGTCCTAAAAAGAAATACATACCGCCAACCCCCACAAATATTACCCTAAAATGAATACACCTCTTACCCTTATTTCCCTGAACCCTATTACCCTGCACCTAACATTGTGTGTTAACAGTTAACACCTCATTGCCCTGGGTGTGAGGCTTGGGGACTAAGAATACTGGACTAGCCCAAGGGCTCTCTTAGGGTTCAATAACTCCAGAATCCAACATCTTCTGGACTTCAGTCCTGATACTGTCCCTGACATGGTCTGGCTGCCTGTAAATCGTATTTTTAACAGGCAGACTGCCCCCAGTGTCCACTTCATGAGTGTACCAGGTAGTCTGACTTGGAGTCAGTGAGAGCATGTTTCAATACGGATTGAGCACCTGTCTGCAATCAGCTTGCTGCTGGGCAGTAATGCTGCCTGTCAAGGCTGCACCATCAACTGAACCATCATCAGGGTTCTATGGGAGCAGGGCTGGGAGAGGGTCACTCTCTTCCTCTTGTCCTTTATCTGTAGCCATGAGCAAGCCCATGTCTGCCCTGTCAACATATGGTTTGAGTCTGTTGTCATGGAATACCCTATGGGGGCTCCTGTGAGTTCCAAGGTCTACCAAATAGGTATCCTCTCCCTTCTGTTCAACAATTGTAGGGGGGCCACTCCACTTGTCTTGGAGGGCTGCTGGGGCCACAGGCTCCAACACCCACACCTCTGTCCTGGCTGGTAAACAGTCAGCACAACCTTTTAGTCATGCCAGGCCTTTTGCAATTCCTGGCGAGCCTCAAGGTTTTTGGATGCCTTTTTCATATACTCAGCCATCCTGGAGCGGAGACCAAGTACATGGTCCACAATATCCTGTTTGGGAGGTTTGAGAGGTAACTCCCATCCCCCCTTCAATAGACACAATGGACCTCTTACAGGATACGCAAACAGAAGTTCAAAAGGGCTGTTGTTAAATGTGAGTCCAGCCACTCCCCTGAAAAACAGGTCCGTCTCCAGGAACGATGGAGTTCCTCAACCCCCACTGAACACCTCTCAGTGCTGCTGACCAAACAACAGGAGCCCTGGCAGGTGCCCAAAGAGGGAAGAAGGGGATTTGGGATGAGAGACCAGAAAGAGAGACTGCTACTCTTCACGCTTTGCCAAGAAGAGGGTGTGTGCAGTCTGGGCCAGCCAGGTTCTGGAGTTTGACACAGCGAACCACTTGTAACTTTTCCTAAAATATACAGAGGTTGATAAGCACAGAATGCCCTAAAAACTCTTTAGACTATTAGCAATACCAACATTATGTCTTCTACTACTTCTGATTACCTTTTTGGCGTGATGGCGCTTCAAACAGTTTGTCTCTCAATAAGCATTTAAGAAATGTATTTACAGGTTTCTATGAATATAAAAGAGGAATTTATATTAGACTGTGTATTCTATGTTATGAATTCACATAGTATATTTGTTCTTTTGTAATACCTTATGATCTCACAAGTGCAACAATATCAAGCAGTTTTCCAAACTGCATTCAAAAGCAACACCGTCAAGGTAAAAGCCAAGTTCTTCACTTAAATAGCACTAATGATCATTTACAATAATAACAAAAAATGTAAAGCTTCAATTGAACACTTAGCTCTTGATCATTTACAATAACAACAACAAATGTAAAGCTTCAATTGAACACTTAGCACTGATGATCATTTACAATAACAACAACAAATGCAAAGCTTCAATTGAACACTTAGCACTGATGATCATTTACAATAACAACAACAAATGCAAAGCTTCAATTGAACACTTAGCACTAATGATCATTGACAATAACAACAACAAATGCAAAGCTTCAATTGAACACTTAGCACTAATGATCATTGACAATAACAACAACAAATGTAAAGCTTCAATTGAACACTTAGCACTAATGATCATTGACAATAACAACAACAAATGTAAAGCTTCAATTGAACACTTAGCACTAATGATCATTGACAATAACAACAACAAATGCAAAGCTTCAATTGAACACTTAGCACTAATGATCATTGACAATAACAACAACAAATGCAAAGCTTCAATTGAACACTTAGCACTAATGATCATTGACAATAACAACAACAAATGTAAAGCTTCAATTGAACACTTAGCACTAATGATCATTGACAATAACAACAACAAATGCAAAGCTTCAATTGAACACTTAGCACTAATGATCATTGACAATAACAACAACAAATGTAAAGCTTCAATTGAACTCTTAGCTCTTGATCGTTTACAATAACAACAACAAATGTAAAGCTTCAATTGAACTCTTAGCTCTTGATCATTTACAATAACAACAACAAATGTAAAGCTTCAATTGAACTCTTAGCTCTTGATCATTTACAATAACAACAACAAATGTAAAGCTTCAATTGAACACTTAGCACTAATGATCATTTACAATAACAACAACAAATGCAAAGCTTCAATTGAGCACTTAGCTCTTAATCATTTACAATAACAACAACAAATGTAAAGCTTCAATTGAACTCTTAGCTCTTGATCGTTTACAATAACAACAACAAATGTAAAGCTTCAATTGAACACTTAGCTCTTGATCGTTTACAATAACAACAACAAATGTAAAGCTTCAATTGAACACTTAGCTCTTAATCATTTACAATAACAACAACAAATGTAAAGCTTCAATTGAACTCTTAGCTCTTGATCATTTACAATAACAACAACAAATGTAAAGCTTCAATTGAACTCTCAGCTCTTGATCATTTACAATAACAACAACAAATGTAAAGCTTCAATTGAACTCTTAGCTCTTGATCATTTACAATAACAACAACAAATGTAAAGCTTCAATTGAACTCTCAGCTCTTGATCATTTACAATAACAACAACAAATGTAAAGCTTCAATTGAACACTTAGCTCTTGATCATTTACAATAACAACAACAAATGTAAAGCTTCAATTGAACTCTCAGCTCTTGATCATTTACAATAACAACAACAAATGTAAAGCTTCAATTGAACTCTTAGCTCTTGATCATTTACAATAACAACAACAAATGTAAAGCTTCAATTGAACTCTCAGCTCTTGATCATTTACAATAACAACAACAAATGTAAAGCTTCAATTGAACTCTCAGCTCTTGATCATTTACAATAACAACAACAAATGTAAAGCTTCAATTGAACACTTAGCTCTTGATCATTTACAATAACAACAACAAATGTAAAGCTTCAATTGAACTCTTAGCTCTTGATCATTTACAATTCCAACAACAAATGTAAAGCTTCAATTGAACACTAAGCTCTTGATCATTTACAATAACAACAACAAATGTAAAGCTTCAATTGAACTCTCAGCTCTTGATCATTTACAATAACAACAACAAATGTAAAGCTTCAATTGAACTCTTAGCTCTTGATCATTTACAATAACAACAACAAATGTAAAGCTTCAATTGAACTCTTAGCTCTTGATCATTTACAATAACAACAACAAATGTAAAGCTTCAATTGAACTCTTAGCTCTTGATCGTTTACAATAACAACAACGAATGTAAAGCTTCAATTGAACTCTCAGCTCTTGATCATTTACAATAACAACAACAAATGTAAAGCTTCAATTGAACTCTTAGCTCTTGATCATTTACAATAACAACAACAAATGTAAAGCTTCAATTGAACTCTTAGCTCTTGATCATTTACAATAACAACAACAAATGTAAAGCTTCAATTGAACTCTCAGCTCTTGATCATTTACAATAACAACAACAAATGTAAAGCTTCAATTGAACACTTAGCTCTTGATCATTTACAATAACAACAACAAATGTAAAGCTTCAATTGAACACTTAGCTCTTGATCATTTACAATAACAACAACAAATGTAAAGCTTCAATTGAACACTTAGCTCTTGATCATTTACAATTCCAACAACAAATGTAAAGCTTCAATTGAACTCTTAGCTCTTGATCATTTACAATAACAACAACAAATGCAAAGCTTCAATTGAGCACTTAGCACTAATGATCATTTACAATAACAACAACAAATGTAAAGCTTCAATTGAACTCTCAGCTCTTGATCATTTACAATAACAACAACGAATGTAAAGCTTCAATTGAACTCTTAGCTCTTGATCATTTACAATAACAACAACAAATGTAAAGCTTCAATTGAACTCTCAGCTCTTGATCATTTACAATAACAACAACAAATGTAAAGCTTCAATTGAACTCTCAGCTCTTGATCATTTACAATAACAACAACGAATGTAAAGCTTCAATTGAACTCTTAGCTCTTGATCATTTACAATAACAACAACAAATGTAAAGCTTCAATTGAACTCTCAGCTCTTGATCATTTACAATAACAACAACAAATGTAAAGCTTCAATTGAACACTTAGCTCTTGATCATTTACAATAACAACAACAAATGTAAAGCTTCAATTGAACTCTCAGCTCTTGATCATTTACAATAACAACAACAAATGTAAAGCTTCAATTGAACTCTTAGCTCTTGATCATTTACAATAACAACAACAAATGTAAAGCTTCAATTGAACTCTCAGCTCTTGATCATTTACAATAACAACAACAAATGTAAAGCTTCAATTGAACACTTAGCTCTTGATCATTTACAATAACAACAACAAATGTAAAGCTTCAATTGAACTCTTAGCTCTTGATCATTTACAATAACAACAACAAATGTAAAGCTTCAATTGAACTCTTAGCTCTTGATCATTTACAATAACAACAACAAATGTAAAGCTTCAATTGAACACTTAGCTCTTGATCATTTACAATAACAACAAC
This sequence comes from Lissotriton vulgaris, assembly GCF_964263255.1. Classification (NCBI taxonomy): domain Eukaryota; kingdom Metazoa; phylum Chordata; class Amphibia; order Caudata; family Salamandridae; genus Lissotriton; species Lissotriton vulgaris. Next base: position 1,399,780 of record NC_141685.1, read on the forward strand.
AAATGTAAAGCTTCAATTGAACTCTTAGCTCTTGATCATTTACAATAACAACAACAAATGTAAAGCTTCAATTGAACACTTAGCTCTTGATCATTTACAATAACAACAACAAATGTAAAGCTTCAATTGAACTCTTAGCTCTTGATCATTTACAATAACAACAACAAATGTAAAGCTTCAATTGAACACTTAGCTCTTGATCATTTACAATAACAACAACAAATGTAAAGCTTCAATTGAACTCTTAGCTCTTGATCATTTACAATAACAACAACAAATGTAAAGCTTCAATTGAACTCTTAGCTCTTGATCATTTACAATAACAACAACAAATGTAAAGCTTCAATTGAACTCTTAGCTCTTGATCGTTTACAATAACAACAACAAATGTAAAGCTTCAATTGAACACTTAGCTCTTGATCATTTACAATAACAACAACAAATGTAAAGCTTCAATTGAACACTTAGCTCTTGATCATTTACAATAACAACAACAAATGTAAAGCTTCAATTGAACTCTTAGCTCTTGATCATTTACAATTCCAACAACAAATGTAAAGCTTCAATTGAACTCTTAGCTCTTGATCATTTACAATAACAACAACAAATGTAAAGCTTCAATTGAACTCTTAGCTCTTGATCATTTACAATTCCAACAACAAATGTAAAGCTTCAATTGAACACTAAGCTCTTGATCGTTTACAATAACAACAACAAATGTAAAGCTTCAATTGAACACTTAGCTCTTGATCATTTACAATAACAACAACAAATGTAAAGCTTCAATTGAACTCTTAGCTCTTGATCATTTACAATTCCAACAACAAATGTAAAGCTTCAATTGAACTCTTAGCTCTTGATCATTTACAATTCCAACAACAAATGTAAAGCTTCAATTGAACTCTTAGCTCTTGATCGTTTACAATAACAACAACAAATGTAAAGCTTCAATTGAACACTTAGCTCTTGATCATTTACAATAACAACAACAAATGTAAAGCTTCAATTGAACACTTAGCTCTTGATCATTTACAATAACAACAACAAATGTAAAGCTTCAATTGAACTCTTAGCTCTTGATCGTTTACAATAACAACAACAAATGTAAAGCTTCAATTGAACACTTAGCTCTTGATCATTTACAATAACAACAACAAATGTAAAGCTTCAATTGAACACTTAGCTCTTGATCATTTACAATAACAACAACAAATGTAAAGCTTCAATTGAACTCTTAGCTCTTGATCATTTACAATAACAACAACGAATGTAAAGCTTCAATTGAACTCTTAGCTCTTGATCATTTACAATAACAACAACAAATGTAAAGCTTCAATTGAACTCTCAGCTCTTGATCATTTACAATAACAACAACAAATGTAAAGCTTCAATTGAACTCTCAGCTCTTGATCATTTACAATAACAACAACAAATGTAAAGCTTCAATTGAACTCTTAGCTCTTGATCATTTACAATAACAACAACAAATGTAAAGCTTCAATTGAACACTTAGCTCTTGATCATTTACAATAACAACAACGAATGTAAAGCTTCAATTGAACTCTTAGCTCTTGATCATTTACAATAACAACAACGAATGTAAAGCTTCAATTGAACTCTTAGCTCTTGATCATTTACAATAACAACAACAAATGTAAAGCTTCAATTGAACTCTCAGCTCTTGATCATTTACAATAACAACAACAAATGTAAAGCTTCAATTGAACACTTAGCTCTTGATCATTTACAATAACAACAACAAATGTAAAGCTTCAATTGAACTCTCAGCTCTTGATCATTTACAATAACAACAACAAATGTAAAGCTTCAATTGAACACTTAGCTCTTGATCATTTACAATAACAACAACAAATGTAAAGCTTCAATTGAACTCTCAGCTCTTGATCATTTACAATAACAACAACAAATGTAAAGCTTCAATTGAACTCTTAGCTCTTGATCATTTACAATAACAACAACAAATGTAAAGCTTCAATTGAACTCTTAGCTCTTGATCATTTACAATAACAACAACAAATGTAAAGCTTCAATTGAACTCTTAGCTCTTGATCGTTTACAATAACAACAACGAATGTAAAGCTTCAATTGAACTCTCAGCTCTTGATCATTTACAATAACAACAACAAATGTAAAGCTTCAATTGAACTCTTAGCTCTTGATCATTTACAATAACAACAACAAATGTAAAGCTTCAATTGAACTCTTAGCTCTTGATCATTTACAATAACAACAACAAATGTAAAGCTTCAATTGAACTCTTAGCTCTTGATCGTTTACAATAACAACAACAAATGTAAAGCTTCAATTGAACACTTAGCTCTTGATCATTTACAATAACAACAACAAATGTAAAGCTTCAATTGAACACTTAGCTCTTGATCATTTACAATAACAACAACAAATGTAAAGCTTCAATTGAACTCTTAGCTCTTGATCATTTACAATAACAACAACGAATGTAAAGCTTCAATTGAACTCTTAGCTCTTGATCATTTACAATAACAACAACAAATGTAAAGCTTCAATTGAACTCTCAGCTCTTGATCATTTACAATAACAACAACAAATGTAAAGCTTCAATTGAACTCTTAGCTCTTGATCATTTACAATTCCAACAACAAATGTAAAGCTTCAATTGAACACTTAGCTCTTGATCGTTTACAATAACAACAACAAATGTAAAGCTTCAATTGAACACTTAGCTCTTGATCATTTACAATAACAACAACAAATGTAAAGCTTCAATTGAACACTTAGCTCTTGATCATTTACAATAACAACAACAAATGTAAAGCTTCAATTGAACTCTTAGCTCTTGATCATTTACAATAACAACAACAAATGTAAAGCTTCAATTGAACTCTTAGCTCTTGATCGTTTACAATAACAACAACAAATGTAAAGCTTCAATTGAACACTTAGCTCTTGATCGTTTACAATAACAACAACAAATGTAAAGCTTCAATTGAACACTTAGCTCTTGATCATTTACAATAACAACAACAAATGTAAAGCTTCAATTGAACACTTAGCTCTTGATCATTTACAATAACAACAACAAATGTAAAGCTTCAATTGAACTCTTAGCTCTTGATCGTTTACAATAACAACAACAAATGTAAAGCTTCAATTGAACTCTTAGCTCTTGATCATTTACAATAACAACAACAAATGTAAAGCTTCAATTGAACTCTTAGCTCTTGATCATTTACAATAACAACAACAAATGTAAAGCTTCAATTGAACTCTTAGCTCTTGATCATTTACAATAACAACAACAAATGTAAAGCTTCAATTGAACTCTCAGCTCTTGATCATTTACAATAACAACAACAAATGTAAAGCTTCAATTGAACACTTAGCTCTTGATCATTTACAATAACAACAACAAATGTAAAGCTTCAATTGAACTCTTAGCTCTTGATCATTTACAATAACAACAACAAATGTAAAGCTTCAATTGAACTCTTAGCTCTTGATCATTTACAATAACAACAACAAATGTAAAGCTTCAATTGAACACTTAGCTCTTGATCATTTACAATAACAACAACAAATGTAAAGCTTCAATTGAACTCTTAGCTCTTGATCGTTTACAATAACAACAACAAATGTAAAGCTTCAATTGAACTCTTAGCTCTTGATCATTTACAATAACAACAACAAATGTAAAGCTTCAATTGAACTCTTAGCTCTTGATCATTTACAATAACAACAACAAATGTAAAGCTTCAATTGAACTCTTAGCTCTTGATCATTTACAATAACAACAACAAATGTAAAGCTTCAATTGAACTCTTAGCTCTTGATCATTTACAATAACAACAACAAATGTAAAGCTTCAATTGAACTCTTAGCTCTTGATCATTTACAATAACAACAACAAATGTAAAGCTTCAATTGAACACTTAGCTCTTGATCATTTACAATAACAACAACAAATGTAAAGCTTCAATTGAACTCTTAGCTCTTGATCATTTACAATAACAACAACAAATGTAAAGCTTCAATTGAACTCTTAGCTCTTGATCATTTACAATTCCAACAACAAATGTAAAGCTTCAATTGAACTCTTAGCTCTTGATCATTTACAATAACAACAACAAATGTAAAGCTTCAATTGAACTCTCAGCTCTTGATCATTTACAATAACAACAACAAATGTAAAGCTTCAATTGAACTCTTAGCTCTTGATCATTTACAATAACAACAACAAATGTAAAGCTTCAATTGAACTCTTAGCTCTTGATCATTTACAATAACAACAACAAATGTAAAGCTTCAATTGAACTCTCAGCTCTTGATCATTTACAATAACAACAACAAATGTAAAGCTTCAATTGAACTCTTAGCTCTTGATCATTTACAATAACAACAACAAATGTAAAGCTTCAATTGAACTCTTAGCTCTTGATCATTTACAATAACAACAACAAATGTAAAGCTTCAATTGAACTCTTAGCTCTTGATCGTTTACAATAACAACAACAAATGTAAAGCTTCAATTGAACACTTAGCTCTTGATCGTTTACAATAACAACAACAAATGTAAAGCTTCAATTGAACACTTAGCTCTTGATCATTTACAATAACAACAACAAATGTAAAGCTTCAATTGAACACTTAGCTCTTGATCGTTTACAATAACAACAACAAATGTAAAGCTTCAATTGAACACTTAGCTCTTGATCATTTACAATAACAACAACAAATGTAAAGCTTCAATTGAACTCTCAGCTCTTGATCATTTACAATAACAACAACAAATGTAAAGCTTCAATTGAACTCTTAGCTCTTGATCATTTACAATAACAACAACAAATGTAAAGCTTCAATTGAACTCTTAGCTCTTGATCATTTACAATTCCAACAACAAATGTAAAGCTTCAATTGAACTCTTAGCTCTTGATCATTTACAATTCCAACAACAAATGTAAAGCTTCAATTGAACTCTTAGCTCTTGATCATTTACAATAACAACAACAAATGTAAAGCTTCAATTGAACTCTTAGCTCTCGATCATTTACAATAACAACAAAAAAATGTAAAGCTTCAATTGAACTCTCAGCTCTTGATCATTTACAATAACAACAACAAATGTAAAGCTTCAATTGAACTCTTAGCTCTTGATCGTTTACAATAACAACAACAAATGTAAAGCTTCAATTGAACACTTAGCTCTTGATCATTTACAATAACAACAACAAATGTAAAGCTTCAATTGAACTCTTAGCTCTTGATCGTTTACAATAACAACAACAAATGTAAAGCTTCAATTGAACACTTAGCTCTTGATCATTTACAATAACAACAACAAATGTAAAGCTTCAATTGAACTCTTAGCTCTTGATCGTTTACAATAACAACAACAAATGTAAAGCTTCAATTGAACTCTCAGCTCTTGATCATTTACAATAACAACAACAAATGTAAAGCTTCAATTGAACTCTTAGCTCTTGATCATTTACAATAACAACAACAAATGTAAAGCTTCAATTGAACACTTAGCTCTTGATCATTTACAATAACAACAACAAATGTAAAGCTTCAATTGAACTCTTAGCTCTTGATCATTTACAATAACAACAACAAATGTAAAGCTTCAATTGAACTCTCAGCTCTTGATCATTTACAATAACAACAACAAATGTAAAGCTTCAATTGAACTCTTAGCTCTTGATCATTTACAATTCCAACAACAAATGTAAAGCTTCAATTGAACACTTAGCTCTTGATCATTTACAATAACAACAACAAATGTAAAGCTTCAATTGAACTCTTAGCTCTTGATCATTTACAATAACAACAACAAATGTAAAGCTTCAATTGAACTCTCAGCTCTTGATCATTTACAATAACAACAACAAATGTAAAGCTTCAATTGAACTCTCAGCTCTTGATCATTTACAATAACAACAACGAATGTAAAGCTTCAATTGAACTCTTAGCTCTTGATCATTTACAATAACAACAACAAATGTAAAGCTTCAATTGAACACTTAGCTCTTGATCATTTACAATAACAACAACAAATGTAAAGCTTCAATTGAACTCTTAGCTCTTGATCATTTACAATAACAACAACGAATGTAAAGCTTCAATTGAACTCTTAGCTCTTGATCATTTACAATAACAACAACAAATGTAAAGCTTCAATTGAACACTTAGCTCTTGATCATTTACAATAACAACAACGAATGTAAAGCTTCAATTGAACTCTTAGCTCTTGATCATTTACAATAACAACAACAAATGTAAAGCTTCAATTGAACTCTCAGCTCTTGATCATTTACAATAACAACAACAAATGCAAAGCTTCAATTGAACTCTTAGCTCTTGATCATTTACAATAACAACAACAAATGCAAAGCTTCAATTGAACTCTTAGCTCTTGATCATTTACAATAACAACAACGAATGTAAAGCTTCAATTGAACACTTAGCTCTTGATCATTTACAATAACAACAACAAATGTAAAGCTTCAATTGAACTCTTAGCTCTTGATCATTTACAATAACAACAACGAATGTAAAGCTTCAATTGAACTCTTAGCTCTTGATCGTTTACAATAACAACAACGAATGTAAAGCTTCAATTGAACTCTCAGCTCTTGATCATTTACAATAACAACAACAAATGTAAAGCTTCAATTGAACTCTTAGCTCTTGATCATTTACAATAACAACAACGAATGTAAAGCTTCAATTGAACTCTTAGCTCTTGATCATTTACAATAACAACAACAAATGTAAAGCTTCAATTGAACTCTCAGCTCTTGATCATTTACAATAACAACAACAAATGTAAAGCTTCAATTGAACTCTTAGCTCTTGATCATTTACAATAACAACAACAAATGTAAAGCTTCAATTGAACTCTTAGCTCTTGATCATTTACAATAACAACAACAAATGTAAAGCTTCAATTGAACTCTCAGCTCTTGATCATTTACAATAACAACAACAAATGCAAAGCTTCAATTGAACTCTTAGCTCTTGATCATTTACAATTCCAACAACAAATGTAAAGCTTCAATTGAACACTTAGCTCTTGATCATTTACAATAACAACAACAAATGTAAAGCTTCAATTGAACTCTTAGCTCTTGATCATTTACAATAACAACAACAAATGTAAAGCTTCAATTGAACACTTAGCTCTTGATCATTTACAATAACAACAACAAATGTAAAGCTTCAATTGAACTCTTAGCTCTTGATCATTTACAATTCCAACAACAAATGTAAAGCTTCAATTGAACTCTTAGCTCTTGATCATTTACAATAACAACAACAAATGTAAAGCTTCAATTGAACTCTCAGCTCTTGATCATTTACAATAACAACAACAAATGTAAAGCTTCAATTGAACTCTCAGCTCTTGATCATTTACAATAACAACAACAAATGTAAAGCTTCAATTGAACTCTTAGCTCTTGATCATTTACAATAACAACAACAAATGTAAAGCTTCAATTGAACTCTTAGCTCTTGATCATTTACAATAACAACAACAAATGTAAAGCTTCAATTGAACTCTTAGCTCTTGATCATTTACAATAACAACAACAAATGTAAAGCTTCAATTGAACTCTCAGCTCTTGATCATTTACAATAACAACAACAAATGTAAAGCTTCAATTGAACTCTTAGCTCTTGATCATTTACAATAACAACAACAAATGTAAAGCTTCAATTGAACACTTAGCTCTTGATCATTTACAATTCCAACAAAAAATGTAAAGCTTCAATTGAACACTTAGCTCTTGATCATTTACAATAACAACAACAAATGCAAAGCTTCAATTGAACTCTTAGCTCTCGATCATTTACAATAACAACAAAAAAATGTAAAGCTTCAATTGAACTCTTAGCTCTTGATCATTTACAATAACAACAACAAATGTAAAGCTTCAATTGAACTCTTAGCTCTTGATCATTTACAATTCCAACAACAAATGTAAAGCTTCAATTGAACACTTAGCTCTTGATCATTTACAATAACAACAACAAATGTAAAGCTTCAATTGAACTCTTAGCTCTTGATCATTTACAATTCCAACAACAAATGTAAAGCTTCAATTGAACACTTAGCTCTTGATCATTTACAATAACAACAACAAATGTAAAGCTTCAATTGAACTCTTAGCTCTTGATCATTTACAATAACAACAACAAATGCAAAGCTTCAATTGAACTCTTAGCTCTTGATCATTTACAATAACAACAACAAATGTAAAGCTTCAATTGAACTCTTAGCTCTTGATCATTTACAATAACAACAACAAATGTAAAGCTTCAATTGAACTCTTAGCACTAATGATCATTTACAATAACAACAACAAATGTAAAGCTTCAATTGAACTCTTAGCTCTTGATCATTTACAATAACAACAACGAATGTAAAGCTTCAATTGAACTCTTAGCTCTTGATCATTTACAATAACAACAACAAATGTAAAGCTTCAATTGAACTCTTAGCACTAATGATCATTTACAATAACAACAACAAATGTAAAGCTTCAATCGAACACTTAGCACTAATGATCATTTACAATAACAACAACTAATGTAAAGCTTCAATTGAACACTTAGCTCTGAAGCACTTTTTAAATGCATCCAGAAATGTTCTTATCTCAGTCCTGAGCCAGCTCAAAGACAGGGAGAAGTTCTGCTGGCAGAGGTCACAAGGTGAAATCCTTCTCTTCAGCTGAGGCTCTGATGACCTGGGGCTCCAGGGAAAGCCTGTGGCAGGAAACAGAAAGCCAAGCAACAGGTGTCGGCAGATCGAAGCTATTTATAGCCAAGATCCTGGGCGTTGCAGGGCCTGTTCAATCCATGTGCTCAGTACAGTTACAGGTCACGTCTTAAACCAACTGAAGCAGCTGCACCTGTGCCCCCTGATCCTCAGATATCTAACAAGGTTTGGCAAGGCCCATACAAAAAAATAAACATTGGCAAAAGCAAATACATTAAAGAAAAAACAAACATTGGTCAAAGTACTTATTATAGGAACACTGCAATATGATTGACAAACATTGCAGGGGACTCTGTGGAGGGTGTGACAGGGGTTCCTGACAGCTGCAACCAACCCCCTTCTGAGCAACCTCCCTGTAGGTAAATAGAAGGCAGGGAAAAAGGATGTCCCATCTACGCCTAAGCTTTTCAGAGAGACCTTTAATCATGCCCTTTAAGGTTTTGTTGAATCTCTCAACTAAACCATTGCATTGTGTGTGATAGGGTGTGGTGAATTTGTAATTCACTCCACACTCCTTCCACATAGCAGTCAAGTAACTAGACATGATGTTTGCACCCCTGTCTGATACTAACTCCTAAGGGAAACCCACCCTTGAGAATTCTCCCAAGAGGGTTCTTGCCACCACAGGTGCTGTAGTGGTCCTAAGGGGTATAGCCTCTTGCTACCTAGTGGCATGGTCCACCACCACCAGGATAAACCTGTGCCCTGAGGCTGTCTGAGGATCCATGGGACCAACAATGTCAATCCCCCCCCTCTCAAAGGGAACACCCACCTCAGGTAGTGGTATCAGGGGGGGGGCGACAAAACTCCTTGGTGTCTTCGAGCATATGAGGCCAATGAAAGTGAGGGACAATGTAGATTTTCCACAGTCTGCTGTAAAGAAAATCTGGATTTTATTAAGGAGATGGAGGCAAAGATTATGCAATCTCCTTTTATTGCCAGCTCACACAGCAGCAACATTTAGTAAGAATTTAGAACTTTCAAAATATTCTGAACATCAATATAGTCTAGCAACAGGCAGCCATCTTCCTTCTTTTAGTCTGTGCTGCGAACGGTATAAACTTTAATTCAAACAAATTCATGATGAATAAATCCAGGAGAAGAAAGGTTCCATGACCAAATTGTGTTACTCTGAAAGAAAAAAATAATACGTTAGTGTACCCGGGCGGGTATTAGTGGTGGGATATTCTTAGCTTGTGTGTCCGTAATATAATCTAGATTTTATTTTCATCAGGCTGTGGAAAATCTACATTTTATGGCATGACACGGAGGCCAATATTATGCAAGTTCAAAGTGCATTCAATATATTATCAATTACATTTGGCATTGGTTTAAAATAGCAGATTTTAAACATGCTTTTGTTAGACCAGTTGGCTGCTCTTAAAATGTCCTGTAAACTCCCTCCCAAGGTGAAAGCTTTGGAGGCTGAAGCACCTCTAAGTGAATGAGCTACAAAAACAGAGGTGTCCACACCCCCTTCAATCATGACATCTTTCACTCCTCTAGCTAAGGTAGAGGGGGGAAAGGGCTTTGTGAGGTCTTTTATGAGATATATGAAGTTTTGTGACGTTGTTCCTCAAATTAAGGGTTCTCCTTTCATATTCTTTCAAACATTGCACCACACGCAGTCTAGGGTTTCCAGAGAAGTAAGGGTAGAAAATGGTTGAGGAGAGTGTCTTAGTTCTTCTTTTAATATAGAAGCAAAGTCCTACAGGTTGATACGCTCTACTGGTGCCATTTAAAGCTCTAATATCAGATGTACGTCTAAATGAAACGAGACATAGAAGGGTTGTGAGTTTATAAGAGAGTTTCTTACGTGATAAATAGTGATTATCACCCCAGTTTTCTAAAACTTGAAGGATCAGTTTAATATCCCAAAAAGAGGTGTATTTAGGTATTGGTGGTTTAAGAACCCTAATGCTTCTTATAATCTTCTTTGTCAGAACATTTTGACCGAATAAGTCCGTCAATCAAGAAATGACCGGCAGATATGGCTGATCTATAGATGTTCTATATACTCTTCTATAGGATAAACCAGATTCAAATAATTCTGTTAGGTAATCAATTACATAGACTACATCAGTTGAAATGGGATTGATATCCTGTTGAATACACCAGCAATTCCATTTATTCCATGCCAGTCTATATGCCTTTCTCGTCCCTCGGATATGAGTCTGAAAGCATCTGGCGAAAGGCCAGGGATTTCCCACTGTTTCCGGAAATCTTCCATGCCATCGGTCTGATGGAGCCTCCTTCTCTCAGAGGAGGTATTTCCCCTCGAGGGCCCAGGAGTGGGGCCTGGAAGTGGGGAATTAGTAAGGGGAAGTCTATTGACATTTCTAGAATTACAGGGAACCAGGCTTGAGATCTCCAGAGAGGAGTTACCACTAGTGCTGTTTCCTTGAATCTGCGTGTATGTAGGAGGAATCTCGGTATCATGATAAAAGGTGGGAAGGCATGTGGCCTCAGACCTCTCCAGTCTTGCAGAAAAGCATCCACCGCAGCTGCTTGAGGGTCTGATTTCCAGCTGAAAAACGGAGTCAGTTGAGTATTCAGCCTGTCTGCAAAGAGGTCCATGTTGAAAGGCTCTCATATGTGATGGCTGTGTAGGTGTATCTCCCTGTTCAATCTCCAATTGCTGGAGTCTTTGAGATTTCTGGAGAACCAGTCGGCTACCCCATTGCTCAGACCGGGAATGTTTTGTGCTACAACTGAAATTCCTTTGCTTAAGCAGTAACCCCAAAAGTCCTTTGTTAGTTCTGCTAAGTCCGTAAGTTCCTTTGTCTGCAAAGAAGAGCCACAAGATTGCTGCCCACTGCTCCTCAGGGACCCTCTGTACTTAACAGGCCGTCTCCAGTGCAGTTATCCATTTGTGGATGTCATCCCCACTCTGATAGGGAGGGACCCTCTTGTTCAGGTTACTATGGTCATGAGTGTGTTCTCTAACTCTAGGGACACTCTAGCTGCCACCACGGGACTCTAGTCTTAACTTTTCAGAAGCTCTCTGGAGCTCCAGGGCTTCCTTATCTAAAGCCAACTGTTCTTTCCTGATTCTGAGTTTTTCTTCCTCAAATGCAAGAAGTCTGCATTTTTTATCATGGGAGGAATCTATTTTTTGGGGGGGGACATTTATAAAGCGCGTGCTCACCCGAAGGCATCCCAGGGTATCTCCTGTAGGAGGCTGAGGTCCTATGAGAGACAGAGGTCCTTACAGATGAACTAGAATGGTTACATTCCTGAGAAGGAGATCTAGACCTTCTAGGTACACTGCTAACTCTTCCTGGAGTGGTGAAGAGAAGGCCACTGGGGCTCTCGTCTTCATTCCCAGGGAGAATTGGATTGTCCAGGTTAGAATCATCATGTTCTTCCTGGTTAGCATCAAGGTCTAGCTCCTGGAGGTTCTCACCCCCTTGCCTTTCCTCTTCTGCTGCCCCACCCCTCCTGCCTGTCTCATCAGACCCTGGGGTCTTTCTGAGGGCATCTAAATGCAATACCTCTATGAAGCGTTGGGCCATAGGGTTTTTTCCTGTCTTCAGTTTCCTAGATGCACACATGTTCCTCAATTCTTGGAATGGGACATGGTCATACTTAGTTACTCTGGGGTCACTGGCCCCATCCCTTGAAGACATACTAGTGTGATGTGGTGTCTGCACCTATCTACTCTAGTGTTACTACTAAACTCTCTCTTGAGTTGGAGAAGGGTGTGCTAGACCCTTGACACCAAACTCTAGGTTCAGTAGAACGTACGGTATTCTATTCTTGATTTATATGTACCTATGTACCTATAGTGGTTTTCAATTAGTCACTCAATGAGATTATCTGGTAAAGCAAAAGCAGGCTGGAATCCAACCGCTGCACACCATTGTGAGAAGTTGGCCTGGCATATGCTGTCCACTATTCCAGTGGGGACCTTGCACCAGTCCAAATGACCCACATTGATGGTAGGTTAAATACAACCTTTATAGAAAGCTATCCTAGTGGTAGCTGTGGAGAGCAGCCTTCAGGCTAAGTCTTGAAGGAGTGTAAAGCAGCTTGGTTTACAAGATTATAACCTCTTGAATGTCTAAATGAAAGGAGAACCACACAAGGTATATCTATATGGTCATGTGAGCAAGGCTCGGACGAGCCGAAACGTTATGGCAACATACTGCGCAAAATAAAATAAGTTGCACCTACCTTTTGGTCCATGTCCGTATATGCTGTGGAAGTGGCGAGGACTTTGCTGCTGCTCATCTGCTGATGTTATAATATATAAATATATGTATTTATTACTAAACACTCTCTAGTAATCTCTATATGAGATTACAGAGCCAGGTACACAATATAAACACAATAGAATTTAAGTGAATAGCACAATATACAATGGGCCCCAGGGGGAGCCCAAACCATATATTAGGAAAGAAGTATAAGAACCACGACTTAACTAGACACGAGGCCTGGAGCCTGTAGAATCGCCGGGCCCTCAAGGAACCACACAAGGTAGTGACACAGGAGACCCACGGGGGACGAGTGCAGTGTGAGAACACAGTCGCGAGCGCCGTTAGCTTCTATGGGGAAAGTCACATTTGGAATTTTAAAGTTTAAGGACACATTGGAGAGAACTTTGAGCAAATCACTTTATACTTAGGGGGTTCAAGGGCCAACACCAACAGGAGCACTGGAGTACTCGAGTTACCTCACCCAGGGAAGCCGGGTGCATAGGTGTCAAATGGTGTCGGGAATCATTGTCATTTTCAAGGGCGACCTGCTCCAAAGTGCTGCTGCCGTGGAGAAGAAAAGTGTCTGGTGTGATCCAAGCCTGGATCGGAGATGTGAAGAACCTGAAAGCAGAGGGGACAGAGTCTGGGTCACTTGCCAGTGACCAGGGACACGGTAGATGAATGTCCATCGATGTCGGGTGCTTCAGGTACAAAAAGGTGATGCTTGACTCTGCAGCCACGAGGTTCAGGAGGTGTCAACGATGACCAGGAGCTGGATTCCAGCTGTCCCACAAAGGATGTGGAGTGCTGCGGCGTTGGTGCTCGGATTGAACTCAACAAGCCTTGGCAACAGCAACCCACGCAGAAGGAGAAAAGATGCTTCGGAGAGGACCAGCAGGGTCCTAGGGACTCACCAAGTGATGGAGAGTCAGGACACATCTGGAGAAACCAGAGAAGCCCAAGGAAACTTAAATTTGCCTTCTCAGGGACCCACAGGTTAACGGACCAGGGATCGCGAAGGTACCTCAAGCGTAAACACAAAGGTCCGGCTCACGGAACACTCGTAGAGTGTAGGACGGCACTCTTCGGTGGAATTGCTGCTCAGAGTCTGGGCTGCAAGTAACCCAATGCACATCTTCAAGGATCACCAAGAAGCATATGCACTTGCAAATGTACACAGCATCCAGGGGTTCCGGCTCCATGGTCCCCATGAGGGCTACGGATCTCCGCTTTGCTGGGAGCTCGTGTCAGCCTCTGTGAAGTCTGGGTACCCACCTCCTGTGTTGCCAGTGTAGGTCTCTCAGGTGCAGGGTGATGTGGCTGCGGCGGGGGACGTTGACGATCAGTTGGGAGGAGTATATGGCCTCGGCTGCATGACTAACAACCCTGGAGGAGAGATTTCAAAGGCTGCAGAGTGGCTCTGCTCATGCAGGGGCACCCTCTCACACAAAACCCAGCACCCTGCCTTCAGGATTGATAAGGCCTGCCATAGGGGTGACTGATAGGTTCACATGTGTAGTGATAAGGTAGATATAGGAAACCTATATCTGAGTACGGGCTGCATGCACCACATTACACAGACTGCTGTATCAGACCTGTTGTGTCATTTTGCATGGTCTCCCAGGGGTGGCATAATACATGCTGCAGCCCCTGAGAGGCCTCTGTGGTACCTATGCCCTGGGTATATAGGACACCATATACAAGTGACTTTTAAGGGTACCCCCAAATTCAATCTGTGGTGTGCCTAAAGTACATGAAAGCATTTTAGAGCAGAAGCAGCTAGGCTGGGGTACTGGATAGACTCCCCACACAGTGGAGAGTCAGGGCACGTCTGGAGCAACCAGGAAAGCCCATTGAAAGTCAACGGACAAGGGATCGCAAAGGGACCCAGAGAGGAATCACTAAATACCAGCCCAAGGGAGTGTAGGCCTCTAATCTTCGGTGGAATCACAGCTCGGGGTCCAAAGCACAGCCTCAGGGGTCACCAAAAAGCATATGCTGCTGCAAATGGTCGTGGTGTCCAGGGGTTTGGGTTGCACCGTCTCCACGAGTGCTTTGGATATCAGGTTGGTTTGCAGAGAGCATGGATCGGCCTTGGGTCAGCTTGGAAACCCACCTCCTGTTTTGCAAAATTGTCGGAGTCCTTCGGGAGCTGCGTTGATGCAAACCGTACAGATGCATCTTTGGTGCCTGCCTTGCAGGGGAGTAACTCCTTTACCCCAAGGGTGATTCTTCGTTCATCCAACGTCGTGTAGATAGTAGAATTTCTGGGATTCAGTAGCAGAGTTTTGCACAGGTAAATTTAAAGTCCTGTAGCCAGGGGTTCCTACTTTATACCCAAAGAAGGGGTCTTACAAACTCTGGGGGCCCACCTTTGGGAGGGTCAGGACAGAGGGGTGGCTACACCCATATCCTTTGTCCAGTTTCGCGCCAGAGCAGGGGCTGGTAGCCCTGGCAACTGGTTTGAGCTGGACAATGCACAGGGACACCAAATGTGCCCCCAGTGCAGTCTTCAAAGCACTCTCAGAGTGCACCCACCCAGCCCCAAGACACTAAAGCCTGTCTGGGAGGTGGTAAAACCTCCCTGTGACAGGAAACTTATTGTCCAGGCCTCCCCTGCCGGAGTTTCGTCCAGCAGCAGGAGGGCAGACTTGTGTCTGTGGCTGGCAGCATCCATTTTGTGATGCCAGGGTTTGCAAAGCTGGTACCGTTTTTTTCCAGTGCTGTCATATTTCTCCCTCTAGTAGGGTTGAATCATACCCCCGTTGCCAGGACTGGTGGGAAGGTATGATTCCAAGGTGTTTGACACAAAACACAAAATGTTTAAATGCAGCCGTTTTAGAGTTAGCATTTACTGCCAGGTTATAATGCACTTAAGAGTATATGGTTGGCTGCATCACAAACAACTGCGGAATAAACGTTCCAAAAGCTGCAGAGGGGCTCTGCTCATGCATAGGCACCCTCTCACATAAAACCAGCACCCTACCTTCAGGTTTGATAAGGCCTGCCATAGGGGTGACTGATAAGTTTATATGTGCAGTGATATGGATAGATATAGTGATATATGCATACACCACCTTACCCGGGCTGATGTAGCAGTCCTGTTGTGTAATTTTGGATGGCTTCCCAGGGTTGGCATAATACATGCTTCAGCCCCTGGTAGGCCTCTGGGGTACTTATGCCCTGGGGACATATGCTACCATATACTAGGGACTTATAAGGGTACCCCAGTATCCGATCTGGAGTTTACCTAAAGTACCTGGAATCAATTTAAAGGGGAAAGCAGATAGGCTGGGGTCCTGAATCGCAGGATCCCAGCCAAACTAAGTCGAAAACCAGCAAAACACCAGGAAAAAAAGTGGGGGCAACCATGCAGTCAGATTCAACCTTCCTACAGGCTCTATAAAGATTGTTGCTTTCAGGGGCACATCCGTACGTCCTAATAGCTGTCTCCACCCTTCACTGCCAGGGTTTATGTGCCAGTCAGGAAAAGTCAACATCAATTCTGGTTAAAACCCCTCCATAGAGTCTGTAGTGAGCAAAGCCCTACCGTGGTCAGCTGTCAATAGGGTGCAGCAATTGCAACCCAGCTGTCCAGGTGCTGATGGCCACAGGTCAAAAGGTTATGAATTCACTGACCTTGTTAGCGTGCATTTCTCCCCTGACGTGCAGCTCCATCTAATAGTGGTCTGCCCTCCTGTACCCAGGTCCTGAGTTCGAGCCCGTCCTCCACCCGACAGGCTCCTTACTGCTCCTCATCTCCGGTGGTCCAGGGGTGAGTTTTGTCTGTCTTTCTGTTCTCTGTATTTCTTTCTGTTTCCTGTATTTGTTTGTATTTCTCTTTCTGTGCTATTTCTCTTGCTTTTTTGCTTCTTCGCCGTTCTCTCTACCCCTTCACGCTTCCCACCCTCGCTGCTGCCTGCCCCAGTGCCCAGCCCCCTCTCAGAGCAGCTTCCCACCTCTTCAACACTGATTAATGGCAGCCGCTGCATGGTGAAGGAGCAACCTCACTGACCTTGTCAGTGTGCTATGCTCCCCTCCGCTCAGCTCCACCAAATAGTGCCCAGGTCCTGAGTTCGAGGCCCTCCTTCACCCACCTGTGCCTCTTCCCTGGTGGTCCAGTGGTGAGTATTGTCTGTCTTTCTGTTCTCTGTATTTCTTTCTGTTTCTTGTATTTTTTGTATTTCTCTACTGTATTTCACTTTCTGTGCTATATCTCTTGTTGTATCGCTCCTTCTGTTCCCTTTTGCGTCTGTGTACATCTCTGCACCACCTTCGCACTTCCTGCCCTTGCCACTGCCTTCCCCTGTGGCCCTACCCCCTCCAAGCACAGCTTCCAGCCTCCCAGCTGACCAGCACCGCCCCACCACTACTAAATGGAGGAGCTTGTCAGCTTGTGTTGGTCCCCCGCTGTGCAGCTCTGCCTAATAGTGATCTGCCCTCCTGTGCCGAGGCCATGAGTTCAGGGCCCCCCTTCGTCAAAGGCTACTGCCTGCACCTCATCACTGGTGGTGCAATGGTGAGCATTGTCTATCTGTCTTTCTGTTTCCTGTACTTTTGGTATTTCTCTAATGCATTTCTCTTTCTGTGCTATTTCTCTTGTTTTAACTCCGTTTCTGAGCCCTTTTCCTTCTGCTCCATTCTCTCGGCCTCCTTTGCACTTTGCCCCTTCCCACTTCCGGCCCTTTCCATTGTCTGCCCCTGTGGCCCAACCCCTCCCAGCATGGCTGTCCGCCTCCCAGCTGACCAACACCTTCCACCTCTCTTCCACTGCTTAATGGCAGCTGTGCCAAAGGCAAGCCCACCTGTTCCTCTCTGCTTATAGACCACACCCACCGCAAGTGTCAGAACACCAAATGCGATCTCCCCAGGAACAGACGCTAGTCCCCAACACCCCTGACCAAACACAAGAGACAGTGGTTGAAACACTTGTCTCCCGAATTCAACCAGAAGGGAAAGGGGAAGTGGAAGACAAACAAGAGAGACTTCACTGGTGATTGTACCGGCCAGGACTCTTCTTTCTTCTACTATTTTTCCTGGATGTACCTGTAACAATGACAACAATGTAAATTCTATTCTACACTAATATGCTCTGACACTATTATTATTCTCTAGATATTACTCTCATTACCTTTTTCACCAATGACTTTGCCCCTCTCTAACGTTTGCCTGAGCTGATTTTTGATCAGTTGAAAAGAGCTTCAGTCCCCGCTCAAGAACTGAAGATGAATTGAAAATAAATGTTCTTTCAATCTTACATGAAATGTAGTCTTTGAGCAGTTGAAAACAATTCTTTCATGAACTAGATGTAGTCTCTAATTCGAACACACAAAGTCTCTTACGTGCTTCTGGGCTCTGGTCATTTTGGAAGCATACTCTTTGAACAGTCGCTAAACAGTCTTAGAAATAACGAGAAGCGCCTTTATATCAGTTTACACAGGATGGCTCCTCACCGAATGCTGGGTTGGCGCTGTATTCAACTAGTAACGGAATTCCTTACTTGGTTCTGAAGAATGGAAACCCTCTCTTCACAGAGGGCGTTCCTCTAGACGATTACGCATCTCTCATACTCAACTCCTTCTTCTCTAGGTCTTTTCAGATGAATTTCTCTGAAGACGAATGACTCTGAAGATGAATTCGTGAAAAAAACAAATTACCACACACTCTCGGTGGAAACACAAGAAAAAGCTCTCAATACTTTCCTAAGAAACTGCTGCTCTGAAACTCTGAAGAAGCGCACAAGCAATAGACACTCAAAACTCATGCGCGCTGAGGAAACGCTGCTCTCTCCATCGATCTTTTCCGTTGAAGTGCGCAGTTACCAGAGCGCACGTGCGCTGAATAGACGTTACTGGTCTCGCGCTCCAGAAGACTCGAGCGAGAACCTTCCTCTTCTCGCAATGGCATAGCGCGGGCAAATGAAGACAGACTCAAACCCCTGAG
This sequence comes from Lissotriton vulgaris, assembly GCF_964263255.1. Taxonomy (NCBI): domain Eukaryota; kingdom Metazoa; phylum Chordata; class Amphibia; order Caudata; family Salamandridae; genus Lissotriton; species Lissotriton vulgaris. The sequence goes on from NC_141685.1 coordinate 1,418,701, forward strand.
AATGGTCTTCCAGGTAGGAACTTGCCGCAACCAACGTGGATATTTATTGAATGACATCTTGTCTTTGGAAAATTGTTTCTTGACCTTGCCGAATGTAGGACTAAGCACTGGGGTCATGACAGCAAGGGATCCTGGTTCTTGTGGCCCCCTATGAAACAGCACCCTCCATGCACCCAACCCTGGACACCCACCGCCTGCTCCCATCTCACATCTCCGAAGGAAACCCAAGCCTATTCACCTGCCACAACTGTGCCTTCTACTACCTTCGCACAGCAGACACACCTACGGCACGACTATCGAGAACCAGACCCGACTACCTCAGCTGCATCCTACTCAACACTTGCTCCCTCAGAAGACACGCAATAGAGATCTGGTACCTACTCAAATCCATTCATTCCAACATCGCCGTCTTCATGGTAACATAGATGAACCCAACCTCAGCCAAAGACAATTGAACCTCCATTTCCGATAGCTACAAAATCATCTACAATGACAGCACCCACCGGGTGGGAGGAGGCATTGCCATCGTACACAAAAACATCCTCTGCCTCACAACCAGCTCTGACGACCACTCACCTGACCTGGAACACCTCCATTTCCAGATCCAGAACCACCCTCCGTGGCTCCCTCGACTATAGACCCCACCTGCCCCCTTCTGCAAAGCCATAGCCGCCTTCATCGCTCCCCACGCTCTCGCCTCAACAGACTACATTCTCCTCGGTGACCTCAATTTCCACCTCAACCACCTACTCAACCACAACACCTCTTCCTACTGGAGAACATCACCACCATTGGACTCAAGCAACTGGTCACCTGTGCAACCCACTTACCAGGACACACGCTCTACTCTATCTTCTCCGTAAGCACCAACATCTCCGTCAGCCACACATCCGAGCTACATTGGACCAACCACCACAGCATCCACTTCTCCTTTGCAAAACCCACCATACACCACCATGCAGACTGCCATTCTCACAGAAGCTGGAGCAAAGTCACAAAAGACCAGTCCACCACCTCCCTCAGCAAAACCCTACCACCAATACCATGGATGCCAATGCCTCAGCATGTAACCTCCACTGTTCAATCTCCAACTGCACTGACACACTGTCTCCCCTCAGAAAACCCTTAGGCATGCAGCCCTCCAATAAAGCCAGCTGGTTCTCTCCTGCCCTCCAAAAATCCAGGCATGCCTACAGATGGCTCAAGAAAAAATGGAGGAGCAGCAAGATCCTGGCAGACCACGCAGCCTTCAAACCACCGTCACTGCACAACACCACCTATCAGCACAACAAAGAAAACCTCTATACAGGAACGCATCAAAGCCAATGCACATAACAACAAAGAACTCTTTGCCGTGGTCAAAGAATTCGACAAACCCAACACAGAGACAACAGACATTCCCCACTCTGAAGACCTCTGTGGCAACCTTGCCACCATCTTCCACTGCTAGATCAAGGAGGTCTACAACAGCTTTGCAACCCAAGACCACCCCGTAAACATTGCATCTAATATCTTCAGACCCCAGCAGACCCTGTCCATCTGGGCCACCCTCACCTCTGACGATACCCTCGGGATCATGAAGAGCATCCACAATGAAGCTCCCTTGGATCCCTGCCCTCACCACTTCTTTAACAGAGTCGGCACCTCCATCGGCCCGGAACTCTGCTACACCATCAACAGCTCAATCGAGTCCACCATGTTCCCCGAAGACTGGAAACACGCAGCGATCAACCCCCTGCTGAAGAAACCCTCTGCAGACCCGACGGACCTCAAGAACTACAGACCTAACTCTCTGCTTCCCTTCCCAGCCAAAGTCATTGTGAGGGCCATCAACACCCAACTCTCCGAGTTCATAGAAATGAACCAGTCCTAGACTTCTCCCAGTCGGCTAGAGAAGCAGCCACAGCACCGAGACCGCTCTCCTTGCCACTACAGATGACATACACACACTCCTCAACCGAGGAAAAACAGCAGTTCTCATCCTACTGTATCTCTCAGCAGCCTCCGACTCCGTCTCCCATCACACCCACCTCACAAGAGTCCACGACGCAGACATCCTCAACAAGACCCAAGAATGGATCCGCTCTTTCCTCACTGACAAAACACAGAGACTCAGACTTTCGCCATTCTACTCAGAACCCACAAAGATATGCTGCATAGTGCCCCAGGGATCCCCCTAAGCCTCATCCTCTTCAGCATCTACATGGCTTCGGTTGCAGCCATCGTCAGAAGCCAGAGACTCAATATCATCTCCTATGCAGATGACAACCTGATGATTCTCTCCCTCAGACAAGTCCACAGCCGCCTAGATCAACTTCTACAATGGTCTGAAGGCATTCGCCATCTAGATGAAGGACAGCTGCCTCAAGCTCAACTCAGACAAGACTGAAGTCCTGATCCTGGACTCCAAGCCCTGTGCTTGGAACAACTCGTGGTGGCCCACGGCACTCGGACCCCACCACACACCCATGGACCATGCATGCAACCTTGGCATCATCCAGGACTCCTCACTCTCTATGAATCAATGACTCGTGGTGGCCTACGGCACTCGGAACCGACCACACACCCATGGACCATGCATGCAACCTTGGCATTATCCAGGACTCCTCACTCTCTGTGAATCAAAGACTCGTGGTGGCCCACGGCACTCGGAACCCACCGCACACCCATGGGCCGTGCATGCAACCTTGGCATCATCCAGGACTCCTCACTCTCTATGAATCAATGACTCGTGGTGGCCCACGGCACTCGGAACTCACCACACACCCATGGACCCTCACCACCCCTTGTTGTAAATATTTTTGTCCACCCTAAGCGTGGAAGGGTATTCTCAGATGTGAGACCCTTGCTCATTGCACCATCAGGATTCAAGCAAACCGGGCCGAAGACGGCTGTAATGCCAGAAACCGGTCCCCGGGAGCTTGTTTCCTTCCCAGTGTAAGAATTGGCTTTTGTAGTTTGGTTTGCCCTGTTCCCATCATGCACTGGGACAGGAACAGACTAATTTGCATACAGCCAGGTTCTGAAACTGGTATGGTGCAGTGAGCTAAAAAACGGTGTTGGATCTAGCCCTGATCTCTTGACTGGGTGAGAGCTTTCTGCTTAATTCAGAGACTCTGTCCCTCACCACCCCTTGTTGTAAATATTTTTGTCCACCCTAAGCGTGGAAGGGTATTCTCAGATGTGAGACCCTTGCTCATTGCACCATCAGGATTCAAGCAAACCGGGCCGAAGACGGCTGTAATGCCAGAAACCGGTCCCCGGGAGCTTGTTTCCTTCCCAGTGTAAGAATTGGCTTTTGTAGTTTGGTTTGCCCTGTTCCCATCATGCACTGGGACAGGAACAGACTAATTTGCATACAGCCAGGTTCTGAAACTGGGATGGTGCAGTGAGCTAAAAAACGGTGTTGGATCTAGCCCTGATCTCTTGACTGGGTGAGAGCTTTCTGCTTAATTCAGAGACTCTGTCCCTCACCACCCCTTGTTGTAAATATTTTTGTCCACCCTAAGCGTGGAAGGGTATTCTCAGATGTGAGACCCTTGCTCATTGCACCATCAGGATTCAAGCAAACCGGGCCGAAGACGGCTGTAATGCCAGAAACCGGTCCCCGGGAGCTTGTTTCCTTCCCAGTGTAAGAATTGGCTTTTGTAGTTTGGTTTGCCCTGTTCCCATCATGCACTGGGACAGGAACAGACTAATTTGCATACAGCCAGGTTCTGAAACTGGTATGGTGCAGTGAGCTAAAAAACGGTGTTGGATCTAGCCCTGATCTCTTGACTGGGTGAGAGCTTTCTGCTTAATTCAGAGACTCTGTCCCTCACCACCCCTTGTTGTAAATATTTTTGTCCACCCTAAGCGTGGAAGGGTATTCTCAGATGTGAGACCCTTGCTCATTGCACCATCAGGATTCAAGCAAACCGGGCCGAAGACGGCTGTAATGCCAGAAACCGGTCCCCGGGAGCTTGTTTCCTTCCCAGTGTAAGAATTGGCTTTTGTAGTTTGGTTTGCCCTGTTCCCATCATGCACTGGGACAGGAACAGACTAATTTGCATACAGCCAGGTTCTGAAACTGGTATGGTGCAGTGAGCTAAAAAACGGTGTTGGATCTAGCCCTGATCTCTTGACTGGGTGAGAGCTTTCTGCTTAATTCAGAGACTCTGTCCCTCACCACCCCTTGTTGTAAATATTTTTGTCCACCCTAAGCGTGGAAGGGTATTCTCAGATGTGAGACCCTTGCTCATTGCACCATCAGGATTCAAGCAAACCGGGCCGAAGACGGCTGTAATGCCAGAAACCGGTCCCCGGGAGCTTGTTTCCTTCCCAGTGTAAGAATTGGCTTTTGTAGTTTGGTTTGCCCTGTTCCCATCATGCACTGGGACAGGAACAGACTAATTTGCATACAGCCAGGTTCTGAAACTGGGATGGTGCAGTGAGCTAAAAAACGGTGTTGGATCTAGCCCTGATCTCTTGACTGGGTGAGAGCTTTCTGCTTAATTCAGAGACTCTGTCCCTCACCACCCCTTGTTGTAAATATTTTTGTCCACCCTAAGCGTGGAAGGGTATTCTCAGATGTGAGACCCTTGCTCATTGCACCATCAGGATTCAAGCAAACCGGGCCGAAGACGGCTGTAATGCCAGAAACCGGTCCCCGGGAGCTTGTTTCCTTCCCAGTGTAAGAATTGGCTTTTGTAGTTTGGTTTGCCCTGTTCCCATCATGCACTGGGACAGGAACAGACTAATTTGCATACAGCCAGGTTCTGAAACTGGGATGGTGCAGTGAGCTAAAAAACGGTGTTGGATCTAGCCCTGATCTCTTGACTGGGTGAGAGCTTTCTGCTTAATTCAGAGACTCTGTCCCTCACCACCCCTTGTTGTAAATATTTTTGTCCACCCTAAGCGTGGAAGGGTATTCTCAGATGTGAGACCCTTGCTCATTGCATCATCAGGATTCAAGCAAACCGGGCCGAAGACTGCTGTAATGCCAGAAACCGGTCCCCGGGAGCTTGTTTCCTTCCCAGTGTAAGAATTGGCTTTTGTAGTTTGGTTTGCCCTGTTCCCATCATGCACTGGGACAGGAACAGACTAATTTGCATACAGCCAGGTTCTGAAACTGGGATGGTGCAGTGAGCTAAAAAACGGTGTTGGATCTAGCCCTGATCTCTTGACTGGGTGAGAGCTTTCTGCTTAATTCAGAGACTCTGTCCCTCACCACCCCTTGTTGTAAATATTTTTGTCCACCCTAAGCGTGGAAGGGTATTCTCAGATGTGAGACCCTTGCTCATTGCACCATCAGGATTCAAGCAAACCGGGCCGAAGACGGCTGTAATGCCAGAAACCGGTCCCCGGGAGCTTGTTTCCTTCCCAGTGTAAGAATTGGCTTTTGTAGTTTGGTTTGCCCTGTTCCCATCATGCACTGGGACAGGAACAGGCTAATTTGCATACAGCCAGGTTCTGAAACTGGGATGGTGCAGTGAGCTAAAAAACGGTGTTGGATCTAGCCCTGATCTCTTGACTGGGTGAGAGCTTTCTGCTTAATTCAGAGACTCTGTCCCTCACCACCCCTTGTTGTAAATATTTTTGTCCACCCTAAGCGTGGAAGGGTATTCTCAGATGTGAGACCCTTGCTCATTGCACCATCAGGATTCAAGCAAACCGGGCCGAAGACGGCTGTAATGCCAGAAACCGGTCCCCGGGAGCTTGTTTCCTTCCCAGTGTAAGAATTGGCTTTTGTAGTTTGGTTTGCCCTGTTCCCATCATGCACTGGGACAGGAACAGACTAATTTGCATACAGCCAGGTTCTGAAACTGGGATGGTGCAGTGAGCTAAAAAACGGTGTTGGATCTAGCCCTGATCTCTTGACTGGGTGAGAGCTTTCTGCTTAATTCAGAGACTCTGTCCCTCACCACCCCTTGTTGTAAATATTTTTGTCCACCCTAAGCGTGGAAGGGTATTCTCAGATGTGAGACCCTTGCTCATTGCATCATCAGGATTCAAGCAAACCGGGCCGAAGACTGCTGTAATGCCAGAAACCGGTCCCCGGGAGCTTGTTTCCTTCCCAGTGTAAGAATTGGCTTTTGTAGTTTGGTTTGCCCTGTTCCCATCATGCACTGGGACAGGAACAGACTAATTTGCATACAGCCAGGTTCTGAAACTGGGATGGTGCAGTGAGCTAAAAAACGGTGTTGGATCTAGCCCTGATCTCTTGACTGGGTGAGAGCTTTCTGCTTAATTCAGAGACTCTGTCCCTCACCACCCCTTGTTGTAAATATCGTGGTGGCCCACGGCACTCGGAACCTACCACACACCCATGGACCATGCAAACAACCTTGGCATCATCCAGGACTCCTCACTCTGTGAATCAATGACTCGTGGTGGCCCACGGCACTCGGAACCCACCGCACACCCATGGACCATGCAAGCAACCTTGGCATCATCCCAGACTCCTCACTCTCTGTGAATCAATGACTCGTGGTGGCCCACGGCACTCGGATCTCACCACACACCCATGGACCATGCATGCAACCTTGACATCATCCAGGACTCCTCACTCTATGAATCAATGACTCGTGGTGGCTCACGGCACTCAGAACCCACCACACACCCATAGGCCATGCATGCAACCTTGGCATCATCCAGGACTCCTCACTCTCTATGAATCAATGACTCGTGGTGGCCCACAGCACTCGGAACCCACCACATACCCATGGACCATGCATGCAACCTTGGCATCATCCAGGACTCCTCGCTCTCTGTGAATCAATGACTCGTGGTGGCCCACGGCACTCGGAACCCACCACACACCCATGGACCATGCATGCAACCTTGGCATCATCCAGGACTCCTCACTCTCTATGAATCAATGACTCGTGGTGGCCCAGGGCACTCGGAACCCACCACAGACCCATAGACCATGCATGCAACCTTGGCATCATCCAGGACTCCTCACTCTCTATGAATCAATGACTCGTGGTGGCCCACGGCACTCGTAACCCACCACACACCCATGGACCATGCATGCAACCTTGGCATCATCCAGGACTCCTCACTCTCTATGTATCAATGACTCGTGGTGGCCCACGGCATTCGGAACCCAAGACACACCCATGGACCATGCATGCAACCTTAGCATCATCCAGGACTCCTCACTCTATGAATCAATGACTCGTGGTGGCCCACGGCACTCGGAACCCACCACACACCCATGGACCATGCATGCAACCTTGGCATCATCCAGGACTCCTCACGCTCTATGAATCAATAACTCGTGGTGGCCACGGCACTCGGAACCCACCACACACCAATGGACCATGCATGCAACCTTGGCATCATCCAGGACTCCTCACTCTCTATGAATCAATGACTCGTGGTGGCCCACGGCACTCGGAACCCACCACACACCCATGGACCATGCATGCAACCTTGGCATCATCCTGGACTCCTCACTCTCTATGAATCAATGACTCGTGGTGGCCCACGGCACTCGGAACCCACCACACACCCATGGACCATGCATGCAACCTAGGCATCATCCTGGACTCCTCACTCTATGAATCAATGACTCGTGGTGGCCCACGGCACTCGGAACCCACCACACACCCATGGACCATGCTTGCAACCTTGGCATCATCCAGGACTCCTCACTCTATGAATCAATGACTCGTGGTGGCCCATGGCACTCGGAACCCCCCACATACCCATGGACCATGCATGCAACCTTGGCATCATCCAGGACTCCTCACTCTCTGTGAATCAATGACTCGTGATGGCCCACGGCACTCGGAACCCACCACACACCCATGGACCATGCATGCAACCTTGGCATCATCCAGGACTCCTCACTCTCTATGAATCAATGACTCGTGGTGGCCCACGGCACTCGGAACCCACCACACACCCATGGACCATGCATGCAACCTTGGCATCATCCAGGACTCCTCACTCTCTATGAATCAATGACTCGTGTTGGCCCGCGGCACTCGGAACCCACCACACACCCATGGGCCATGCATGCAACCTTGGCATCATCCAGGACTCCTCCCTCTGTGAATCAATGACTTGTGGTGGCCCACGGCACTCGGAACCCACCACACACCCATGGGCCATGCATGCAACCTTGGCATCATCCAGGACTCCTCACTCTCTATGAATCAATGACTCGTGGTGGCCCACGGCACTCGGAACCCAAAACACACCCATGGGCCATGCATTCAACCTTGGCATCATCCAGGACTCCTCACTCTGTGAATCAATGACTCGTGGTGGCCCACGGCACTCGGAACCCAAAACACACCCATGGGCCATGCATTCAACCGTGGTATCATCCAGGACTCCTCACTCTCTGTGAATCAATGACTCGTGGTGGCCCACGGCACTCGGAACCCACCCCACACCCATGGACCATGCATGCAACCCTGGCATCATCCAGGACTCCTCACTCTGTGAATCAATGACTCATGGTGGCCCACGGTACTCGGAACCCACCACACACCCATGGGCCGTGCATGCAACCGTGGCATCATCCAGGACTCCTCACGATCTATGAATCAATGACTCGTGGTGTCCCACGGCATGGGAACCCACCACACACCCATGGACCATGCATGCAACCTTGGCATCATCCAGGACTCCTCACTCTCTATTAATCAATGACTCGTGGTGGCCCACGGCACTCGGAACCCACCACACACCCATGGACCATGCATGCAACCTTGGCATCATCCTGGACTCCTCACTCTGTGAATCAACGACTCATGGTGGCCCACGGCACTCGGAACCCACCACTCACCCATAGACCATGCATGCAACCTTGGCATCATCCAGGACTCCTCACTCTATGAATCAATGACTCATGGTGGCCCACGGCACTCGGAACCCACCACACACACATGGACCATGCATGCAACCTTGGCATCATCCAGGACTCCTCGCTCTATGAATCAATGACTCCTGGTGGCCCACAGCACTCGGAACCCACCACACACCCATGGACCATGCATGCAGCCTTGGCATCATCCAGGACTCCTCACTCTATGAATCAATGACTCGTGGTGGCCCACGGCACTCGGAACCCACCACACACCCATGGACCATGCATGCAACCTTGGCATCATCCAGGACTCCTCACTCTCTATGAATCAATGACTCGTGGTGGCCCACGGCACTCGGAACCCACCACACAGCCATGGACCATGCATGCAACCTTGGCATCATCCAGGACTCCTCACTCTATGAATCAATGACTCGTGGTGGCCCACGGCACTCGGAACCCACCACACACCCATGGACCATGCATGCAACCTTGGCATCATCCAGGACTCCTCACTCTCTATGAATCAATGACTCGTGGTGGCCCACGGCACTCGGAACCCACCACACACCCATGGACCATGCATGCAACCTTGGCATCATCCTGGACTCCTCACTCTATGAATCAATGACTCGTGGTGGCCCACGGCACTCGGAACCCACCACACACCCATGGACCATGCATGCGACCTTGGCATCATCCAGGACTCCTCACTCTCTATGAATCAATGACTCGTGGTGGCCCTTGGCACTCGGAACCCACCACACACCCATGGGCCATGCATGCAACCTTGGCATCATCCTGGACTCCTCACTCTCTGTGAATCAATGACTCGTGGTGGCCCAGGGCACTCGGAACGCACCACACACCCATGGGCCATGCATGCAACCTTGGCATCATCCAGGTCTCCTCACTCTCTATGGATCAATGACTCGTGGTGGCCCACGGCACTCGGAACCCACCACACACCCATGGACCATGCATGCAACCTTGGCATCATCCAGGACTCCTCACTCTCTGTGAATCAATGACTCGTGGTGGCCCACGGCACTCGGAACCCACCACACACCCATGGACCATGCATGCAACCTTGGCATCATCCAGGACTCCCCACTCTATGAATCAATGACTCGTGGTGGCCCACGGCACTCGGAACCCTCCACACACCCATGGACCGTGCATGCAACCTTGGCATCATCCAGGACTCCTCACTCTCTACGAATCAAGTCCATCTCATCGTCCTGCTTCCACACGCTCCGTATGCATTTTTAAATGAATATTTTTATATTTATTGAGATCGGAGATATCATACAGATCTTATCACATTTTTTACATACACTTAGCACTTTTCTAAACTTCATACTGGCCGGGATACCACAATATTAATTGCCGTTTCCATATAGATACATCTTTTTTACCAAATATCCAAATCCTATTTCGTCCATAGTTATAAATATCTACCGGATCCCTTGTCGCTCCTTTCTTTCCATCCATGTTGTAAGAGGTTCCCATATATTCTTGCCTTTGCTCATAGGCTTGCCCCTTTACGCTTATATAGAGCAATTTCCTGACGGCCTACATATATTAGCCTGTACAGCCATTGATAGTAAGTCGGTGGTTCACTGTCCTTCCACACCGTGGCACTCAATAATCATGCTATCACCATTGTTAAAAACACAAAATCCCTCTCCCTCAAAATTAAATTTAATCGAGCATCAAAGCCTAAAATCATTAGCGTTGAGGTAATTTTGATCTCTTTGTTTAATAACTGGAGCCAACATTTTTCAATACCCTCTTTTAGCAAGTTCAGCTTTTCGCAGGAATAGAACATGTGTATGCTATCTGCCGGACCCATTTGGCACCTCGGGCATTTGTCAGTCTGCTTCTTTCCCTAGCCAAATAATTTGGCTGGTGTACAATAACGATTATATACCGTTTTATATTGCTGGGCTTTGAGGTTGGCTGACATAAGAACTTTTGTCCCAATCTCTAATACCATATCAATATCTATTTCCTCATCCTCAAGCTTACTAGCCCACTTAGATTCTATTTTAGCGATATCGTCCGGGATCTTTACCAATAGCTCTTGATAGAAATCCTTTATTTTACTTTCTGGGTTTTTCATAGTTTTTAATACAGGGAGCGGATCCATACTGATAAGACCTGTAGGGAGCCCTTTAATTCGATTTTGAATTTGTAGATATTTAAAACATGAGCTATTGTGTATACCAACTCCTTACACTAGTTCTAAATAATACTTTTTTTCTGTGTGAGAATAGAGATCTGCCAATACTGTAATCCCCGCCTGTTCCCATTTTTTGGCCATTCCATCATATAGTGCTAATAATGTCAAAAGATCGGAGTGCCAGAGTGATGTATACTTATTATATCTACTGATTTGACAGTTTTTTCCCACTTTTTTCAGATCTTTACCGAGCTCTGGATACATTTATAACAATGATTTTTATGCCTTGGATATTTTTGTAGTTGCAATAATCCAACGGATCACCCCCCATGGCAAGTTGATATATGGTGGATACTCGGGATTGCTCTGTCTCGCCCGTTTGAAGATGATATAGGGTTCCGAATTGTTTCAGGGCCGTAGCCCAGTAATAAAGCTGTATACTGGGGGCTCCCCATCCTCCCCGCTCTCTAGGTAGTGTCAGTTATATATAGGCTTGACATACCTTTTGGTATCCCTGAATAAATTTAGAAAGCGTTGCCTCAATTTTGTGTATTTTAGTAGAAGTAAGCTCTAGTGGTATTGCCCATATTAAATACAAAATCTTAGGGAATATCTTCATCTTGATTACATTTATTCTACCGATTATTGTAAAATGTAGATTATCAATGCGTCTCAACTCACTATTTATTATTTGCAACACTGGGTCAATGTTGATCGCCCAAAGTTTATTAATGTCTTCTGTTATTTTGACCCCTAAATACGTAGCTGTCTTAACTACTCGAGGGTCTTGGAATCAGCACTTCAAAAAACAGATAATTTGCGTTTTAGTTTTATTTAGAAGATAACATTTTCGTCTCCTAAATCTGTATTGTAACTGGTTTAATCAACTGGTTGTGTAAAATACGAATAATAAAAGGATCTAAATAAAATGCAAACAAAATAGGAGAGCAGGGACAGCCTTAGCACATACCTTTGGCAATCTCCACCCTCCTAGAAGTATAACCCATAATTTGAATCTGAGCATAAGGTTTAAAGTACATTGCCTGGAGAGCTCTTATAATTCCAGAAGGAAATCCTCTATCTACCAGATTCCTCCATAAATATCACCAGGCCACTCGATCAAAGGCTTCTCCGCATCCAGGAGGACCACAGCCATTTCTACCTCATCTACCTCTGCAATATCCAAGATTGAGATAACATGTCTAGTATGGTTTGTGGTCCCCCTGCCGGAAACAAAGCCATGTTGCCATGGTGATATAATTGCAACAATGGTCTTTTGTAATCGGGCGGCCATTATTTTTGAGAAGACATTTGCATCCGCATTCATAAACGATATTGGGCGACACGATGATGGCAGTTCTGGAGGTTTATCTTTTTTATGAAAGACATCCACATCCGTATCATGCAACGAGATGGGTGGGATCCCTCTGTTTTGTATGCTCACAAATAGATCTTGCATTATAGGAAGTATTTGAGGCAATAATAATCTGTACACTTCTATGGGAATTTTATAGGGGCCTGTAGCTTTTCCCAGTGAAAGGGATTCTAATGCTTCCTGGGCTTCCTCTATAGTTATTTCTCTTTCTAGTTCTATAGCAGCCTCTGGGTCTAACCTTGGTAAGAGAGGATGTTCCTCTGCTCTTTCATCGTATTCAAGCGAGCATTCCTCTGATTGATATAACTTAGTGTAAAATTCCTTGAATACACACAATAATTTCTTGTGGTCCAGATACTAAATGGTTATTTCTGTCCCTAATTTTTGCTATGTTGTTTCTCAGAGCTTTCTGCCTTGTTCCTAAGGCTAAGAGTCACCCCGTGGCCTTCCCTTATTCATATGGCTCCCCACAGTAAGCTTGAGATATCTGGGCCACTTTGGTCTGAAAGTATTCTTTAATTTCTGATTTAGCTATATCTAGTTTAGTCATTTGTTCGGCTACTAATCTCTCAGGACCCCCCTTTTTTATAGGATCTGAGTGTTTTCTGCCTCTAATTTAGACAGCGGGCTAATTATTAGATCAATTTGCATCTTGCGTTGTCTTTGGGTGAGAGCTACAAATGCTATTACCTGACCTCTAAAGGCAGATTTAAAAAGTAACCCACACCACCTCGCGAGATGTATTATATCTGTTGCAATCAAAAAATTCCAGTGTCCATTGTTTACTATATACACAGAATTCTTTATCGGACAACAGCTTTTTATCAAATGACCATAAAGCCCTTGGTCTAACCTCCGAGGTCCCCCTTAGCTCTAAAATCAAGGTGTTATGGTCTGAATATAATCAGGGTAGTTTTGTAATGTCTAGATTGCCTATCAATAAATGGGAGGCAAGGAAGTAGTCCAGTCATACAAATTTCCTGTGCGGGTGAGAAAAGTATGTAAACCAGGATCTTTACGTTGTTTTTCTGCCCATACTTCACATGGGTAGCTTTAAATGATCTAATTACTCTACATTCCTTCGCCTTCCTTCCTACATATATTTGCTTCTGGGTGTTAATCACATCCTGGTATATATTAAAGTCACCACATACTATCAGCCGTTGGGACCAATTAGCTAATTCCATTTCTAGCGCATTCCAAATAGCATCATCATCTAAATTAGAGCCGCAGACATTCACAACTGTTAACCCATTTGACAGTTCTGCTTTTGCCCCTCGCCCCCGCTTAGCTGCGGCAGATCTTTCTGCCGTCCCGTTGTCTGGTATATATATCGAGACCCCTCTGGTCATAGTATCCTGAGAGGAGCATGCCACCAGGCAGTAGCCCCTAATCTATAAGAGACTCTTGTTTCGTCATGGGATATGAGTTTCTTGCAAACATATTAGGTCTGGGCTCAGTGTTCTAAGTATCTCAAATACCTTTTCCCATTTTTTCCTATCATTTAGACCCCCAACATTAGATGAATAGATACTAAATGTATCCATATTTTATACTATTATATCCCTTATCTGGCTAATGCTGACCTTGTGCCTTCATTTGACTATTTCCAATAAAGACAGATACCTCTGATTTTTATTTTCTTGCTTATGTTTCCCCCTAGCCCCCCTCTGCTTGACTCCCCCCTCCCTTGTAAAGCCCCAGCTCCCTACCCCCCTACCTCTATACCCAGCTTCACCCCCCTCACCCATCTCTGTGCCCGCCCCCTGTGTCCCAAGCTAGCCCCTCCTCCCTCCCCAACCCATTTCCCTTTACATAGGCAAAAGGGCCAATGGCCCTTACGATGGAGAGAGACTTGCACTTCTGTGTCTCCCCTTCTTCTAACTTCAATGGTTATTTTCCCCCACAGTGGACATATCCGTATGCTATTATATTGTTACATATTATACAGTCTCAGGCCAATACCATCTGACAGTCCCATTTTTTAAGTTAATCAGATAGAATCTAGGTATTCTTTGGCTTGAATTTCCGACGTGAAAAATCTCGTATGGCCTTTGATGACTACTTTTAATGTGACTGGGTTAAGCAGAAAAGCCTGTGCCCCCTTTTTCTGAAATGGAGTTATGAGTTGTCGTGGTAGCCACCTCTTCTCGACCGTGAGATGACAAATATCGGGCTATAGGAAGAACTGGATCTCTTTTCCATGCCGCTTCTTGTCTGGTCGGGCCAGGTCGTACAAGGTCTGACATGCTAAAAAGTTGTTTAAAGAGATCAGAATGGCCCTTGGCTTAATCTCGGTGTGAGGCCTCTTATTCAGTATTCTGAACGGGAATCTGTGGGCCGTTCGAATCTCAATAGACCAGTTCCACATTGTTAGTTCAGGGAAGGCTTCATTTAAAAATTCAATCACAAATTTTCGCACATCTGACCCTTTGGAGCCTTCCGGAATACTTAGCACGCTAAGGTTATTGCAGCATAGGCGGTTCTCTAAATCCACTATCTTCATTTAAGTGTCATCTCTCTTAGAGGTCATAGCATTGATGGTGGTCTTTTGTGCTGTTACCTCATCTTCTAAGGTTGATATTCTCACCTCTGCCGCATTCATTCTGTCCGTAAATTCATTACAGGTTTTTGCTATTTTTCTAACTGTGTTCTGAAGTTTCCGACAGTTAAGGTTTTCTGTGCGGGTTTTAAGCCTGGGGTTCACCATGGATTAATAAACTGCAGCCAGAGATATTTCTCCCATCTGACATGCACT
The DNA here is from genome assembly GCF_964263255.1 of Lissotriton vulgaris. Classification (NCBI taxonomy): domain Eukaryota; kingdom Metazoa; phylum Chordata; class Amphibia; order Caudata; family Salamandridae; genus Lissotriton; species Lissotriton vulgaris. The sequence goes on from NC_141685.1 coordinate 1,433,825, forward strand.
GTATGCTTTGAAAATTTTACAAGTGGATCACCCCTCTGTCCAGGAAAACAGTCACTCATGCACTCGTCAGCAGCAGACTGGACTACAGCAAAACACTATGCAGGTAGCACCAAAAAGCTCCTTAAGAAACTACAGAACACCCAGAATGCCTCCGCCAGACTCATGCTAAACATCACCCTTTGCAGCCAAATCACCTGTCACCTGAGAGACCTACACTGACTCTCGATCAAAAAAAGAATTACCTTCAAGAGCAACTCCAAATTAATAAAGAACTACATGACAGTTCCAGTGTCAGTACTCAAGTCTCCGGAACATTATATGAAGATTCTGGGAATTCGGAAAATAAAATTCTGGCAAGCTCTATGTGTGATATGTTACAAGCCCTTGTTAAAGAAATGAAAGAGAGATTTGCTACCTCGGAGGGCAATCAAGTGTACATAAAAAACTCATGTGAAAAGTTAGAAGCTAAAATTGATTCACTCGCTACTAGAAAAATGGCTCTAGAACTATCAATAGCTCAGCTAACGAACCAGGTGGAAGAAAATAAAGACTAAAGTGGCTTTAAAGGGAAGAGATCTAGAGACACAAGACAAGCTAGAATCATTAGAAAATTCTCAGAGGAGAAACAACATACGTTTACTCAAAGTTCCGGAAAGAGTAGAAAGAAGTAGAATAAAAGAGTACGTAGCAAAATTGATAAAGAAAGCAACACATATTTAGTGCTCAGAGGAGGCTTTAATGGTGGATAGGCAGAGCGTACATAGGGACCCTTTCAGGCTCAACCTCAACAAAACAAGGCCAAGGAAAATTTTTGTGCATTTTTTGACGTACACTCTGAAAGAGGAAATTCTTAATAAGGCACTAAAATTAAATTGTATGATTGTAAATGATATAGCATTTCAGATTAGATCAGATGTCTCTGCAATCGCGGCTTCAAAGAAATGGGAGTTGGGTAAATTGTTGGAACCATTCAAAAAAGTGGGTGCTACTGCACAACTAAAATTCCCAACCTCATTGAAAGTAATGCACAATAACAGCATGAGGATTTTAAGAATGTTGTGAATGTATCTAGGACCCAAATTAAAACATTCACGATTTATGCCCTTATGTGGTTATATAAAATCATATCCTTATAAAGGCATAAGAATCGTATCCATATTAAGTCATAGCCAATGCAGTCCAAATAAGGCAAGGCTAATCCCATAGACTCCTACAAAGCACAACGAGTTCTTAAACAAACCAAGCCTCCAGCAGCTTGGGAATTCCCCCTGCTTCAGTATTGCTTTGTCCTAGAACTCCTGGAGTCCTGAAAGAACTGCGAGTTCTTAGTGACGTCTTATGTCCAACCTTACGCCAAACTCGGCACCTTCCAGGTATAAATATATCAACATCTGCCTTAAGCAACAACGGTGGTTTGGAGCAGATCGGCTATCTACTTGCCCGATGCCCTGCTGATGCGAGTGCCGAAGGAAGCCGACCCTCCCTGTTGACGCACTGAGAGAGACACTGTCTTTTCTCCTGCCGAGAAATCCAGCTCCAGTGTTTCCCTGACACCCTCGCGGGTTGCTGGGAGATCGAGTCCTGAGAGAGAGATACAAGACCTCCTTCATTCTGTACCCAAGGTACGGAGCTGATTAGACCCTTAGAGAATTCTTGATTCAGATTCTTGGCAAAAAACTGTAACTCATCTACTCCTTCCCACATACTAGGCTTAGGTTAGGTACACCGGGGTAGGCGTTTCTTAGAAACACCTGTTGAGTACGTTTAGTCATTATTTTATCATTGTATGTATTGTATCCATTTTAAGTATCTTATGGCTTAGAAACCATATAAATGCTTTTACAGTATTATTTCATAATACTCATTCTATTGTACGCACTTTACTTTATGACAAGTATTGCAATTGTGGCAATTCATTTCTCTTGCATGAGAAAGAAGACTGCTCAATAAATAACCCTTTTATTGAAAACGCCCGTCTCTCTATTTCTTTGCACTTCTGGTGAAATGAAGCATGCACGATTGACTGAGTGAAATAGCTATCTATTGTTTCTGCGACTCTGGAGATATTCCTTATTTCAGGGGGAACAAAGTTGTCGTCATGTTATATGGTTGTCAGAAGCTAATCCCTTCTTGTGTATTCAAGAAAGTTTCTAGTGACCTCTGAGCTAGCTGGCACACACAATTAAGTCTAACATATTCAATAGAGACCTAGTCGACCTCAGTCCTACGTCTACACTATCGTTTATGTTATTCCAATGCGCAGAGCCTATTGGGAATATAGGAACTACACTACATGGCGCCCAACGTTTGGTAAGGCGATAATTTAACGCTAGATACTAAAGTATCTCAGTCGTACTTTTCACACAGAACCCTTTTCCCGTAAAAACTCCAATAGACGTCTGGAGTGGGTAAAAGGTTAATATCCGCAAAAACTTAGTAGGAAGTAATTCCTATGTATTCGTTTTTGGTTTAGTCAACGTTGAAGGATACAGTGTTCCAGAATATTGTGCACCTAATCTTTGTTTTCTTGAAACTTGATCTGCAAACTTTCAGTCAATAAATGGCGGAAAGTGAAGAAGAAAGGGAGAGAGCTAGACTAGCAACTCAACTTTTGGCGGAAGACACAAGTCTCCAAGAAAATGAACCTGATGCAATACTCATCCCGGTAAATGTAAGGAAAACCTTAACTATAAACCTTATAGAAAATGGAGTTTAATCAAGAGGTGGTACAGTCATATTTGTTGTCGAGGCACATGAATATCGGCAGACAGAGGTATTCTATTCATGGATAACTTTTCCAGTAGCAAATGCTGTGACACGCGAGTTCCACTACTACAAAATAGAGGAATCTCCAGAGGAATACGCCCCTTTCGAGGAAGTTGAAATTCCACTAACTTACCAAGAGCATGAGCTCTGGTTTAATGGCGCCCTAAAACATCAAAATCACATTACCAGGCTCAGTCCACTAGGTAGACCAGGAGCCACATGGCCGGTTCTAGCCAGCTACACACCACATCCTGACATTGAAAAAATGTCAAGCGGAGAACGTTTAGTTCAGCTAAAAGAATTGACAAATGCATATAGCCAATTAGTTCAATTGACGGTACAACCTACCGCCAAAAATTAAAAGAAACAGATATAGCAGACCAAACTTTTGAACTTGCCAGAATAATTGAAAAGTCCTACGAAGAATTAAGAAGAGAGTTTGGGTGGGAAACCACTAAAATCCCAACTAACTGAAAATCCTGAAAAACATTTATTAAAAATAATCTAATTTCTTCAAAAAAGAAGTGGGAAGGTAATAAGCAAACCACTCCCAGAGAAAAACATTTTCAGACCAGAGGAAGGTCTCCCCAACGAAGAGTTAGATCTCCAGGGATGGACCAGAGATTCTATGTCAGCTTCCCTGATAGATGCTGGTCTTCGATGTTGGGGACAACTAGTATCAGTCCATGAACGTGGAGCCATGTGTCAGATATCAGCTCTCTGGAGCTGCCTCTGGATCAAGATGAATCAGGGTTTCATCCTTCCTCCAGAGTGAAGTTCATTCTGCTAAATCCAGATGTTATGCTAAGAGTCTTGAACATCAGCAGTGTTGCAGCTCTGATTCTTTTAGTCTTGTCTGCAGCTTTAAAGCCCTATTGTCCTTTCAGTCCTACAAGCTGTTGTACAAGTCGAATTTGTGGTGTTTGGGCCCGATTGAGAGCTTGGCGGAAAGGATACGGGTATCCCGCCCACCGTATCACAAGTGCATTACAGCCTATAGTGCGGTATATACCCCACATTTGTGACTAAGGGCCCTATTACGATGACGGTGAGACTGCTACCAAAAGCCTGTCAATGGCGGTCTCACCGCCATCATTTGCATGTTTTCTGTCCGCCATATTATAATGGTGGGCAGAAGCTTGGCGGGCAGAAAGCCCAACCACCACGCATCCGATTGGCTCCTTGAGCCCGCCGGTGCAGTGGAGGGCCTCGCATTCCCTACAATGGTATCAATGCCTATCAGGGATTACGAAGTCCCTTTCCGCCTGCCTGTTTATGGCGGGCCACCTACCCCGCTGTCCCTAAGCTGTGGGCACTGGGGGGCACCTATCTTGCCCCCGCATATCCCTGCACCATGTGCCATGGGATATGTTCAAAGTGCATTTTTTGCTTTGCGGCGGGTGCTGCAGCCAGCAGCACCCGCCCCAGCATAAAGAATACACGATGCGACCACCTTGCAGGCGGTCGGATGATAATCCCTATCGCGGGACCGACGGCTAGTCGGGCAGTCCCGTTTCGGATAGGGTGGCATGCGGACATAAGTTCGACGCCATCCTAATCGGGTCCTAAGTACCTCATCCACCAAACTCTAAATCAGACGGTGAGTCCTACAACAGATTCAGTATCAAGATGTGTCTCTGACACTGACGTGCCCTCCGTTAGAGGTCTTCCTTGTAGACTTCCTACGGGCTCCCCATTAGCCCACCCTCGTTAATATACATTTTGTTTACTTGGCCACTTTGGCTTCTCCTCCTCTTCTGCCCTCTACAGGCATGGGTGACTATGGCACTGGCTCATCTTCAGATCTGACAGTGATTGGGGACTGTTTTAGGCATTGCATGCTGGCAGTTGTGCTATAGATGGGCAATTAAAACCATGATTTTTAAGTGAGTTATCGAAGGGCAGACTGTCAATCAATGCCCCCCTGTCCTGGTCACACCTCAGTTTACAAGCTGGACTTTCCACTCAATGTCCAGCTCTCTCTGGCCCGCGGGTCCACAGGGCTGCAATGGACTCTTAATGACTGCAGGACTTCTTTAGGAAAATGTGTCCCTTGTAAATAAAATGCAGATGGGGCTTCAAGGGTCCTCACGAAGGTACATACATTCACCACCCTCAACAAACTATAAGTCAATTTACATAAATCCAAAACAATGATAATCGACAAACACCTGGCTCCTAAACAACAGCCCGGTTGGGAGGGTTAGGGGGGTACAAATATCTGGGGTGATTATTGACCCCTGCGGCTCACTGCAGAGTCATTGCCAGGACCTCTGCTCTTATCTTTCTGTATCAAACCTTCAAGGGCCCCATTATCGACCCCATACATGAAGGTTCTAGCGGTGAAGCTGATCCCACAGTCGGCTCTGGTGTGAAGTGTTGTATATTTATCCTACCTTTATTTCTATGCTTTACAGTGTTTCTTACCTGTGTCATACATTCCAGAATGTAGATGGCTCTGCATCTTCCTAGTGTTCTAGGTGGAGACAGTTTGTGCCTGGCCAGCTTTCCTGCATTAAACCTGCTAAACTACACAAGTGGTCTCCAGTACTTACTACATGAAGCTCTCCCAGAGGGAGGCAAACACTTGATGAAAGAATTACAAAAACTTTCAAGATGTTACTTCTTCTACCAAGATCTGTGTCTGCTTGGAGTTTGGATCATAAAGCAAGATGTACCAGGGAGCGGAGCTTTCTTAAAATGTGGTGCCAAGCTTAGCTCCACACAAAAACAGTCTCGAAATAAACTGCTGTGAGGCACATCTTCACAGTCACTTCACAGGTTTTAAAAAAACTCCTGAATAAAACAGGATCTGTGGAGCTGCCGGGATCTGCAGGCACTGACACAACCATCACACCCCGGATGGGCCTAAATACTCAGTATCGGATTCGCAACCTACCTGCGACACTTTTGCGCCACCATTGAGTCACTTTTATAATGCAGCAGTGGCATAAAAAATGCAGTAAATTTACAACGAGGCGCATCTGGGGACATGCCTCACTTTGTAAACCCTGGGTCACGTTATACCTGCACCAGGTACAATGTATGCAGGGGTGGGTGTTCCCTCGCAGGAAAACCTTGTAGACGTGACGCAGTGAAATCTACAAGATTTCACTGCGTCACTTCTAGGACGCCACTGCGTCAAAACCTTACGCCTGCTTCAAGCAGGCGTAAGGCGCGATGCAGTACAATAAGAATAGGCCTCAACATGCATTGCTGGAGTTGCGTCGTGCTTGTGACACGACTCCAGCAATGCGTCACTTTTGGCCCAACAGATGTGTCAGAATTTCTGAAGCATCTGTCAAATCTTGCTCCATGGTGCACTGTATTGTTAATACAGCGCATCCGTGGTGGTGCAAGGGTATCGCAGGCTGGCACAGGGAAACTGACGCATCTCTAGAGATGCGTCAGTTTCTTGTAAATCTGCCCCACAGTTTAAAGTCCTGTCACTTCGGCCTCCTGTTGCCTCTTGCGGCCCCGACCGAGGTGGGAAAGAGGTAAGGGGGCTGGGTAAACCTCATGCCCAGACTCTGTGATCACGGCGAAGAAACATTGACACATGTGCTCTGCATGTGTCCGGCCTTACTGATTGAAAGAAAGGAATGCCTTAAAAATCTGTTACATTTACAACACATAAGAACTCGTCATCGGGCCGTCATTAGTTGCCTAAATCCTCTGGACTCAGTTTTAAACACGAAGGGGTTTATTTAAAGCTCCTTGCGCCGCCAGGGCATCGCTTTAAACAAGGAAAAAAGGCGGCGGCTCATGGGGCTTGTGAATAACCCCAGTTTCATGAAATCCCTCTTGTTGGCAGTAAGGAAGCTAAGTGAATGAGAAAGAAGCCTTCATAAAGGTTTATAGTACAACCAGCTGCGTGTTGGCGCTTTGTTTTTTAATACCAATGCTTTATTGTGTAATGATTGCAAGTATTCAATCACACATAAGAACATTTGGAGTTTGACATCTCTAGGAAGCTACTTTTATGATCCCCTCTGAGATCCTAATATCTGTGATCCCGGCAGGTACATTTGTCCCTTTGGCTCTAGTATTTCCCTCTGCAAGGAGGTTCAGAGTTTTCCTAAGTCACCTGTAGAGCACAGAAAGTTCTGCCACAGATGTATTTCTGGACACGCCTACAATACTCACTGTCTTTTGAGGTGTGTTTTCAAGGCTCAGGCCGGGCCTTGCCTTTCTCCAATTGAAGCTCAAGTGATGCTCCTGTCCATGTTTACAGAGCCCATCACATCCTGACCTGCTGATGTTCCCAGAAGCCTCCTCATGATTCCCAGAAGCCTCCTCGTGATTCCCAGAAGCCTCCTCATGATTCCCAGAAGCCTTCTCGTGATTCCCAGAAGCCTTCTTGTGATTCCCAGAAGCCTTCTCATGGTTCCCAGAAGCATCCGCATGATTCCCAGAAGCCTCCTCATGATTCCCAGAAGCCTCCTCATGATTCCTAGAAGCCTAATCATTATTCCCAGAAGCCATATCATGATTCCGAGAAACCTTCTCATGATTCCCAGAAGCCTCCCTATGACTCCCAGAAGCCTCCTCATGATTCCCAGAAGCCTCTTCATGATTCCCAGAAGCCTCCTCATGCTTCCCAGCAGCCTCCTCATGATTCCCAGAAGCCTTCTCATGATTCCCAGATGACTCCTCATGATTCCCAGAAGCCTCCTCATGCTTCCCAGAAGCCTCCCCATGATTCCCAGAATCCTCCTCATGATTCCCAGAAGCCTTCTCATGATTTCCAGAAGCCTTCTCGTGATTCCCAGCAGCCTTCTCATGATTCCCAGAAGCCTCCTCATCATTCCCAGAAGCCTTCTCATGATTCCCAGAAGCCTCCTCATGATTCCTAGAAGCCTCCTCATGATTCCTAGAAGCCTCCTCATGATTCCCAGAAGCCTTCTCTCGATTCCCAGAAGCCTCCTCATCATTCCCAGAAGCCTTCTCATGATTCCCAGAAGCTTTCTCATGATTCCCAGAAGCCTCCTCACGATTCCCAGAAGCATCCTCATGATTCCCAGAAGCCTCCTCATGATTCCCAGAAGCCTCCTCATGATTCCTAGAAGCCTAATCATTATTCCCAGAAGCCATATCATGATTCCGAGAAACCTTCTCATGATTCCCAGAAGCCTCCCTATGACTCCCAGAAGCCTCCTCATGATTCCCAGAAGCCTCCTCATGCTTCCCAGCAGCCTCCTCATGATTCCCAGAAGCCTCCTCATGATTCCCAGAAGCCTCTTCATGATTCCCAGAAGCCTCCTCATGCTTCCCAGAAGCCTCCTCATGATTCCCAGAATCCTCCTCATGATTCCCAGAAGCCTTCTCATGATTTCCAGAAGCCTTCTCATGATTCCCAGCAGCCTTCTCATGATTCCCAGAAGCCTCCTCATCATTCCCAGAAGCCTTCTCATGATTCCCAGAAGCCTCCTCATGATTCCTAGAAGCCTCCTCATGATTCCTAGAAGCCTCCTCATGATTCCCAGAAGCCTTCTCATGATTCCCAGAAGCCTCCTCATCATTCCCAGAAGCCTTCTCATGATTCCCAGAAGCTTTCTCATGATTCCCAGAAGCCTTCTCATGATTCCCAGCAGCCTTCTCATGATTCCCAGAAGCCTCCTCATCATTCCTAGAAGCCGTCTCGTGATTCCCAGAAGCCTCCTCATGATTCCCAGAAGCCTCCTCATAGTTCACAGAAGCCTCCTCATGATTCCCAGAAGCCTCCTCATGATTCCCAGAAGCCTCCTCATCATTCCCAGAAGCCTCCTCGTGATTCCCAGAAGCCTCCTCACGATTCCCAGAAGCATCCTCATGATTGCCAGCCTTGGAGCTCTCTCTCATTGGGCACCAGAGGCTGGGAATGTGCTCCCTCCTACATGTGCATCACTTGCAGAACAGTCCCTTGAACATTGAATTGTGAAGCGCTGACCTAGGATGGTTCTGCCTTTTAATTTCTGTCTGCTCTGTCTTTGCTGGCGCCAGGAGTTCCTTTGGGGCAGCAGTTTGTAAATTTCTAAAGACAAAGAAACTGAAATATCCTTCTACAAGTTGCTTTGCTGATGCTTATCAATTTGAATCTGTGTCCATGAGATATTTACCATGTTCTGATTCTCAGATTTCAGGAGGAGATACATGGAGCATATTGTAGAGCAGTGCAGACTGATAGAAGACAGGAACGCCCGGGTGGGTGAGAGGGTCCCACTGAAGAAAAGGTACACAAAGCTGCTGATTGTCCAGAAGCACCGTGATGAGGAGGAGCGTCAGCACGAGGTCATGTCCCATGGAAGGAGGCACACAGCGCTGATGGACGGCCTGGCTCATTCCAAGCACTACATTCATTTAGACGCTCTCTTTGATCCCATGGAGGACGGGCAAAGACCAAGGACCGTAGTCCTGCAGGGGCCAGCGGGCATCGGGAAGACCATCACAGCCCAAAAACTCATGCTGGACTGGGCTCTAGGAGACATCTACCAGGGAGTGTTTGATTACTCATTCTACCTCAGATGCAGAGAAATCAATGAAGTCAAAAGCCACAAAAGCCTCGTGGATGTGATTGGAGCCGGCTGCCCGGACAGGACGATACCAGCGAGCGTGCTGACGGCGGATCCCAGCATGATACTGATCATCCTTGATGGCTTTGATGAGCTCAGGTTCTCTCTTGACTTACAGGAGGTCCAGCGCTGCAGGGATCCATGGCAGAAGAATCCTGTGGAAGTCACTCTGAGTAACCTGTTGAGAAGAAATATCCTGCCACGGTGCTCCATCATCATCACCACACGCCCGACGGCTCTGGCACGGCTCAAGCAGTGCATAAAGGCTGATCTTTGCGCTGAGATAATGGGATTTACAGAAGAGGACAGGAGGTCGTACTTCAAGGGTTTCTTTGAGAATGATGAACAGGCATCTCAAGCCCTTGCCGTGGTGAAAGACAATGACACCCTGTACACCATGTGCTTCCTCCCCATCGTCTGCTGGGTCGTGTGCACGGTCATGAAGCAGCAGCTGGACAGATGCCAGGACATTACTAATTCTTCAAAGACCACAACATCTGTCTACTTGTTCTTCTTGTCCACTTTGTTGAGGGACCACAGTGATGCTTCGGTACAGACCATGCAAAGGAGCCTGAAGAAGCTTTGCTCCCTGGCACTCAATGGCATCTTTGAGCAGAGAATCCTCTTCGATGAGGAGGACCTTACGCAGTCCGGCCTCGAAGTGTCAGACATCCAGTCGCTGTTTCTCAATCAGACCATCTTCCAGCAAGACATTGATGTCTACGCAGCCTATAGCTTCATCCACCTCAGCTTTCAGGAGTTCTTTGCAGCCCTGTTCTACCTCCTTGACCTGGATGTGGGCTCACCAAACCCGCAGAGAGATTTAAAGCAATTATTGAAGGAATATAATGAGGAGACTAAAGGCCATTTAATGCTAACAGTGCGATTCCTATGTGGTCTGATCAACAAAGACCAAGTGCGCCATGTGGAGAAAGTCCTAGGATATAAAATATCTCCCAGCGTCAGAGCTGGCCTGGTAGCGTGGCTTCAAGAGCCAAAAGAGGAAAGCCTGCTACTGGATGCTTTCCACTGCTTGCATGAGACTCAAGATGAAGAGATCACTTCCAGGGCCATGGACAATATTCAGAGCATTAAAATATCAAAGTACGATTATAGTATAGTCAATTTGAAAGCGATTTCATTTTGCCTAAAGCATTGCCAAGGAAACAAGACTCTCAAAATGTCATACATAAACTTCGGACCAAAAGCTCAAGAAATCATTTGGCCCGGGCTGATAAATTGCTCTACTCTCAGGTGTGTGCCTCTGTATGTTAACCATAAATGTTTTATGTGTAGGCATGTGGCTCTGTGTGTTACATGTAAATGTTCCACCTATGTAGTATTTGTGTAACACACTCCGAGCCAGAGAGAGTGGGGTGCGGTACAGAGTCAAAGACAGAGATACAATCAACATTCATTTTTGTGCCTCTTTGTGTTAAACCTTCAGACTCTACATTCAGGTTTGTGCCTGTGTTAGTTCCCTATTCTATGCCTGTCAAACCCTATTTGAGGGGCCACAGAACAAGAAGGGGCCCCCTGGCTTCAGCCTTTGAGGGTGGGATTGTTTGCCTGTGATGCCCCGGGTCTATTCAACAGTGGTTCTACAAACTGAGTCAACTGCGACCCCGTCAGCACGTGACTCTCCATGGTAGTTCTGGTGACAAGTCTCAGGCTCTCCGTTGAAGTAGGTGTGGGTGCTTGAAGCTCAGAACTAAAAAATCAGCCATCAGCACAATAACTTACCACCCAACCCAGTGCTTTACTTTGATGAAGAAAAGGTACTTTAAGACACATATCAAAGCTAATATTACACACAACAGGTGCAATTACTTTCCTTGCACTTGGCCTTCTGTGCTTGTAAGGCCCTGGGCTTCCTTCCCCCTTTTTCCATGATGTCCCTCCTTCATTGTACTAAACAAGTCCCCCTCTCAGGTTTGCATTCCAAGGCCGGTATCAAGGTCCGGCTGCAGATTACCCCTTGCAAACATTTGTGCACTCAGTTATTCCAAAATTCTCCCTGTTTCTTAGTTCTCACCCTAGCCGTGTTACTTCAGTCCTTTCTAAGCAGTCAGTGGGGACCTGCAGCATGCTTCCTTCTTGCACCCTCTTCTGGTGGGGGACATTGGTGAAACAAAAGCCCCCGCAGGACCACATGGTGTGTGGGGTCCTGAGCTCTGGGGGTCCCCTCCCACACTGGCAGGTCCCTGGCCTAAGAACTCCAGACTGGATCCAGAGCGTAGGTGGCCCACTACATGTACTTAGCAGGGGACCCCCTCAAGTTTCTTTACGCCATTGGTAGGATACACCCCAGCTGGAGATGCCTCCTCCATTCAGCATGGCCGCAGCTGGTGCAGAGGACTTGGCCTTCCAGACTGCTTACAGGCGATCAGCCTCTGACCTGATACAGGCCTCTGGTTCTTGACAAACCATGCTCAGGGCTTCAGTATGTCGGGGTCGGGCTGTGGAGTCGCACTCTGCGTGGCTCAGACTCACTCATACTTACAGTGCTCAGACTCAATAAAGAAAGACCATTCTCAAGCTCCTTCCCTGCAAATGTTCCCAGAATCTGAAACTCCCTCAGCGGTGCACTCAACCCCTTCCATGGTTGGTTTAAGCACTTGATAAAACACATACAAATGTTTCTTCTCAATAGACCTGACTAATAACGCCTGAAAAAAGTACAACAGCAGACGTTTTTCAGGACTACTCAGACATGTGAGATTTCCATCTGCAGGATTACCACCGGTTGTAAATTTCTTCAAACACACAATTACCAAACCACCATTAACACCAGCATTTAACCACCATTAATAGATCCAGTACTACTACCATTATTACCACCACCTTTACCATTATCAATACTCACACCAGCACCATTGACACCAGCATTTAACCGCCATTAATGGAACCAGTACTACTACCATTATTACCACCACCTTTACCATGATCAATACTCACACCACCACCATTAACACCAGCATTTAACCACCATTAATAGAACCAGTACTACTACCATTATTACCACCACCTTTACCATGATCAATACTCACACCACCACCATTAACACCAGCATTTACCCACCATTAATAGAACCAGTACTACTGCCATTATTACCACCACCTTTATCATTATCAATACTCACACCACCACCATTACCACCAGCATTTAACCACCATTAATAAATCCAGTACTACTACCATTATTACCACCACCTTTGCCATTATCAATACTCACACCAGCACCATTACCACCAGCATTTAACCACCATTAATAAATCCAGTACTACTACCATTATTACCACCACCTTTACCAATATCAATACTCACACCAGCACCATTAACACCAGCATTTAACCACCATTAATAAATCCAGTACTACTACCATTATTACCACCACCTTTACCATTATCAATACTCACAGAAGCACCATTAACACTAGCATTTAACCACCATTAATAAATCCAGTACTTCTACCATTATTACCACCACCTTTACCATTATCAATACTCACACCACCACCATTACCACCAGCATTTAACCACCATTAATAGATCCAGTGCTACTACCATTATTACCACCACCTTTACCATTATCAATACTCACACCACCACCATTACCACCAGCATTTAACCACCATTAATAGATCCAGTGCTACTACCATTATTACCACCACCTTTACCATTATCAATACTCACACCACCACCATTACCACCAGCATTTAACCACCATTAATAGATCCAGTACTACTACCATTATTACCACCACCTTTACCATTATCAATACTCACACCAGCACCATTACCTCCACCACAATTACCACCAACACATCATCTTGTGCATTTCTCCGTTGTATGCTTTACCCCACAAAGGCCAGATCATTTTAGCTTTCACAATGTTTGCTATTTTTGTTTTCACTTCTGCACTTGAAATAAATACATGTATGTGTTACCCAGGTGCACACCTAGGCGGAGATGGTTGAAGGATGCTCACAAACATGAAGATACTTTTGTCAACAATATTCACAGGGAGTTCCACCCAACAATACCTACAAACCCATTAGACAACTAGGTTTGAGAAATGGTGATTCTCACACACTGGGAGAATTTCTGCATTTGTAAATGTGCATTGCCACTGAAAATGCAGTCAGTTCAGGTTTGGAAACACTATGCTTTCCTAAACAGAGCTTAGGCAGGTCAAACATTTGGCAAATCAGGCTCAAGATGTTATGTTATTTTATGCTATGCTATGCTACGTGGATTTATAGAGCGCACTTACACCGGAAGGTCTCACGATGCTGAGGCTCAAACACTGAGGTTAATTGAGAAGACCACACACTACGAATAGGTGAAAGAAAGAAAGTTTGCAGCCTTTCCCTAAACAGTGAGAGTGAAGAAATGAGTCTAAGAAAATACCGTGGGTGAACAGCAGGCTCAAAAAGGGATCTTCCACCTGGTCCAGCTCTTTAAACCGAGGCTTATGGAGAATATTTGTGTTTGAAGAGCAGTCGCTGTGGAGTGGTGTGAAATGTACTGTCCTTTCGAGGTCGAGCCAAAACAGTGCGTGCACTGTTAGGTGATCTGTTGCATTTGTTTTGTAGAGTCTGACTCCTCCCACGATTTGGATTGGCTTCGTAATGTGTTATTTAAAAATTGAAGCCTCCGATTGGCTAATGGTTGGTGTATGTCCCATCATTTCAGAAAAGTTCACTCCCATGAACTATTACTGCAGTTATTACCGAGCACATAATTACCCTGCAACCGTATAAGCCGTTCAATCCTTTGAGTAAAAATAGGAGGTCTTGTAAATGGTATCAGTCTCTCCTCTGTTTTTCAGACGCGCGCCTGTGATTTGCTGGGGCAGGGAGCTTTTCGCTGTGTTCAGTTGACGGGTCGTTCCGGTGCTGAGGGCTTCCAGCAGCAAATGGCTCCTGCGGCCATGTCTTGTGTGTATATGGCTTTGGGGAAGGCAGCGGGGCTGTCTTTTTAGCAATTCAAGTCTCGTGGATTTTGAGACTTGACAGCTGGGAGGTGGTATTTAGGGGGAGTTGATGGGCATTTTGTTTTTTCTCGGTTGGTTCCTGTTGGTGATGGTGCTTTCTGCCTTAGCCATGGAGGAAGAGGATTCCGCCCCAGTGCCTGCCAGATCTCTTTCTAAGAGGAATGTGCAGGACCTGCGTGAGGATGACCTGTTATAGGTCAGATTTGCAGGATTGGATTAATTCTGCTGTTCAAACTGCGCTTCTGGAGCCTTCTGCAAAGAAATCTAAAGGGGAGGAGGATGAGGACATGGACAATTCTCCGAAGGGGAAATACATCCAGGGTAAAGCTTTTGAGGACATGTTGGCCCATATTTGTGGGGTCTTGGGGTTTGATCCTAAGTCTTTGGTGGATGATGGGTTTTATTCCAATCCCAATATAGTACCTCAATGGTGGATGACTTGCCTTTACATAATGTCATTAAGGATATTCTGCCTAAGGAAAGGTTTGGGGGTTTCTCTCTTTCTTCCTACCCCTATCTTGGTGGAGGTGGAGTTCTTTGTCAGTTTCTGTCTGATGTAACTTTTAATAAGCTGTGGGTCTTTTCCTCGGAAGCCAGGGCAGTGGTGGCTGGTTGGGGGCCTCTGTGGACCAAGCCTTGGCGTCTTGAGGCTGCTCAGAAGGCCTTGATTCATAAACTGCCTTTTGATGGTCCCCGACTTTTTGGGGATGATTTGAACACAATGGCGCTGCAGTCTGTGGAGTAGAAGAAGTTATTGAAGCCTTTTCAAAGTGTGCAGAAGAAGAAATACTGTTTCCATAAGCAGGGCGTTCAGAAAGTTCTCTTCTCTTCTCAGTCCTTTCGTGGACAGACCCAGGGTCAGGGGGGAGGGGGCTCGATCCCATTACATGTCCCGACAGCAGCAGCCGCCTCAGGGTGCTGGGAAAAAGGGACTATGCCAAGGTGGGGGCTCGGCTCCGTTGGTTTCTGGATCATTGGTGAAGTCTGATTTCAGACCAGTGGGTTATGTTGGTCATTGGTCACGGGTTCTTAAATGAAACAGGAACACATGTGGAAGTTAATACGGAGGTTTATTCTTAACACCTCATCCATCAGCCACCCAGGAGTAACTTACACATAAGACATGATCTGGATTCCAAGTTCCATGTTCTATAGAACCTAGATCCCAGGGAAGAGAGAAAGAATGACACCACACATCTCCCTTCCAATAATGAAGTGAACATGAGATACAATATGAGATATAAGCAAGATTTTACAAAGGAAAGTCATGAATTAACATAAACTCTCATTAACATAGTCTTTCATATAAATCAAGTCACTTCTTTGTAAAAATTTCTTTTAACGGTTTGTGGTCTGAACATACCTTAAAATATGTTCCCCAAACAAAGTTTCTAAACTTATTAAGCGCCCAGTAGATAGCCTCCTTTTTAATTACAGAGTAATTTAATTCTGGCCCACATAAGCTCTTTGATGCACATGCACCCAAATGTTTTTCACCATCTCTAGTTTGTTTTAAAATGGCACCTAACCCTTTCAAGCTTGCATTAGTCACCACAGTAGTTTCTCCATCTGGAATAAATGCTTGTAAACTGGGTACATTTTTTAAATCTTCTTTTTACGCCACAAATTCCTCTTGACAGTCATTCGACTAAATAAACTCTTTATTTTTTACAAGCAACTGTCTCATGTTACTTAATTTGCTTGCTAAATTGTTTACAAATTTCCCATAATACTCAATCATTCCCAAGAAGGAGACAACTTCCTCTTTAGATTTTGGAGTTCCTAAATTGAGAATGGTATCATCCCATTCTTTCTTGGGAATAATACCTGATGCTGTGATGCAATGACCTAAACAGTTAACCTGTTGTGCAAAAAAACTTGCATTTCTCAAATTGTAATGTGAGACCTGCTTTTTCAAGTTTCCCAAGTACCAATCTCACATACATGTCATGTTCCTGTTGACACAAACCAAATATCAATATGACATCTTGATGACATTTAACATTTTTTACGCCTTTTAAAATTGTGGACATAACCCTTTGATAGACTGATGCAGCAGACACAAGACCAAACAGCATTCTTTTATATTTGAAAGCACCCATGGGAGTGATGAACACCGTTAAGTCTTGTGAATCCTGCATCAGTTCAATTTGGTGATAGGCCTATGGGAAATCCAACATTGAAAAAAAATTGCACAACTCAAAGTAGACATTAGTTCATCAAGGTTAGGCAAGGGAAATTTGTCAACGACCACCTCCTCATTAAGGGACCTCAAGTCCACACAAAGTCTTATGTCACCATTGGGTTTTTTCACGACAACAACTGGTGCTAACCACTCAGAAGCTTCCACAGGAG
Source organism: Lissotriton vulgaris (assembly GCF_964263255.1). Classification (NCBI taxonomy): domain Eukaryota; kingdom Metazoa; phylum Chordata; class Amphibia; order Caudata; family Salamandridae; genus Lissotriton; species Lissotriton vulgaris. The sequence continues at coordinate 1,450,493 of NC_141685.1, forward strand.
AAATGACTTCTTGTTTGAATAACTTATCAAGCTCCTGTTCCACCTTTTCTTGTAGGGCCATGAGAATCCTTCTCAATTTGGCCACGGATGGTGCAGCTCCATTTTTAAGTTTGATGCAAGGTTAATAACCCTTTAAGCAACCTAATTAATTTTTTAACAAACCCGGAAATTCAGACACTAAGTGATTTATTTTACCTTCAATCTTCTGAATCTGAACTTGGGGTTCTGCATTAGGATTCAATGTAACCCCCAACAAGCGTTGATGCGGCCAGCCAAGATTTTGGAGTTGCTAAGGGCAAGAACTGGTTTGGGAAGGTCAACTTCAGGCAACAGGGTCAGTTAACTTAGGTCAAACAGAAGTCAGCACAAACTCAAGCTAAGGTGTATGTGTCCCAAAGACTCGTTTGGCCTCAGTCATCAGCCTATGTGAGGGCAATCACAAAATGGCTGCCATGGACAAAATGGAACCCAAGGGTTTCAGAATTAAATTGTCAAATACACAGTAAATCCATCAGTGTAACATGATGAAAACACTCATGCTTGCTGATCTCACTGTTTACGGTTCGTTGTTACCAAAATCGTAACAGAACCATAACCTTTATGACCCAGGTTCAGAATTCACGGAACCTCAGGCCCTCCTTTTGCCCTTACATAGGCAATAACCTAAACTCATGTCAGTCTGAATCTAGGTCTATATTCATCAGATCATCAAGATGTTGCTGTAGCATCATCCTAGTACTTAGTAACTCTCTCTGGACAGGTCTCCTCGAACACGAAGTAGCACAAAGGCCACATATAGCTGGAGCACACTGTACGCAAATACAGAACAGGAAAAGGATAGCTAATACCATCCCACTGACCATCAGGATCTTCCATCCCCAAGTGGATAACAATCCCCAAAACCATCCCATAAACGACCAATCTCCTTCGTCCACATGCACAGACTCGGAGATCTTATGTAGCTTGGAAATGGCTTGGTACACTGTCGGAGCGTTGTCTGGAATGAAAACGCAGCAGCTCGATTGAATCAATTTACATACCCCTCCTCGAGGTGGCGATTTGGACCGCCTCCTATGAAGAGAAGAGAGCTCACTGATAATAAAAATGGAGACAGTGGAAAAGAGCCTAAATCAATAATACGAATGGCACCATTGGCTAGAGTAAACTGTACCTGCGAACTAGACTATGACATAAGGTCTCTATGGCAGTGACCTAACTTCCATCATGACCAAAATGACTTGTACAACTACTGAAAGAGACTATAAGTACAGTATGTCTTCACTATATGTTAGCTGAATTCTGTGAATATTCCTGCTAAAATATTGATCATATAGTTAACCACAAGAGTAAATGATATGATTGCCCATCCCAAAAGCATGATACATATTGATGCTGGTGTTTCCTTATGCAAATTTGAGTATGGGTTTCCTTGCCCCTTGCCCCAAATAGTACCTGTTTCTGACTACTTAATGAAATCTTGCCCATTTCCCCTAAAAATGAAAAATAAGCAAAGAAAAATGGTAACGCTGAAGTAATGTTGATTATTTCTTTGCTACCTCGGTCAAAAAACCGATATCCCATGGACACCCGTGCTGTCCATTGTAACCCTCATCCAATGCACTAAACCTAAACAACACCACTCATAAATGGCGGAGGATAAATATGAGACCCGATGCTCTTAAAAAGTCCCTTGCCGGCTTTTTCTTAAAAAATATGCCACACTGGCGCAATCCTCCATACTAGTCGGCGGAATACATCAATGAACAATTCAGAACAATATGACCAGGTTATAGAGCCTTCTAGAACTTATATATTTTTTTTATTTATTTATTTCTGGTATTTGTACAGCGCGACACTCATCCCATGGGATATCACGGCGCTGTAAGAAAAAGGAGACTGCTGAGACTGTGCTGGGGAGTTAGTTTTCGGGAAAGAGGTGAGTTTTTAATTTTTGGCGGAATTGAAGGTAGTTAGTGGTGTGTCTGAGGTCCACAGGTAACTCATTCCATCTTTTGGCCGCCAAGTATGAGAAGGCGTGTCCGCCTGTCCTTGCCTTGTAAATGCGCTTGGATTTTGCCAGGGCTGAGTTGGATCTTAGATTCCTGTTGGGGATATAAAATTCAATTTTCCCTTGAAGGATGGTAGGGCCCGTTTTGTGAAGGGCTCTGTGCGTGTGACAGAGTAGTTTGAAAGTGGCCCTCTGACGCATTGGTAGCCAGTGAAGTTTTTTAAGGCATGCGGATGCCGAGTCTCGCTTGCCTTTGTTACAGACCAGTTTAGCCGCCTGGTTTTGTAGGACCTGTAGGCGGGAGAACAGTTGCTCGTTCATCCCTTCGAACAGGGCATTGCCGTAATCCAGGCGGCTGACCAGGAGGGCCTGGGTGATTGTACGTCAACAATCCAGAGGTATCCAAGAGAAAATTTTTGCCAGAAGTTTGAGAATTGCGAAGCCTTTGCCCCAGAGTATGCGTATTTGGTCCTTCATGGACAGGGCGTCGTCCATCATGATACCAAGGTTTCTGGCATACTGTTTCTGGATGGGGGCTGATCCCAGTGACGGTGGCCACCACGTGTCGTTCCATGAGAGTTTGGCTCCTCCGAACAGTAGTATCTCCGATTTTCCGGCATTTAGTTTTAGGCAGTGGTTGCGCATCCATTCTGCCATTTCGGAGAGACAGCTGTGTAGTTTTTTCTTAGTTGTTTCCGACCCTTCATCCATTGTCACCATCAGCTGTGTGTCGTCGGCATAGGAACATATGCCGATGCCCCACTTTCTTCCAATGTCGGCCAGAGATGAAACATAGACATTAAAGAGAGTGGGGCTTAGTGAGGCCCCTTGTGGGACTCCACAGCCGATGGGACAGGGTTTTGAGTGAAATTGGCCCATGTGCACTGCTTGGGTGCGATTGCTAAGGAATGATTTAATCCATCTTAACGCTGTAGATTGCACTCCTTTGCTCAGGAGGATGTTTATTAGGCAGTCGTATGATACCTTATCAAACGCTGCTGACAGGTCTAGCAGTATCAGAGCCACAGATCCCCCTTGATCTATGATGCATCTGACACTGTCCGACACTGCCAGCAACGTTGCCTCGGTGCTGTTGTTGGCTCTAAAGCCGGTCTGGGTGGGGTCCAGAAGTGAGTTGTCTTCCAGGTATCTGGATAGTTGTATGTTAACCAGTTTCTCCAAAGCCTTGGAGAGGTAAGGGAGCTGGGAAATAGGCCTGTAATTCTCCGGGTTGGAGATGTCGGATCCGGCTTTCTTCAGGAGGGGGGTTACAGGTTTCTGGAAAAGACGCGGTGGTGAGGGACTGGTTGAAAAGTTTGGTGATGAAAGGGCAAAGTGTTGGTGCAATTTCGGAAAACACAAAAGGGGGACATGGGTCTGCAGGAGAGCCGGATTTGATTGTTTTTAGAACCGATAATACCTCGTTTTCGGAGAATGGTTGAAAATTAGTTAGACGTGGAGAATTGCCTGCGTCTGGATGGACATTATCTTTGTCTGATGTTGGCGAATTTTCGTCGGGGTTGTCGGACAGGAAAGGGGAATGTGAGGGGGTGAAGGTAGAGTAGATTTTATTAATTTTCTCGGCAAAGAAGGTGCTGATACGTTCACAGGCCTCGGTTGAGGGGGTGAGGGTTTGTGAGGTGCTGGATGGATTACTGAGCTCCTTTACAATTTTGAACAATTCTTTTGCGGAGTTTTGGTTTTCATGGATTTGTTGCGTGAAGAATGCTTTTTTCGCATCTCGAATGGCAAGAATGTATTGTTTCCGCTTGGTGACATAGTTTGCTCTAGTTTCTGAGTCTTTAGTTTGTCTCCATCGATGTTCAGTTTTTTGGCATTCCTTTTTAAGGCTTTTGAGGAGAGGGGTGTACCATTTTTCCCTGGTAGTTGTTTTTTTTCTTAATTCCCGCAGGGAATATTTCACACGGATCATCATCAACTCTATTGAACTGACTTAAATAACACATTTTTCAAATGGCTGGGGCTAAAAATCGACCTGATGCCTTTAATAAGTCATTTGTTGACTTTTACTAAACACGCCATAATGCTGAAATCCTCCGGTTTAACCGGCAAATTACATCAATGAATACACTATAGAATAATATGACCAGCTTGAAAATATCATAGAGCCTCCTAATTTCAGAATGTATCTTTTACATGGTTCTTTCTGTAATATTAGAACCCAAGTGAACATTTCTCGAACTTTGTAAAACAGTCAGACTTCCATTTCCGGGTTACACCCTGCCTTCCGGTTTAAATGAGGCCGCGCGGGACCAGACACCAACACACATGTGAAAGCGGAAGGAGTGAACGGAAGGCTCCTGACCTCAAAACCTCGGGATTTCCCTTACAAGTAAGTGCGCACCCTGCGTTTTTCGGATAGGCTTCCGCTTGGCAATACTTCTTCTGTGTCCGAGTTACCTTAACTTTGTCCAAACACCGGACTCGCTTGCTCTGCGTACTCGTGGCATACTCCGTTAATTAATAACCCTGCTGGTGGGACAATCGTCCGAGACTCAATACCGGAGAATAGCCTTTACCGACTGACTTGCTCTCCACTTAATCTGCCCTATCGCCTTATAAATAACCTTTAAAGCACTGTAATATCACAAAACTATATAGTCTGAACACTTCCTCCCTCCTGGTACTCACCTCTCTTTTTCAAACTTTAAGTTTGTCACTTCGGTTTCTTGCTGTCACTGATCAATGCATCTGGAACTTTGTTGATTCACCACAAATCACCTTCCCTCTTCTCACACTTCACAAACTGGTGTTGGGGTCAAAGGCCATTTCTTATAAAAACTCTTAATACTTATATACTCTGATCTTTTACAGCCTTGAAAAAGCCCTGGTGCGAATCGCCATAGGGGGCGAAACACGTGTCGGCTGTTCATGTTTTATCAAAATCAATAAAGAACATTTTCTATACAATAATGAACCTCTGATTCAATTTATATGAGCAAGGATTCAGCCTAAAAATATAAACAACTGCTGCTAACACACTCACTACCCCCCTAAAGACTTTATTGTTTAAAACTCAAGAGGTCCAGAGTTTTTTTTAGTGTGTTTCTCCTACAAAAAGCACGTGAAAACTGATATAGTCTTGGACTCTCCTTTGGACCACCTTTTTCTATAAACATACCCCTCCTCTATCTGCAAGTATGACATCTAACGCAACTCTGTTCTGAAGAGTTATAAGGCAAGCCGACTGGAGCTCAGCAGTCAAGTTACTAAGGGCACCGGCAGTTTCAACTATGGTGGACTCAACTACTCTCGTCAATTGCCGTATGTTCCTGCTGTTAACCATAGGTCCCCAAAACGGCAGAAAACCCTTCAGAAAATCTCCCAATTCTTGTCCTGCATTATCTTCCTTACTGAAGACACCTCTAACAACTCTCATCTTGTGTTAATCTGCCGCAGCTGTATACGTAGGAGGCAACAGTAACGACACAAAACATGAGGCCCGAGAAATCAGGGGGCAACCATGTATACGCTCTATCGTAACAGACAAAATAAGTTCAAGTTCAAGTTCAGAAATTTGTATAGCGCACTACTCACCCAGAGGGTCTCAAGGTGCTTGAGTGAAGGTGGGTGCTCTACTTATCGAATAGCCAGGTTTTTAGCTGCTTTCTAAAGGAGAGGTGGTTCTGTGTAAGGCGGAGGTGAGTGGGGAGAGAATTCCAGGTTTTGGCCGCTAAGTAGGAGAAAGATCTTCCTCCCATGGTGGATCTATTGATGCTTGGAATTGCCGCAAGGGCTTGATTGGATGAACGTAGTTGGCGGGTGGGTGTGTAGAAGGAGAGTCGTTTGTTGAGGCATTCGGGTCCTATGTCGTAAAGGGCCTTGTGTGCGTGGGTGGGGAGGCGGAACGTGACTCTCTTGTCGACGGGAAGCCAGTGGAGATCTTTCAGGTGACTGGAAATGTGGGCTTGACGGGGGATGTACCCTTAGCTAAGGGTACCCTTAGCTGCTAGAAACAATGGGGAAGTCTGGGACGCAAAAACATGCGTCTCAGTGCAAACACTGTTCCCTAACTGAGCTCTCTGATTCTTGCCATTACCTTGCAGACAATAATGACCCTGATGGGGTACAATCCAAATCGGAGAGGATATTTTCGCTCGCTGGTTCTCTCTCAGACTAACTCCATATCCAGTAACGTTCCATCCAATATATGCTAGCGTCTCATCTCTCGGGATAGTCTCATAGGAATCTATTCCTCTAATCATATCTACTATTCCCTTAACTAGAGCACTATTCTTTGGATTATCTTTCACAGAACGTAGGGGGTAAACTTCACGAGCATAGATGAACATCGTTCTGTATGCCCACACAGAACCATTGTAGCTAAAAGGCAGGACCAGGTAAGGAATACCTTTATGAGTAGTATGGGGCATAAGGCCACACACCCAACAATTAGTCGTGTTCACTACTAGCTGGTGTTGGTGCAGAAGCTGAACAAAGGAATTATTAGCGAATTCCAACCTTCTAACAGATTCATGTTCGGGCAGAGGGTGAAAAGAATGCGAGGAAACAGTAGGAGGAGGCATAGGTTGTGTAGGTGGTGCAAATGTCACTTGAAAAGAGAATATAACATATCCCAACAGAAACATCATAAAACTAAACAACATCAACAAACATAATATTAAAAAACGTTTTCTGCTCATTGCTGTACATATTTTGCTCTTAAAGCTCATTCTTTCAACAGGTCTCTCCATCTCGAAAAACTCCATCCTCTAATCGTGCTGTTCACGGCGGTTGGGTGTTCCGTGCTTAGGAATGCGTCTGTCAGTCCAGGGAACGCCCTTAGACCAACCAGAACCGTCAACTTAGTGTCTTCGGCTTGCACTCCAAAGTCTTTGCACCGCGACCTTACAGCTGAACCCGGATGGCGGTTCGAAAAACAAAAATCAGTCAAAACAGTTTCACAGAGGAGAGTTTAACCTTAAAAAACAAACCAGCAAGGAAAGAATGTATTCTTTTACTAGTCCCACGACTCTTGGTCGCAAATTATAACGGCCTTTATCAGGCAATGTCTGATCACAAAACAAAAGTTCAGGTTCAGAAGTGTCCAACCGAACTGACGGAGGCACAGCTCCTTGCAGAAGATCGTCGCTTTCATGCTCAGAATTCGTTCCAATCAAACGTGCATTGCTAAAAGGCAGCAAACGAGGCACGGTTTCAGTCTCAGAGTCAGGAAGTCTGTTCTGGACCCACCGGTCGTGCGGCAGAGGCAAAGGGGCCCTCTTACAATGTACACTGTGGATCCAGTTCTTTTTACCGCGCACTCGTACTGCTGAACGCGTGAATAAAAGCACCAAGTAAGGATCAGTCCAGCGGGGCTGCTCGTTCTTAGTCCGCTGGAAATTCTTCCCGAAGATCCATGATCCAGGTTCGATAGCATGTCCTGGATTTTCAGATGCTTGTGGAAAGGTATCATGAACCTGTTGATGCAAAACATGTAATTTAGCCGTCAATTCGTACAGGTAATCAAGCAGTACAGGATGCTCTATTTCACTAAATTTGGTTGGCCGCGGCACTCCCCATATATTCGCCGGGCGACCAAAAACAATCTCATACGGACTAAGTACCATTCGTGAATGCACAGTCATTCTTGTGGACAGAAGTACTAACGGCAAGGCATCAGGCCATTGAAGACCAGAGCTTGCCTGAATCTTGGCTAGTTTTAACTTAAGGGTGCCATTGTAGCACTCGACTAGGCCAGCTGATTGGGGATGATTTGCAGTGTGAAATTTCTGGCTGATTCCTAAACCATCACACACTCTCGTCATCACTTAACCCACAAATTCACTCCCATTGTCACTCCAGACCATTCTCGGCAAACCAAACCTAGGGAAGAATTCCGTGACAAGGGCTTTAGCTGTAGATAAGGCAGTGTTATCTTTCAGGGGGTATGCTTCTACCCATCTCGAAAAGGCACAAACAACCACGAGCACATACTTTAAGTTGTTGCACCTCTCCATGTGGATGAAGTCAAGCTGCAAAACCTCAAACGGATACGTCGGAGGCGCAAAATGACCAGCAGGAGTTGGAGTTCCCCTACCAGGATTGTACATCAGACAAACCATACAGTTCTTAACCAAATTTTCTGCACACTTAGGAATTCCAGCATTTTGCCATACTGGAGCCAACAACTTACAAATCCCTTTCACACTGATATGAGCCATATCATGCGCCATCGTAACCACTGCAATTCAGAAAAGGGGGTGGTGATGGACAGAGTATCTGAATTAAGCAGAACACTCCTACCCAGTCCAAAGATCAGGGCTTGATCCATCACCGTTTTTTAGCTCACTGCACCATCCCAGCTCAGAACCTGGCTACATGCAAATTAGTCTGTCCCTGGCCCAGTGCATCATGGGAACAGGGCAGACCAAACTACCAAGCCAATTCTTATACTGGGAAGGAAACAAGCTTCCGGGGACCGGTTTCTGGCATTTCAGCCGTCTTCGGCCGGGCTTGCTTGAATCCTGATGGTGCAGTAAGCAAGAGACTCACATCTGAGTATACCCTTCCACGCTTATGGTGGACAAAACGATTCAGAAAAGGGGGTGGAGATGGACAGAGTATCTGAATTAAGCAGAACACTCCTACCCAGTCCAAAGATCAGGGCTTGATCCATCACCGTTTTTTAGCTCACTGCACCATCCCAGCTCAGAACCTGGCTACATGCAAATTAGTCTGTCCCTGGCCCAGTGCATCATGGGAACAGGGCAGACCAAACTACCAAGCCAATTCTTATACTGGGAAGGAAACAAGCTTCCGGGGACCGGTTTCTGGCATTTCAGCCGTCTTCGGCCCGGCTTGCTTGAATCCTGATGGTGCAGTGAGCAAGGGACTCACATCTGCACCATCAGGATTCAAGCAAGCCGGGCCGACGACGGCTGAAATGCCAGAAACCGGTCCCCGGAAGCTTGTCTCCTTTCTGGTGAAGAATTGGCTTGGTAGTTTAGTCTGCCCTGTTCCCATGATGCACTGGGCCAGGGACAGACTGATTTGCATATCGCCAGGTTCTGAGCTGGGATGGTGCAGTGAGCTAAATAACGGTGATGGATCAAGCCCTGATCTTTGGACTGGGTAAGAGTGGTCTGCTTAATTCAGACACTCTGTTCATCACCACCCCCTTTTCTGAATCGTTTTTGGCCACTATAGGTGTGGCAGGGTATACTCAGACATGAGTCTCTTGCTCACTGCACCATCAGGATTCAAGCAAGCCGGGCCGACGACGGCTGAAATGCCAGAAACCGGTCCCCGGAAGCTTGTCTCCTTTCTGGTGAAGAATTGGCTTGGTAGTTTAGTCTGCCCTGTTTCCATGATGCACTGGGCCAGGGACAGACTGATTTGCATATCACCAGCTTCTGAGCTGGGATGGTGCAGTGAGCTAAATAACGGTGATGGATCAAGCCCTGATCTTTGGACTGGGTAAGAGTAGTCTGCTTAATTCAGACACTCTGTTTATCACCACCCCCTTTTCTGAATCGTTTTTGGCCACTATAGGTGTGGCAGGGTATACTCAGACATGAGTCCCTTGCTCACTGCACCATCAGGATTCAAGCAAGCCGGGCCGACGACGGCTGAAATGCCAGAAACCGGTCCCCGGAAGCTTGTCTCCTTTCTGGTGAAGAATTGGCTTGGTAGTTTAGTCTGCCCTGTTCCCATGATGCACTGGGCCAGGGACAGACTGATTTGCATATCGCCAGGTTCTGAGCTGGGATGGTGCAGTGAGCTAAATAACGGTGATGGATCAAGCCCTGATCTTTAGACTCGGTAAGAGTGGTCTGCTTAATTCAGACACTCTGTTCATCACCACCCCCTTTTCTGGATCGTTTTTGGCCACTATAGGTGTGGCAGGGTATACTCAGACATGAGTCCCTTGCTCACTGCACCATCAGGATTCAAGCAAGCCGGGCAGACGACTGCTGAAATGCCAGAAACCGGTTCCCGGAAGCTTGTCTTCTTTCTGGTGAAGAATTGGCTTAGTAGTTTAGTCTGCCCTGTTCCCATGATGCACTGGGCCAGGGACAGACTGATTTGCATATCGCCAGGTTCTGAGCTGGGATGGTGCAGTGAGCTAAATAACAGTGATGGATCAAGCCCTGATCTTTGGACTGGGTAAGAGTGGTCTGCTTAATTCAGACACTCTGTTCATCACCACCCCTTTTCTGAATTGTTTTTGGCCACTATAGGTGTGGCAGGGTATACTCAGACATGAGTCCCTTGCTCACTGCACCATCAGGATTCAAGCAAGCCGGGCCGACGACGGCTGAAATGCCAGAAACCGGTCGACGGAAGCTTGTCTCCTTTCTGGTGAAGAATTGGCTTGGTAGTTTAGTCTGCCCTGTTCCCATGATGCACTGGGCCAGGGACAGACTGATTTGCATATCGCCAGGTTCTGAGCTGGGATGGTGCAGTGAGCTAAATAACGGTGATGGAACAAGCCCTGATTTTTGGACTGGGTAAGAGTGGTCTGCTTAATTCCGACAGTCTGTTCATCACCACCCCCTTTTCTGAATCGTAACCACTGCAAGCACATACGCATCGGGTAACAACCATCGTTGATGCTATGACAACTCAACCCAACAACCATTCGAATCCAATTTACCCTTACTTTCTCTCCATTCACTCAACTCTTTCTCTGTAGCTTCAGCTTGAATTGACTTCACACTCTCTATCGTATCTTCACACATACTTCTATCCGGAACCCATCTTGCCGGACCCGCAACATGCATTCGACTCATCACAGTTCTCGCAGTTTCTTTCGCGACTTCGTCTGCAAACGCATTACCACAGCCTACATCATCAGTAACTTTCTTATGTGCACTGCATTTCTCAATCGCAACTTGCAACGGCAAAGTAAGTGACTCAAGGAGCTCATTCACCAACTGACCATGCTGAATCTTAGTCCCATGCGAAGTCAGGAACCCACGCTCTTTCCACAATCGTCCAAAACTATGAGCCACACCAAACGCATACTGGCTATCGGTATACACAGTCACTCGTTTCCCCTTCGACAACACACACGCTCTTGTTAATGCAATCAACTCTGCTGCTTGCGCTGAATTATGTGGGATACGTGCAGTTTCAACAATCGTATGCAAAGTCATAACAGCATATGCCGCAGTCGTATCACCATTCGGAAGCTTGAAGCATGAACCATCCACCCATAAAGTACCATCACACTTTGCAAGAGGAGTGTCCCTAAGGTCTATTCTCCCTTTCGTTTACTCCTCTGTCCTAAGAAAACAATCATGCTGTTCAGAAACATCTGTCTCAACTGAAATCGGCAACAACGTAGCTGGATTCAACGTGTTGCATCTCTTTATATGCACATGACTCGCTAGAAGTGTCAACTCATAACCTGAAACCGAGCACTAGTTAAGTTGTCGTAATTTGACAATGGCCGAGTTAGCGCTTAGCTGTGCTACACGTTTTCCCCTTAACTTGACTATATTCGAAAATGCCATTTTGTGTATTACGGCGGCCATTTTAGAGAATGAGCGGCCTCGTGGTCAGCATGCCCTTTAGTCCATTGTCCGTGCTACTGGCCACTCGACTCTGCCCAGCAACAGGCTATTTTTAGCTACGGTCAAGTCCACACATGCGCAGTTCCAACTGACCAGTCACCCCTCAGGAATGTGCCGCCAAACTGACCAGTGGGGTTGTAACCCCTCCCATGAGTTGGCTGTGCTCCAAAAATGACCATATATGTACATAATCTCTGTAACCTTGTGCCGCCTATCTTTTTATTGCTTGTAAATTGTATAAAAGAGGGACTCACACCAACGTTCGGTGTGATACTTCTTGCATTACCGAAGGGTGCTGTAGGAATGTACCACCACCCCATGGGGTCTTAATAAACTTGTTCTTTGTACTTTTCAGTTTCCGTGCCAACAGTTCTTTCACTGTAAGTGGGTTATCTACGGAGCACATGTAGGCCTTGGGAACCCGATACCACAAATTGGCGACCACGAAGGGACTCATCGGCGACTCGGATGCCCGAAGGAGAGGTAATGACGAAGGTTTGGAAACTCGCCATGGACGCGTACGCTGCCACCGAGTGACCCGAGTCTTGGCACCCACGGTGTTTCTTCCTTTCCTTCTGATCTGACCTTCCAGGTGGTGCCGGTCCCCGACTGAGATCTTGGATCGTCTGCGTTGCTGTGCAGTGCCTGTTTGGCTGATTCGATTAAAGACCTTGGCAGTTGGAACCTGGATATTTGAGATTGGGTAAGATTTTTGATCGGTAAGGTAGTCTATGGATGCTTACTGAAGTTCTATGATTTGTGATCGGTAAGGTAGTCTTCGGACGCTTGCCGAAGTTCTATGATTTGTGTCTATGATTTGAGTTAGCTAACATTTGTGACTTTGTGACCTTTGAATTATATGTGTAGTGCACTTCACATAGGCAGGCATGTAGAGATGTTTCTCTAATTTTGTTTTTTTCCTCTGAGCGGCACATTTGTGTGAAGTACTGTAAGTGCCAGTTTATACGGTATCACGCTTTCGTGATACTTTTCGAACATGCCTCAATTAGGTTAGCGGAATCACAGCCGGCTCCCCCAGAAGGAACTCCAAATCGTGAAATGTACATAAAATTTGGCCTTCCCCCTATAATGTACAGCAAATTATGGCATAAATATACTAAAACTGATCCTGAATTGCAATGGCCACTACATGGGTCGTTTGATTTACGAAAGGTTCAGTTTGTGGAGCAATGCTTGTTTCAGCGCAGGTCTAGACAGAATATGTTTGATTGTGTACGAATGTGGGAGAAAGCGGTGCGTGAACGTATGAAACGTGAAATTGCCTTGGCGGACAAAGAGCAGCGCAAGGCTGCTCGAGATAAGGCTTTACAGCTTGAGGAAAAGAAAGCGCAGGAGAAGAAAGAGAGGGAGGAACGTGAACGTAACTTGCAAACGGCCGGTCAATTTCCTATTCGTCGTCCGCTTTATCCTGTCCTTAATAATGAAATTGATGATTTTTCGTTACTAGATCGCTCTCCGCCTCCGTATGTCCACCCCACGGCTCCGTCCGAGGATTCCGGTGATGAAGGTCGGGATAAGTCGGATGGAAAGGACAATTCGAGTGTCAGGTTATCTGCGGAAAGAGCCGCAGACTTGCGTAGTCTTGCTAGGAAATTAAATTTGGATCATGTAACTGTAGCAACGATTTTAGCTGAAAGGAAATTGTGGTCAGAACGAGAATTAATGTGTTTCATAAATACTTTAGCGCATGAAGTTGTTACTCGCTTCCGTAAATATTCGGAGACTTTAGAACCCAAAGCTGTGTCAGTTTATTGTGAGAATTTGGATAAAGGTTTATTTGCTCTTTCAGATATTGACGACCTTTTCAAACGACTACTTCATCTGCGGGATGAGGCGACCAGACTGCGGGATGAAAGGAAAAATGCTACAGGGTCCGTGCCGGGGTCGACGGAGGAATCCAAAGAGTGTCCTCTTCGGGGTTCAGATAAGAATACCAAAATGCATGTTATGCCTATGCGTGAAGCCGCGCCTTTGTATGTTCCTCCAAAGGGAGAGGGTACAGATGACGATAAAACGTCGAAGGATGCGAAGGGGTACTTTATATATAATTGGGTATATACGCCTTGGAATAGAGCAGATGTTATGGCATTAAAGAACTCCCTGCCTGATCTTCGTAAAAATCCAGCTGCGTTCTATGAAGGGGTTGAGGGGGCCATTTCCTCTTGTGTTATGACCCTTGTTGATATAGATCTCTTCTTTGGGTTAATTCTTCCCCCTGATATGTGGAGGTTGATTCGTAAAACTAATGACCAAACGACTTTTGGGGCTGCTTGGAAGGACTTAGAGCAGGCTGACTTACAAAGGGAACCGGCATGTAAACCGTGTGCTTTGATTCTAGATCTCCCGACGGCTATTTTGACTAAATTAAAAACTCTGGTGCCTCCTAAAAAGATTGATTGGACTATGTTGGCTTCATGTAAACAGAAGCCAGATGAATCGGTATCTGATTTCTTTACACGCTTTGAAGAAGCTTTTCATGATTATAGTGGACAATCATTAACAGACGATACGGGTAGGCATCTGTTTGTTGATAAGTATGTGGCTAATCTCCTACCGGAGATTGCGAAGCGATTGAAAACGAGCGAAAGTTCCTGGACCACGGCGACCCCTGCGTCTTTGTTAACCATGGCTCAGTATTATGAGCGGCAGGAATTGGAGGCTAAAGAAAGTGTTGATAAGAAGGCGAAGGAATTGAAAACGAAGGTGATGTTGGCACAGGTTCGTGGAACGCAATCTAGAGGGAATGATAGAGGCAGACGAGGAGGGGGTAATGCGTCGTACGGGCGTACGGATATAGCGGAGGATCAATGTGCCTATTGTAAGGAGTTTGGGCATTGGGCTGATGATTGTCCGGTACTTCGTGAGCAACGTACTCAGCGTGGTCGAGGAGGTGGAAGGTCAAGGAACAGTTATTCTGGGGCGAGAGGTGGCGGAGGTGATCGTGGTAGGTTTGAAGAGAGGGGCCGTGGCCAGGATGACCGTAATACATTTGATAGACGGAACCAGTATCAGATATCGGAGGGTGAGAATGTGGAGCATCAGGATTATGTGCATGCATAGGACTGCGTAGGATGGGGTACGGAATCAGTTGAAGTGCCAGTAGATCAGAGTGGTCCATATGTATCAGCGGGCATTTTGGGTTCTACTGATCAGTTTCTAGTCGACACAGGAGCTACTCGTAGCGCTTTGTCTAAAAACTTGGTTCCGAGGGCTCCCCTGTCTGGCGATATGATTACATGTATTGGGTTTGATGGCACACCCACTCCCAGCCCATTATCGAAGCCTCTTGCACTTTGTCTCGATAAATTTTTCAGTTTTGGCCCATTTTTGTTGTCACCTTATACCCCAGATAATATTCTGGGCATTGATTTGCTCAAATATTTTCGAGCGACGATACGTTGCGCTCCGGAGAGAGTGCGAGTTATTTTGAATGATAACTATCCGGATTCAGACAGATTTTTTACTATACAAGACTGTGAAGCATTAGCCTCTCTCCCTCACACGTTGTGGGCGACCTCAGATACGGATGTGGGACAGATGCTTATTCCACCTATTCGCATTACTGTAAAGGAGGGAGTACTTTTGCCACGTGTACCACAGTATAAGATCTCCAGGGAAGGTGAAATTGCCCTGACACACATTGTTCAAGATTTGAATATTGCAGGGGTAGTGGAGGAAGTTCCCTATAATGTTTGCAATAGCCCTATTCTCCCGATCCTTAAGAAAGATACTGACGACAAAGTCTATCGATTTATTATTGATTTGAGAGAAATTAACAAAATTGTCATCCCCCAATACCCGGTGGTGTCTGATATCACGACATTGCTTACATTGGTCCCCCCAACGGCGACGACCTTTAGTGTCATCGACCTGAAAAATGCGTTCTTTTCTATTCCCATCCATCCTGATAGCAGATACTTATTTGGTTTTACGTTAAATAATAAATCGTATAGATTTTGTCGTGTTCCTCAAGGTTACACTGAGAGTCCGAGTATCTACAGCCAGGCTTTAAAAAGACAGCTTGATTCCTTTCAATTGCAATCTGGAGTTGCCCTTATCCAGTATGTCGATGACCTTTTGTTAGCTGCTGACACTTATGCGCAATGTGAGGAGAGTACGCTTGCTTTACTTTCCTTTCTGGCTCAGAACAATCATAAAGTTTCGAAGAAAAAGCTCCAATACTGTAGACCCAAGGTGACCTACCTCGGTCATCTTTTGTCTAAGGAGGGGCGTGCATTAACATCGGATCGAATTCAGGTGATTCTAGATACACCAGTCCCCCGCACACAGAGAGATGTACGTGCCTTTATAGGATTAACGTCCTTTTGTAGACAGTGGATAATGGGGTTTTCGCATATTATCAAACCTTTGTTAGCGTTGCTGTCCAAAACTACACCAATGCCCCTTGAATGGACAGAGGAATGTCAAAATGCTTTTGAACAATTGAGACAGGCCCTTTGCTCTGCACCCGTGTTAGGTACACCAGACTATTCAAAGATTTTTACATTGTACGTGCACGAGAAAGATGGGTGCGCGTTATCAGTGTTAGTGCAAGCACACGGGGATAATACGAGGCCATGCGCATACTTTTCAACTATTCTCGATCCTCTAGCACGAGGATTACCTGGGTGTTTTCGAGCAGTTGCAGCAACAGCAGTAGCTATACGGCAGAGTGAGGGAATAGTGTTATCGCACAAACTGTTGGTGCTAGTTCCCCACGCAGTAGATGCTCTGTTAAATCAAACAAAGACCCAATATCTCACCAGTGCACGTTTAACAGGATATGAGCTTACACTTTTGGCGCCACATATCACACTAAAAAGATGTGCTACCCTGAACCCTGCCACTTTATTGCCCTATCCGGTTGAGGAGGGTCAGGAAGAAAAACATCATGATTGTGTTTTCCTGACCGAGGAACAGACAAAGGGTCGTGTTGACCTACAGGATATGCCACTTCCAGATGTGGATGGGGAGCTGTGGGTTGATGGATCGTGTTTGAGGCTGCCAGATGGTACGACTTCCGCAGCATATGCGATCACGACACTTAAGACAGTGGTAGAAACAGCACGAATACCACAAAAATCAGCTCAGGCAGCAGAGCTGATAGCTTTGACGAGAGCCTGCGAATTGAGTGCTGGCCTATGTGTGAACATATACACAGACAGCCGGTACGCCTTCGGAGTAGCACATGACTTCGGGCTACTCTGGAGAGAACGTGGGTTTTTAACTTCTCACGGAGTACACATTATGCACGGAGAACTGGTGCGTGATCTCCTAAACGCGTTGCTTTGTCCGAAGAAAGTAGCGATCATTAAATGCAGTGCCCATAAAAAGATCACTGATAAAGTGGGTCAAGGAAATGCTTTTGCAGACAGCATAGCGAGACAAACAGCTATGTCCCGAACTGACTCCCCCATGTACGTAACAAAATCACAAGCTGAGCGATGGTACGATGCTAGAGCGGAGATACTAGATATCCAAAAATCAGCGACTGAAGCAGAACTTGCGGCATGGGCAGCAGATGGGGTGCTAGATGATGAGGGTTGTTGGAGAAGCAAAGACATGGAGAAATGGAAATTGCCTGCAGCTTACTTGCAAGCGATGGTTCAGATGACTCACGGATTAGCACATGTGGGAGCTCTTGCGATCACTCGATTGTTATCACGAGTTTGGGAGCATCCCGAGATTGCCAATACAGCCAAGAGGTTAGTGCAGACCTGTCTGATATGTTTACAACATAATCCTGCGAAAGGGACCCATACTCCGAAAGGAGGGTTCGTTCCACCATCTGCACCGTTTGAGGTACTCCAAATGGATTACATCCAGTTTGAGCGCTGCAATAACCTTAAGTATGTCTTAGTGGTGGTGTGCGCTTTTAGCAAATGGGTTGAGGCCTTCCCCACGAAAGATAATACAGCTTTAATAACAGCTAAGGTGTTGCTCAAGGAGTACTTTCCTCGCTTCGGAGTTTGCAAATTTTTGTGGAGCGATAATGGGCCTGAATTTTGTTGGGAAGATTGTGGAGTATGTGCTGAAGGGGTTAGGGATCCAGCAGAAGTTTCATGCTGTGTTCCACCCTCAGTCAGCAGGTCTTGTCGAGCGGTACAATGCTACGTTGAAGCTGAAACTGGCTAAGATTGTGGCATCCACGTCATTGAAGTGGCCGGATGCCTTACCGCTAGCACTGCTCTCTCTTAGATCTGTGCCCCACTCTCGAACTGGCCTCACACCGTATGAAGTGGTGTTTGGAAGGCCTATGAATATATGGGGAGTGCCTAAGCCGCGATTGATACATGATGTGCCTTGTATAATGATGAATGACTATTTGGCACGATTAACAAATGATTTGCTTTCTATTCATCAACAGGTTGGAGAAGCGCTCCCTGACAATTCTACTGGAGAGGCTCATAATCTCCGTCCTGGGGATTTCGTGATGGTCAGATCATTTGAGAGGGCGAACAGCTTGGAACCGGGGTGGCGTGGCCCCGAGCAGGTCCTCCTGGCTACTCGAACAGCTGTTCGAGTGACCAACAGGAAGCGGTGGGTGCACTCAACTCACTGCCGTCGTGTTTCTCCGGATTTGGTGAATCCTGCCGTGCTGACTGACTACAAGGAGATTCTGGATAAAGAAAAGAGCCCAGCTGTGACATCGGCCGAAGTCGAGGGAGCCTTCCCGGACCACACTGTTTCTGGACGACAGCGTTACGATCTGCGGATAAGGAGAAGATTTTTTTGGGTTTTCGAGACTGGTTGGTTACCGCTCTGGGGTTTGTGAAACGGAAGCCGGGAATCTCAAGGGGGGCGATCAGTTCTGCCAAGAGTAGCGACACCCGTCTTGACCCCGGAGAAGAAAACAACGGCTACCTCGGAGCTCAGCACCGTATTTTTCTTTTTTAGGTATACATTTGAGACATTGTGAACTTTTTTGAACTATGGCGTCTTCTGCATCACGAGACAAAAGAATACTTGGTGCCATCCTGTTTGTCTTGACAATTGTGGTGATAGCAGTAATAGCCTGGGTAGTGGAACTTGTGGTGCCTGTACGTGAACATTTGCTGCCGACTACCCCGGCTCCATCTGAACATTTTCACTTCACTTTGCATTACCATGAAGAACGGCACCGACAGACTTACTTGAACAATAGCTTTATTCAGATTTTGCATCATACCCATAATATGACGAACACTTCAAATTGCTGGGTGTGTGGGATGTTGCCTGGGCATCAGAAGAAGGGGGACACTCCACTCATTCCACTCCCATTTTCGCATAATGGTTCCTGCAATGCCTGGTACACTCTTCTTTTTACTTTACGATGGCCAACGAAGGGGGGGGTGCTCTTCCGTTTGAACAAAGTTTGCTACCATGACCGAGATGGGTATCCACGAGCTGAGGGTACTCGATTTGAATGGGAAGAGTACCGCCCGACAATGTGACTGCACCTCGTGTTTACAGCAATCAAAGGAACATTAATATGTCCAGTACACATGTTATTAATGTCATCGCTACTAAAGCAGATCTTTGCATTCGTAATAAAGGAACGATCCCGGTTGGGAAAAGTGAATGTAACACTACACTTACATTTGACAGTCCAAACGGTATATCATTTGTGGCATCTCGAAATACGTACTTTATTTGTGGCAATAAAGGTTACCATCAGCTCCCTTTAGGATGGTTAGGTACATGTTATGTATCGTTTGTGTTGCCCCCTGTATTCATTGCCCCTCCAATGTACCATAATGACTACATCCTTTACCACGACTTTGTACTAAATCGTGTTAAGAGTGCCGTGATTTTAGATGACATCGATCAGACTGATACTGCCTTGCAGCAATATGTGGACTTTAATCGGGGATTGTTTTCCTTTGGTGGGGCTGCGTTGAATAGCCGGAAAATTCGACGGCTGACCCGTGTTGTTGAGGCTGTAGCCAATGATACTGCTATTGCATTGAGGAACATAACAGAAGAACTCCAAATTTCTAGGATTGTTACGCTCCAGAACCGTATGGTTCTAGATGTAGTTCTAGCTGACCGTGTGGGGGCATGTAGAATCATCGGAAGTAGCTGCTGTGTGTACGTACCAGATAATTCGCCCTCTGTTTATGATGCCATTTCAAAATTGCATAAAATAGCTGCTGAAATACACCCGGACAATGGAACTTGGACTCTTTCAGGGTGGTTCTGGTCAATGCTTACCACTTGGGGTTGGAAACTGCTGACGATTTTATGTATTTTATGTATCATTGTTGGGATACTGTTTTCTGTATGTTTATGTATACAACGTGGCCCAGCTTTATGTTCCATGTGTTTATCGGCTTGCATACCATCAAGACGAGCTCTTGCTCAAAACAAAACAAAATGATGCTTCATAAAGAAGTAGCTCAAATAATGCTAATTGATATTGAAGATGAACATCCCGACTACGTCCACTATGAGGTAGCTTCAGCTAAACGCTAAAAGGGTTGTCTGTCGTAATTTGACAATGGCCGAGTTAGCGCTTAGCTGTGCTACACGTTTTCCCCTTAACTTGACTATATTCGAAAATGCCATTTTGTGTATTACGGCGGCCATTTTAGAGAATGAGCGGCCTCGTGGTCAGCATGCCCTTTAGTCCGTTGTCCGTGCTACTGGCCACTCGACTCTGCCCAGCAACAGGCTATTTTTAGCTACGGTCAAGTCCGCACATGCGCAGTTCCAACTGACCAGTCACCCCTCAGGAATGTGCCGCCAAACTGACCAGTGGGGTTGTAACCCCTCCCATGAGTTGGCTGTGCTCCAAAAATGACCATATATGTACATAATCTCTGTAACCTTGTGCCGCCTATCTTTTTATTGCTTGTAAATTGTATAAAAGAGGGACTCATACCAACGTTCGGTGTGATACTTCTTGCATTACCGAAGGGTGCTGTAGGAATGTACCACCACCCCATGGGGTCTTAATAAACTTGTTCTTTGTACTTTTCAGTTTCCGTGCCAACAGTTCTTTCAGTGTAAGTGGGTTATCTACGGAGCACATGTAGGCCTTGGGAACCCGATACCACAAAGTGCTGTGTCTTGGTCCGATTCAACATGGCATCCACTGCATGTGGAACCATCACAATCAAAGTATTATCCATCACCAAACCAGCAGACTGTCCAATAGAGACAGCCGCTGCCGCTGTAGCTCTCAAACAACTCGGCAACACTCTAGCTACTGGATCCAAAGTCGACGAGAAATACGCACATGGACGTTGCTTATCGCCGAACTGCTGTGTCAAAACTGACAATGCACATCCCTCTCTCTCGTGGACATAGAGTGTAAAAGGCTTACTGTAATCGGGAGTACCCAACACAGGAGCCGAACACAACGCATCACGCAATTCCGAAAAACTCTTCTGACATTCGTCAGTCCAAGGAATAGGATTCGGAGTATCCTTAACAGTAAGAGCTATCAAAGGTTTCGCAAGAAGCGAAAAATTCGGGATCCATTGTCTACAGTACGATGTAATATCCAGAAAAGCACGTACTTCTCTCTGTTGAGGTTCCGTGACACTTATAAGTGTTGTTTTTGACTCGTTCGGATACGGACGAGTTTGGTATCTATGAACCGCAAATGACGAGTTTAGTGGGTGTACGTGTTTTCGCTACACTGGCCTGAACCGTTCGTCTCATTCGTGGGTTTCTTCATCTGAACCCACGGGTTCCATTTTAGATACCGTATCCATTTTGTTTCTTGCCCTCAAGTAGCCAGCGAACGGACACTGTCCGCTTCGTGACCCTGGGACTCCCAAACTCTTGCGGAAGACATGTGTTCCTTTGAGGGTGTCTTTATGATGTGGGGGATGACACTGCAAAGGCAGATGGCTCCACTCCGGGCTCGCCTTGCCGTGCCGGTCTATTGTTTCAGCCGTGCATGCATTAGGCACGAGTCCTTTGATCCTGCAATCATGTTTCCGATATCACCTCCTTATACTCTTTCAATCTGTTGTCTGTTTTTCCGTCCTCCCTTGCACCTGTTTCTGACTCTTCTTTTATTCGTTTACAGCCGGAATGGAATGTACTAATGGTGGGATGATGTACTTTTACAGTTGGGAACCGGCGATGCTACTGTAATTATGCTCCGGACCCCTGAATACATGAAAGCGACCCTTTTGAAATTTACTGTGGAAACTGGGTTGTAACCTTTTGTTTGCCATGATGTTCTATGACGAAAAACTGTATAAAAGGAGCGATCCACATTACCAATTTGAACCAGACTCCCAGAACCTACACGCTGTGTACTTCTTGTGATCTCTGTATCCCTGCAGTAAATAAACGCTGACCTTTGACGCCGAAGGAAGTGTCCCGTGTCTCTGTGTTTTGTACGCCGGAACAGGTAACCCACGAAGGTTTCAGGTGTTGTCCCTGGCACCGCTGGACCTTAGAATAGTCCAGTCCTTCAGTTGGTGCCCAACGTCGGGCGGCATCAGCGGTACCGGTCCAAAGCCCGACGATCGTGAGGAACTTCGTGTGAAATCTCCGAGGGAAGGTGCACCCTGCTTCATCGATGCTGTTGTCGAAATAAGTGGCCCGAAGACTTTTCCCGTGAAGATCCCCGCCTCCTAACGGCTGCGACGGACTGATGCCCTGACTGTCGACCTGTTCTGGCGCCTGGCGTAGTCCTCTGTACAGCGAGACGATTGACGGGCCTTCCTGGTGACGCCATTGTTCTTTCAGTTAAGTATTTGTGGGTGGCTCCCAGAGTCCTTGGTTGTTGTTGGTGCTTGGTTGTTTGCATGGTTCCATTGCATTTGTGGTCCTTAGTACTTGATCCTTAGTTGTATTATTTGACGATTGCAATCGCCAAAAACCGTGGGTTTTGTATTTTATTACGAGGATATCGTAATTGATAACCCTTGACGTTTGTGAAACTCGGTTAGTGTGCACGATGCCTGGCCGTAGTACTTTGTTTAGTTGCTTTAAAGGTTGTTGTGCGGATTCCCGATTGGAGGACTCATGTCCGATACCTCCAGTTGGAACTCCGGTCTATGAGTTATATAGTCGACATGGAGTGGGTCCTATTGCATATAATGATTGCTGGGTCCGCTATACAAAAGATGAGGGTGTCCTTAGTTGGCCACCTCATGGTAGTTTCGAAACATCAATTCTGGATAATCTAGAAGCAAAATTGTTCAAAAATAAAGCAAGGCCGGCTATGTTTGATTCCTTTCGGTTATGGCGCAAAGAAGCCAAGCAGAAAGAAATCAAGCAGCTTAAGCGTAATAAGAGAGAAGGTATCGTTACGACAGCGAGATAAAGACGAGAAGGAAAAGGAAGTTTTCGATAGATTGCAACGTATGGCGGTGGACAATTGTTATCCCGCTTTACCGACGGGTACTGATAAGAAGGGAGAGGAAGCAGTAGAGGATCCCTTGTTATCATATCTATTGAAGTCGCCACCTCCATATGTATGTATGTATGTATGTATAGGCATTTATATAGCGCACTACTTACCCGGAGGGTCCCAAGGCGCTTCGACCGCTGCGAAACCCTTCCTGGCTTCCCTGAGAGATGGTCCCTTAATGGGTATCTCCAGGGTGAGACCAGGCATCCCCGGCAGTCTGGTGGGGCCGTTAGTGAAGATGAGGCAAGCTAATGCCCAGAGTTGCCGAGTGTGATCGCTGATCAGAGTGGGCACCGAGGCGAGAGAATTATCGAGTCCGCTGACCCTGGTCCAGAAACCTGCCGCGCCGGGAATCGAACCCTGGTCCCGGGCTGTCCTTTGCTCTCGGGTCTGCCGCCTCTAACCAGTGAGCCACACTACTTCACATATGAACAGGATACTACAGCTCCTGTGGTTCCTCCTGTTCCTCAACCTGTTGTTCCGGCGGCTGCTGGTCAGCCTGTCGTTGGTCCTGTCCCTGCGAATCCTTTTGTTCCTATTCTTTTACCTGCTCCTGTTCCTACTGCTCCTATGCCTATGTCTTCTCAAGCTGTTCCTCCTGCCACTTCTGCTCTTGCAACTACACCTACCGCTCCTACTGCTCCTGTATTTAGTCCTCATATTGTTGCTCCTGTACTTTTTTCTTCTTCTCCGTCTCTTCGACGACGCATTCCTAATACTGTTGCTAATCTTTATTCTCCTTTTGGACCGACTCTTGGGTCCGATGTTTCTGATGTTCCCCAACGACGAAGTCAGCTTCCTGGTGGTAGGGAACGTGACACGTTAATTAATATGGCGCGTAATTGGATTAGGTATCCCCTTAAAAATCCCCCGCGCATAATTTTTGAGACCTTTTCTCAATTCAATGAGCCCACACAGAGGTTCGTGTTTGATGAAATGTGCAAATTTTTATGTGAAGCAATATCAAATGATGAAGTAAACGAAGTACCGATCGATGTTACTGAACTACAGCTTCAGTTTTCGAGTGGTATGATCGTGGGTAGTAATGTTCGACGTGCTGTAGAACATCTTCTATCCTTTCGTCCCACTGTAATACCTCGTGCATTGTTTAAAGATGATACTGAGGAATGGATGGCAACTCCTGGTCAGTATCCCATGCGTGAAGTTCCCCCAGTATGGATGCCAGGTGATCCCGCTGCTAATCCTGCTATTCCGCCACACTTCCAGAGAGTGTGGATACACCTCCCACGGAAGCGATCAGAAGTTTTGCAGGTGAAGCAATCTTTGCCTGACCCCCGCAAAAATCCTGCAGGATATTATAAAGAGTTGTCCCAATTAGTAAATGCTACTGTCATGAATCTTGCCGACATCGACATGTTGTTCGGCAACGTAGTACCTCAACCAGTTTGGGCAAAAATTCGCCGAGAAGATCACGCAGCTGAGTTAGGTGGTGATTGGGCTGCACTTATGGCAGCTGATGCATTACAAGTTGGTGGGGCTAAGCCTGAACAGTTAATTACGGCTTTGCCTCAACAAATTATTACACTTATGAAGACACTTATGCCAGCTATGAAAGTCAATTGGGATAAATTGTCTGCGTGTAAGCAAAAGAAGGACGAGAGTGTCTCCGATTTCTTTACGAGATTTGAGGAGGCATTCATCGATCACAGTGGTCAGGATATGAGCACTGAGGGAGGTCAGAGATTGTTTGTAGATAAATTTATATCAAATTTGTTGCCTGACCTCAGCAACAAATTGAAAAATTCAGAGAGTTCGTGGGCCGTTTCTACCTCTGCCCAGATATTGGCCACGGCTCAATACTATGAAATCAGGGAGAAGGAAGAAACTGATTGTGCGGATAAGAAAACAAAAGATCTTAAAACAAAAGTTTTGTTACAGCAAGCGTATCCTCCGCGCTCAAATCAGAATGACTCTCAGCAGCGGAATAGATTGCATTCACAATCTGCTAGGTCACAGTCGCGAAATGATTCTTCCACGCAGAGATCTATGCTCGGGTATAATCAATGTGCGTATTGTAGAAATGAGGGTGATTTGAAGTTTGATTGTCCGGTTTTGCACGATCGGAATAGTGGTGGTTCAGCTAGAGGAGGTCGTGGTAGTCCACATCAGGCTTCACGAGGTAGGGGTCGTGGTGTTAATCAAAATCAAAATGAGCGTTCTAATAATTCGTCTGATTCCAATAATTGCTTTGATCAGCGTGGTTCATCGTCAGGTAGGTCCGCACAGTATCATGTGGATGATTGTTACATCGAGCATGATATTGATGACGGTAATTACTAGGACAGCTATAGACAGAGAGAGGGAGTAGTATCAGTTCCGGTTGATCAGAGAGGGCCTTAAGTCGCAGTTGCCACATCGGGCGTAGTTGAGCCTTTTCTGTTGGACACTGGTGCAGCAAAAAGTTCCATCATGCATTCGAAACTCCCTGGCGCACCTTTGTCTGGCCTAACGAATGTTTCCGTTTGATTCTCTGGCGCCCCCGTTAGCAATCCGGTCTCTAGCCCCTTGCCCATTACGATTGGGCCTCGCGAGCTGAAAGCTCCCTTGATTTTGACTACTGGTTGTGGTGAAAATCTTTTGGGCCTGGATTTGCTGAAACGGTTATACGCGACTTTGTACTGTTCTCCTGCGGGAGTGGAGCTTACTTTAGGTCACAGAGTGGTCTCTCCTATATATTTGTCATCTGATAAGCTCCCACCGGAATTGAGTTCTCTTCCTGCATCTTTGTGGGCAACTGGTCCCAATGACGTGGGCCTGCTTGACATCTCTCTTTATGTTGTCCAGTTGAAATCGAATGTGCGATTGCCACGTATTCCCCAATATCGTATCTCCCTTGATGGAGAACGTGCATTGTTGGCAATCATCTATGATTTAATCGAGAAAGATGTTATCGAGGAAACTCGGGGAAACGTGTGTAATAGTCCTGTGTTGCCTATCTTGAAACGTACTGATCCATCTAAGCCTCCTGTTTACCGTTTTGTTATTGATTTACGGGAGGTGAACAAAATTGAGATTCCACAATTTCCTGTGGTGCCTGACATTACGGCTTTACTGACTCTGATTCCAGCATCTGCTTCTTGGTTCTCAGTTATCGATCTGAAGAATGCTTTCTTTAGCATTCCGATCGCTGAGGAAAGCAGGGATTTATTCGGCTTCTCATTAGGAGGTCGCAGCTTTAGGTTTAAACGCGCTCCTCAGGGCTACTGTGAGAGTCCATCTATATACAGTCAAGCCCTGAAAAGCCAACTTGATGCGTTTGTGTTACCGGCCGGTGCGGCCTTGATCCAGTATGTCGATGACTTACTGGTGGCTGCTGACACAAGAGAGATCTGCAAAACTGCTACGGTATCGCTGTTACAGCATCTTTGTGACTTGCATCACAAGGTGTCACCTTCTAAACTACAATATTGTTGTCAAGAAGTAACCTATCTAGGTCACTTATTGTCAAAGGAGGGAAGAAGGTTGACCCCAGAGAGAATTGCAGCGATCGTTTGAATGACTGTGCCACAAACTCAGAGAGATGTGCGTGCCTTTCTAGGTATCACGTCATACTGCAGGCAATGGATTCCAAATTTTTCATTGCTAGCGAAGCCACTGGTAGCCCTCACATGCAAAGATGTTCCAACTCCTTTGCCATGGACTGAAGAGTGTCAGAAAAGTTTTTCTGAATTGCGTGATGCGTTGTGTTCGGCTCCTGTGTTAGGTACTCCTGATTACAGCAAGCCGTTTACACTATACGTTCACGAGAGAGAGGGTTGTGCGTTGAGTGTTTTGACGCAACAATTTGGCGGTAAGCAGCGTCCATGTGCATATTTTTCCTCGACCCTGGACCCAGTAGCTAGAGCGTTGCCGAGTTGTCTAAGAGCGACAGCGGCGGCTGCGGTGTCCATTAGACAATCTGCAGGATTGGTCATGGATAATATGCTTACGGTGATGGTTCCGCATGCAGTCGACACTCTTTTAAATCGTACAAAAACTCAACACTTGACGAGCGCAAGGTTGTCCGGTTACGAGTTGACACTTTTGGCAAGTCATATTCAAATAAAACGCTGTAATGTCCTAAATCCGGCAACGTTGTTGCCGACTAATATGGAGTCAGATGGCGTATCGCCACATGATTGTTATTTGCGAACTGAAGAAGAAACGAAGGGTCGTATTGACCTAAAAAACACTCCATTGGCAGACCCTGATGGTACCTTGTATGTTGATGGCTCGTGTTTTAAGTTGCCGAATGGTGATGTGACGACTGCGTATGCTGTGGTAACGTTGAGTACGGTTGTGGAAACTGCGAGATTGAATCAGAATTCCGCGCAGGCGGCAGAGTTGATTGCGTTGACGAGAGCGTGTGTTTTGTCGAAGGGAAAGCGAGTGAATGTGTTTACAGACAGCCAGTATGCGTTTGGTGTTGCACATAGTTTTGGACGATTGTGGAGAGAAAGGGGATTTATGACATCGCATGGTACGAAGATTCAGCACGGACAGCTTGTGAATGATCTTTTGGATGCACTTACATTGCCTAAGCAGGTGGCAATTATTAAATGCAGCACGCACCAAAAAGTGATGGATGATGTTGGTCGTGGTAATGCGTTTGCGGATGAGATTGCTAAAGAGACAGCGAGAAATCTTGCGACCCGAATGTATGTTACGAGTTCAGTGAGGTGGCCTACAGAGACTGGTATGTGTGAGGACACTGTTGAGAGTGTGAAAGCGATTCAGAATGAGGCCACCGAAACTGAAAAGACTAAGTGGAAAGAAAGCACGGGAAAGTTAGATGCGCATGGATGTTGGATTGATTTGTCGGAAAAACAGAGATGGATGTTACCGGATGCATATGTGCTAGCCGTTGTGACTATGGCTCACGGCTTGTCACATATTAGCGTGAAAGGAATATGTAAGTTGCTGTCCCCTGTATGGAAGAATGATGGTATTGCTAAGTGTGCTGAGAGAGTGGTTAAGAATTGTATGGTATGTATGATGTACAATCCTGGCAAGGGTACCCCTACCCCACCTGGTCACTTTGCTCCTCCTACATGTCCCTTTGAGGTAATCCAATTGGACTTCATCCATATGGAGAGATGCAATAACCTGAAGTACGTTTTAGTTGTGGTTTGCGCGTTCTCCAGATGGATTGAGGCCTATCCTCTGAAAGATAATACTGCCTTGTCCACAGCGAAAGTCTTACTGAAGGAATACTTTCCTCTGTATGGAATGCCACGGATTGCATGGTCTGATAACGGAAGTGAGTTTGTGGGGAGTGTGATGAAGAGTGTGTGCCGCTCGAGCCTGCCCAGGCGAGGTCGCTCCACCTACGACGCTCCTGCCTGCTACTGCCAGCACGCTGCCCTTCTGCCGGCTGCCCAGCTGACGGCTGCGCTCTTCCTGCTATCTCCGTCTTCACCGCTGCCTGCCTGCCTCCCACTGCGTGCCTGGTTCCCCTGTCGCCTGTTGCTTCCCCGTTTTTTTTTTCTGTACCCCTGCTGTGTGCCTGTTGCCTCCCCCGCCCGCCGCCTGGTCACCCTTCCTTCCGTTTCCCTCTCCTCCGCTTCGGCTGCCCTCCCCCTCTGGGGTGCTCTTGCCGCCTTCTTCCCGCCACTGCCCTCTGGCGCTCCGCCCCCCCTCCTGCCCATTGGCCGCCCCGCTCCAGCCACCCAGCTGAACCGCCCTCTCGGCTCCTCACTTATGACGCCCCCAGAGCGACCGCTCAGCAGACGTGCGCAGCGGGAGCGCCGATTGAGCGCCGAAGGTGCGCCAAAGGTAAGCCCGTCTGCGCCCGTCCGCGCCTGGACCGCGCCCAGTGCCAGGACCCCTGGACCCCGCAGACCCCAGCCCACCCGCCGGACGTACGACACCGCCGCCCTCAACGCACTCAACACCGGCCGAATCCCGGGATGCTACCGAGCCACCCCGAGACGAACCCACGGACCCTTCAGCTGCCATGCCTGCAAGTTCACCTGCATCCAGACCTGCACTACACCAGCACCCACCAAGCCGAACAACTGCAGCAACCACCTGAAGTGCATCCTCCTCAACACCCGCTCCGTCCACAGACAGGCCATCGAACTCTAGAACCTCCTCGACACCACAGCTCCTGACATCGCCTTTCTAACGGAAACCTGGATGAACGACTCCTCAGCGCCCGACATCGCCATCGCCATCGCCATCCCAGAGGGCTACAAGATCACCCGAAGAGACCGCGACAACCACACTGGAGGAGGCATCGCCATCATCTACAGGGACACCATCCGCATCAAGACCAACACCGACGACACCCTGACAACCGCCGAACACCTGCACTTCCAGATCCACATGGACCCCAAAACCACCCTCAGAGGCACCCTGATCTACCGACCCCCGGGACCACGCACACAATTCAGCGAGGACATCGCCGACTTCATCAGCCCGCATGCCCTCCCCTCCGCCGACTACATCCTCCTGGGGGACATCAACTTCCACCTGGAGAACAACAACGACCGCAACACCATCACCCTGCTCGACAACCTCGCCACCCTCGGCCTCAAGCAGCTGGTGTCCACCCCCACGCACCTCGCCGGACACACACTCGACGCAGTCTTCTCATCCTGCAAAGACATCGTCTTCAGCCACGCCACCGGACTCCACTGGACGGACCACAGCTGCGTCCACTTCACCTTCAAAAGAACGACGATCCACCACCACCACCAACAGGTTGCTCGAAGAAGCTGGAACAAGATCACAGCCAACCAGCTCGCCGCTTCCCTGAGCCAGCACCCTCCCGCCAGCTCAGCGAACCCCAGCCAGGCCGCCGACAACCTCACGAAGTGGATCAGCAACTGCGCGGATGAACTCGCCCCACTGAGGACCCCGCCCAGCAGACCCGGCAGCAAGAAGGCCCCATGGTTCACCGACGAACTCAAGAGCTCCAAGAAGAACTGCCGAGCCCTCGAGAAAGCCTGGAGAAGGGAACCAACACCGGACAACTTGACCACCCTCAAGCTTGCCACCCGGAAGCACCACCAACTGATCCGCGCCACCAAGAAAACTGCATTCAAGGACCGGCTGGACAACAACGCACACAACTGCAAGGAACTCTTCAACATCGTGAAAGAACTCTCCAACCCCAACGCCGGCAACAAGGACATCACCCCATCGCAAGACCTCTGCAACTCCCTCGCCTCCTACTTCCACAACAAGATCGCGGACATACACCACAGCTTCAGCACTCAACCGACGCACGCCACGACCGAACCACCGCCCCCCACCACCACCCTCCGCGCCTGGACTCCGATCAGCACCGAAAACACCGTCCGCATGATGAACTCCATCCACTCCGGATCTCCAACCGACCCCTGCCCTCACCACGTCTTCAACAAGGCCGACGCTGTCATCGCACCCCACCTGCGGGACATCATCAACACCTCCTTCGACACCGCCACCTTCCCGGAGAGCTGGAAGAATGCCGAACTCAGCGCCCTACTCAAGAAACCTACAGCGGACCCCACCGAACTCAAGAACTACCGCCCCATCTCGCTCCTCCCGTTTCCAGCCACAGTCATCGAGAGGACCGTCAACAAGCAGCTGGCCGCCTTCCTCGAGACGAACGGATCCCTCGACCCCTCACAGTCTGGCTTCCGAGCCAACCACAGCACCGAGACCGCCCTCATCGCGGCCACCGATGACATCCGAGCCCTGATGGACAACGGAGAAACAGCAGCCCTCATCCTCCTAGACCTCTCCGCGGCCTTCGACACTGTCTGCCACCGCACCCTAGTGCAGCACCTCAGCAACGTCGGAATCCAGGAGAGGGCACTGGAGTGGATCATCTCCTTCCTCGACGGAAGAACACAGAGAGTCCGACTACCACCGTACAAGTCAGAGGCCACCGAAGTCATCTGCGGCGTCCCTCGAGGATCCTCGCTGATCCCCACCCTCTTCAACGTCTACATGAGCCCCCTCGTGGCCATCGCACGCCAGCACAACCTCAACATCATCTCCTACGCTGACGAGACCCAGCTGATCCTCTCCCTGACCAACGACCCCGCCGCGGCCATAGCCGACCTTCACGAAAGGATGAAACACGTAGCCGAGTGGATGACGACCAGCCGCCTGAAACTGAACTCAGACAAGACGGAGGTCCTCATCCTGGGCTCCTCGCCCTCCGCCTGGGACGACTCCTGGTGGCCCCCCGCCCTGGGCACCGCACCCAAACCGACAGACCACGCACGGAACCTGGGCGTCATCCTGGACTCCTCCCTCTCCATGACCAGACAAGTCAACGCCGTCTCCTCGTCGTGCTTCAACATCCTGCGCATGTTACGGAAGATCTTCCGGTGGATCCCCACCGAGACCAGGAAGACGGTCACCCAGGCCCTCGTCACCAGCCGACTGGACTACGGCAACGCCCTCTACGCCGGAACCACCGCCAAGCTCCAGAAGAGACTCCAGCGGATCCAGAACATCTCAGCCAGACTCATCCTCGACATCCCACGACACAGCCACATCTCCGGACATCTGAGAGACCTGCATTGGCTCCCCGTCAACAAAAGAATCACCTTCCGTCTCCTCACCCACGCACACAAAGCCCTACACGATCAAGGCCCGAGCTACCTCAACAACCGCATCAACTTCTACGCTCCCAAGCGCCATTCTCCGATCAGCCAGTCACGCCCTCGCCGCCGTCCCCCGCATCCGAAGAACGACTACAGGAGGAAGGTCCTTCTCCTACCTGGCCGCCAAGACCTGGAACTCCCTCCCTCCCGACCTGCGCCTGACCCAAGACCACCTCTCCTTCAGGAAGAAGCTCAAGACCTGGCTGTCCGAGCAGTAGCAGCACCCTCCCCCCCCCCCCAAGCGCCTTGAGACCCTCCGGGTAAGTAGTGCGCTCTATAAATGTCTTTGATTGATTGATTGATTGTGTAAGGGCCTTGGAATTACACAAAAATTCCATAGCGCCAACCATCCCCAGTCAGCGGGTTTAGTTGAAGGGTACAATGGCACTCTGAAGCTGAAACTTGCAAAGATTCAGGCTACGACTGGTCTGTCATGGCCTGATGCTTTGCCCCTGGCTCTGTTGTCAACCAGGGCGACTGTACACTCTCGAGTAGGGCTCAGCCCATATGAGATTGTGTTTGGCCGTCCTGCAAATATATGGGGGGTTCCTAGACCCAGGTCTTTCGACAGTCTTGAGTACCCAATGTTAATTGATTATCTTCATGATCTGACTGCTAAACTGAAGTTAATTCATCAACAGGTCTTTGAAGCACTGCTGGCACAGACGGAGGGTCTTGGACATCGGCTCCAACCAGGTGACTGGGTGGTCACCAGAAATTTTGGTCGCAAACGGAATTTGGAGCCGAGATTTGTGGGACCCTTTCAGGTTCTACTCGCCACGAGAACTGCAGTTCGTTTGGAGGGCCGCAAAAATTGGGTGCATGCCACCCATACAAAGAAGGTACCAATACCTTTACCAGCGGACTCGTGGGTGAGGACCGGAATCGCCACATCAGAGACAGAAACTCCGTTGAAATTTGTGCCGTTCAGTGACGCTCAGCCTGTGGGAGATACTTCAGTGCAATAAGAAAACCTTGTTGAACCTTTGCCATTGGAGAACTCGAGACTTGAACTATCGTCTGGCCGACAGGACTCTGTCCCGCAATCTGAACAATTATTCGAGGAACAGACTCGTCCTGGAGGAAGCAGATATTTTCTTAGTTCTCATACCAAAGACTAATAAATATTTTTGCTTTCCCCTTTTTAAAATTCATATTACCCCCTCATTATCATCTTGAATATTTTTCAACAACTGTAGTCTCCATTAATACTTGAGTTCTTTTCCACGTGTGTTTTTCCACAGCTAGGAGATTTTGTATTATAATTGAATGTTTTGATTTAAAGAACCTTTCATCCGGGTTGACCGTAGGGCCGTGCGGGTACTTCCTTCTGTTTAGCAGGTTCCTGACACTAGGTCGGAGGCCGTCGATTCCTAGGAACTCCTGGGGATTGATAATCGCTACTCAGAACGAAGTGCGTCAAGAACGTTGCGGACGGTTGGAATTCTCAAAGTTGTCGGAAGTGGAGAAGACTCTAGCGCAAAGATTGGTACTACACAGGGTTGTAAAGACAAAATGCTTTCTGTTTCAGGTGTTCCTGCTGTTTTTGACTGTTTCCATGCTACTGGTGGGTGGAGTATATTATGGAATACAATCGTTATTGCCTTCTGTTTCACCTACTTTTTCCTCTGAACCAAAATCTATCTCTACTGTTTCTCCTCATTCCTTTTACCCTCTGCCTCAACACGAACAGGTTAGACGTGCGGAATTCATGAACAACTCCTTTGTCCAGCTCCTGCATCAACATCAATTGGTGATGAATACTACCAACTGCTGGGTGTGTGGTTTAATGCCACATACCATGGATAAGGGAATTCCGTACTTAGTTCTTCCTTATAGTTCCCAGGGGTCAGCTCGAGCATTCCAAACTATGTTTCGTAGCGCACTAGATTCCTACCCCCATCGAGAGCCACGCACTGCAGATCATGGTCCTGGCCCGTACCACAAGCCTTTGGCAAGAGCGATTGCCGATTTAGATAGAGATATTTTTGACACATCGCTTATCCCAGAGGAAGAGGTGCGAGCATACAGGGATCTGAGTGAGGCTGAGTATAGTATGTCAGTGGGTGATCGGCAGTTAAAAGCTCATCTCCGATCTGGATCGTACCCCATCTTGGTAACTTCTGTTTGAAAGGTCTTGGCCGAAGTCCGCGAGCTCAGCTCGGGAGGAGTGCCTGTACTGAAACATATGTTTTACCGACAGCCTCTTCCCCTCTTCTTTTGACTGCCAAGGGTACATACTTTGTCTGTTACGACCGCGCATATACATGGTTGCCTCGTGACTTCTCGGGCACCTGTTATATTGCGAATCTGTGGCCGCCGACCTTTACAGTTGGGTCGGATTATCACAAGACCATAGTTGTGAGAGGTGTGATTAGCGAAGAAGACACTGCCGGTCAAGAAGCAGGAGACTTCTTTAAGGGTTTCTTGCCATTTTGGGGACCTATGATCAATAGTAGGAATCTGAGACAGTTGACTCGAGTGGTGGAATCGACTGCTAATATCACTGCAAGTGCCCTTGGTAAGAATAACAGCAGAGCTTCAGGCGGATAGGCTTATGCCGTTACAAAATCGTATGGTTTTAGACATCGTCCTTGCAGATAGAGGTGGTGTATGTAAGGTGATCCATTCGAGTTGCTGCATTTTCATCCCTGATAACGCTCCAACTGTCTATCAAGCCATCTCAAAGTTGCATAAGATCTCCGAGTCCATACACGTGGACATAGGTGATTGGACGCTTCTAGGATGGTTTTGGGGCCTGATGTCGACGTGGGGTTGGAAGATTCTGATGATCATTGGGGTTGTTGTAGCATTTCTGTTCACGTGTTGTCTTTGTATACAGTGTGGTCCTGCCTTATGTGGCCTCTGTGCTACGACGTGTATAAGACGGCCATCTGTTACCAAGGAAGCACTGATGGATAGAATAATGTTGCAGCAGCATCTGAATGATCTGATGAATATCGAGATTGATTCTGACTAGTGCTTGCCTACATGAGGGCAAAAGGAGCGTCTGAGGTTCCGTGACACTTATAAGTGTTGTTTTTGACTCGTTCGGATACGGACGAGTTTGGTATCTATGAACCGCAAATGACGAGTTTAGTGGGTGTACGTGTTTTCGCTACACTGGCCTGAACCGTTCATCTCATTTGTGGGTTTCTTCATCTGAACCCACGGGTTCCATTTTAGATACCGCATCCATTTTGTTTCTTGCCCTCAAGTAGCCAGCGAACGGACACTGTCCGCTTCGTGACCCTGGGACTCCCAAACTCTTGCGGAAGACACGTGTTCCTTTGAGGGTGTCTTTATGATGTGGGGGATGACACTGCAAAGGCAGATGGCTCCACTCAGGGCTCGCCTTGCCGTGCCGGTCTATTGTTTCAGCCGTGCATGCATTAGGCACGAGTCCTTTGATCCTGCAATCATGTTTCCGATATCACCCCCTTATACTCTTTCAATCTGTTGTCTGTTTTTCCGTCCTCCCTTGCACCTGTTTCTGACTCTTCTTTTATTCGTTTACAGCCGGAATGGAATGTACTAATGGTGGGATGATGTACTTTTACAGTTTGGAACCGGCGATGCTACTGTAATTATGCTCCGGACCCCTGAATACATGAAAGCGACCCTTTTGAAATTTACTGTGGGAACTGGGTTGTAACCTTTTGTTTGCCATGATGTTCTATGACGAAAAACTGTATAAAAGGAGCGATCCACATTACCAATTTGAACCAGACTCCCAGAACCTACACGCTGTGTACTTCTTGTGATCTCTGTATCCCTGCAGTAAATAAACGCTGACCTTTGACGCCGAAGGAAGTGTCCCGTGTCTCTGTGTTTTGTATGCCGGAACAGGTAACCCACGAAGGTTTCAGGTGTTGTCCCTGGCACCGTTGGACCTTAGAATAGTCCAGTCCTTCACTGTGCGTAGGCACACTCATTTTTGCAATAGCTTGAATTCTTTCTGGGGTCAATCTTCTTCCCTCCTTCGATAAGAGATGACCTAAGTAGGTCACTTCTTGTTGACAATACTGCAACTTCGAAAGAGACACCTTATGATGGAAAGCAGACAAATGACGCAACAAGGACAAAGTAGCCTCCTTAAAAATCTCCTCATTATCAGCAGCAACTATCAAATCGTCGACGTACTGGATAAGGGCAGCACCATCAAGTAAGACAATCGTATCAAGCTGTGTTTTCAAAGCCTGACTATAGAACAATGGACTCTCACAATAGCCTTGAGGAGCGTGCTTGAACCGGAAACTTCGGCCTCCTAAAGAGAAACCAAAAATATCTCTACTCTCTTCGGGATGCTGAAGAAAGCATTCTTCAAATCAATCACCTAAAACCAAGTAGCAGAAGCTGGAATCAAAGTCAGTAAAGCAGTGATATCTGGCACAACTGGGAATTGCGGAATTACAATCTTATTCACCTCGCGGAGATCGATCACAAACCTGTACACAGGCGGCTGAGAAGAATCAGTACGTTTCAAAACAGGCAAAACCGGACTATTGCACACATTACCTCTCGTTTCTTCAATCACACCTTTCTCAATCAGATCATAAATGATTGCAAAAAGTGCTCTTTTACCATCGCTGGAAATCCGATATTGGGGAATACGAGGCAATCTAACATTCACTTTCAGCGGCACAACATATGGCGGGATCTCCAAAATAGTATCGCTTGCGTGAATATCGGAAACGCCGGGACGCCGCCTGAGCCGGTCCGCCGAGGAGAACAGAAATATAGCTGTTTTGAAAGCGCCATACAACCCCTGCGTCAGCTCAGCAAACATCGAGCCACAGAGACGCTGCCCCAGTCAGTTTGTTTTCTCGATCAATAAAAATAAAGATTAACCATATCAGCAAAAATACTGTGACCAAACTATAGACACATATTGTTAGCAGGTCGTCTACTCTGAGAGACTATTTAGATTTTTGGTCGTATGTACTCTGAACCCTATCTGACAAATACCGAGCCATATATCCTGTGAACAGCGATAATTAACGATCGGCTCACAAATACGCACGATGGTACAGTCCTGAGGAAGGCACTTTAACAGTGTCGAAATGCGTAGACATGAGACAGGAAACCATCCAACAATTTTTTAAAAAACGATTCATCGTATGATTGAAGTTATGCATATGCTATAATGCTTTTTTATCTTCTTGTGTAAAATGATGTATCAATTTTATCGAATGTGATTCTAACTTGTATTAAATCTATATTTTGGTATGTACAAACAATAATGGAATGGAATTTTTCTTCTTGTGGTTTAGCCACTCTTTATGTGTTAGTTGTTTCCTATAATTTGCCTGGGTATTTTACTCACATATGGGATCTCCAAAAGACCCACAATATTAGGACCAGTAGCCCAAAGAGAATCAGGGAGAGAAGACAATTCAGCTGGAAGTCGGTCTTTAGACAAATATATCGAAGAGATTACTCTCTTTCCCAATGTAAGCTGTACTCCTGAAGGAGAGCAATGTAATGTTGCATACAATCTTTTCAACAAATCCAATCCCAACAAGTTCTCACCACAACCTGTCGTCAAAATAAGGGGTGCTTCGAAATCACAAGGTCCAACAGAAAGAGACAAAGGACTAGAAATCAGATTACTAACCGGGGCGCCAGAAAAACCTACTGAAACATTTGTTAAGCCAGACAAAGGTGCGCCAGGGAGTTTAGAGTGCATGATAGAACTCTTCTCAGCACCAGTATCCAACAGAAAAGGCTCTGACACACCTGATGCAATCACTTTAACATAAGGTCCACTTCGATCTACTGGAACTGATACAACTCCCTCTCTTTGTCTATGGCTGTCCTAGCAATCATTACCATCCATATTCTCACCTTCGACGTAATAATCGTCCTCATAGTACTGAGCTGTCCTACCAAACACACCATTCTGCTGATCAAAACTATTCATCGAATTCTGTGAAGGCAAGGGACGCGCATTCTGAGACACACCACGTCCTCTACCTCGCGGAGCTTGCTGAACACCTCGACCTCTCACACCAGAAGCACCATTCGTGCGCTGTAACAGAAACGGACAACTATTCTTGAAATTACCCTCTTCCTTACAATATGCACACTGATTAGGGCCCACAGGAAAACGCTGTTGAGAAGACTCGAACCTTTGCGAGTTTCTCTGAAACTGTTGAGGTTGCTGATAATCGCGCTGATCATTACCAGGCGGATACGCTTGCTGCAAAAGAACCTTTGTCTTTAATTCTTTAGTCTTCTTGTCGGCTCTATCTTTCTCATCCTTATCTCTATTCTCATAGTATGGGCAGTAGCCAATATTTGCGCTGACGTAGAAACAGCCCAAGAACTCTCAGAATCCTTTAATTTAGTGCACAATTCTGGAAGCAGATTATGCACAAACTTATCAACAAACAACCGTTGAGCACCTTCCGTACTCATGTCCTGACCACTATGGTTGATAAACGTTTCTTCGAACCTAGTGAAGAAATCAGACACACTTTTGTCTTTCTTCTGCTTACATGCAGACAATTTGTCCCAGTTGACACGCACAGCAGGCATCAAAGTTTTCATATAATTAATAATCCTACCAGGGAGTTCTGCAACTAAAGGCTCAGGTTTAGCACCACCAACCAGTCTGCCATCTATGGCACCAATATTGGCCCATGTATCACCTAACTCTTGCACATGATCCGTATGACGAATTAGTCCCCATAAAGGCTGTGGAACTACATTTCCAAACAACATGTCTATATCAGCTAAATTCATAACACATGAGTCTGCAGTCTGTGATAATTCCTTATAGTACCCTGCAGGATTTTTACGAGGATCAGGCAAAGTCTGCTTAAGGGCCAAAACTTCAGCTCGCTTCCATGGAACATGTACCCAAACACGCTGAAAATGAGCCGGCGCTGCTACAATACCCAACCCAGCGTCAGCCTGAACTGCTTCCTTCCACACCGGAGGAAACGCTCTCATTGGATATTGTCGCACTTTTCTCCTAACAGAAGGATCAGGCTCAAACAGCGGCTGAGAAGGAGACTCACTCCTAAACGACAACAACGTCGCAATTGCTCTTTCAACGTCAACACCCACTATAGTTCCCTTCGCAAACTCAGACTGTACAGGGAACAACTCAGACAGAGTCTGTCCCAAATCACCATCTTCCCATTCTTTGCGAAGGAAAGTACATATCTTATCAAAAACATATCTCTGCGTCGGTGCTTCCAATTGACGGAAGACATCCATAACAGACTCTAAATTAT
Source organism: Lissotriton vulgaris (assembly GCF_964263255.1). Classification (NCBI taxonomy): domain Eukaryota; kingdom Metazoa; phylum Chordata; class Amphibia; order Caudata; family Salamandridae; genus Lissotriton; species Lissotriton vulgaris. The sequence continues at coordinate 1,489,273 of NC_141685.1, forward strand.
ACCTCAAAGGATAAGTAACCCATTTACGTGCTAAATGATCCAATACTGTCCGCTCATCAGGACCAGGCAATTGGCTACGCAATTGTTTACGCTCTGCAACAGGGGTCATACCCAATGACCCAAAAAGAGGAGAAAAGAGACCAGTAACAGTATCAGTCATCCTCTGTCGAACAGAAAGAGAAGTTGACATGAGAACAGGAGACAAAGCAGACTGAGAGGAAACCAACATAGGAATAGTAGCAGAAGAAGTAGAAAGTACAGGAGACAAAGTCGTAGGAATTGGAGGTGGAGTAGGTAGCGAAGTCAACGGCCCTTGAGAAGGCTGCGTCAAAGGAATAGGAGCCAACTGAAGAGGAGCTGGCGGTTGTAGGACAACAAGAGGCAAAGCAACCGGAGGTTGCGCAACTAAAGGCTGCATCCTGCTGAGGAGGCGGCAAAGCTGGATAACATTTATCAATCGCCAGTTTACGTTGCCTTTGCAACTGCTCACTCGCTTGTTCTTCTTCGTTATCTTTAAACTGTATAGCAGCTTGCATTATCGAAATACCCTTCTCTCTTTTATTTCTCTTTGCCAATTTAATTTCTTTCTGTTTGGCTTCCTTTCCCCATAGGCGGAAAGAGTCAAACATCACCGGCCGGGCTTTCTTCTTGAACAGTTTAACTTCTAGATTATCTAAAATCTCTGTGTCAAAACTACCATATTGGGGCCACTTGAGGACCCCGTCCTTCCAAGTGTATCGAACCCACACTTCATTATACGTGATGGGGCCCACGCCATGTTTTAAATAGAGCTCATAGGTCGGAGTTCCAATCGGAGGCACCTGACACGAGTCCTCCAATCGGGAATCCCTATTACAACCACAACAAAATATCTTTCCAAGTCTGCTAAGACCAGGCATCTTCGCTCACTAGTCTAGCTTCAAACTTCAAGGGAATATCGAACACGATAGCCTCGCAAATACATGAGTCCCTCGGCTTTGGAGCTCGCAAGTCCCAAATCAAAGATCCCAAGGGATACCCAAAACAAAACTAAGGACTGGGAGACGCTCCACTCATACTTAACTGAAATGTCGATGGCGTCGCCAGAAGACCCGTCTATCATCTCGCTTTACAAATCGTCTAATGGCTCCAAGACAGGGCGACCGTCAGGGCAGCTGTCCTTCGTAGCTGTCGGAAAGCGGGGAACCTCGCAGCAAAGACTTTCGGACCACGACGACATACAGGGGTCGATGAAGTGGTAGGCCTTCCTCCAGAATTTTCACACGAAGCTCCTCACGATCTTCAGGCTTGGACCGGTACCGCTGAAGTCGCCCCACGTTGGAAGCGCCAACTGAAGAACTGGGATTTAAACCCAGCGGCGCCAGGGGAAACGCCCGAAGTCTTCGAGTCTCACCTGTCTTGGAGTACAGAGACACGGGATACTTCTCGGTGACGTCAGAGATCAAATTTTATACACGACCAAAGCATTGCATGATGACAAACCCACATTCCAGTTGTCCAGTCCGTAATAAATTATTAAACAAACCCAACATTCTTCTTTAAACAAGGCCGGACAAACCCATAATAAAAAGGCCCGCAGCCACATCATAAATAGACCATAAAGAAGGAACAAAACAGATAGAAGTAGGATAAGGCATGTCTGTGTGTGGTAAAACTTTACGATGTCCTGTGCTCAGATCCTTAATCTTGATCAGCTAAAGGGGAAGAACTGGTTTGGCAAGGTCAGCTTCAGGCAGCAGGGTCAGTTAACTCAGGTCAAACAGAAGTCAGCACAAACTCAAGCTAAGGTGTACATGTCCCAAAGACTCCTTTGGCCACAGTCATCCGCCTATGTGAGGGCAACCACAAAATGTCTGCCATGGACAAAATGGAACCCAAGGATTTCAGAATGAAATTGTCAAATACACAGTGAATCCATCAGTGTAACATGACGAAAACACTCATGCTTGCTGATCTCACTGTGTACGGTTCGTTGTTACCAAAATTGTAACGGAACCATAACCTTTATGACCCAGGTTCAGAATTCACTGAACCTCAATTGGAGCCCAGTGTGTGCTTCATTCATTCATTGTGTAGTTCCCTATTGGAGCCCTTGGTGTGCTTCATTCATTTATTCAGTGTGTAGTTCCCTCATTGGAGCCCAGTGTGTGCTGTCTTCATTCATTGTGTAGTTCCCTCATTGGAGCCCAGTGTGGGCTTCATTCATTCATTCTGTAGTTCCCTAATTGGAGCCCTGTGTGTGCTTCATTCATTGTGTATTTCCCTCATTGGAGCCCAGTGTGTGTTTCATTCATTCAGTGTGTAGTTCCCTCATTGGAGCCCTGTGTGTGCTTCATTCATTCATTGTGTAGTTCCCTCATTGGAGCCCTGTGTGTGCTTCATTCATTAATTTATTCTGTAGTTCCCTCATTGGAGCCCTGTGTGTGCTTCATTCATTCATTCATTGTGTAGTTCAATCATTGGAGCCATGGGTGTGCTTCATTCATTCATTGTGTAGTTCTCTCATTGGAGCCCTGGGTGTGCTTCATTCATTCATTGTGTAGTTCTCTCATTGGAGCTCTGGGTGTGCTTCATTCATTCATTCATTGTGTAGTTCCCTCATTGGAGCCCAGTGTGTGCTTCATTCATTCATTGTGTAGTTCCCTCATTGGAGCCCTGTGTGTGCTTCATTCATTCATTCACTGAGTAGTTCCCTCATTTGAGCCCTGGATGTGCTTCATTCATTCATTAATTTTGTAGTTCGCTCATTGGAGCCCTGTGTGCGCTTCATTCATTCAGTGTGTAGTTCCCTCATTGGAGCACTGGGTGTGCTTCATTCATTCATTGTGTAGTTTCCTCATTGGAGCCCAGTGTGTGCTTCATTCATCCATTGTGTAGTTCCCTCATTGGAGCCCAGTGTGTGCTTCATTCATTCAGTGTGTAGTTCCCTCATTGGAGCCCTGTGTGTGCTTCATTCATTGTGTAGTTCCCTCATTGGAGCCCTGGGTGTGCTTCATTCATTGTGTAGTTCCCTCATTGGAGCCCAGTGTGTGCTTCATTCATTCAGTGTGTAGTTCCCTCATTGGAGCCCTGTGTGTGCTTCATTCATTCATTCATTGTGTAGTTCCCTCATTGGAGCCCTGTGTGTGCTTCATTAATTTATTCTGTAGTTCCCTCATTGGAGCCCTGTGTGTGCTTCATTCATTCATTCATTCATTGTGTAGTTCCCTCAATCGAGCCTTGTGTGTGCTTCATTCATTCATTTATTCTGTAGTTCCCTCATTGGAGCCCTGTGTGTGCTTCATTCATTCATTCATTGTGTAGTTCCCTCATTGGAGCCCTGTGTGTGCTTCATTCATTTATTCTGTAGTTCCCTCATTGGAGCCCTGTGTGTGCTTCATTCATTCATTCATTGTGTAGTTCCCTCATTGGAGCCTTGTGTGTGCTTCATTCATTCATTCACTGAGTAGTTCCCTCATTGGAGCCCTGTGTGTGCTTCATCATTCATTCATTGTTTACTTCCCTCATTGGAGCCCTGTGTGTGCTTCATTCATTCATTCACTGAGTAGTTCCCTCATTGGAGCCCTGTGTGTGCTTCATTCATTCATTCATTGTGTATTTCCCTCATTGGAGCCCTGTGTGTGCCTCATTCATTCATTCATTGTGTAGTTCCCTCATTGGAGCACTGTGTGTGCTTCATTCATTCATTTATTCTGTATTTCCCTCATTGGAGCCCTGTGTGTGCTTCATTCATTCATTAATTGTGTTGTTCAATCATTGGAGCCATGGGTGTGCTTCATTCATTCATTGTGTAGTTCTCTCATTGGAGCTCTGGGTGTGCTTCATTCATTCATTCATTGTGTAGTTCCCTCATTGGAGCCCTGTGTGAGCTTCATTCATTCATTTATTCTGTAGTTCCCTCAGTGGAGCCCTCTGTGTGCTTCATTCATTCATTCATTGTGTAGTTCAATCATTGGAGCCTTGGGTGTGCTTCATTCATTCATTGTGTAGTTCTCTCATTGGAGCCCAGTGTGTGCTTCATTCATTCATTCACTGAGTAGTTCCCTCATTGGAGCCCTGTGTGTGCTTCATTCATTGTGTAGTTCCCTCATTGGAGCCCTGTGTGTGCTTCATTTATTCATTCATTGTGTAGTTCCATCATTGGAGCCCTGTGTGTGCTTCATTCATTTATTCATTGTGTAGTTCCCTCATTGGAGACCTGTGTGTGCTTCATTCATTGTGTAGTTCCCTCATTGGAGCCCTGTGTGTGCTTCATTCATTCATTCATTCATTGTGTAGTTCCCTCATTGGAGCCCGGTGTGTGCTTCATTCATTCATTCGTTGTGTAGTTCCATCATTGGAGCCCTGGGTGTGCTTCATTCATTCATTCATTGTGTAGTTCAATCATTGGAGCCATGGGTGTGCTTCATTCATTCATTGTGTAGTTCTCTCATTGGAGCTCTGGGTGTGCTTCATTCATTCATTCATTGTGTAGTTCCCTCATTGGAGCCCTCTGTGTGCTTCATTCATTCATTTATTCTGTAGTTCCCTCATTGGAGCCCTGTGTGTGCTTCATTCATTCATTCATTGTGTAGTTCAATCATTGGAGCCATGGGTGTGCTTCATTCATTCATTGTGTAGTTCTCTCATTGGAGCTCCGGGTGTGCTTCATTCATTCATTCATTGTGTAGTTCCCTCATTGGAGCCCAGTGTGTGCTTCATTCATTCATTCACTGAGTAGTTCCCTCATTGGAGCCCTGTGTGTGCGTCATTCATTCATTGTGTAGTTCCCTCATTGGAGCCCTGTGTGTGCTTCTTTCATTCATTCACTGAGTAGTTCCCTCATTAGAGCCCTGTGTGTGCTTCATTCATTCATTCATTGTGTATTTCCCTCATTGGAGCCCTGTGTGTGCTTCATTCATTGTGTAGTTCCCTCATTGGAGCCCTGTGTGTGCCTCATTCATTCATTCATTGTGTAGTTCCCTCATTGGAGCACTGTGTGTGCTTCATTCATTCATTTATTCTGTAGTTCCCTCATTGGAGCCCTGTGTGTGCTTCATTCATTCATTCATTGTGTAGTTCAATCATTGGAGCCATGGGTGTGCTTCATTCATTTATTGTGTAGTTCTCTCATTGGAGCTCTGGGTGTGCTTCATTCATTCATTGTGTAGTTCCCTCATTGGAGCCCTGTGGGTGCTTCATTGATTCATTTATTCTGTAGTTCCCTCATTGGAGCCCTGTGTGTGCTTCATTCATTCATTCATTGTGTAGTTCAATCATTGGAGCCATGGGTGTGCTTCATTCATTCATTGTGTAGTTCCCTCATTGGAGCCCTGTGTGTGCTTCATTCATTCATTGTGTAGTTCCCTCATTGGAGCCCAGTGTGGGCTTCATTCATTCATTCTGTAGTTCCCTAATTGGAGCCCTGGGTGTGCTTCATTCATTTATTCAGTGTGTAGTTCCCTCATTGGAGCCCAGTGTGTGCTTCATTCATTCAGTGTGCAGTTCCCTCATTGGAGTCCAGTGTGTGCTTCATTCATTCAGTGTGTAGTTCCCTCATTGGAGCCCTGTGTGTGCTTCATTCATTCATTCATTCATTGTGTAGTTCCCTCATTGGAGCCCTGTGTGTGCTTCATTCATTCATTTATTCTGTAGTTCCCTCATTGGAGCCCTGTGTGCGCTTCATTCATTCATTCATTGTGTAGTTCAATCATTGAAGCCATGGGTGTGCTTCATTCATTCATTTTGTAGTTCCCTCATTGGAGACCTGTGTGTGCTTCATTCATTCATTGTGTAGTTCCCTCATTGGAGCCCTGTGTGTGCTTCATTCATTCATTGTGTAGTTCCCTCATTGGAGCCCTGTGTGTGCTTCATTCATTGTGTAGTTCCCTAATTGGAGCCCTGGGTGTGCTTCATTCATTGTGTAGTTCCCTCATTGGAGCCCTGTGTGTGCTTCATTTATTCATTCATTTTGTAGTTCGCTCATTGGAGCCCAGTGTGTGCTTCATTCATTCATTGTGTAGTTCCCTCATTGGAGCCCTGTGTGTGCTTCATTCATTCATTGTGCAGTTCCCTCATTGGAGCCCTGGATGTGCTTCATTCATTCATTCATTTTGTAGTTCCCTCATTGGAGTCCAGTGTGTGCTTCATTCATTCAGTGTGTAGTTCCCTCATTGGAGCCCTGTGTGTGCTTCATTCATTCATTCATTGTGTAGTTCCCTCATTGGAGCCCTGTGTGTGCTTCATTCATTCATTTATTCTGTAGTTCCCTCATTGGAGCCCTGGATGTGCTTCATTCATTCATTCATTGTGTAGTTCCCTCATTGGAGCCCTGTGTGTGCTTCATTCATTCATTGTGTAGTTCCCTCATTGGAGCCCTGGATGTGCTTTATTCATTCATTCATTTTGTAGTTCCCTTATTGGAGTCGAGTGTGTGCTTCATTCATTCAGTGTGTAGTTCCCTCATTGGAGCCCTGTGTGTGCTTCATTCATTCATTCATTATGTAGTTCCCTCATTGGAGCCCTGTGTGTGCTTCATTCATTCATTTATTCTGTAGTTCCCTCATTGGAGCCCTGGATGTGCTTCATTCATTCAATTATTGTGTAGTTCCCTCATTTGAGCCCTGTGTGTGCTTCATTCATTGTGTAGTTCCCTCATTGGAGCCCTGGGTGTGCTTCATTCATTGTGTAGTTCCCTCATTGGAGCCCAGTGTGTGTTTCATTCATTCAGTGTGTAGTTCCCTCATTGGAGCCCTGTGTGTGCTTCATTCATTCATTGTGTAGTTCCCTCATTGGAGCCCTGTGTGTGCTTCATTCATTCATTTATTCTGTAGTTCCCTCATTGGAGCCCTGTGTGTGCTTCATTCATTCATTCATTGTGTAGTTCAATCATTGGAGCCTTGGGTGTGCTTCATTCATTCATTGTGTAGTTCTCTCATTGGAGCTCTTGGTGTGCTTCATTCATTCATTCATTGTGTAGTTCCCTCATTGGAGCCCAGTGTGTGCTTCATTCATTCATTGTGTAGTTCCCTCATTGGAGCACTGTGTGTGCTTCATTCATTCATTCACTGAGTAGTTCCCTCATTTGAGCCCTGGATGTGCTTCATTCATTCATTAATTTTGTAGTTCGCTCATTGGAGCCCTGTGTGTGCTTCATTCATTCATTTATTCTGTAGTTCCCTCATTGGAGCCCTGGATGTGCTTCATTCATTCATTCATTGTGTAGTTCCCTCATTGGAGCCCTGTGTGTGCTTCATTCATTCATTGTGTAGTTCCCTCATTGGAGCCCTGGATGTGCTTCATTCATTCATTCATTTTGTAGTTCCCTCATTGGAGTCCAGTGTGTGCTTCATTCATTCAGTGTGTAGTTCCCTCATTGGAGCCCTGTGTGTGCTTCATTCATTCATTCATTGTGTAGTTCCCTCACTGGAGCCCTGTGTGTGCTTCATTCATTCATTTATTCTGTAGTTCCCTCATAGGAGCCCTGGATGTGCTTCATTCATTCATCCATTGTGTAGTTCCCTCATTTGAGCCCTGTGTGTGCTTCATTCATTGTGTAGTTCCCTCATTGGAGCCCTGGGTGTGCTTCATTCATTGTGTAGTTCCCTCATTGGAGCCCAGTGTGTGTTTCATTCATTCAGTGTGTAGTTCCCTCATTGGAGCCCTGTGTGTGCTTCATTCATTCATTGTGTAGTTCCCTCATTGGAGCCCTGTGTGTGCTTCATTCATTCATTTATTCTGTAGTTCCCTCATTGGAGCCCTGTGTGTGCTTCATTCATTCATTCATTGTGTAGTTCAATCATTGGAGCCATGGGTGTGCTTTATTCATTCATTGTGTAGTTCTCTCATTGGAGCTCTGGGTGTGCTTCATTCATTCATTCATTGTGTAGTTCCCTCATTTGAGCCCTGGATGTGCTTCATTCATTCATTAATTTTGTAGTTCGCTCATTGGAGCCCTGTGTGTGCTTCATTCATTCAGTGTGTAGTTCCCTCATTGGAGCACTGGGTGTGCTTCATTCATTCATTGTGTAGTTTCCTCATTGGAGCCCAGTGTGTGCTTCATTCATCCATTGTGTAGTTCCCTCATTGGAGCCCAGTGTGTGCTTCATTCATTCAGTGTGTAGTTCCCTCATTGGAGCCCTGTGTGTGCGTCATTCATTGTGTAGTTCCCTCATTGGAGCCCTGGGTGTGCTTCATTCATTGTGTAGTTCCCTCATTGGAGCCCAGTGTGTGCTTCATTCATTCAGTGTGTAGTTCCCTCATTGGAGCCCTGTGTGTGCTTCATTCATTCATTCATTGTGTAGTTCCCTCATTGGAGCCCTGTGTGTGCTTCATTCATTTATTCTGTAGTTCCCTCATTGGAGCCCTGTGTGTGCTTCATTCATTCATTCATTGTGTAGTTCCCTCATTGGAGCCTTGTGTGTGCTTCATTCATTCATTTATTCTGTAGTTCCCTCATTGGAGCCCTGTGTGTGCTTCATTCATTCATTCATTGTGTAGTTCCCTCATTGGAGCCCTGTGTGTGCTTCATTCATTTATTCTGTAGTTCCCTCATTGGAGCCCTGTGTGTGCTTCATTCATTCATTCATTGTGTAGTCCCCTCATTGGAGCCTTGTGTGTGCTTCATTCATTCATTTATTCTGTAGTTCCCTCATTGGAGCCCTGTGTGTGCTTCATCATTCATTCATTGTGTACTTCCCTCATTGGAGCCCTGTGTGTGCTTCATTCATTCATTCACTGAGTAGTTCCCTCATTGGAGCCCTGTGTGTGCTTCATTCATTCATTCATTGTGTATTTCCCTCATTGGAGCCCTGTGTGTGCTTCATTCATTCATTCACTGAGTAGTTCCCTCATTGGAGCCCTGTGTGTGCTTCATCCATTCATTCATTGTATATTTCCCTCATTGGAGCCCTGTGTGTGCCTCATTCATTCATTCATTGTGTAGTTCCCTCATTGGAGCCCTGTGTGTGCTTCATTCATTCATTCATTGTGTAGTTCAATCATTGGAGCCATGGGTGTGCTTCATTCATTCATTGTGTAGTTCTCTCATTGGAGCTCCGGGTGTGCTTCATTCATTCATTCATTGTGTAGTTCCCTCATTGGAGCCCAGTGTGTGCTTCATTCATTCATTCACTGAGTAGTTCCCTCATTGGAGCCCTGTATGTGCGTCATTCATTCATTGTGTAGTTCCCTCATTGGAGCCCTGTGTGTGCTTCTTTCATTCATTCACTGAGTAGTTCCCTCATTAGAGCCCTGTGTGTGCTTCATTCATTCATTCATTGTGTATTTCCCTCATTGGAGCCCTGTGTGTGCTTCATTCATTGTGTAGTTCCCTCATTGGAGCCCTGTGTGTGCCTCATTCATTCATTCATTGTGTAGTTCCCTCATTGGAGCACTGTGTGTGCTTCATTCATTCATTTATTCTGTAGTTCCCTCATTGGAGCCCTGTGTGTGCTTCATTCATTCATTCATTGTGTAGTTCAATCATTGGAGCCATGGGTGTGCTTCATTCATTTATTGTGTAGTTCTCTCATTGGAGCTCTGGGTGTGCTTCATTCATTCATTGTGTAGTTCCCTCATTGGAGCCCTGTGGGTGCTTCATTGATTCATTTATTCTGTAGTTCCCTCATTGGAGCCCTGTGTGTGCTTCATTCATTCATTCATTGTGTAGTTCAATCATTGGAGCCATGGGTGTGCTTCATTCATTCATTGTGTAGTTCCCTCATTGGAGTCCAGTGTGTGCTTCATTCATTCAGTGTGTAGTTCCCTCATTGGAGCCCTGTGTGTGCTTCATTCATTCATTCATTCATTGTGTAGTTCCCTCATTGGAGCCCTATGTGTGCTTCATTCATTCATTTATTCTGTAGTTCCCTCATTGGAGCCCTGTGTGTGCTTCATTCATTCATTCATTGTGTAGTTCAATCATTGAAGCCATGGGTGTGCTTCATTCATTCATTTTGTAGTTCCCTCATTGGAGACCTGTGTGTGCTTCATTCATTCATTGTGTAGTTCCCTCATTGGAGCCCTGTGTGTGCTTCATTCATTCATTGTGTAGTTCCCTCATTGGAGCCCTGTGTGTGCTTCATTCATTGTGTAGTTCCCTATTTGGAGTCCTGGGTGTGCTTCATTCATTGTGTAGTTCCCTCATTGGAGCCCTGTGTGTGCTTCATTTATTCATTCATTTTGTAGTTCGCTCATTGGAGCCCAGTGTGTGCTTCATTCATTCATTGTGTAGTTCCCTCATTGGAGCCCTGTGTGTGCTTCATTCATTCATTGTGCAGTTCCCTCATTGGAGCCCTGGATGTGCTTCATTCATTCATTCATTTTGTAGTTCCCTCATTGGAGTCCAGTGTGTGCTTCATTCATTCAGTGTGTAGTTCCCTCATTGGAGCCCTGTGTGTGCTTCATTCATTCATTCATTGTGTAGTTCCCTCATTGGAGCCCTGTGTGTGCTTCATTCATTCATTTATTCTTTAGTTCCCTCATTGGAGCCCTGGATGTGCTTCATTCATTCATTCATTGTGTAGTTCCCTCATTGGAGCCCTGTGTGTGCTTCATTCATTCATTGTGTAGTTCCCTCATTGGAGCCCTGGATGTGCTTCATTCATTCATTCATTTTGTAGTTCCCTTATTGGAGTCGAGTGTGTGCTTCATTCATTCAGTGTGTAGTTCCCTCATTGGAGCCCTGTGTGTGCTTCATTCATTCATTCATTGTGTAGTTCCCTCATTGGAGCCCTGTGTGTGCTTCATTCATTCATTTATTCTGTAGTTCCCTCATTGGAGCCCTGGATGTGCTTCATTCATTCATCCATTGTGTAGTTCCCTCATTTGAGCCCTGTGTGTGCTTCATTCATTGTGTAGTTCCCTCATTGGAGCCCTGGGTGTGCTTCATTCATTGTGTAGTTCCCTCATTGGAGCCCAGTGTGTGTTTCATTCATTCAGTGTGTAGTTCCCTCATTGGAGCCCTGTGTGTGCTTCATTCATTCATTGTGTAGTTCCCTCATTGGAGCCCTGTGTGTGCTTCATTCATTCATTTATTCTGTAGTTCCCTCATTGGAGCCCTGTGTGTGCTTCATTCATTCATTCATTGTGTAGTTCAATCATTGGAGCCATGGGTGTGCTTCATTCATTCATTGTGTAGTTCTCTCATTGGAGCTCTGGGTGTGCTTCATTCATTCATTCATTGTGTAGTTCCCTCATTGGAGCCCAGTGTGTGCTTCATTCATTCATTGTGTAGTTCCCTCATTGGAGCACTGTGTGTGCTTCATTCATTCATTCACTGAGTAGTTCCCTCATTTGAGCCCTGGATGTGCTTCATTCATTCATTAATTTTGTAGTTCGCTCATTGGAGCCCTGTGTGTGCTTCATTCATTCATTTATGCTGTAGTACCCTCATTGGAGCCCTGGATGTGCTTCATTCATTCATTCATTGTGTAGTTCCCTCATTGGAGTCCAGTGTGTGCTTCATTCATTCAGTGTGTAGTTCCCTCATTGGAGCCCTGTGTGTGCTTCATTCATTCATCCATTGTGTAGTTCCCTCATTTGAGCCCTGTGTGTGCTTCATTCATTGTGTAGTTCCCTCATTGGAGCCCTGGGTGTGCTTCATTCATTGTGTAGTTCCCTCATTGGAGCCCAGTGTGTGTTTCATTCATTCAGTGTGTAGTTCCCTCATTGGAGCCCTGTGTGTGCTTCATTCATTCATTGTGTAGTTCCCTCATTGGAGCCCTGTGTGTGCTTCATTCATTCATTTATTCTGTAGTTCCCTCATTGGAGCCCTGTGTGTGCTTCATTCATTCATTCATTGTGTAGTTCAATCATTGGAGCCATGGGTGTGCTTCATTCATTCATTGTGTAGTTCTCTCATTGGAGCTCTGGGTGTGCTTCATTCATTCATTCATTGTGTAGTTCCCTCATTGGAGCCCAGTGTGTGCTTCATTCATTCATTGTGTAGTTCCCTCATTGGAGCACTGTGTGTGCTTCATTCATTCATTCACTGAGTAGTTCCCTCATTTGAGCCCTGGATGTGCTTCATTCATTCATTAATTTTGTAGTTCGCTCATTGGAGCCCTGTGTGTGCTTCATTCATTCATTTATGCTGTAGTACCCTCATTGGAGCCCTGGATGTGCTTCATTCATTCATTCATTGTGTAGTTCCCTCATTGGAGTCCAGTGTGTGCTTCATTCATTCAGTGTGTAGTTCCCTCATTGGAGCCCTGTGTGTGCTTCATTCATTCATTCATTGTGTAGTTCCCTCACTGGAGCCCTGTGTGTGCTTCATTCATCCATTTATTCTGTAGTTCCCTCATTGGAGCCCTGGATGTGCTTCATTCATTCATCCATTGTGTAGTTCCCTCATTTGAGCCCTGTGTGTGCTTCATTCATTGTGTAGTTCCCTCATTGGAGCCCTGGGTGTGCTTCATTCATTGTGTAGTTCCCTCATTGGAGCCCAGTGTGTGTTTCATTCATTCAGTGTGTAGTTCCCTTATTGGAGCCCTGTGTGTGCTTCATTCATTCATTGTGTAGTTCCCTCATTGGAGCCCTGTGTGTGCTTCATTCATTCATTTATTCTGTAGTTCCCTCATTGGAGCCCTGTGTGTGCTTCATTCATTCATTCATTGTGTAGTTCAATCATTGGAGCCATGGGTGTGCTTCATTCATTCATTGTGTAGTTCTCTCATTGGAGCTCTGGGTGTGCTTCATTCATTCATTCATTGTGTAGTTCCCTCATTGGAGCCCAGTGTGTGCTTCATTCATTCATTGTGTAGTTCCCTCATTGGAGCCCTGTGTGTGCTTCATTCATTCATTCACTGAGTAGTTCCCTCATTTGAGCCCTGGATGTGCTTCATTCATTCATTAATTTTGTAGTTCGCTCATTGGAGCCCTGTGTGTGCTTCATTCATTCAGTGTGTAGTTCCCTCATTGGAGCACTGGGTGTGCTTCATTCATTCATTGTGTAGTTTCTTAATTGGAGCCCAGTGTGTGCTTCATTCATCCATTGTGTAGTTCCCTCATTGGAGCCCAGTGTGTGCTTCATTCATTCAGTGTGTAGTTCCCTCATTGGAGCCCTGTGTGTGCTTCATTCATTGTGTAGTTCCCTCATTGGAGCCCTGGGTGTGCTTCATTCATTGTGTAGGTCCCTCATTGGAGCCCAGTGTGTGCTTCATTCATTCAGTGTGTAGTTCCCTCATTGGAGCCCTGTGTGTGCTTCATTCATTCATTCATTGTGTAGTTCCCTCATTGGAGCCCTGTGTGTGCTTCATTCATTTATTCTGTAGTTCCCTCATTGGAGCCCTGTGTGTGCTTCATTCATTCATTCATTGTGTAGTTCCCTCATTGGAGCCTTGTGTGTGCTTCATTCATTCATTTATTCTGTAGTTCCCTCATTGGAGCCCTGTGTGTGCTTCATTCATTCATTCATTGTGTAGTTCCCTCATTGGAGCCCTGTGTGTGCTTCATTCATTTATTCTGTAGTTCCCTCATTGGAGCCCTGTGTGTGCTTCATTCATTCATTCATTGTGTAGTTCCCTCATTGGAGCCTTGTGTGTGCTTCATTCATTCATTTATTCTGTAGTTCCCTCATTGGAGCCCTGTGTGTGCTTCATCATTCATTCATTGTGTACTTCCCTCATTGGAGCCCTGTGTGTGCTTCATTCATTCATTCATTCACTGAGTAGTTCCCTCATTGGAGCCCTGTGTGTGCTTCATTCATTCATTCATTGTGTATTTCCCTCATTGGAGCCCTGTGTGTGCCTCATTCATTCATTCATTGTGTAGTTCCCTCATTGGAGCACTGTGTGTGCTTCATTCATTCATTAATTGTGTTGTTCAATCATTGGAGCCATGGGTGTGCTTCATTCATTCATTCATTGTGTAGTTCCCTCATTGGAGCCCTGTGTGTGCTTCAATCATTCATTTATTCTGTAGTTCCCTCAGTGGAGCCCTGTGTGTGCTTCATTCATTCATTCATTGTGTAGTTCAATCATTGGAGCCATGGGTGTGCTTCATTCATTCATTGTGTAGTTCTCTCATTGGAGCTCTGGGTGTGCTTCATTCATTCATTCACTGAGTAGTTCCCTCATTGGAGCCCTGTGTATGCTTCATTCATTGTGTAGTTCCCTCTTTGGAGCCCTGTGTGTGCTTCATTCATTCATTCATTGTGTAGTTCCATCATTGGAGCCCTGTGTGTGCTTCATTCATTTATTCATTGTGTAGTTCCCTCATTGGAGACCTGTGTGTGCTTCATTCATAGTGTAGTTCCCTCATTGGAGCCCTGTGTGTGCTTCATTCATTCATTGTGTAGTTCCCTCATTGGAGCCCGGTGTGTGCTTCATTCATTCATTTGTTGTGTAGTTCCCTCATTGGAGCCCTGTGTGTGCTTCATTCATTCATTTATTCTGTAGTTCCATCATTGGAGCACTGTGTGTGCTTCATTCATTCATTCATTGTGTAGTTCAATCATTGGAGCCATGGGTGTGCTTCATTCATTCATTGTGTAGTTCTCTCATTGGAGCTCTGGGTGTGCTTCATTCATTCATTCATTGTGTAGTTCCCTCATTGGAGCCCTCTGTGTGCTTCATTCATTCATTTATTCTGTAGTTCCCTCATTGGAGCCCTGTGTGTGCTTCATTCATTCATTCATTCATTGTGTAGTTCAATCATTGGAGCCCTGTGTGTGCTTCATTCATTCATTGTGTAGTTCCCGCATTGGAGCCCTGGGTGTGCTTCATTCATTCATTGTGTAGTTCTCTCATTGGAGCTCCGGGTGTGCTTCATTCATTCATTCATTGTGTAGTTCCCTCGTTGGAGCCCAGTGTGTGCTTCATTCATTCATTCACTGAGTAGTTCCCTCATTGGAGCCCTGTGTGTGTGTCATTCATTCATTGTGTAGTTCCCTCATTGGAGCCCTGTGTGTGCTTCTTTCATTCATTCACTGAGTAGTTCCCTCATTAGAGCCCTGTGTGTGCTTCATTCATTCATTCATTGTGTATTTCCCTCATTGGAGCCCTGTGTGTGCTTCATTCATTGTGTAGTTCCCTCATTGGAGCCCTGTGTGTGCCTCATTCATTCATTCATTGTGTAGTTCCCTCATTGGAGCACTGTGTGTGCTTCATTCATTCATTTATTCTGTAGTGACCTCATTGGAGCCCTGTGTGTGCTTCATTCATTCATTCATTGTGTAGTTCAATCATTGGAGCCATGGGTGTGCTTCATTCATTTATTGTGTAGTTCTCTCATTGGAGCTCTGGGTGAGCTTCATTCATTCATTCATTGTGTATTTCCCTCATTGGAGCCCTGTGTGTGCTTCATTCATTGTGTAGTTCCCTCATTGGAGCCCTGTGTGTGCCTCATTCATTCATTCATTGTGTAGTTCCCTCATTGGAGCACTGTGTGTGCTTCATTCATTCATTTATTCTGTAGTTCCCTCATTGGAGCCCTGTGTGTGCTTCATTCATTCATTCATTGTGTAGTTCAATCATTGGAGCCCTGTGTGTGCTTCATTCATTCATTGTGTAGTTCCCGCATTGGAGCCCTGGGTGTGCTTCATTCATTCATTGTGTAGTTCTCTCATTGGAGCTCCGGGTGTGCTTCATTCATTCATTCATTGTGTAGTTCCCTCATTGGAGCCCAGTGTGTGCTTCATTCATTCATTCACTGAGTAGTTCCCTCATTGGAGCCCTGTGTGTGTGTCATTCATTCATTGTGTAGTTCCCTCATTGGAGCCCTGTGTGTGCTTCTTTCATTCATTCACTGAGTAGTTCCCTCATTAGAGCCCTGTGTGTGCTTCATTCATTCATTCATTGTGTATTTCCCTCATTGGAGCCCTGTGTGTGCTTCATTCATTGTGTAGTTCCCTCATTGGAGCCCTGTGTGTGCCTCATTCATTCATTCATTGTGTAGTTCCCTCATTGGAGCACTGTGTGTGCTTCATTCATTCATTTATTCTGTAGTGACCTCATTGGAGCCCTGTGTGTGCTTCATTCATTCATTCATTGTGTAGTTCAATCATTGGAGCCATGGGTGTGCTTCATTCATTCATTGTGTAGTTCTCTCATTGGAGCTCTGGGTGTGCTTCATTCATTCATTCATTGTGTAGTTCCCTCATTGGAGCCCTCTGTGTGCTTCATTCATTCATTTATTCTGTAGTTCCCTCATTGGAGCCCTGTGTGTGCTTCATTCATTCATTCATTGTGTAGTTCAATCATTGGAGCCCTGTGTGTGCTTCATTCATTCATTGTGTAGTTCCCGCATTGGAGCCCTGGGTGTGCTTCATTCATTCATTGTGTAGTTCTCTCATTGGAGCTCCGGGTGTGCTTCATTCATTCATTCATTGTGTAGTTCCCTCATTGGAGCCCAGTGTGTGCTTCATTCATTCATTCACTGAGTAGTTCCCTCATTGGAGCCCTGTGTGTGTGTCATTCATTCATTGTGTAGTTCCCTCATTGGAGCCCTGTGTGTGCTTCTTTCATTCATTCACTGAGTAGTTCCCTCATTAGAGCCCTGTGTGTGCTTCATTCATTCATTCATTGTGTATTTCCCTCATTGGAGCCCTGTGTGTGCTTCATTCATTGTGTAGTTCCCTCATTGGAGCCCTGTGTGTGCCTCATTCATTCATTCATTGTGTAGTTCCCTCATTGGAGCACTGTGTGTGCTTCATTCATTCATTTATTCTGTAGTGACCTCATTGGAGCCCTGTGTGTGCTTCATTCATTCATTCATTGTGTAGTTCAATCATTGGAGCCATGGGTGTGCTTCATTCATTTATTGTGTAGTTCTCTCATTGGAGCTCTGGGTGAGCTTCATTCATTCATTCATTGTGTATTTCCCTCATTGGAGCCCTGTGTGTGCTTCATTCATTGTGTAGTTCCCTCATTGGAGCCCTGTGTGTGCCTCATTCATTCATTCATTGTGTAGTTCCCTCATTGGAGCACTGTGTGTGCTTCATTCATTCATTTAATCTGTAGTTCCCTTATTGGAGCCCTGTGTGTGCTTCATTCATTCATTCATTGTGTAGTTCAATCATTGGAGCCCTGTGTGTGCTTCATTCATTCATTGTGTAGTTCCCGCATTGGAGCCCTGGGTGTGCTTCATTCATTCATTGTGTAGTTCTCTCATTGGAGCTCCGGGTGTGCTTCATTCATTCATTCATTGTGTAGTTCCCTCATTGGAGCCCAGTGTGTGCTTCATTCATTCATTCACTGAGTAGTTCCCTCATTGGAGCCCTGTGTGTGCGTCATTCATTCATTGTGTAGTTCCCTCATTGGAGCCCTGTGTGTGCTTCTTTCATTCATTCACTGAGTAGTTCCCTCATTAGAGCCCTGTGTGTGCTTCAGTCATTCATTCATTGTGTATTTCCCTCATTGGAGCCCTGTGTGTGCTTCATTCATTGTGTAGTTCCCTCATTGGAGCCCTGTGTGTGCCTCATTCATTCATTCATTGTGTAGTTCCCTCATTGGAGCACTGTGTGTGCTTCATTCATTCATTTATTCTGTAGTTCCCTCATTGGAGCCCTGTGTGTGCTTCATTCATTCATTCATTGTGTAGTTCAATCATTGGAGCCATGGGTGTGCTTCATTCATTCATTGTGTAGTTCCCTCATTGGAGCCCTGTGGGTGCTTCATTCATTCATTTATTCTGTAGTTCCCTCATTGGAGCCCTGTGTGTGCTTCATTCATTCATTCATTGTGTAGTTCAATCATTGGAGCCATGGGTGTGCTTCATTCATTCATTGTGTAGTTCCCTCATTGGAGCTCTGGGTGTGCTTCATTCATTCATTCATTGTGTAGTTCCCTCATTGGAGCCCTGTGTGTGCTTCATTCATTCAGTGTGTAGTTCCCTCATTGGAGCCCTGTGCGTGCTTCATTCATTCATTCATTGTGTAGTTCAATCATTGGAGCCCTGTGTGTGCTTCATTCATTCATTGTGTAGTTTCCTCATTGGAGCCCAGTGTGTGCTTCATTCATCCATTGTGTAGTTCTCTCATTGGAGCCCAGTGTGTGCTTCATTCATTGTGTAGTTCCCTCATTGGAGCCCTATGTGTGCTTCATTCATTCATTCATTGTGTAGTTCTCTCATTGGAGCTCTGGGTGTGCTTCATTCATTCATTCATTGTGTAGTTCCCTCATTGGAGCCCTGTGTGTGCTTCATTCATTCATTGTGTAGTTCTCTCATTGGAGCTCTGGGTGTGCTTCATTCATTCATTCACTGAGTAGTTCCCTCATTGGAGCCCTGTGTGTGCTTCATTTATTGTGTAGTTCCCTCATTGGAGAACTGTGTGTGCTTCATTCATTCATCCATTGTGTAGTTCCCTCATTGGAGCCCTGTGTGTGCTTCATTCATTCATTCATTCACTGAGTAGTTCCCTCATTGGAGCCCTGTGTGTGCTTCATTCATTCATTGTGTAGTTCCCTCATTGGAGCCCTGTGTGTGCTTCATTCATTGTGTAGGTCCCTCATTGGAGCCCTGTGTGTGCTTCATTCATTCATTGTGTAGTTCCCTCATTGGAGCCCTGTGTGTGCTTCATTCATTCATTCATTGTGTAGTTCCCTCATTGGAGCCCTGTGTGTGCTTCATTCATTTATTCTGTAGTTCCCTCATTGGAGCCCTGTGTGTGCTTCATTCATTCATTCATTGTGTAGTTCCCTCATTGGAGCCTTGTGTGTGCTTCATTCATTCATTTATTCTGTAGTTCCCTCATTGGAGCCCTGTGTTTGCTTCATCATTCATTCATTGTGTACTTCCCTCATTGGAGCCCTGTGTGTGCTTCATTCATTCATTCACTGAGTAGTTCCCTCATTGGAGCCCTGTGTGTGCTTCATTCATTCATTCATTGTGTATTTCCCTCATCGGAGCCCTGTGTGTGCTTCATTCATTCATTCACTGAGTAGTTCCCTCATTGGAGCCCTATGTGTGCTTCATTCATTCATTCATTGTGTATTTCCCTCATTGGAGCCCTGTGTGTGCCTCATTCATTCATTCATTGTGTAGTTCTCTCATTGGAGCCCTGTGTGTGCTTCATTCATTCATTCATTATGTAGTTCAATCATTGGAGCCATGGGTGTGCTTCATTCATTCATTGTGTAGTTCTCTCATTGGAGCTCCGGGTGTGCTTCATTCATTCATTCATTGTGTAGTTCCCTCATTGGAGCCCAGTGTGTGCTTCATTCATTCATTCACTGAGTAGTTCCCTCATTGGAGCCCTGTGTGTGCGTCATTCATTCATTGTGTAGTTCCCTCATTGGAGCCCTGTGTGTGCTTCTTTCATTCATTCACTGAGTAGTTCCCTCATTAGAGCCCTGTGTGTGCTTCATTCATTCATTCATTGTGTATTTCCCTCATTGGAGCCCTGTGTGTGCTTCATTCATTGTGTAGTTCCCTCATTGGAGCCCTGTGTGTGCCTCATTCATTCATTCATTGTGTAGTTCCCTCATTGGAGCACTGTGCGTGCTTCATTCATTCATTTATTCTGTAGTTCCCTCATTGGAGCCCTGTGTGTGCTTCATTCATTCATTCATTGTGTAGTTCAATCATTGGAGCCATGGGTGTGCTTCATTCATTTATTGTGTAGTTCTCTCATTGGAGCTCTGGGTGTGCTTCATTCATTCATTGTGTAGTTCCCTCATTGGAGCCCTGTGGGTGCTTCATTGATTCATTTATTCTGTAGTTCCCTCATTGGAGCCCTGTGTGTGCTTCATTCATTCATTCATTGTGTAGTTCAATCATTGGAGCCATGGGTGTGCTTCATTCATTCATTGTGTAGTTCCCTCATTGGAGCCCTGTGTGTGCTTCATTCATTGTGTAGTTCCCTCATTGGAGCCCAGTGTGGGCTTCATTCATTCATTCTGTAGTTCCCTAATTGGAGCCCTGGGTGTGCTTCATTCATTTATTCAGTGTGTAGTTCCCTCATTGGAGCCCAGTGTGTGCTTCATTCATTCAGTGTGCAGTTCCCTCATTGGAGTCCAGTGTGTGCTTCATTCATTCAGTGTGTAGTTCCCTCATTGGAGCCCTGTGTGTGCTTCATTCATTCATTCATTCATTGTGTAGTTCCCTCATTGGAGCCCTGTGTGTGCTTCATTCATTCATTTATTCTGTAGTTCCCTCATTGGAGCCCTGTGTGTGCTTCATTCATTCATTCATTGTGTAGTTCAATCATTGAAGCCATGGGTGTGCTTCATTCATTCATTTTGTAGTTCCCTCATTGGAGACCTGTGTGTGCTTCATTCATTCATTGTGTAGTTCCCTCATTGGAGCCCTGTGTGTGCTTCATTCATTCAGTGTGTAGTTCCCTCATTGGAGCCCTGTGTGTGCTTCATTCATTGTGTAGTTCCCTAATTGGAGTCCTGGGTGTGCTTCATTCATTGTGTAGTTCCCTCATTGGAGCCCTGTGTGTGCTTCATTTATTCATTCATTTTGTAGTTCGCTCATTGGAGCCCAGTGTGTGCTTCATTCATTCATTGTGTAGTTCCCTCATTGGAGCCCTGTGTGTGCTTCATTCATTCATTGTGCAGTTCCCTCATTGGAGCCCTGGATGTGCTTCATTCATTCATTCATTTTGTAGTTCCCTCATTGGAGTCCAGTGTGTGCTTCATTCATTCAGTGTGTAGTTCCCTCATTGGAGCCCTGTGTGTGCTTCATTCATTCATTGTGTAGTTCCCTCATTGGAGCCCTGTGTGTGCTTCATTCATTCATTTATTCTGTAGTTCCCTCATTTGAGCCCTGGATGTGCTTCATTCATTCATTAATTTTGTAGTTCGCTCATTGGAGCCCTGTGTGTGCTTCATTCATTCAGTGTGTAGTTCCCTCATTGGAGCACTGGGTGTGCTTCATTCATTCATTGTGTAGTTTCCTCATTGGAGCCCAGTGTGTGCTTCATTCATCCATTGTGTAGTTCCCTCATTGGAGCCCAGTGTGTGCTTCATTCATTCAGTGTGTAGTTCCCTCATTGGAGCCCTGTGTGTGCTTCATTCATTGTGTAGTTCCCTCATTGGAGCCCTGGGTGTGCTTCATTCATTGTGTAGTTCCCTCATTGGAGCCCAGTGTGTGCTTCATTCATTCAGTGTGTAGTTCCCTCATTGGAGCCCTGTGTGTGCTTCATTCATTCATTCATTGTGTAATTCCCTCATTGGAGCCCTGTGTGTGCTTCATTCATTTATTCTGTAGTTCCCTCATTGGAGCCCTGTGTGTGCTTCATTCATTCATTCATTGTGTAGTTCCCTCATTGGAGCCTTGTGTGTGCTTCATTCATTCATTTATTCTGTAGTTCCCTCATTGGAGCCCTGTGTGTGCTTCATTCATTCATTCATTGTGTAGTTCCCTCATTGGAGCCTTGTGTGTGCTTCATTCATTTATTCTGTAGTTCCCTCATTGGAGCCCTGTGTGGGCTTCATTCATTCAGTGTGCAGTTCCCCCATTGGAGTCCAGTGTGTGCTTCATTCATTCAGTGTGTAGTTCCCTCATTGGAGCCCTGTGTGTGCTTCATTCATTCATTCATTCATTGTGTAGTTCCCTCATTGGAGCCCTGTGTGTGCTTCATTCATTCATTTATTCTGTAGTTCCCTCATTGGAGCCCTGTGTGTGCTTCATTCATTCATTCATTGTGTAGTTCAATCATTGAAGCCATGGGTGTGCTTCATTCATTCATTTTGTAGTTCCCTCATTGGAGACCTGTGTGTGCTTCATTCATTCATTGTGTAGTTCCCTCATTGGAGCCCTGTGTGTGCTTCATTCATTCAGTGTGTAGTTCCCTCATTGGAGCCCTGTGTGTGCTTCATTCATTGTGTAGTTCCCTAATTGGAGTCCTGGGTGTGCTTCATTCATTGTGTAGTTCCCTCATTGGAGCCCTGTGTGTGCTTCATTTATTCATTCATTTTGTAGTTCGCTCATTGGAGCCCAGTGTGTGCTTCATTCATTCATTGTGTAGTTCCCTCATTGGAGCCCTGTGTGTGCTTCATTCATTCATTGTGCAGTTCCCTCATTGGAGCCCTGGATGTGCTTCATTCATTCATTCATTTTGTAGTTCCCTCATTGGAGTCCAGTGTGTGCTTCATTCATTCAGTGTGTAGTTCCCTCATTGGAGCCCTGTGTGTGCTTCATTCATTCATTGTGTAGTTCCCTCATTGGAGCCCTGTGTGTGCTTCATTCATTCATTTATTCTGTAGTTCCCTCATTTGAGCCCTGGATGTGCTTCATTCATTCATTAATTTTGTAGTTCGCTCATTGGAGCCCTGTGTGTGCTTCATTCATTCAGTGTGTAGTTCCCTCATTGGAGCACTGGGTGTGCTTCATTCATTCATTGTGTAGTTTCCTCATTGGAGCCCAGTGTGTGCTTCATTCATCCATTGTGTAGTTCCCTCATTGGAGCCCAGTGTGTGCTTCATTCATTGTGTAGTTCCCTCATTGGAGCCCTGGGTGTGCTTCATTCATTGTGTAGTTCCCTCATTGGAGCCCAGTGTGTGCTTCATTCATTCAGTGTGTAGTTCCCTCATTGGAGCCCTGTGTGTGCTTCATTCATTCATTCATTGTGTAGTTCCCTCATTGGAGCCCTGTGTGTGCTTCATTCATTTATTCTGTAGTTCCCTCATTGGAGCCCTGTGTGTGCTTCATTCATTCATTCATTGTGTAGTTCCATCATTGGAGCCTTGTGTGTGCTTCATTCATTCATTTATTCTGTAGTTCCCTCATTGGAGCCCTGTGTGTGCTTCATTCATTCATTCATTGTGTAGTTCCCTCATTGGAGCCTTGTGTGTGCTTCATTCATTTATTCTGTAGTTCCCTCATTGGAGCCCTGTGTGGGCTTCATTCATTCATTCATTGTGTAGTTCCCTCATTGGAGCCTTGTGTGTGCTTCATTCATTCATTTATTCTGTAGTTCCCTCATTGGAGCCCTGTGTGTGCTTCATCATTCATTCATTGTGTACTTCCCTCATTGGAGCCCTGTGTGTGCTTCATTCATTCACTGAGTAGATCCCTCATTGGAGCCCTGTGTGTGCTTCATTCATTCATTCATTGTGTATTTCCCTCATTGGAGCCCTGTGTGTGCCTCATTCATTCATTCATTGTGTAGTTCCCTCATTGGAGCACTGTGTGTGCTTCATTCATTCATTAATTGTGTTGTTCAATCATTGGAGCCATGGGTGTGCTTCATTCATTCATTCATTGTGTAGTTCCCTCATTGGAGCCCTGTGTGTGCTTCATTCATTCATTTATTCTGTAGTTCCCTCAGTGGAGCCCTGTGTGTGCTTCATTCATTCATTCATTGTGTAGTTCAATCATTCAAGCCATGGGTGTGCTTCATTCATTCATTGTGTAGTTCTCTCATTGGAGCTCTGGGTGTGCTTCATTCATTCATTCACTGAGTAGTTCCCTCATTGGAGCCCTGTGTGTGCTTCATTCATTGTGGAGTTCCCTCATTGGAGCCCTGTGTGTGCTTCATTCATTCATTCATTGTGTAGTTCCATCATTGGAGCCCTGTGTGTGCTTCATTCATTTATTCATTGTGTAGTTCCCTCATTGGAGACCTGTGTGTGCTTCATTCATTGTGTAGTTCCCTCATTGGAGCCCTGTGTGTGCTTCATTCATTCATTCATTCATTGTGTAGTTCCCTCATTGGAGCCCGGTGTGTGCTTCATTCATTCATTTGTTGTGTAGTTCCCTCATTGGAGCCCTGTGTGTGCTTCATTCATTCATTTATTCTGTAGTTCCATCATTGGAGCCCTGTGTGTGCTTCATTCATTCATTCATTGTGTAGTTCAATCATTGGAGCCATGGGTGTGCTTCATTCATTCATTGTGTAGTTCTCTCATTGGAGCTCTGGGTGTGCTTCATTCATTCATTCATTGTGTAGTTCCCTCATTGGAGCCCTCT
Source organism: Lissotriton vulgaris (assembly GCF_964263255.1). NCBI lineage: Eukaryota > Metazoa > Chordata > Amphibia > Caudata > Salamandridae > Lissotriton > Lissotriton vulgaris. The sequence continues at coordinate 1,513,111 of NC_141685.1, forward strand.
GTGTGCTTCATTCATTCATTTATTCTGTAGTTCCCTCATTGGAGCCCTGTGTGTGCTTCATTCATTCATTCATTGTGTAGTTCAATCATTGGAGCCCTGTGTGTGCTTCATTCATTCATTGTGTAGTTCCCGCATTGGAGCCCTGGGTGTGCTTCATTCATTCATTGTGTAGTTCCCTCATTGGAGCCCTCTGTGTGCTTCATTCATTCATTTATTCTGTAGTTCCCTCATTGGAGCCCTGTGTGTGCTTCATTCATTCATTCATTGTGTAGTTCCATCATTGGAGCCTTGTGTGTGCTTCATTCATTCATTTATTCTGTAGTTCCCTCATTGGAGCCCTGTGTGTGCTTCATTCATTCATTCATTGTGTAGTTCCCTCATTGGAGCCTTGTGTGTGCTTCATTCATTTATTCTGTAGTTCCCTCATTGGAGCCCTGTGTGGGCTTCATTCATTCATTCATTGTGTAGTTCCCTCATTGGAGCCTTGTGTGTGCTTCATTCATTCATTTATTCTGTAGTTCCCTCATTGGAGCCCTGTGTGTGCTTCATCATTCATTCATTGTGTACTTCCCTCATTGGAGCCCTGTGTGTGCTTCATTCATTCATTCATTCACTGAGTAGATCCCTCATTGGAGCCCTGTGTGTGCTTCATTCATTCATTCATTGTGTATTTCCCTCATTGGAGCCCTGTGTGTGCCTCATTCATTCATTCATTGTGTAGTTCCCTCATTGGAGCACTGTGTGTGCTTCATTCATTCATTAATTGTGTTGTTCAATCATTGGAGCCATGGGTGTGCTTCATTCATTCATTCATTGTGTAGTTCCCTCATTGGAGCCCTGTGTGTGCTTCATTCATTCATTTATTCTGTAGTTCCCTCAGTGGAGCCCTGTGTGTGCTTCATTCATTCATTCATTGTGTAGTTCAATCATTCAAGCCATGGGTGTGCTTCATTCATTCATTGTGTAGTTCTCTCATTGGAGCTCTGGGTGTGCTTCATTCATTCATTCACTGAGTAGTTCCCTCATTGGAGCCCTGTGTGTGCTTCATTCATTGTGTAGTTCCCTCATTGGAGCCCTGTGTGTGCTTCATTCATTCATTCATTGTGTAGTTCCATCATTGGAGCCCTGTGTGTGCTTCATTCATTTATTCATTGTGTAGTTCCCTCATTGGAGACCTGTGTGTGCTTCATTCATTGTGTAGTTCCCTCATTGGAGCCCTGTGTGTGCTTCATTCATTCATTCATTCATTGTGTAGTTCCCTCATTGGAGCCCGGTGTGTGCTTCATTCATTCATTTGTTGTGTAGTTCCCTCATTGGAGCCCTGTGTGTGCTTCATTCATTCATTTATTCTGTAGTTCCATCATTGGAGCCCTGTGTGTGCTTCATTCATTCATTCATTGTGTAGTTCAATCATTGGAGCCATGGGTGTGCTTCATTCATTCATTGTGTAGTTCTCTCATTGGAGCTCTGGGTGTGCTTCATTCATTCATTCATTGTGTAGTTCCCTCATTGGAGCCCTCTGTGTGCTTCATTCATTCATTTATTCTGTAGTTCCCTCATTGGAGCCCTGTGTGTGCTTCATTCATTCATTCATTGTGTAGTTCAATCATTGGAGCCCTGTGTGTGCTTCATTCATTCAGTGTGTAGTTCCCTCATTGGAGCCCTGTGTGTGCTTCATTCATTCATTCATTGTGTAGTTCCCTCATTGGAGCCCTCTGTGTGCTTCATTCATTCATTTATTCTGTAGTTCCCTCATTGGAGCCCTGTGTGTGCTTCATTCATTCATTCATTGTGTAGTTCCATCATTGGAGCCTTGTGTGTGCTTCATTCATTCATTTATTCTGTAGTTCCCTCATTGGAGCCCTGTGTGTGCTTCATTCATTCATTCATTGTGTAGTTCCCTCATTGGAGCCTTGTGTGTGCTTCATTCATTTATTCTGTAGTTCCCTCATTGGAGCCCTGTGTGGGCTTCATTCATTCATTCATTGTGTAGTTCCCTCATTGGAGCCTTGTGTGTGCTTCATTCATTCATTTATTCTGTAGTTCCCTCATTGGAGCCCTGTGTGTGCTTCATCATTCATTCATTGTGTACTTCCCTCATTGGAGCCCTGTGTGTGCTTCATTCATTCATTCATTCACTGAGTAGATCCCTCATTGGAGCCCTGTGTGTGCTTCATTCATTCATTCATTGTGTATTTCCCTCATTGGAGCCCTGTGTGTGCCTCATTCATTCATTCATTGTGTAGTTCCCTCATTGGAGCACTGTGTGTGCTTCATTCATTCATTAATTGTGTTGTTCAATCATTGGAGCCATGGGTGTGCTTCATTCATTCATTCATTGTGTAGTTCCCTCATTGGAGCCCTGTGTGTGCTTCATTCATTCATTTATTCTGTAGTTCCCTCAGTGGAGCCCTGTGTGTGCTTCATTCATTCATTCATTGTGTAGTTCAATCATTCAAGCCATGGGTGTGCTTCATTCATTCATTGTGTAGTTCTCTCATTGGAGCTCTGGGTGTGCTTCATTCATTCATTCACTGAGTAGTTCCCTCATTGGAGCCCTGTGTGTGCTTCATTCATTGTGTAGTTCCCTCATTGGAGCCCTGTGTGTGCTTCATTCATTCATTCATTGTGTAGTTCCATCATTGGAGCCCTGTGTGTGCTTCATTCATTTATTCATTGTGTAGTTCCCTCATTGGAGACCTGTGTGTGCTTCATTCATTGTGTAGTTCCCTCATTGGAGCCCTGTGTGTGCTTCATTCATTCATTCATTCATTGTGTAGTTCCCTCATTGGAGCCCGGTGTGTGCTTCATTCATTCATTTGTTGCGTAGTTCCCTCATTGGAGCCCTGTGTGTGCTTCATTCATTCATTTATTCTGTAGTTCCATCATTGGAGCCCTGTGTGTGCTTCATTCATTCATTCATTGTGTAGTTCAATCATTGGAGCCATGGGTGTGCTTCATTCATTCATTGTGTAGTTCTCTCATTGGAGCTCTGGGTGTGCTTCATTCATTCATTCATTGTGTAGTTCCCTCATTGGAGCCCTCTGTGTGCTTCATTCATTCATTTATTCTGTAGTTCCCTCATTGGAGCCCTGTGTGTGCTTCATTCATTCATTCATTGTGTAGTTCAATCATTGGAGCCCTGTGTGTGCTTCATTCATTCATTGTGTAGTTCCCGCATTGGAGCCCTGGGTGTGCTTCATTCATTCATTGTGTAGTTCTCTCATTGGAGCTCCGGGTGTGCTTCATTCATTCATTCATTGTGTAGTTCCCTCATTGGAGCCCAGTGTGTGCTTCATTCATTCATTCACTGAGTAGTTCCCTCATTGGAGCCCTGTGTGTGTGTCATTCATTCATTGTGTAGTTCCCTCATTGGAGCCCTGTGTGTGCTTCTTTCATTCATTCACTGAGTAGTTCCCTCATTAGAGCCCTGTGTGTGCTTCATTCATTCATTCATTGTGTATTTCCCTCATTGGAGCCCTGTGTGTGCTTCATTCATTGTGTAGTTCCCTCATTGGAGCCCTGTGTGTGCCTCATTCATTCATTCATTGTGTAGTTCCCTCATTGGAGCACTGTGTGTGCTTCATTCATTCATTTATTCTGTAGTGACCTCATTGGAGCCCTGTGTGTGCTTCATTCATTCATTCATTGTGTAGTTCAATTATTGGAGCCATGGGTGTGCTTCATTCATTTATTGTGTAGTTCTCTCATTGGAGCTCTGGGTGAGCTTCATTCATTCATTCATTGTGTATTTCCCTCATTGGAGCCCTGTGTGTGCTTCATTCATTGTGTAGTTCCCTCATCGGAGCCCTGTGTGTGCCTCATTCATTCATTCATTGTGTAGTTCCCTCATTGGAGCACTGTGTGTGCTTCATTCATTCATTTATTCTGTAGTTCCCTCATTGGAGCCCTGTGTGTGCTTCATTCATTCATTCATTGTGTAGTTCAATCATTGGAGCCCTGTGTGTGCTTCATTCATTCATTGTGTAGTTCCCGCATTGGAGCCCTGGGTGTGCTTCATTCATTCATTGTGTAGTTCTCTCATTGGAGCTCCGGGTGTGCTTCATTCATTCATTCATTGTGTAGTTCCCTCATTGGAGCCCAGTGTGTGCTTCATTCATTCATTCACTGAGTAGTTCCCTCATTGGAGCCCTGTGTGTGGTCATTCATTCATTGTGTAGTTCCCTCATTGGAGCCCTGTGTGTGCTTCTTTCATTCATTCACTGAGTAGTTCCCTCATTAGAGCCCTGTGTGTGCTTCATTCATTCATTCATTGTGTATTTCCCTCATTGGAGCCCTGTGTGTGCTTCATTCATTGTGTAGTTCCCTCATTGGAGCCCTGTGTGTGCCTCATTCATTCATTCATTGTGTAGTTCCCTCATTGGAGCACTGTGTGTGCTTCATTCATTCATTTATTCTGTAGTTCCCTCATTGGAGCCCTGTGTGTGCTTCATTCATTCATTCATTGTGTAGTTCAATCATTGGAGCCATGGGTGTGCTTCATTCATTCATTGTGTAGTTCCCTCATTGGAGCCCTGTGGGTGCTTCATTCATTCATTTATTCTGTAGTTCCCTCATTGGAGCCCTGTGTGTGCTTCATTCATTCATTCATTGTGTAGTTCAATCATTGGAGCCATGGGTGTGCTTCATTCATTCATTGTGTAGTTCCCTCATTGGAGCTCTGGGTGTGCTTCATTCATTCATTCATTGTGTAGTTCCCTCATTGGAGCCCTGTGTGTGCTTCATTCATTCAGTGTGTAGTTCCCTCATTGGAGCCCTGTGTGTGCTTCATTCATTCATTCATTGTGTAGTTCAATCATTGGAGCCCTGTGTGTGCTTCATTCATTCATTGTGTAGTTTCCTCATTGGAGCCCAGTGTGTGCTTCATTCATCCATTGTGTAGTTCTCTCATTGGAGCCCAGTGTGTGCTTCATTCATTGTGTAGTTCCCTCATTGGAGCCCTATGTGTGCTTCATTCATTCATTCATTGTGTAGTTCTCTCATTGGAGCTCTGGGTGTGCTTCATTCATTCATTCATTGTGTAGTTCCCTCATTGGAGCCCTGTGTGTGCTTCATTCATTCATTGTGTAGTTCTCTCATTGGAGCTCTGGGTGTGCTTCATTCATTCATTCACTGAGTAGTTCCCTCATTGGAGCCCTGTGTGTGCTTCATTTATTGTGTAGTTCCCTCATTGGAGAACTGTGTGTGCTTCATTCATTCATCCATTGTGTAGTTCCCTCATTGGAGCCCTGTGTGTGCTTCATTCATTCATTCATTCACTGAGTAGTTCCCTCATTGGAGCCCTGTGTGTGCTTCATTCATTCATTGTGTAGTTCCCTCATTGGAGCCCTGTGTGTGCTTCATTCATTGTGTAGGTCCCTCATTGGAGCCCTGTGTGTGCTTCATTCATTCATTGTGTAGTTCCCTCATTGGAGCCCTGTGTGTGCTTCATTCATTCATTCATTGTGTAGTTCCCTCATTGGAGCCCTGTGTGTGTGTCATTCATTCATTGTGTAGTTCCCTCATTGGAGCCCTGTGTGTGCTTCTTTCATTCATTCACTGAGTAGTTCCCTCATTAGAGCCCTGTGTGTGCTTCATTCATTCATTCATTGTGTATTTCCCTCATTGGAGCCCTGTGTGTGCTTCATTCATTGTGTATTTCCCTCATTGGAGCCCTGTGTGTGCTTCATTCATTGTGTAGTTCCCTCATTGGAGCCCTGTGTGTGCCTCATTCATTCATTCATTGTGTAGTTCTCTCATTGGAGCTCCGGGTGTGCTTCATTCATTCATTCATTGTGTAGTTCCCTCATTGAAGCCCAGTGTGTGCTTCATTCATTCATTCACTGAGTAGTTCCCTCATTGGAGCCCTGTGTGTGCGTCATTCATTCATTGTGTAGTTCCCTCATTGGAGCCCTGTGTGTGCTTCTTTCATTCATTCACTGAGTAGTTCCCTCATTAGAGCCCTGTGTGTGCTTCATTCATTCATTCATTGTGTATTTCCCTCATTGGAGCCCTGTGTGTGCTTCATTCATTGTGTAGTTCCCTCATTGGAGCCCTGTGTGTGCCTCATTCATTCATTCATTGTGTAGTTCCCTCATTGGAGCACTGTGTGTGCTTCATTCATTCATTCATTGTGTAGTTCAATCATTGGAGCCATGGGTGTGCTTCATTCATTTATTGTGTAGTTCTCTCATTGGAGCTCTGGGTGAGCTTCATTCATTCATTCATTGTGTATTTCCCTCATTGGAGCCCTGTGTGTGCTTCATTCATTGTGTAGTTCCCTCATCGGAGCCCTGTGTGTGCCTCATTCATTCATTCATTGTGTAGTTCCCTCATTGGAGCACTGTGTGTGCTTCATTCATTCATTTATTCTGTAGTTCCCTCATTGGAGCCCTGTGTGTGCTTCATTCATTCATTCATTGTGTAGTTCAATCATTGGAGCCCTGTGTGTGCTTCATTCATTCATTGTGTAGTTCCCGCATTGGAGCCCTGGGTGTGCTTCATTCATTCATTGTGTAGTTCTCTCATTGGAGCTCCGGGTGTGCTTCATTCATTCATTCATTGTGTAGTTCCCTCATTGGAGCCCAGTGTGTGCTTCATTCATTCATTCACTGAGTAGTTCCCTCATTGGAGCCCTGTGTGTGCGTCATTCATTCATTGTGTAGTTCCCTCATTGGAGCCCTGTGTGTGCTTCTTTCATTCATTCACTGAGTAGTTCCCTCATTAGAGCCCTGTGTGTGCTTCATTCATTCATTCATTGTGTATTTCCCTCATTGGAGCCCTGTGTGTGCTTCATTCATTGTGTAGTTCCCTCATTGGAGCCCTGTGTGTGCCTCATTCATTCATTCATTGTGTAGTTCCCTCATTGGAGCACTGTGTGTGCTTCATTCATTCATTTATTCTGTAGTTCCCTCATTGGAGCCCTGTGTGTGCTTCATTCATTCATTCATTGTGTAGTTCAATCATTGGAGCCATGGGTGTGCTTCATTCATTCATTGTGTAGTTCCCTCATTGGAGCCCTGTGGGTGCTTCATTCATTCATTTATTCTGTAGTTCCCTCATTGGAGCCCTGTGTGTGCTTCATTCATTCATTCATTGTGTAGTTCAATCATTGGAGCCATGGGTGTGCTTCATTCATTTATTGTGTAGTTCTCTCATTGGAGCTCTGGGTGAGCTTCATTCATTCATTCATTGTGTATTTCCCTCATTGGAGCCCTGTGTGTGCTTCATTCATTGTGTAGTTCCCTCATCGGAGCCCTGTGTGTGCCTCATTCATTCATTCATTGTGTAGTTCCCTCATTGGAGCACTGTGTGTGCTTCATTCATTCATTTATTCTGTAGTTCCCTCATTGGAGCCCTGTGTGTGCTTCATTCATTCATTCATTGTGTAGTTCAATCATTGGAGCCCTGTGTGTGCTTCATTCATTCATTGTGTAGTTCCCGCATTGGAGCCCTGGGTGTGCTTCATTCATTCATTGTGTAGTTCTCTCATTGGAGCTCCGGGTGTGCTTCATTCATTCATTCATTGTGTAGTTCCCTCATTGGAGCCCAGTGTGTGCTTCATTCATTCATTCACTGAGTAGTTCCCTCATTGGAGCCCTGTGTGTGCGTCATTCATTCATTGTGTAGTTCCCTCATTGGAGCCCTGTGTGTGCTTCTTTCATTCATTCACTGAGTAGTTCCCTCATTAGAGCCCTGTGTGTGCTTCATTCATTCATTCATTGTGTATTTCCCTCATTGGAGCCCTGTGTGTGCTTCATTCATTGTGTAGTTCCCTCATTGGAGCCCTGTGTGTGCCTCATTCATTCATTCATTGTGTAGTTCCCTCATTGGAGCACTGTGTGTGCTTCATTCATTCATTTATTCTGTAGTTCCCTCATTGGAGCCCTGTGTGTGCTTCATTCATTCATTCATTGTGTAGTTCAATCATTGGAGCCATGGGTGTGCTTCATTCATTCATTGTGTAGTTCCCTCATTGGAGCCCTGTGGGTGCTTCATTCATTCATTTATTCTGTAGTTCCCTCATTGGAGCCCTGTGTGTGCTTCATTCATTCATTCATTGTGTAGTTCAATCATTGGAGCCATGGGTGTGCTTCATTCATTCATTGTGTAGTTCCCTCATTGGAGCTCTGGGTGTGCTTCATTCATTCATTCATTGTGTAGTTCCCTCATTGGAGCCCTGTGTGTGCTTCATTCATTCAGTGTGTAGTTCCCTCATTGGAGCCCTGTGTGTGCTTCATTCATTCATTCATTGTGTAGTTCAATCATTGGAGCCCTGTGTGTGCTTCATTCATTCATTGTGTAGTTTCCTCATTGGAGCCCAGTGTGTGCTTCATTCATCCATTGTGTAGTTCTCCCATTGGAGCCCAGTGTGTGCTTCATTCATTGTGTAGTTCCCTCATTGGAGCCCTATGTGTGCTTCATTCATTCATTCATTGTGTAGTTCTCTCATTGGAGCTCTGGGTGTGCTTCATTCATTCATTCATTGTGTAGTTCCCTCATTGGAGCCCTGTGTGTGCTTCATTCATTCATTGTGTAGTTCTCTCATTGGAGCTCTGGGTGTGCTTCATTCATTCATTCACTGAGTAGTTCCCTCATTGGAGCCCTGTGTGTGCTTCATTTATTGTGTAGTTCCCTCATTGGAGAACTGTGTGTGCTTCATTCATTCATCCATTGTGTAGTTCCCTCATTGGAGCCCTGTGTGTGCTTCATTCATTCATTCATTCACTGAGTAGTTCCCTCATTGGAGCCCTGTGTGTGCTTCATTCATTCATTGTGTAGTTCCCTCATTGGAGCCCTGTGTGTGCTTCATTCATTGTGTAGTTCCCTCATTGGAGCCCTGTGTGTGCTTCATTCATTCATTCATTGTGTAGTTCCCTCATTGGAGCCCTGTGTGTGCTTCATTCATTCATTTATTCTGTAGTTCCCTCATTGGAGCCCTGTGTGTGCTTCATTCATTCATTCATTGTGTAGTTCAATCATTGGAGCTATGGGTGTGCTTCATTCATTCATTGTGTAGTTCTCTCATTGGAGCTCTGGGTGTGCTTCATTCATTCATTCATTCATTGTGTAGTTCCCTCATTGGAGCCCTGTGTGTGCTTCATTCGATCATTTATTCTGTAGTTCCATCATTGGAGCCCTGTGTGTGCTTCATTCATTCATTCATTGTGTAGTTCAATCATTGGAGCCATGGGTGTGCTTCATTCATTCATTGTGTAGTTCTCTCATTGGAGCTCTGGGTGTGCTTCATTCATTCATTCATTGTGTAGTTCCCTCATTGGAGCCCTCTGTGTGCTTCATTCATTCATTTATTCTGTAGTTCCCTCATTGGAGCCCTGTGTGTGCTTCATTCATTCATTCATTGTGTAGTTCAATCATTGGAGCCCTGTGTGTGCTTCATTCATTCATTGTGTAGTTCCCGCATTGGAGCCCTGGGTGTGCTTCATTCATTCATTGTGTAGTTCTCTCATTGGAGCTCCGGGTGTGCTTCATTCATTCATTCATTGTGTAGTTCCCTCATTGGAGCCCAGTGTGTGCTTCATTCATTCATTCACTGAGTAGTTCCCTCATTGGAGCCCTGTGTGTGTGTCATTCATTCATTGTGTAGTTCCCTCATTGGAGCCCTGTGTGTGCTTCTTTCATTCATTCACTGAGTAGTTCCCTCATTAGAGCCCTGTGTGTGCTTCATTCATTCATTCATTGTGTATTTCCCTCATTGGAGCCCTGTGTGTGCTTCATTCATTGTGTAGTTCCCTCATTGGAGCCCTGTGTGTGCCTCATTCATTCATTCATTGTGTAGTTCCCTCATTGGAGCACTGTGTGTGCTTCATTCATTCATTTATTCTGTAGTGACCTCATTGGAGCCCTGTGTGTGCTTCATTCATTCATTCATTGTGTAGTTCAATTATTGGAGCCATGGGTGTGCTTCATTCATTTATTGTGTAGTTCTCTCATTGGAGCTCTGGGTGAGCTTCATTCATTCATTCATTGTGTATTTCCCTCATTGGAGCCCTGTGTGTGCTTCATTCATTGTGTAGTTCCCTCATCGGAGCCCTGTGTGTGCCTCATTCATTCATTCATTGTGTAGTTCCCTCATTGGAGCACTGTGTGTGCTTCATTCATTCATTTATTCTGTAGTTCCCTCATTGGAGCCCTGTGTGTGCTTCATTCATTCATTCATTGTGTAGTTCAATCATTGGAGCCCTGTGTGTGCTTCATTCATTCATTGTGTAGTTCCCGCATTGGAGCCCTGGGTGTGCTTCATTCATTCATTGTGTAGTTCTCTCATTAGAGCTCCGGGTGTGCTTCATTCATTCATTCATTGTGTAGTTCCCTCATTGGAGCCCAGTGTGTGCTTCATTCATTCATTCACTGAGTAGTTCCCTCATTGGAGCCCTGTGTGTGCGTCATTCATTCATTGTGTAGTTCCCTCATTGGAGCCCTGTGTGTGCTTCTTTCATTCATTCACTGAGTAGTTCCCTCATTAGAGCCCTGTGTGTGCTTCATTCATTCATTCATTGTGTATTTCCCTCATTGGAGCCCTGTGTGTGCTTCATTCATTGTGTAGTTCCCTCATTGGAGCCCTGTGTGTGCCTCATTCATTCATTCATTGTGTAGTTCCCTCATTGGAGCACTGTGTGTGCTTCATTCATTCATTTATTCTGTAGTTCCCTCATTGGAGCCCTGTGTGTGCTTCATTCATTCATTCATTGTGTAGTTCAATCATTGGAGCCATGGGTGTGCTTCATTCATTCATTGTGTAGTTCCCTCATTGGAGCCCTGTGGGTGCTTCATTCATTCATTTATTCTGTAGTTCCCTCATTGGAGCCCTGTGTGTGCTTCATTCATTCATTCATTGTGTAGTTCAATCATTGGAGCCATGGGTGTGCTTCATTCATTCATTGTGTAGTTCCCTCATTGGAGCACTGGGTGTGCTTCATTCATTCATTCATTCATTGTGTAGTTCCCTCATTGGAGCCCTGTGTGTGCTTCATTCATTCAGTGTGTAGTTCCCTCATTGGAGCCCTGTGTGTGCTTCATTCATTCATTCATTGTGTAGTTCAATCATTGGAGCCCTGTGTGTGCTTCATTCATTCATTGTGTAGTTTCCTCATTGGAGCCCAGTGTGTGCTTCATTCATCCATTGTGTAGTTCTCTCATTGGAGCCCAGTGTGTGCTTCATTCATTGTGTAGTTCCCTCATTGGAGCCCTATGTGTGCTTCATTCATTCATTCATTGTGTAGTTCTCTCATTGGAGCTCTGGGTGTGCTTCATTCATTCATTCATTGTGTAGTTCCCTCATTGGAGCCCTGTGTGTGCTTCATTCATTCATTGTGTAGTTCTCTCATTGGAGCTCTGGGTGTGCTTCATTCATTCATTCACTGAGTAGTTCCCTCATTGGAGCCCTGTGTGTGCTTCATTTATTGTGTAGTTCCCTCATTGGAGAACTGTGTGTGCTTCATTCATTCATCCATTGTGTAGTTCCCTCATTGGAGCCCTGTGTGTGCTTCATTCATTCATTCATTCACTGAGTAGTTCCCTCATTGGAGCCCTGTGTGTGCTTCATTCATTCATTGTGTAGTTCCCTCATTGGAGCCCTGTGTGTGCTTCATTCATTGTGTAGGTCCCTCATTGGAGCCCTGTGTGTGCTTCATTCATTCATTGTGTAGTTCCCTCATTGGAGCCCTGTGTGTGCTTCATTCATTCATTCATTGTGTAGTTCCCTCATTGGAGCCCTGTGTGTGTGTCATTCATTCATTGTGTAGTTCCCTCATTGGAGCCCTGTGTGTGCTTCTTTCATTCATTCACTGAGTAGTTCCCTCATTAGAGCCCTGTGTGTGCTTCATTCATTCATTCATTGTGTATTTCCCTCATTGGAGCCCTGTGTGTGCTTCATTCATTGTGTAGTTCCCTCATTGGAGCCCTGTGTGTGCCTCATTCATTCATTCATTGTGTAGTTCCCTCATTGGAGCACTGTGTGTGCTTCATTCATTCATTTATTCTGTAGTGACCTCATTGGAGCCCTGTGTGTGCTTCATTCATTCATTCATTGTGTAGTTCAATCATTGGAGCCATGGGTGTGCTTCATTCATTTATTGTGTAGTTCTCTCATTGGAGCTCTGGGTGAGCTTCATTCATTCATTCATTGTGTATTTCCCTCATTGGAGCCCTGTGTGTGCTTCATTCATTGTGTAGTTCCCTCATCGGAGCCCTGTGTGTGCCTCATTCATTCATTCATTGTGTAGTTCCCTCATTGGAGCACTGTGTGTGCTTCATTCATTCATTTATTCTGTAGTTCCCTCATTGGAGCCCTGTGTGTGCTTCATTCATTCATTCATTGTGTAGTTCAATCATTGGAGCCCTGTGTGTGCTTCATTCATTCATTGTGTAGTTCCCGCATTGGAGCCCTGGGTGTGCTTCATTCATTCATTGTGTAGTTCTCTCATTGGAGCTCCGGGTGTGCTTCATTCATTCATTCATTGTGTAGTTCCCTCATTGGAGCCCAGTGTGTGCTTCATTCATTCATTCACTGAGTAGTTCCCTCATTGGAGCCCTGTGTGTGCGTCATTCATTCATTGTGTAGTTCCCTCATTGGAGCCCTGTGTGTGCTTCTTTCATTCATTCACTGAGTAGTTCCCTCATTAGAGCCCTGTGTGTGCTTCATTCATTCATTCATTGTGTATTTCCCTCATTGGAGCCCTGTGTGTGCTTCATTCATTGTGTAGTTCCCTCATTGGAGCCCTGTGTGTGCCTCATTCATTCATTCATTGTGTAGTTCCCTCATTGGAGCACTGTGTGTGCTTCATTCATTCATTTATTCTGTAGTTCCCTCATTGGAGCCCTGTGTGTGCTTCATTCATTCATTCATTGTGTAGTTCAATCATTGGAGCCATGGGTGTGCTTCATTCATTCATTGTGTAGTTCCCTCATTGGAGCCCTGTGGGTGCTTCATTCATTCATTTATTCTGTAGTTCCCTCATTGGAGCCCTGTGTGTGCTTCATTCATTCATTCATTGTGTAGTTCAATCATTGGAGCCATGGGTGTGCTTCATTCATTTATTGTGTAGTTCTCTCATTGGAGCTCTGGGTGAGCTTCATTCATTCATTCATTGTGTATTTCCCTCATTGGAGCCCTGTGTGTGCTTCATTCATTGTGTAGTTCCCTCATCGGAGCCCTGTGTGTGCCTCATTCATTCATTCATTGTGTAGTTCCCTCATTGGAGCACTGTGTGTGCTTCATTCATTCATTTATTCTGTAGTTCCCTCATTGGAGCCCTGTGCGTGCTTCATTCATTCATTCATTGTGTAGTTCAATCATTGGAGCCCTGTGTGTGCTTCATTCATTCATTGTGTAGTTCCCGCATTGGAGCCCTGGGTGTGCTTCATTCATTCATTGTGTAGTTCTCTCATTGGAGCTCCGGGTGTGCTTCATTCATTCATTCATTGTGTAGTTCCCTCATTGGAGCCCAGTGTGTGCTTCATTCATTCATTCACTGAGTAGTTCCCTCATTGGAGCCCTGTGTGTGCGTCATTCATTCATTGTGTAGTTCCCTCATTGGAGCCCTGTGTGTGCTTCTTTCATTCATTCACTGAGTAGTTCCCTCATTAGAGCCCTGTGTGTGCTTCATTCATTCATTCATTGTGTATTTCCCTCATTGGAGCCCTGTGTGTGCTTCATTCATTGTGTAGTTCCCTCATTGGAGCCCTGTGTGTGCCTCATTCATTCATTCATTGTGTAGTTCCCTCATTGGAGCACTGTGTGTGCTTCATTCATTCATTTATTCTGTAGTTCCCTCATTGGAGCCCTGTGTGTGCTTCATTCATTCATTCATTGTGTAGTTCAATCATTGGAGCCATGGGTGTGCTTCATTCATTCATTGTGTAGTTCCCTCATTGGAGCCCTGTGGGTGCTTCATTCATTCATTTATTCTGTAGTTCCCTCATTGGAGCCCTGTGTGTGCTTCATTCATTCATTCATTGTGTAGTTCAATCATTGGAGCCATGGGTGTGCTTCATTCATTCATTGTGTAGTTCCCTCATTGGAGCTCTGGGTGTGCTTCATTCATTCATTCATTGTGTAGTTCCCTCATTGGAGCCCTGTGTGTGCTTCATTCATTCAGTGTGTAGTTCCCTCATTGGAGCCCTGTGTGTGCTTCATTCATTCATTCATTGTGTAGTTCAATCATTGGAGCCCTGTGTGTGCTTCATTCATTCATTGTGTAGTTTCCTCATTGGAGCCCAGTGTGTGCTTCATTCATCCATTGTGTAGTTCTCCCATTGGAGCCCAGTGTGTGCTTCATTCATTGTGTAGTTCCCTCATTGGAGCCCTATGTGTGCTTCATTCATTCATTCATTGTGTAGTTCTCTCATTGGAGCTCTGGGTGTGCTTCATTCATTCATTCATTGTGTAGTTCCCTCATTGGAGCCCTGTGTGTGCTTCATTCATTCATTGTGTAGTTCTCTCATTGGAGCTCTGGGTGTGCTTCATTCATTCATTCACTGAGTAGTTCCCTCATTGGAGCCCTGTGTGTGCTTCATTTATTGTGTAGTTCCCTCATTGGAGAACTGTGTGTGCTTCATTCATTCATCCATTGTGTAGTTCCCTCATTGGAGCCCTGTGTGTGCTTCATTCATTCATTCATTCACTGAGTAGTTCCCTCATTGGAGCCCTGTGTGTGCTTCATTCATTCATTGTGTAGTTCCCTCATTGGAGCCCTGTGTGTGCTTCATTCATTGTGTAGTTCCCTCATTGGAGCCCTGTGTGTGCTTCATTCATTCATTCATTGTGTAGTTCCCTCATTGGAGCCCTGTGTGTGCTTCATTCATTCATTTATTCTGTAGTTCCCTCATTGGAGCCCTGTGTGTGCTTCATTCATTCATTCATTGTGTAGTTCAATCATTGGAGCTATGGGTGTGCTTCATTCATTCATTGTGTAGTTCTCTCATTGGAGCTCTGGGTGTGCTTCATTCATTCATTCATTCATTGTGTAGTTCCCTCATTGGAGCCCTGTGTGTGCTTCATTCGATCATTTATTCTGTAGTTCCATCATTGGAGCCCTGTGTGTGCTTCATTCATTCATTCATTGTGTAGTTCAATTATTGGAGCCATGGGTGTGCTTCATTCATTCATTGTGTAGTTCTCTCATTGGAGCTCCGGGTGTGCTTCATTCATTCATTCATTGTGTAGTTCCCTCATTGGAGCCCAGTGTGTGCTTCATTCATTCATTCACTGAGTAGTTCCCTCATTGGAGCCCTGTGTGTGCTTCATTCATTCATTCATTGTGTAGTTCCCTCATTGGAGCCCTGTGTGTGCTTCATTCATTCATTTATTCTGTAGTTCCCTCATTGGAGCCCAGTGTGTGCTTCATTCATTCATGTATTGTGTAGTTCAATCATTGGAGCCCTGTGTGTGCTTCATTCATTCATTGTGTAGTTCCCTCATTGGAGCCCAGTGTGTGCTTCATTCGTTCATTCATTGTGTAGTTCCCTCATTGGAGCCCTGTGTGTGCTTCATTCATTCATTTATTCTGTAGTTCCCTCATTGGAGCCCTGTGTGTGCTTCATTCATTCATTCATTTTGTAGTTCAATCATTGGAGCCATGGGTGTGCTTCATTCATTCATTGTGTAGTTCTCTCATTGGAGCTCTGGGTGTGCTTCATTCATTCATTGTGTAGTTCCCTCATTGGAGCCCTGTGTGTGCTTCATTCATTCATTCATTGTGTAGTTCCCTCATTGGAGCACTTTGTGTGCTTCATTCATTGTGTAGTTCCCTCATTGGAGCCCTGTGTGTGCTTCATTCATTCATTCATTGTGTAGTTCCCTCATTGGAGCCCTGTGTGTGCTTCATTCATTCATTCACTGAGTAGTTCCTTCATTGGAGCCCTGTGTGTGCTTCATTCATTCATTCATTGTGTAGTTCCCTCATTGGAGCCCTGTGTGTGCTTCATTCATTGTGTAGTTCCCTCATTGGAGAACTGTGTGTGCTTCATTCATTCATCCATTGTGTAGTTCCCTCATTGGAGCCCTGTGTGTGCTTCATTCATTCATTCATTCACTGAGTAGTTCCCGCATTGGAGCCCTGTGTGTGCTTCATTCATTCATTCATTGTGTAGTTCCCTCATTGGAGCCCTGTGTTTGCTTCATTCATTGTGTAGTTCCCTCATTGGAGCCCTGTGTGTGCTTCATTCATTCATTTATTCTGTAGTTCCCTCATTGGAGCCCTGTGTGTGCTTCATTCATTCATTCATTTTGTAGTTCAATCATTGGAGCCATGGGTGTGCTTCATTCATTCATTGTGTAGTTCTCTCATTGGAGCTCTGGGTGTGCTTCATTCATTCATTGTGTAGTTCCCTCATTGGAGCCCTGTGTGTGCTTCATTCATTCATTCATTGTGTAGTTCCCTCATTGGAGCACTTTGTGTGCTTCATTCATTGTGTAGTTCCCTCATTGGAGCCCTGTGTGTGCTTCATTCATTCATTCATTGTGTAGTTCCCTCATTGGAGCCCTGTGTGTGCTTCATTCATTCATTCACTGAGTAGTTCCTTCATTGGAGCCCTGTGTGTGCTTCATTCATTCATTCATTGTGTAGTTCCCTCATTGGAGCCCTGTGTGTGCTTCATTCATTGTGTAGTTCCCTCATTGGAGAACTGTGTGTGCTTCATTCATTCATCCATTGTGTAGTTCCCTCATTGGAGCCCTGTGTGTGCTTCATTCATTCATTCATTCACTGAGTAGTTCCCACATTGGAGTCCTGTGTGTGCTTCATTCATTCATTCATTGTGTAGTTCCCTCATTGGAGCCCTGTGTTTGCTTCATTCATTGTGTAGTACCCTCATTGGAGCCCTGTGTGTGCTTCATTCATTCATTGTGTAGTTCCCTCATTGGAGCCCTGTGTGTGCTTCATTCATTCATTCATTGTGTAGTTCCCTCATTGGAGCCCTGTGTGTGCTTTATTCATTCATTTATTCTGTAGTTCCCTCATTGGAGCCCTGTGTGTGCTTCATTCATTCATTCATTGTGTCGTTCAATCATTGGAGCCATGGGTGTGCTTCATTCATTCATTGTGTAGTTCTCTCATTGGAGCCCTGTGTGTGCTTCATTCGATAATTTATTCTGTAGTTCCATCATTGGAGCCCTGTGTGTGCTTCATTCATTCATTCATTGTGTAGTTCCCTCATTGGAGCCCTGTGTGTGCTTCATTCATTCATTTATTCTGTAGTTCCCTCATTGGAGCCCTGTGTGTGCTTCATTCATTCATTCATTGTGTAGTTCAATCATTGGAGCCACGGGTGTGCTTCATTCATTCATTGTGTAGTTCTCTCATTGAAGCTCTGGGTGTGCTTCATTCATTCATTGTGTAGTTCCCTCATTGGAGCACTGTGAGTGCTTCATTCATTCATTTATTCTGTAGTTCCATCATTGGAGCCCTGTGTGTGCTTCATTCTGTGGTAAAATCGATTACCTATACTTAATTTGCTATCAATAATCAATAAGAATAACTCAGAAAAATAAGAGGCAAAATCCGGGATATTGAGGTTAACTCAAAAGGGTTTTATTCCTGTAAAAGGAATTGGGTTATTGGCTCGAGCCAAGGTGGCATAACCATTCCATCACCACACAGGGTTCAGGAAGGGAAGACAGACAACATATTGTTTACAGAAATACATATATATAGTCAATGCATTACAATGTATGAGCATGTAGTAGGCGTAACAATAGGCGTAACAGCTGGAAAAGGAGAGATAAAACATGGAAACGTCACAAAACGTCATTAAAAAGGCGGTATAATAGGCGTGCATGAAGGCGTGTACTAGAAACGTCATTGATTATGAGGTCACAAAATGGGTGGATACATAAGAGAATCTTGCAATGTCAGCAGAAATATATGGCAGAGATGCGCGCGCAGCTGCTTGACGTGTGTCTGACGTATAACCAGAAGGTGAAAGGACTTGACATTTAGCACTACAAGTGTAGACATAAGTATAGACATAAGTCTGGGATGTCAGATCAACCTAATCCCAAATCGTATCTGGTATCGTATGTTTAAGGAACAGTAGTGTCTGGAAGGGAGAAGGTCTCTCGGGCAGGGGACTACTCTATACTGTCTGCATGTATGCGTCTACGTGTTGGCATGCGGGGTGAGGGGGCATGGGCCTACCATGGCAACGGAGTCTATGAATTACTTGCACGGAGACAGAAGAACTGGGCCCCCTGCTCCTGCAGCTGGGAGGATGTTTACTTGAGCTACGAGACAGGAATGTGTTTTCGAGGAGTGGAGCAGATAATTCGAAGGTTGAAGACGGTCTTGGCAGGCAGAGGTTAGGCTATGCGCCGGAGCCGCGCAGGGAAGTAAGGTGGGGGCCACTGGCACAGAGGTAGCCTGGGCTGAGGCCCTCGGAGTCAGAAAGCAGGAGAGAACTCGAAAAAGGCTCAATGGCATATTCTGGGCCTACTTCGCCAGAGCTGAAAAACGTGTAAAGTGTACCACAAAAAGACGGTGGCACGACATATATAGGAACTGAATATTCAATCCGTTCATGGCGGATCTGAAAGAGGACAAGTTAAAGATGGACGCAAATGTATTTGCGTCTTCGTAGCTGGCACAGGAGGGAAATAACATGCACTGCAAGCTAGTACATGGAGACGGTGGGGTACTCGCTGGGGAACACTACTCGATCAAAAATTATATTTCCTCATTCCCTCCTTGTTCCCCACGGACCCTTCATGAAACATCGATTCTCATTAATTGATCGACTTGTTCACTTAACATCATTTGCTCCTCTTTCTTTAGGCGCTTAGAATGAGAACTTGAACGTGGAACACATGAAGTGGCACACAGGCCGCAAATTGCCGGTCCACATTGGATACACAGGCAACAACTGAATACTACGAGAAAGCCAATACCTAGGAGGGATAGGATCTTCCACCCCCAGGCAGACAACGTTGTCCAGAACCAACCGGACCAAGTCCAGGTGCCTGGAGTCTGATGAATTAAACTTGCAATCTTATGGAGACGTGTAATAGCTTTGTACACGGATGGTGCGTTATTAGGGATGAAAATACAGCAGCTTGACCCGATGACCTTACAAGCTCCACCCCTATCTGCCAAGATGACGTCAATAACAAGACGGTTCTGAAGAACAACAACCCGCATAGCGGACTGCTCCTCCGTTAAGTTACCTAGAGCGGAAGCGGTCTCAAGTACCACTGCTTCGAGGGTTCTGGTTAATCTACGAATTAGTTTACTATTTGAAACAGTACCTAGGTAGGGGAAGAAACCTTTATTGAAATCTGTATATTGTTCCCATGTAGTTTCTTTATAATTGACAAGCGGGAGATCTCGTTGATATCGATGCTTGATCAGATTGGTGTTTCTATGATAGTCGGGAGGGGCTAGAAAAACAGGTGGCAGAAGGAATGCAATATAACAAGTGCCATCCCAGTCTAAAGGCAAACGGACATATGCGGTATGACCACAAACAAAATAGGAATGACGTAGAGCCCTAAACGTGGATCTACCATGATCAGTAAATTCAACTACAGTGGTACATTTACTATGACCTACATGTACAGAACCATTCTTGCGAACACATAGTTCACCAATAACAGGCAAGACTGCCATAGCAGGTAGAACAGGAGCAGCTTCGGATTCGACAGATAAAATCATGAAAGTGACTGTGTAATTTCCTAAACCATATACTTCGTTTTCTAGATCAGTTCCAGTATCAACGGGGAGTCCCTCCTGGTCAGGGTAGCATACCTTAAGCAGGACCAAGTTCAGGTCACCCCAAACCCAGTTACCTTCATAAATAGCAGCAGTAGAAACTAGGGAATTGAGCATTTTAAACCACGCGGCACATGTGCCATTGTGAGTGAACGGGTACGGGAAAAGGGGCAAAACACCCTTGTTTTCTTGGTAAGGAGGGAGTCGACCACATATCCAACAATTAGTAGCATTGGTAGCTTGATGGGAATGATGTAACATACTAATGAAAGTGTTGTTGCGCAGCGCAAGTCTATATGATAATTCATGAGGCGGTAATTCACTAAAAGAATGTTCAGTAGTAGTATTATAAGTAGCACGCTTGAATATAGGGTAGTATATATGCAGAAGAATACCAGCAGTGATAACCAGCAAACATAGGAAAAACATAACAAGTAATGTCACTATACAGCGACTACGAAGTGATTTGCAATACGCCTTTTTCTTATGTTGTCTTTGTCTATCTGTCTCTCTATCTTGATCTAGGGGATACATGTCAGAAACTAATTTAACCGATTCACCTAGGGGAGGACTTAAACAATTAAACTGTCTGACTTGCTAGATCGTAACTTTTGTCTGTAAATCTCTGAAGCAGTTTTCTCAACCAAAGGGAGTTTCGTATCAGTCTGTGGAGGAGGGCAGGGCTTAGTGTCCAAGTCCGAAGGAAGTCCAAAGTATTTTTTAATATGGCTGGAATGCAGCCATCCCTTCCTGCCCTCTATCTTAACCGCGGTCCTTGTTGTCAGCAAAACCAACTTCGGCGAATTCCAGCGGGGCTCCAGCGGACTCTTCCGATCAAAATTCCTCACGTATACGAAATCACCAGGCACCACTTCATGGGGCTTCGTCTCAGTATTGTCTGGAAAGGCTGCAGCTACCTGTGAACGACAAGATTGTAGTGCAGACATCAAGGAGGCAAGGTAATCTGTCAGCATAAGACAATCAACATCAGTTATTTTACGCGGGATGGGCGTCCCCCACATATTCGGTGGCCTACCGAAGACCACTTCATACGGGGATAGTCCAGAACGAGAATGGGCCACCATCCTCATATAGAAGAGGGCGACCGGCAAGGCAACTATCCAGTCTATACCTTTATCTCTACAGATCTTGGAAAGTCTGATTTTCAATGTTTGATTATGACGCTCCACGAGACCTGCTGCCTCGGGATGCCGGACACAATGGAACTTCCACTGGTAACCTAACAGAAGTGTAACGTGTTCCATTAGCTTGGATGAGAATGGCTGGCCATTGTCTGAGTACACGATACGGGGCAAACCATACCGCGGGAAGTATTCACGAACCAACTGCTTGGCAGTGGTCGGAGCAGTGTAGTCGGGAACTGGGTATGCCTCAATCCATCGGGAAAGAGCACACACGACTACGAGAACATACTTGAATCCTCGACACCGTTCCATCTGGATATAATCCATCTGGAGGACTTCAAAAGGGTGATCGGGAGGCTGAAATCCACCTTGTTCTACGGGGATGCTTTTACCTGGATTGAACTGACCACAAATCATGCAAGTACGTACTTTCTGCTTGGCTGCTGCCCGTAAGTTTTTATTGGACCATATGTGTTGAATACTGTCTAGCATTGCTTTCTCTCCAAGATGTGCGGGGCTATGTATTGTATTAATGATGACTTGTACCATAGAATCGGGGAGAAACCATGTAGATTTTCCCTTCGTCATCCATCCTTGGTCTGTTTGGACCCCTCCTAGTCTAGTCCATTCCTTAATTTCATCTGGTGTTGCATGTGACTGTATGTCGATTACATCATGTGCGGGATCCCTAACTGTCATGCAGTGTGCTGGAACCCCAATTTGTGTCTGATCAGTTACATGAGTTCGGTTCTGAGCAGTCTGCTTTGCAGTTCGGTCTGCCAGGTCGTTACCCTGGGAAATGACATCAGTAACCTTAGTGTGTGCTTTACATTTCATGATAGAGATTGCAGTAGGTAGATGTATTGCATCTAACAGAGCTTGAATGAGGGGACCATGCTGGATGTTGGCACCGTGAGAAGTTAAGTAACCTCTCTCTCGCCAGAGGACTCCAAAGTCGTGAACGACTCCGAATGCATAACGTGAATCAGTATATATGTTAACTCTCTTATTTCGGGCTTGAATACATGCTTGTGTCAGAGCAATAAGCTCTGCTGCTTGGGCTGACAAAGTGTCAATACAATTAGTTTCAATGACTTCTGTGTCTGTCGTGACGGCGTAAGCTGCCACTAATTCACCTGTCTTTGTTCTCATACATGAACCATCCACATAAAGTGTCAGGTCTGGATCTGGTAACGGAACATCTGTCAAGTCTTGTCTGGGTTTTGTTGTGATAGTAATAACTTCAATGCAATCATGTGCCAATGGATCTACTCCATTTACTGGCAACAACGAGGCAGGATTCAATGTGCTGCAGCGTCTGATTTCGATGTGTGGCTGAAACAATGTCAATTCATAACCTGTCAATCTTGCTATGGTCAGGTGTTGGGTCTGAGTTCGATTCAAGAGGACTTCCACAGAATGTGGAACCTGTACTGTCAATGGATGTCCTAACACAATAGAATCACTCTGTCTGATTGCTAAGGCTGTAGCTGCAACTGATTTCAAACATGCTGGAAGGGCTTGTGCGACTGGGTCTAATGTACTGGAAAAATAAGCACAAGGCTTATGTGAACCTGCTTGTTCCTGGGTGAGGACTGACAATGCAGTACCTTCACGTTCTGTAACAAAAAGTGTAAAAGGCTTACTGTAACATGGTGTCGCTAAAACAGGTGCTTGGCATAAGGCTTTCTTTAAGTCCTCAAAAGCTTGTGTATGTTCCTGAGTCCAAGGGAGGACAGACGAAGTCGCTGCCTCCTGTGTTGTTAACTGAATGAGTGGCTTTGCTAGAAATGCATATTGGGGAATCCATTGTCTACAGTATGAGGTGAGGCCTATAAAGGCCCGTACCTCCTTTTGTGTTCTGGGTGGTGACATGTTTACAATTAACTGAATGCGATCAGGTGTGAGCTGTCTCCCCACTTTGGACAGCAAGTGACCCAGGTACACAACTTGCTGAACACAGAATTGTAGCTTCGAAGGAGACACCTTGTGTCCCTTGTCAGCCAGGAAATTCAAAACAATCAGAGATGCATTTTCGCATTCGGGTTCGCTTCGAGCGGTGATCAGCAGATCATCGACATACTGAAGCAGAGCAGTGTGAACTGGCATGTGGATACTGTCTAGTTGTTTTTTCAATGCTTGACTATAGATGCTGGGGCTTTCTGTGAATCCTTGAGGTGCACGGGCAAATTTAAAAGATCGTCCATTTAAACTGAATCCGAACAAATATTGGCTTTCCGGATCAATGGGGACACTGAAGAAAGCATTCTTGAGATCGATTACAGTAAAGAACGCTGCTTCGGAATCAATGGCTGTCAGTAACGAAGAGATATCTGGAACCACAGGGTACTGTGGTACAATACATTTGTTCAATTCGCGCAAATCAATAACCAATCGATAAACAGGTGGGGAATTTTGGTCAGTACGTTTGAGAACAGGAATGATAGGAGAATTACACACATTAGAGTCGGTTTCCACAACCACACCTTGTGCGATTAGCTCGTCAATGATTCTCAGTAAAGCCACTACAGCATCTGGAGGTAACTTGTATTGTCGAATTCGTGGTAATACCACTCCTGCTTTAAGTGTAACTCGATACGGGGTAATGTGCATGCAACCTACATCAGTGGGGCCCTGCGCCCACAGGTGGGCAGGGACGTTCTGTAATCGGGGATCCATGTCTCTCAATACATAATGGCCTTTGAAATCTCGCAAAAATAGTCGTACTCCCTCGGGAGAACAACAAATAATAGCTCCTAGAGCTTTCAGTGTTTTAATGCCCAATAGATTTTCTGGACAGGATTTCGTGAGCAATAAGTCTGTAGTCCGTGTCAGAGGACCTACTGCAAGAGGGAGGGGTTGTGATACTTCGTTGATAATCGGTTTTCCTGAAAATCCGAGGGACACGTTCTGTGAGCCTGAGAGGGGTGCCCCTGGTACTTCACTGTGACTTATCGTGGTTCTGCTTGCCCCGGTGTCGATGAGAAACTTTCTGTCTTTCCCTAAAACCTGACTATGTACATAAGGACCATTCTGATCTACAGGAACTTCAATAAGGGGCAAGCGGAATTCACTCTCTAGGCTGTTTCATGTGTATCGTTGGTAATCAGGGTAATCGTTCTGTGCATACTGATACATTTGCTGTGTCGTGGTTTGCGTTGCAGCAATGGGCTGTTGCTGAGGTATCGCTACTGTCTGTGAAGGAGCTGGCATGGGTGCAATTTGCTGTGTGTTCTGGGGTACTTGTTGTGAAGTCTGATCTTGTCTAGGAGGACGCGGTCTCTCTTTTGTCTTGCCCGTGGCAATATTATGTTTCAAAACGGCACATTCATTTATATAATGACCTGGCTGCTTGCAATAATTACATACACCTTTTACGGGAGCTGACGAAGTACTAGATTGGTTCGCACCCTTTTTCTGTCCATCTGCAGGAACTGACTGAGCAACCAACATTTTCATTTTCGTATCTTTCATACGTCTCTGTTCATGTTCTTGTTCTTCTCTAAGTCTATTCTGATGATACTGTAACATTTGTAACATTTGCGAAGGAGTATTAGCTTGCCAAGTGCTTTCTACTTTCAGTACTCTATTCTTGACCTGGGGTAGGGAATTCTCGACTAATTTCGTTACAAAAAGATGTGGATATGACTCGCTACTTGCTTTCAGACCGCTATTAATACCAAAACATTTCTCAAATCGTGTATAAAAATCACTAGTGTCCTCATCAGGTTTCTGTTTGCATGCTGAAATCGCACCCCAATCTTCCTTTTTCGTGCTCAATAAACGTGGCAACACTTGTACTAATAAACCTGGTAACGCTTTAACTTTGTCTCCAAGCCCTAGGCCTGGCACTCGGGTATTCTCTTCATCTTGTAATGCAGCCCAATCAATCTTTCCATTACCCACCTCCCACTCTTTTTCTTTGAGTTTCTCGTATATTCCTGGAGGTAGTAACACTTTCAGTATTTTCATAAGGTCGGGATAAGTGTAATCGCCCATTAATAACATATCCTTTATTTCGCGGTGAAAACCTGCAGGGTCTTTATCGTGACTGGGTACTAATTTCTTCATTTCCAATAATTCCATTTTAGTTACAGGAGTGTACACAAACACGCGTCTAAGCGTGTGGTCTGCGTTCTGTACGGGGTGCACTTCTCGCAACGGATTCTGTCTATCCATGTAATACATGGTCTTTCGTTCCATAACAGGTGCTGCGTTAATCTGTGGACATAAGAATGTACTATACTTGTGACGGTGTTCCAGAATTATTTTAATTAGGTCAGTACTTAGACCTTTCCATCTGTTCGTGACCAGTTCTATCAGTATATCACGTAAGGGACCTGGATCAGAATGTTGGCTTTTATATAATAAGAGCAGATGCTGTATCATGTACATACCAGCTAAACGCTGCTCACTCGGTGTCAAGTTCAGGAACGTATGCGCTAACACATCATCACCATATTTCTCAGAGTTGTCAGCCCATTGCACGGCTGACCTGGCTAATTCTTGTTCATCCATAGAGTCAAGTACATGATACCCCATGCGCTCTTGAAGTACTCGGTCGGTGGCTTGGAATAGGTGTTCGGGTGTTTTAGGATTACACTTGGCTTCCTGATATATTCTTTTACATTCCGGGCGCACTAGACGCACTGGATCTTTAAACGGTCTTCCTTTACCTACATACGCGACCATTTCTCTGATTGGTAATTGTGCTTGTGCTAGTGTTTCTGGTTCTTCCTCTGGCTCCTCCTCTGTGGATTCATGTTTATCTGCATCTGCTTCTAGAGCAGCCTGTCTTTTCTCGTGCATCTTAGTTATTGAAGTTCTGATTCTTCGGTACATGTTGTCTATACTAGCTTCTTTGTCATGCTGTCCATCGGCTATATGTCGGCCCCATTTGTGAAGTGCTTTCAAATCATCCGGGTTCGCACCCGGCCTATCTGCTTCTCGAATAAAACAGTTTATAAGAAACCGTAATAGCTTGGCTTTAGTATCCACTTTCTGATGCTCCATGGCCTCTTTAATGCTTTCAGGCCCTACTCCTGTCTGCACAAACTTATATATTCGATCCATATGTTCTGTCATTTCAGGTAGTGACATGAGGAAGTTCGTGACTCGTCGTAAGCGTACTGATGCAAGTAACATATCTACATCATTCTTTTTACCAGGTACAGGATCATATCTACAATCTGCAAGGCGATCTCCATAAAATGTAATATCTGTTCTAGGTGTACGCTGTTGTGCTATTTCTCTAAGACTCAAGCGATGGTTTGGCGGCGGAGTCTGGTAACCTGCTCCTCCGGACGCGCCTCCTGAGGCATCGGTTCCGAAAGGGTTAGTCGGATCTGTATCAAGGGAAGTAGGAAGAGGATTCTGGGGAGGAGTAGCTTGCGGGGGAGGAAGAGCATAAGGGTTCAGACCGTTAGGCACAGGCCCTGGCACAGGCAAGGGCGCAGGCAATGGGGTATTAACATAGGTGGGAGCTACATCATCTAAGTAGGAAGAAAGGAAAACGTCCTTTGCTGTCCTCGGGTGTGTCTTAGTCGGGAGCAATGGGGGTGGCAGGTCCTTCGGTATTTCTGGAGAGGCCTTAGGCAGGCCTTTTGACAGGATGGGGAACATGCCATTCATAAGCGTATTACGCTGTCTGTCTACTTGTTCTAATTTTACTCTGATACCTTCCTCAACTAATGCATTTTCTCGAACCTTGTCGGGTTCTTCCTTACTCTTTTCTTCTAGTCTGTGAGCTTTTTCTGTACGTCTATGCGACTCTTTACGCCATAACTCGATGGCATCTTTCTGTGACTGTCTGGCTTTCTTTTTCCATAATGCTTCTTCTACTCTCATGATGCAATCAGCATCCCATGTCCCTGCAGCGGGCCATCTCTGATTCTCGGACAGTTCTTTAGTATAGTCCACCCATAAATCGAGAAACAAAACGGCATCTAGGCCGTGCTTATGGTACATAAAGTACCCTGGAGTGTCCCTAGGTGGAACGGGAACGGCTTCTTCTAGAACCCCCTTACGGGTTTTTATTTGTCTTAGTTTAGAGAACAACGGCATTCTGAAATCAGGCTACTTGGTTCTTACTCGGATATGAACACACTATACATAAGACACGTCTAAGCACAACAATGAAAATCGAACATTCACTCATACCACGACATTTGAATGACACTTTAAAACATTTCAAGAACAAACCACATTAATCGAGTACATTAACAAGTGCAACAGGATGTACCGCTAAACGGCACGGATACACCTTATACAGGTGCAGACTAGATATACTGCTATACAGTACAGATACACTGCTAAACAGTGCAGACCAGGCTCGTGCACCCGAACCTGTCTTGACCGGCACAAACTAATGCGCACGTCAGGATGCGTCCCTAGCAACGGTACTCACCAGGAAGCACGGAAACAGAAGGCCTCGGAAACTCTGGACTGGACTCGACGCGGACTGGATTCGGACTGGATACGGACTCGGCGCAGATACCTCGGAACTTCGGACTCTGGTGGGCCTCGGTATACCACGGATCTTGCTCTCTCAGCTAGGCTCGGGTTGGGATCCTCCGCACTCCTCACCGCCTCGTCTGGGTGTCGATCGCAGCCTCAGTCACCTCCGTTGGCCTGAGGGAGATACAGGAAATCCTGCGGATATGCGTAATTGTCCGTCCGGCTGTGGCAGGGGGCTAGGCCTGCAACGCACCGCCGGCGCGTGGGGTGGGGGAGGGGTCCCTATTCGGGCGCCAAAACTGTGGTAAAATCGATTACCTATACTTAATTTGCTATCAATAATCAATAAGAATAACTCAGAAAAATAAGAGGCAAAATCCGGGATATTGAGGTTAACTCAAAAGGGTTTTATTCCTGTAAAAGGAATTGGGTTATTGGCTCGAGCCAAGGTGGCATAACCATTCCATCACCACACAGGGTTCAGGAAGGGAAGACAGACAACATATTGTTTACAGAAATACATATATATAGTCAATGCATTACAATGTATGAGCATGTAGTAGGCGTAACAATAGGCGTAACAGCTGGAAAAGGAGAGATAAAACATGGAAACGTCACAAAACGTCATTAAAAAGGCGGTATAATAGGCGTGCATGAAGGCGTGTACTAGAAACGTCATTGATTATGAGGTCACAAAATGGGTGGATACATAAGAGAATCTTGCAATGTCAGCAGAAATATATGGCAGAGATGCGCGCGCAGCTGCTTGACGTGTGTCTGACGTATAACCAGAAGGTGAAAGGACTTGACATTTAGCACTACAAGTGTAGACATAAGTATAGACATAAGTCTGGGATGTCAGATCAACCTAATCCCAAATCGTATCTGGTATCGTATGTTTAAGGAACAGTAGTGTCTGGAAGGGAGAAGGTCTCTCGGGCAGGGGACTACTCTATACTGTCTGCATGTATGCGTCTACGTGTTGGCATGCGGGGTGAGGGGGCATGGGCCTACCATGGCAACGGAGTCTATGAATTACTTGCACGGAGACAGAAGAACTGGGCCCCCTGCTCCTGCAGCTGGGAGGATGTTTACTTGAGCTACGAGACAGGAATGTGTTTTCGAGGAGTGGAGCAGATAATTCGAAGGTTGAAGACGGTCTTGGCAGGCAGAGGTTAGGCTATGCGCCGGAGCCGCGCAGGGAAGTAAGGTGGGGGCCACTGGCACAGAGGTAGCCTGGGCTGAGGCCCTCGGAGTCAGAAAGCAGGAGAGAACTCGAAAAAGGCTCAATGGCATATTCTGGGCCTACTTCGCCAGAGCTGAAAAACGTGTAAAGTGTACCACAAAAAGACGGTGGCACGACATATATAGGAACTGAATATTCAATCCGTTCATGGCGGATCTGAAAGAGGACAAGTTAAAGATGGACGCAAATGTATTTGCGTCTTCGTAGCTGGCACAGGAGGGAAATAACATGCACTGCAAGCTAGTACATGGAGACGGTGGGGTACTCGCTGGGGAACACTACTCGATCAAAAATTATATTTCCTCAATTCATTCATTCATTGTGTAGTTCCCTCATTGGAGCCCTGTGTGTGCTTCATTCATTCATTTATTCTGTAGTTCCCTCATTGGAGCCCTGTGTGTGCTTCATTCATTCATTCATTGTGTAGTTCAATCATTGGAGCCACGGGTGTGCTTCATTCATTCATTGTGTAGTTCTCTCATTGAAGCTCTGGGTGTGCTTCATTCATTCATTGTGTAGTTCCCTCATTGGAGCACTGTGAGTGCTTCATTCATTCATTTATTGTGTAGTTCAATCATTGGAGCCATGGGTGTGCTTCATTCATTCATAGTGTAGTTCTCTCATTGGAGCTCTGGGTGTGCTTCATTAATTCATTCATTGTGTAGTTCCCTCATTGGAGCCCTGTGTGTGCTTCATTCATTCATTTATTCTGTAGTTCCCTCATTGGAGCCCTGTGTGTGCTTCATTCATTCATTCATTGTGTAGTTCAATCATTGGAGCCCTGGGTGTGCTTCATTCATTCATTGTGTAGTTCCCTCATTGGAGCCCTGTGTGTGCTTCATTCATTCATTCATTGTGTAGTTTCCTCATTGGAGCCCTTTGTGTGCTTCATTCATTGTGTAGTTCCCTCATTGGAGCCCTGTGTGTGCTTCATTCATTCATTCATTGTGTAGTTCCCTCATTGGAGCCCTGTGTGTGCTTCATTCATTCATTCATTGTGTAGTTCCCTCATTGGAGCCCTGTGTGTGCTTCATTCATTCATTCACTGAGTAGTTCCCTCATTGGAGCCCTGTGTGTGCTTCATTCATTCATTCATTGTGTAGTTCCCTCATTGGAGCCCTGTGTGTGCTTCATTCATTGTGTAGTTCCCTCATTGGAGCCCTGTGTGTGCTTTATTCATTCATTCATTGTGTAGTTCCCTCATTGGAGCCCTTTGTGTGCTTCATTTATTCATTCATTGTGTAGTTCCCTCATTGGAGCCCTGTGTGTGCTTCATTCATTCATTTATTCTGTAGTTCCCTTATTGGAGCCCTGTGTGTGCTTCATTCATTCATTCATTGTGTAGTTCAATCATTGGAGCCATGGGTGTGCTTCATTCATTCATTGTGTAGTTCTCTCATTGGAGCTCTGGGTGTGCTTCATTCATTCATTCATTGTGTAGTTCCCTCATTGGAGCCCTGTGTGTGTGCTTCATTCATTCATTTATTCTGTAGTTCCCTCATTGGAGCCCTGTGTGTGCTTCATTCATTCATTCATTGTTTAGTTCCCTCATTGGAGCCCTATGTGTGCTTCATTCATTTATTTATTCTGTAGTTCCCTCATTGGAGCCCTGTGTGTGCTTCATTCATTCATTCATTGTGTAGTTCCCTCATTGGAGCCCAGTGTGTGCTTCATTCATTCATTGTGTAGTTCTCTCATTGGAGCTCTGGGTGTGCTTCATTCATTCATTCATTGTGTAGTTCCCTCATTGGAGCCCTGTGTGTGTGCTTCATTCATTCATTTATTCTGTAGTTCCCTCATTGGAGCCCTGTGTGTGCTTCATTCATTCATTCATTATGTAGTTCCCTCATTGGAGCCCTATGTGTGCTTCATTCATTTATTTATTCTGTAGTTCCCTCATTGGAGCCCTGTGTGTGCTTCATTCATTCATTCATTGTGTAGTTCCCTCATTGGAGCCCAGTGTGTGCTTCATTCATTCATTCATTGTGTAGTTCCCTCATTGGAGCCCTGTGTGTGCTTCATTCATTCATTTATTCTGTAGTTCCCTCATTGTAGCCCTGTGTGTACTTCATTAATTCATTCATTGTGTAGTTCCCTCATTGGAGCACTGTGTGTGCTTCATTCATTCATTCATTGTGTAGTTCCCTCATTGGAGCCCTGTGTGTGCGTCATTCATTGTGTAGTTCCCTCATTGGAGCCCAGTGTGTGCTTCATTCATTCATTCATTCATTGTGTAGTTCCCTCATTGGAGCCATGTGTGTGCTTCATTCATTCATTCATTCATTGTGTAGTTCCCTCATTGGAGCCCTGTGTGTGCTTCATTCATTCATTTATTCTGTAGTTCCCTCATTGGAGCCCTGTGTGTGCTTCATTCATTCATTCATTGTGTAGTTCAATCATTGGAGCCATGGGTGAGCTTCATTCATTCATTGTGTAGTTCTCTCATTGGAGCTCTGGGTGAGCTTCATTCATTCATTCATTGTGAAGTTCCCTCATTGGAGCCCAGTGTGTGCTCATTCATTCATTGTGTAGTTCCCTCATTAGAGCCCTGTGTGTGCTTCGTTCATTCATTCACTGAGTAGTTCAATCATTGGAGCCCTGGGTGTGCTTCATTCATTCATTGTGTAGTTCCCTCATTGGAGCCCTGTGTGTGCTTCATTCATTCATTCATTGTGTAGTTTCCTCATTGGAGCCCTGTGTGTGCTTCATTCATTGTGTAGTTCCCTCATTGGAGCCCTGTGTGTGCTTCATTCATTCATTCATTGTGTAGTTCCCTCATTGGAGCCCTGTGTGTGCTTCATTCATTCATTCATTGTGTAGTTCCCTCATTGGAGCCCTGTGTGTGCTTCATTCATTCATTCACTGAGTAGTTCCCTCATTGGAGCCCTGTGTGTGCTTCATTCATTCATTCATTGTGTAGTTCCCTCATTGGAGCCCTGTGTGTGCTTCATTCATTGTGTAGTTCCCTCATTGGAGCCCTGTGTGTGCTTTATTCATTCATTCATTGTGTAGTTCCCTCATTGGAGCCCTTTGTGTGCTTCATTCATTCATTCATTGTGTAGTTCCCTCATTGGAGCCCTGTGTGTGCTTCATTCATTCATTTATTCTGTAGTTCCCTTATTGGAGCCCTGTGTGTGCTTCATTCATTCATTCATTGTGTAGTTCAATCATTGGAGCCATGGGTGTGCTTCATTCATTCATTGTGTAGTTCTCTCATTGGAGCTCTGGGTGTGCTTCATTCATTCATTCATTGTGTAGTTCCCTCATTGGAGCCCTGTGTGTGTGCTTCATTCATTCATTTATTCTGTAGTTCCCTCATTGGAGCCCTGTGTGTGCTTCATTCATTCATTCATTGTTTAGTTCCCTCATTGGAGCCCTATGTGTGCTTCATTCATTTATTTATTCTGTAGTTCCCTCATTGGAGCCCTGTGTGTGCTTCATTCATATATTCATTGTGTAGTTCCCTCATTGGAGCCCAGTGTGTGCTTCATTCATTCATTGTGTAGTTCTCTCATTGGAGCCCTGTTTGTGCTTCATTCATTCATTCATTCATTGTGTAGTTCCCTCATTGGAGCCCAGTGTGTGCTTCATTCATTTTATGTGTAGTTCCCTTCTTGGAGCCCTGTGTGTGCTTCATTCATTCAGTGTGTAGTTCCCTCATTGGAGCCCTGTTTGTGCTTCATTCATTCACTGAGTAGTTCCCTCATTTGAGCCCTGGGTGTGTTTCATTCATTCATTGTGTAGTTCCCTCATTGGAGCCCTATGTGTGCTTCATTCATTTATTTATTCTGTAGTTCCCTCATTGGAGCCCTGTGTGTGCTTCATTCATTCATTCATTGTGTAGTTCCCTCATTGGAGCCCAGTGTGTGCTTCATTCATTCATTCATTGTGTAGTTCCCTCATTGGAGCCCTGTGTGTGCTTCATTCATTCATTTATTCTGTAGTTCCCTCATTGTAGCCCTGTGTGTGCTTCATTAATTCATTCATTGTGTAGTTCCCTCATTGGAGCACTGTGTGTGCTTCATTCATTCATTCATTGTGTAGTTCCCTCATTGGAGCCCTGTGTGTGCGTCATTCATTGTGTAGTTCTCTCATTGGAGCCCAGTGTGTGCTTCATTCATTCATTCATTCATTGTGTAGTTCCCTCATTGGAGCCATGTGTGTGCTTCATTCATTCATTCATTGTGTAGTTCCCTCATTGGAGCCCTGTGTGTGCTTCATTCATTCATTTATTTTGTAGTTCCCTCATTGGAGCCCTGTGTGTGCTTCATTCATTCATTCATTGTGTAGTTCAATCATTGGAGCCATGGGTGAGCTTCATTCATTCATTGTGTAGTTCTCTCATTGGAGCTCTGGGTGAGCTTCATTCATTCATTCATTGTGAAGTTCCCTCATTGGAGCCCAGTGTGTGCTCATTCATTCATTGTGTAGTTCCCTCATTAGAGCCCTGTGTGTGCTTCGTTCATTCATTCACTGAGTAGTTCCCTCATTTGAGCCCTGGATGTGCTTCATTCATTTATTCATTTTGTAGTTCGCTCATTGGAGCCCTGTGTGTGCTTCATTCATCCATTGTGTAGTTCCTTCATTGGAGCACAGTGTGTGCTTCATTCATTCAGTGTGTAGTTCCCTCATTGGAGCCCTGTGTGTGCTTCATTCATTGTGTAGTTCCCGCATTGGAGCCCTGGGTGTGCTTCATTCATTGTGTAGTTCCCTCATTGGAGCCCAGTGTGTGCTTCATTCATTCAGTGTGTAGTTCCCTCATTGGAGCCCTGTGTGTGCTTCATTCATTCATTCATTGTGTAGTTCCCTCATTGGAGCCCTGTGTGTGCTTCATTCATTCATTTATTCTGTAGTTCCCTCATTGGAACCCTGTGTGTGCTTCATTCATTCATTCATTGTGTAGTTCCCTCATCGGAGCCCTGTGTGTGCTTCATTCATTCATTTATTCTGTAGTTCCCTCATTGGAGCCCTGTGTGTGCTTCATTCATTCATTCATTGTGTAGTTCTCTCATTGGAGTTCTGGGTGTGCTTCATTAATTCATTCATTGTGTAGTTCCCTCATTGGAGCCCTGTGTGTAGTTCATTCATTCATTCACTGGGTAGTTCCCTCATTGGAGCCCTGTGTGTGCTTCATTCATTCATTCATTGTGTAGTTCCCTCATTGGAGCCCTGTGTGTGCTTCATTCATTCATTTATTCTGTAGTTCCCTCATTGGAGCCCTGTGTGTGCTTCATTCATTCATTCATTCATTGTGTAGTTCAATCATTGGAGCCATGGGTGTGCTTCATTCATTCATTGTGTAGTTCTCTCATTGGAGCCTTGGGTGTGCGTCATTCATTCATTTATTCTGTAGTTCCCTTATTGGAGCCCTGTGTGTGCTTCATTCATTCATTTATTCTGTAGTTCCCTTATTGGAGCCCTGTGTGTGCTTCATTCATTCATTCATTGTGTAGTTTAATCATTGGAGCCATGGGTGTGCTTCATTCATTCATTGTGTAGTTCTCTCATTGGAGCTCTGGGTGTGCTTCATTCATTCATTCACTGAGTAGTTCCCTCATTGGAGCCCTGTGTGTGCTTCATTCATTGTGTAGTTCCCTCATTGGAGCCCTGTGTGTGCTTCATTCATTCATTCATTGTGTAGTTTCCTCATTGGAGCCCTGTGTGTGCTTCATTCATTAATTCACTGAGTAGTTCCCTCATTGGAGCCCTGTGTGTGCTTCATTCATTCATTCATTGTGTAGTTCCCTCATTGGAGCCCTGTGTGTGCTTCATTCATTGTGTAGTTCCCTCCTTTGAGCCCTGTGTGTGCTTCATTCATTCATTCATTGTGTAGTTCCCTCATTGGAGCCCTGTATGTGCTTCATTCATTCATGTATTCTGTAGTTCCCTCATTGACACCACTTCCGCCCTGCGCTAGTCCTGGCAGGTGAGCGGTCTAGTGGTCCCTCACCCTTAGTACTTAATGGGGACATGGAGGAAGCGCAGCGGACGAGCGCAGCGGGAGCGCCGACTTCGCGCCGAAGTCGCGCACAAGTCAAGCCCGTCTGCGCCCGTCCGCGCCAGCACGTGCCCAGGGCCCTGTCCCGCTGCCCCTACCTTAATCACTTATACCCGTACTGCTCTACTGCGGCTGCGTGGCCCCCCCTGTTCTTCGAACTCTGCTTTTAACTGCCACAATGCTCCAACCTCCTGTCCTTCCTGCAACCTCTCATTGGATTCTGTTACATCTCGGATAGACCTCAAATCTTCTACCTTTTGGAACACTCCCCCCCGGCGAAGCTCCCTTCCCTCCAAACTACCCAACCTTAGTCCCCCGTTGAAATTTAATAGTATTAATTGCCGTTCTCTCGCCAAACATAAGAGAGACATTTTTGACCTCTTACAGGCAGTCAGCCCAGCTGCCATGTTTTTAACAGAAACATGGTTAAATGAGAGCTCCGGCCCTGACATCGCCATGGCTCTCCCCACAGACTACACCTATGTTGGGCGAAACCGCCCTCTTAAAGATGGCGGGGGAATTGCTATCATTTTCAGGAGAGAATTCTCCTGTAAATGGGAAGACCTTGAATTCCCTAACTGCGAAGCTGGTCTGTTTAAGCTACTACTTACCCCGCATTTCTCTCTTACCGGCACGCTGATCTATCGTCCGCCTGGATCAGCGAGTAGCTGGGCCTCCTCCCTCCCTGACCTCATTGCCCCACTCCTTTCACAATCAAATAACTTTATGGTCGTTGGCGATCTAAATATCCATTTTAACTCTGCTTCGTGTGTCATTGCCACCCGTCTTTTACAGGATCTTGGAGCTTTAGATCTCCACCTTCACAACTCTGATCCCACTCATAAGGCTGGCAACCTTTTGGACCCTATTATTTCTAACTTATCTACCATTTCGTACCAATCTTCATTGCAGGTCCCTTGGTCGGACCACTTTCTCGTAAATTTCTCTATTGAAGTGGCTTCTTCCAGCCCACCTGCTCCTACCCTCCCCCATAAAGCCAGCAGAAATTGGAAACGTCTGGATATCGCCAAACTAAACTTGTGTCTCATTAATTCAATGCCTCCTTTGTCTGGTAGTTTGTCTACCAGGGAACTACCCTCGGTTAAACGGTGGTTGACTAGTGCCTTAGATTTTTGTCTTCCACTGCAAAAAAACAAATCTCATATCCACCATCCACCAGCTCCCTGGTTTACGGACGCCCTCCGATTGGAAAAATCCAAATGTAAAAAATTGGAACGCTTATGGCGCTCACACTACGATGCGGGCCACAAAGCAGAGTATAAGGCCGCTCTTAAAACTTACCACACTTCGTGTGATTGTGCCAGAGCCTCCTTTGCGAATACCACACTCCTCACGGCACAGAACAGACCTAAGGCCCTGTTCAAAATGGTGAAAGAGTTGTCAGGTGCATCTTCCGCCCCTAAAGCCCCCTGTCTTGACACCCCCCAGTGTGAAGCTCTGGCCAAATTCTTTGTTTAAAAGATTGAGAAAATCTATGACACTTTCAACTCTCCTCCGGTGTCCCCTCACCCCGTTCCTACTTTAGGTACTTTATCACCTGGTACCCCCCCTTGCTCCACTTCCGTGCCTCCGCAACTCCTCGCTTGGGAGCCCATTTCTCCTCTGCTTTTAAAAAAGTATCTACAGGACATACAATCTGGGTCCCCCCTTGATCCTTTGCCTCCCCAAATCCTGAGCTCTCTGGATCCAGCCATACTTCTGATTATTCTCAAGGTTTTGAATGCCTCCCTCACTGAAGCTAGCATTCCCAATGATTGGAAACACGCTATGGTGGTCCCATTATTAAAAAAGGCCAACTTAGATCCTAATAATCCATCCAATTTTCGACCTATTTCTTTACTTTCATGTTTTTCTAAAATCTTGGAGAAACACGTTAACTCGTTGCTTAGTTCTTATGTGGAAACTTCTAACCTTCTTCATGGCTCTCAATCCGGGTTCAGGGCCGGTTTCTCGACCGAAACCACTCTCGTTGGCGTGTCAGAATCCATCAGGCAAAGGGTGGACAACGGGGAGACCGTGGCACTCATTTTATTGGATCTGAGTGCCGCATTTGACACCGTCTCCCATTCCATCTTATTGTCCACCCTGAGAGAGGTGGGTATCGATGGCACCGCCCTGGCCTGGATCTCCGACTTTCTGTCCAATCGCACGCTTCAAGTTTTTTCCTCTACTTCTGTCTCTTCTACTTTTCCTTCCAATCACGGTGTTCCCCAAGGTTCTATTCTTAGCCCCCTGTTTTTTAATTTATATGTGAGACCTCTTGCTTTTTTGGCGGAACAGGCAGGTCTCTCTATTTACTCCTACGCTGATGACACTCAGGTCATCTACTCCCTTTCTACTAATAAGCATCTCCCCTCTTCCTCCCTTCAAGCTGGTCTTAAACAGATCTCGGCATGGATGTTGGAGCACAAATTAAAACTAAACGGGGAAAAAACTGAACTTCTCCTGTTTGGCCATGACATTCCACTCTGGGGCCCACAACATTGGCCACCGGAGATGGGCCCTCTCCCCACCCCAACCTCGTCTGCTCGTAATCTTGGCATCCTCCTGGACAACCAATTGTCCTTCAGGCAGCACGTCGTGAAAGTTTCCGCCACCTGTACCACCATCATCAGGTGGCTTAGGAAAATCTCGTGGATGCTGCCTGCCGACACCCTGAGAACTGTAGTCCAGGCTCTTGTCATCTCTCGCCTGGACTATGGCAACATCTTACTTTTGGGTGCCTGTAAGGAGGTAACGAAGAAGTACCAGGTAGTACAAAATATGGCTGTTCGCCTTATTTGTAATCTACCCGCCAGATCCTCAGCCTCGTCCCATATGCGTAAACTACATTGGCTGAAGATCGAGAGCAGGGTCAAATTTAAGGCACTATGCTTCATGCACAAAATAATGTCCGGAAAAGCTCCTCGCTACTTATCTGTTCTGGTTCAGCACTATCTCCCACCACGTACGCTTAGGTCCTCTACCCAGAACAAGTTCCGGATTCCGCGCATCAAGAGAGCAAAAATGGGAGGGCGCTCCTTTTCCTTCCTGGCTCCCTCTCTTTGGAACTCTCTACCCCCCTCTCTGCGCTCTGAAAAGTGCTTCCTTACCTTCCGCAAGGGAATTAAGACCTGGCTTTTCGATCTGTAAAACTGCTGACTGGACTCTCCCACATTTTGCATACTGCTATTACTCCCAGCGCCGGGAAACCTACGGGTAGCTGTGCGCTTAAGAAATGTAATAATAATAATTGGAGCCCTGTGTGTGCTTCATTCATTCATTCATTGTGTAGTTCAATCATTGGAGCCATGGGTGTGCTTCATTCATTCATTGTGTAGTTCTCTCATTGGAGCTCTGGGTGTGCTTCATTCATTCATTCATTGTGTAGTTCTCTCATTGGAGCTCTGGGTGTGCTTCATTCTTTCATTCATTGTGTAGTTCCCTCATTGGAGCCCTGTGTGTGCTTCATTCATTCATTCATTCATTGTGTAGTTCCCTCATTGGAGCCCGGGGTGTGCTTCATTCATTCAGTGTGTAGTTCCCTCATTGAAGCTCTGGGCTTCATTCATTTATTCATTCATTCATTCTTTCATTGTGTAGTTCCCTCATTGGAGCCCTGTGAGTGCTTCATTCTTTCATTGTGTAGTTCCCTTATTGGAGCCCTGGATGTGCTTCATTCAGTGTGTAGTTCCCTCATTGGAGCCATGGGTGTGCTTTATTCATTCATTGTGTAGTTCCCTCATTGGAGCCCTGTTTGTGCTTCATTCATTCATTCATTCATTGTGTAGTTCCCTCATTGGAGCCCAGTGTGTGCTTCATTCATTTTATGTGTAGTTCCCTTCTTGGAGCCCTGTGTGTGCTTCATTCATTCAGTGTGTAGTTCCCTCATTGGAGCCCTGTTTGTGCTTCATTCATTCACTGAGTAGTTCCCTCATTTGAGCCCTGGGTGTGTTTCATTCATTCATTGTGTAGTTCCCTCATTGGAGCCCTATGTGTGCTTCATTCATTCATTGTGTAGTTCCCTCATTGGAGCCCTGTGTGTGCTTCATTCGTTCATTCATTCATTGTGTAGTTCCCTCATTGGAGCCCGGGGTGTGCTTCATTCATTCAGTGTGTAGTTTCCTCATTGAAGCTCTGGGCTTCATTCATGTATTCATTCATTCATTCTTTCATTGTGTAGTTCCCTCATTGGAGCCCTGTGAGTGCTTCATTCTTTCATTGTGTAGTTCCCTCATTGGAGCCCTGTGTGTGCTTCATTCATTCATTCATTGTGTAGTTCCCTCATTGGAGCCCGGGGTGTGCTTCATTCATTCAGTGTGTAGTTCCCTCATTGAAGCTCTGGGCTTCATTCATTTATTCATTCATTCATTCTTTCATTGTGTAGTTCCCTCATTGGAGCCCTGTGAGTGCTTCATTCTTTCATTGTGTAGTTCCCTCATTGGAGCCCTCGGTGTGCTTCATTCATTCATTATGTAGTTCCCTCATTGGAGCCCTGTGTGTGCTTCATTCACTCATTGTGTAGTTCCCTCTTTGGAGCCCTGTGTGTGCTTCATTTATTCATCCATTGTGTAGTTCAATCATTGGAGCCATGGGTGTGCTTCTTTCATTCATTGTGTAGTTCCCTCATTGGAGCCCTGTTTGTGCTTCATTCATTCATTCATTGTGTAGTTCCCTCATTGGAGCCCAGTGTGTGCTTCATTCATTTTATGTGTAGTTCCCTTCTTGGAGCCCTGTGTGTGCTTCATTCATTCAGTGTGTAGTTCCCTCATTGGAGCCCTGTTTGTGCTTCATTCATTCATTGTGTAGTTCCCTTCTTGGAGCCCAGTGTGTGCTACATTCATTCATTCACTGAGTAGTTCCCTCATTTGAGCCCTGGGTGTGCTTCATTCATTCATTTTGTAGTTCCCTCATTGGAGCCCTATGTGTGCTTCATTCATTCATTGTGTAGTTCCCTCATTGGAGCCCTGTGTGTGCTTCATTCATTCATTCATTGTGTAGTTCCCTCATTGGAGCCCGGGGTGTGCTTCATTCATTCAGTGTGTAGTTCCCTCATTGAAGCTCTGGGCTTCATTCATTTATTCATTCATTCATTCTTTCATTGTGTAGTTCCCTCATTGGAGCCCTGTGAGTGCTTCATTCTTTCATTGTGTAGTTCCCTCATTGGAGCCCTGGATGTGCTTCATTCATTGTGTAGTTCCCTCATTGGAGCCATGGGTGTGCTTCATTCATTCATTGTGTAGTTCCCTCATTGGAGCCCTGTTTGTGCTTCATTCATTCATTCATTGTGTAGTTCCCTCATTGGAGCCCAGTGTGTGCTTTATTAATTTTATGTGTAGTTCCCTTCTTGGAGCCCTGTGTGTGCTTCATTCATTCAGTGTGTAGTTCCCTCATTGGAGCCCTGTTTGTGCTTCATTCATTCATTGTGTAGTTCCCTCATTGGAGCCCAGTGTGTGCTTCATTCATTTTATGTGTAGTTCCCTTCTTGGAGCCCAGTGTGTGCTTCATTCATTCATTCACTGAGTAGTTCCCTCATTTGAGCCCTGGGTGTGCTTCATTCATTCATTGTGTAGTTCCCTCATTGGAGCCCTATGTGTGCTTCATTCATTCATTGTGTAGTTCCCTCATTGGAGCCCTGTGTGTGCTTCATTCATTCATTCATTGTGTAGTTCCCTCATTGGAGCCCGGGGTGTGCTTCATTCATTCAGTGTGTAGTTCCCTCATTTAAGCTCTGGGCTTCATTCATTTATTCATTCATTCATTCTTTCATTGTGTAGTTCCCTCATTGGAGGCCTGTGAGTGCTTCATTCTTTCATTGTGTAGTTCCCTCATTGGAGCCCTATGTGTGCTTCATTCATTCATTCATTGTGTAGTTCCCTCATTGGAGCCCGGGGTGTGCTTCCTTCATTCAATGTGTAGTTCCCTCATTGAAGATCTGGGCTTCATTCATGTATTCATTCATTCATTCTTTCATTGTGTAGTTCCCTCATTGGAGCCCTGTGAGTGCTTCATTCTTTCATTGTGTAGTTCCCTCATTGGAGCCCTGTGTGTGCTTCATTCATTCATTATGTAGTTCCCTCATTAGAGCCCTGTGTGTGCTTCATTCATTCATTGTGTAGTTCCCCCATTGGAGCCCTGTGTGTGCTTCATTCATTCATTATGTAGTTCCCTCATTGGAGCCCTGTGTGTGCTTCATTCATTAATTGTGTAGTTCCCTCATTGGAGCCCGGGGTGTGCTTCATTCATTCAGTGTGTAGTTCCCTCATTGAAGCTCTGGGCTTCATTCATTTATTCATTCATTCATTCTTTCATTGTGTAGTTCCCTCATTGGAGCCCTGTGAGTGCTTCATTCTTTCATTGTGTAGTTCCCTCATTGGAGCACTGTGAGTGCTTCATTCTTTCATTGTGTAGTTCCCTTATTGGAGCCCTGTGAGTGCTTCATTCTTTCATTGTGTAGTTCCCTAATTGGAGCCCTGTGTGTGCTTCATTCTTTCATTATGTAGTTCCCTCATTGGAGCCCTGTGTGTGCTTCATTCATTCATTATGTAGTTCCCTCATTGGAGCCCTGTGTGTGCTTCATTCATTCATTATGTAGTTCCCTCATTGGAGCCCTGTGTGTGCTTCATTCATTCATTGTGTAGTTCCCTCATTGGAGCCCGGGGTGTGCTTCATTCATTCAGTGTGTAGTTCCCTCATTGAAGCTCTGGGCTTCATTCATTTATTCATTCATTCATTCTTTCATTGTGTAGTTCCCTCATTGGAGCCCTGTGTGTGCTTCATTCATTCATTATGTAGTTCCCTCATTGGAGCCCTGTGTGTGCTTCATTCATTCATTGTGTAGTTCCCTCATTGGAGCCCTGTGTGTGCTTCATTCATTCATTGTGTAGTTCCCTCATTGGAGCCCTGTGTGTGCTTCATTCATTCATTGTGTAGTTCCCTCATTGGAGCCCTGTGTGTGCTTCATTCATTCATTGTGTAGTTCCCTCATTGGAGCCCTGTGTGTGCTTCATTCATTAATTCAATGTGTAGTTCAATCATTGGAGCCATGGGTGCGCTTCATTCATTCATTTTGTAGTTCCCTCATTGGAGACCTGTGTGTGCTTCATTCATTCATTGTGTAGTTCCCTCATTGGAGCCCAGTGTGTGCTTCATTCATTCATTCATTGTGTAGTTCCCTCATTGGAGCCCTGTGTGTGCTTCATTCATTCATTTATTCTGTAGTTCCCTCATTGGAGCCCTGTGTGTGCTTCATTCATTCATTCATTGTGTAGTTCAATCATTGGAGCCATGGGTGAGCTTCATTCATTCATTCATTGTGTAGTTCTCTCATTGGAGCCTTGTGTGTGCTTCATTCATTCATTTATTCTGTAGTTCCCTCATTGGAGCCCTGTGTGTGCTTCATTCATTCATTCATTGTGTAGTTCAATCATTGGAGCCATGGGTGAGCTTCATTCATTCATCGTGTAGTTCTCTCATTGGAGCTCTGGGTGAGCTTCATTCATTCATTCATTGTGTATTTCCCTCGTTGGAGCCCAGTGTGTGCTCATTCATTCATTGTGTAGTTCCCTCATTAGAGCCCTGTGTGTGCTTCGTTCATTCATTCACTGAGTAGTTCCCTCATTTGAGCCCTGGATGTGCTTCATTCATTCATTCATTCATTTTGTAGTTCGCTCATTGGAGCCCTGTGTGTGCTTCATTCATTCAGTGTGTAGTTCCCTCATTGGAGCACTGGGTGTGCTTCATTCATTCATTGTGTAGTTTCCTCATTGGAGCCCAGTGTGTGCTTCATTCATCCATTGTGTAGTTCCCTCATTGGAGCACAGTGTGTGCTTTATTCATTCAGTGTGTAGTTCCCTCATTGGAGCCCTGTGTGTGCTTCATTCATTGTG
The DNA here is from genome assembly GCF_964263255.1 of Lissotriton vulgaris. Lineage (NCBI taxonomy): Eukaryota > Metazoa > Chordata > Amphibia > Caudata > Salamandridae > Lissotriton > Lissotriton vulgaris. The sequence goes on from NC_141685.1 coordinate 1,555,569, forward strand.
TAGTTCCCGCATTGGAGCCCTGGGTGTGCTTCATTCATTGTGTAGTTCCCTCATTGGAGCCCAGTGTGTGCTTCATTCATTCAGTGTGTAGTTCCCTCATTGGAGCCCTGTGTGTGCTTCATTCATTCATTCATTGTGTAGTTCCCTCATTGGAGCCCTGTGTGTGCTTCATTCATTCATTTATTCTGTAGTTCCCTCATTGGAGCCCTGTGTGTGCTTCATTCATTCATTCATTGTGTAGTTCCCTCATCGGAGCCCTGTGTGTGCTTCATTCATTCATTAATTCTGTAGTTCCCTCATTGGAGCCCTGTGTGTGCTTCATTCATTCATTCATTGTGTAGTTCTCTCATTGGAGCTCTGGGTGTGCTTCATTAATTCGTTCATTGTGTAGTTCCCTCATTGGAGCCCTGTGTGTGCTTCATTCATTCATTCACTGGGTAGTTCCCTCATTGGAGCCCTGTGTGTGCTACATTCATTCATTCATTCATTGTGTAGTTCCCTCATTGGAGCCCTGTGTGTGCTTCATTCATTGTGTAGTTCCCTCATTGGAGCCTTGTGTGTGCTTCATTCATTAATTCATTGTGTAGTTCCCTCATTGGAGCCCTGTGTGTGCTTCATTCATTCATTTATTCTGTAGTTCCGTCATTGGAGCCCTGTGTGTGCTTCATTCATTCATTCATTGTGTAGTTCAATCATTGGAGCCATGGGTGTGCTTCATTCATTCATTGTGTAGTTCTCTCATTGGAGCCTTGGGTGTGCTTCATTAATTCATTCATTGTGTTGTTCCCTCATTGGAGCCCTGTGTGTGCTTCATTCATTCATTTATTCTGTAGTTCCCTTATTGGAGCCCTGTGTGTGCTTCATTCATTCATTTATTCTGTAGTTCCCTTATTGGAGCCCTGTGTGTGCTTCATTCATTCATTCATTGTGTAGTTCAATCATTGGAGCCATGGGTGTGCTTCATTCATTCATTGTGTAGTTCTCTCATTGGAGCTCTGGGTGTGCTTCATTCATTCATTCACTGAGTAGTTCCCTCATTGGAGCCCTGTGTGTGCTTCATTCATTGTGTAGTTCCCTCATTGGAGCCCTGTGTGTGCTTCATTCATTCATTCATTGTGTAGTTCCCTCATTGGAGCCCTGTGTGTGCTTCATTCATTAATTCACTGAGTAGTTCCCTCATTGGAGCCCTTTGTGTGCTTCATTCATTCATTCATTCATTGTGTAGTTCCCTCATTGGAGCCCTGTGTGTGCTTCATTCATTGTGTAGTTCCCTCCTTTGAGCCCTGTGTGTGCTTCATTCATCCATTGTGTAGTTCCCTCATTGGAGCCCTGTGTGTGCTTCATTCATTCATGTATTCTGTAGTTCCCTCATTGGAGCCCTGTGTGTGCTTCATTCATTCATGCATTGTGTAGTTCAATCATTGGAGCCATGGGTGTGCTTCATTCATTCATTGTGTAGTTCTCTCATTGGAGCTCTGGGTGTGCTTCATTCTTTCATTCATTGTGTAGTTCCCTCATTGGAGCCCAGTGTGTGCTTCATTCATTCATTCACTGAGTAGTTCCCTCATTGGAGCCCTGTGTGTGCTTCATTCATTCATTCATTGTGTAGTTCCCTCATTGGAGCCCTATGTGTGCTTCATTCATTCATTTATTCTGTAGTTCCCTCATTGGAGCCCTGTGTGTGCTTCATTCATTCATTCATTGTGTAGTTCCCTCATTGGAGCCCAGTGTGTGTTTCATTCATTCATTCATTCATTGTGTAGTTCCCTCATTGGAGCCCTGTGTGTGCTTCATTCATTCATTTATTCTGTAGTTCCCTCATTGGAGCCCTGTGTGTGCTTAATTCATTCATTCATTGTGTAGTTCTCTCATTGGAGCTCTGGGTGTGCTTCATTCATTCATTGAGTAGTTCCCTCATTGGAGCCGTGTGTGTGCTTCATTCATTCATTCATTGTGTAGTTCCCTCATTGGAGCCCTGTGGGTGCTTCATTCATTGTGTAGTTCCCTCATTGGAGCCCTGTGTGTGCTTCATTCATTCATTCATTGTGTAGTTCCCTCATTGGAGCCCTGTGTGTGCTTCATTCATTCATTCACTGAGTAGTTCCCTCATTGGAGCACTGTGTGTGCTTCATTCATTCATTCATTGTGTATTTCCCTCATTGGAGCCCTGTGTGTGCTTCATTCATTGTGTAGTTCCCTCATTGGAGCCCTGTGTGTGCTTCATTCATTAATTCACTGAGTAGTTCCCTCATTGGAGCCCTTTGTGTGCTTCATTCATTCATTCATTGTGTAGTTCCCTCATTGGAGCCCTGTGTGTGCTTCATTCATTGTGTAGTTCCCTCCTTTGAGCCCTGTGTGTGCTTCATTCATCCATTGTGTAGTTCCCTCATTGGAGCCCTGTGTGTGCTTCATTCATTCATGTATTCTGTAGTTCCCTCATTGGAGCCCTGTGTGTGCTTCATTCATTCATGCATTGTGTAGTTCAATCATTGGAGCCATGGGTGTGCTTCATTCATTCATTGTGTTGTTCTCTCATTGGAGCTCTGGGTGTGCTTCATTCTTTCATTCATTGTGTAGTTCCCTCATTGGAGCCCAGTGTGTGCTTCATTCATTCATTCACTGAGTAGTTCCCTCATTGGAGCCCTGTGTGTGCTTCATTCATTCATGTATTCTGTAGTTCCCTCATTGGAGCCCTGTGTGTGCTTCATTCATTCATGCATTGTGTAGTTCAATCATTGGAGCCATGGGTGTGCTTCATTCATTCATTGTGTAGTTCCCTCATTGGAGCCCTGTGTGTGCTTCATTCATTCATTTATTCTGTAGTTCCCTCATTGGAGCCCTGTATGTGCTTCATTCATTCATTCATTGTGTAGTTCCCTCATCGGAGCCCTGTGTGTGCTTCATTCATTCATTTATTCTGTAGTTCCCTCATTGGAGCCCTGTGTGTGCTTCATTCATTCATTCATTGTGTAGTTCTCTCATTGGAGCTCTGGGTGTGCTTCATTAATTCATTCATTGTGTAGTTCCCTCATTGGAGCCCTGTGTGTGCTTCATTCATTCATTCACTGGGTAGTTCCCTCATTGGAGCCCTGTGTGTGCTTCATTCATTCATTCATTCATTGTGTAGTTCCCTCATTGGAGCCCTGTGTGTGCTTCATTCATTGTGTAGTTCCCTCATTGGAGCCTTGTGTGTGCTTCATTCATTAATTCATTGTGTAGTTCCCTCATTGGAGCCCTGTGTGTGCTTCATTCATTCATTTATTCTGTAGTTCCGTCATTGGAGCCCTGTGTGTGCTTCATTCATTCATTCATTGTGTAGTTCAATCATTGGAGCCATGGGTGTGCTTCATTCATTCATTGTGTAGTTCTGTCATTGGAGCCTTGGGTGTGCTTCATTAATTCATTCATTGTGTTGTTCCCTCATTGGAGCCCTGTGTGTGCTTCATTCATTCATTTATTCTGTAGTTCCCTTATTGGAGCCCTGTGTGTGCTTCATTCATTCATTTATTCTGTAGTTCCCTTATTGGAGCCCTGTGTGTGCTTCATTCATTCATTCATTGTGTAGTTCAATCATTGGAGCCATGGGTGTGCTTCATTCATTCATTGTGTAGTTCTCTCATTGGAGCTCTGGGTGTGCTTCATTCATTCATTCACTGAGTAGTTCCCTCATTGGAGCCCTGTGTGTGCTTCATTCATTGTGTAGTTCCCTCATTGGAGCCCTGTGTGTGCTTCATTCATTCATTCATTGTGTAGTTCCCTCATTGGAGCCCTGTGTGTGCTTCATTCATTAATTCACTGAGTAGTTCCCTCATTGGAGCCCTTTGTGTGCTTCATTCATTCATTCATTGTGTAGTTCCCTCATTGGAGCCCTGTGTGTGCTTCATTCATTGTGTAGTTCCCTCCTTTGAGCCCTGTGTGTGCTTCATTCATCCATTGTGTAGTTCCCTCATTGGAGCCCTGTGTGTGCTTCATTCATTCATGTATTCTGTAGTTCCCTCATTGGAGCCCTGTGTGTGCTTCATTCATTCATGCATTGTGTAGTTCAATCATTGGAGCCATGGGTGTGATTCATTCATTCATTGTGTAGTTCTCTCATTGGAGCTCTGGGTGTGCTTCATTCTTTCATTCATTGTGTAGTTCCCTCATTGGAGCCCAGTGTGTGCTTCATTCATTCATTCACTGAGTAGTTCCCTCATTGGAGCCCTGTGTGTGCTTCATTCATTCATTCATTGTGTAGTTCCCTCATTGGAGCCCTATGTGTGCTTCATTCATTCATTTATTCTGTAGTTCCCTCATTGGAGCCCTGTGTGTGCTTCATTCATTCATTCATTGTGTAGTTCCCTCATTGGAGCCCAGTGTGTGTTTCATTCATTCATTCATTCATTGTGTAGTTCCCTCATTGGAGCCCTGTGTGTGCTTCATTCATTCATTTATTCTGTAGTTCCCTCATTGGAGCCCTGTGTGTGCTTCATTCATTCATTCATTGTGTAGTTCTCTCATTGGAGCTCTGGGTGTGCTTCATTCATTCATTGAGTAGTTCCCTCATTGGAGCCGTGTGTGTGCTTCATTCATTCATTCATTGTGTAGTTCCCTCATTGGAGCCCTGTGGGTGCTTCATTCATTGTGTAGTTCCCTCATTGGAGCCCTGTGTGTGCTTCATTCATTCATTCATTGTGTAGTTCCCTCATTGGAGGCCTGTGTGTGCTTCATTCATTCATTCACTGAGTAGTTCCCTCATTGGAGCACTGTTTGTGCTTCATTCATTCATTCATTGTGTATTTCCCTCATTGGAGCCCTGTGTGTGCTTCATTCATTGTGTAGTTCCCTCATTGGAGCCCTGTGTGTGCTTCATTCATTAATTCACTGAGTAGTTCCCTCATTGGAGCCCTTTGTGTGCTTCATTCATTCATTCATTCATTGTGTAGTTCCCTCATTGGAGCCCTGTGTGTGCTTCATTCATTGTGTAGTTCCCTCCTTTGAGCCCTGTGTGTGCTTCATTCATCCATTGTGTAGTTCCCTCATTGGAGCCCTGTGTGTGCTTCATTCATTCATGTATTCTGTAGTTCCCTCATTGGAGCCCTGTGTGTGCTTCATTCATTCATGCATTGTGTAGTTCAATCATTGGAGCCATGGGTGTGCTTCATTCATTCATTGTGTAGTTCTCTCATTGGAGCTCTGGGTTTGCTTCATTCTTTCATTCATTGTGTAGTTCCCTCATTGGAGCCCAGTGTGTGCTTCATTCATTCATTCACTGAGTAGTTCCCTCATTGGAGCCCTGTGTGTGCTTCATTCATTCATTCATTGTGTAGTTCCCTCATTGGAGCCCTATGTGTGCTTCATTCATTCATTTTTTCTGTAGTTCCCTCATTGGAGCCCTGTGTGTGCTTCATTCATTCATTCATTGTGTAGTTCCCTCATTGGAGCCCAGTGTGTGTTTCATTCATTCATTCATTCATTGTGTAGTTCCCTCATTGGAGCCCTGTGTGTGCTTCATTCATTCATTTATTCTGTAGTTCCCTCATTGGAGCCCTGTGTGTGCTTCATTCATTCATTCATTGTGTAGTTCTCTCATTGGAGCTCTGGGTGTGCTTCATTCATTCATTGAGTAGTTCCCTCATTGGAGCCGTGTGTGTGCTTCATTCATTCATTCATTGTGTAGTTCCCTCATTGGAGCCCTGTGGGTGCTTCATTCATTGTGTAGTTCCCTCATTGGAGCCCTGTGTGTGCTTCATTCATTCATTCATTGTGTAGTTCCCTCATTGGAGCCCTGTGTGTGCTTCATTCATTCATTCACTGAGTAGTTCCCTCATTGGAGCACTGTGTGTGCTTCATTCATTCATTCATTGTGTATTTCCCTCATTGGAGCCCTGTGTGTGCTTCATTCATTGTGTAGTTCCCTCATTGGAGCCCAGTGTGTGCTTCATTCATTTATTCATTCATTGTGTAGTTCCCTCATTGGAGCCATGTGTGTGCTTCATTCATTCATTCATTGTGTAGTTCCCTCATTGGAGCCCTGTGTGTGCTTCATTAATTCATTTATTCTGTAGTTCCCTCATTGGAGCCCTGTGTGTGCTTCATTCATTCATTCATTGTGTAGTTCAATCATTGGAGCCATGGGTGTGCTTCATTCATTCATTGTGTAGTTCTCTCATTGGAGCTCTGGGTGAGCTTCATTCATTCATTCATTGTGAAGTTCCCTCATTGGAGCCCAGTGTGTGCTTCATTCATTCATTGTGTAGTTCCCTCATTAGAGCCCTGTGTGTGCTTCATTCATTCATTCACTGAGTAGTTCCCTCATTTGAGCCCTGGATGTGCTTCATTCATTCATTCATTTTGTAGTTCGCTCATTGGAGCCCTGTGTGTGCCTCATTCATTCAGTGTGTAGTTCCCTCATTGGAGCACTGGGTGTGCATCATTCATTCATTGTGTAGTTTCCTTACTGGAGCCCAGTGTGTGCTTCATTCATCCATTGTGTAGTTCCCTCATTGGAGCCCAGTGTGTGCTTCATTCATTCAGTGTGGAGTTCCCTCATTGGAGCCCTGTGTGTGCTTCATTCATTGTGTAGTTCCCTCATTGGAGCCCTGGGTGTGCTTCATTCATTGTGTAGTTCCCTCATTGGAGCCCAGTCTGTGCTTCATTCATTCAGTGTGTAGTTCCCTCATTGGAGCCCTGTGTGTGCTTCATTCATTCATTCATTGTGTGGTTCCCTCATTGGAGCCCTGTGTGTGCTTCATTCATTCATTTATTTATTCTGTAGTTCCCTCATTGGAGCCCTGTGTGTGCTTCATTCATTCATTCATTGTGTAGTTCCCTCATTGGAGCCCTGTGTGTGCTTCATTCATTCATTTATTCTGTAGTTCCCTCATTGGAGCCCTGTGTGTGCTTCATTCATTCATTGTGTAGTTCTCTCATTGGAGCTCTGGGTGTGCTTCATTCATTCATTCATTGTGTAGTTCCCTCATTGGAGCCCTGTGTGTGCTTCATTCATTCATTCACTGAGTAGTTCCCTCATTGGAGCCCTGTGTGTGCTTCATTCATTCATTCATTGTGTAGTTCTCTCATTGGAGCCCTGTGTGTGCTTCATTCATTGTGTAGTTCCCTCATTGGAGCCCTGTGTGTGCTTCATTCATTCATTCATTGTGTAGTTCCCTCATTGGAGCCCTGTGTGTGCTTCATTCATTCATTCATTGTGTAGTTCCCTCATTGGAGCCCTGTGTGTGCTTCATTCATTGTGTAGTTCCATCATTGGAGCCCTGTGTGTGCTTCATTCGTTCATTCATTGTGTAGTTCCCTCATTGGAGCCCTGTGTGTGCTTCATTCATTCATTCATTGTGTAGTTCCCTCATTGGAGCCCTGTGTGTGCTTCATTCATTCATTCATTGTGTAGTTCCCTCATTGGAGCATTGTGTGTGCTTCATTCATTCATTCATTCTGTAGTTCCCTCATTGGAGCCCTGTGTGTGCTTCATTCATTCATTCATTGTGTAGTTCCCTCATTGGAGCCCTGTGTGTGCTTCATTCATTCATTCATTGTGTAGTTCCCTCATTGGAGCCCTTTGTGTGCTTCATTTATTCATTCATTGTGTAGTTCAATCATTGGAGCCATGGGTGTGCTTCGTTCATTCATTGTGTAGTTCTCTCATTGGAGCCCTGTGTGTGCTTCATTAATTCATTCATTGTGTTGTTCCCTCATTGGAGCCCTGTGTGTGCTTCATTCATTCATTTATTCTGTAGTTCCCTTATTGGAGCCCTGTGTGTGCTTCATTCATTCATTTATTCTGTAGTTCCCTTATTGGAGCCCTGTGTGTGCTTCATTCATTCATTCATTGTGTAGTTCAATCATTGGAGCCATGGGTGTGCTTCATTCATTCATTGTGTAGTTCTCTCGTTGGAGCTCTGGGTGTGCTTCATTCATTCATTCACTGAGTAGTTCCCTCATTGGAGCCCTGTGTGTGCTTCATTTATTGTGTAGTTCCCTCATTGGAGCCCTGTGTGTGCTTCATTCATTCATTCATTGTGTAGTTCCCTCATTGGAGCCCTGTGTGTGCTTCATTCACTGAGTAGTTCCCTCATTGGAGCCCTGTGTGTGCTTCATTCATTCATTCATTCATTGTGTAGTTCCCTCATTGGAGCCCTGTGTGTGCTTCATTCATTGTGTAGTTCCCTCCTTTGAGCCCTGTGTGTGCTTCATTCATTCATTCATTGTGTAGTTCCCTCATTGGAGCCCTGTGTGTGCTTCATTCATTCATTTATTCTGTAGTTCCCTCATTGGAGCCCTGTGTGTGCTTCATTCATTCATTCATTGTGTAGTTCAATCATTGGAGCCAAAGGTGTGCTTCATTCATTCATTGTGTAGTTCTCTCATTGGAGCTCTGGGTGTGCTTCATTCATTCATTCACTGACTAGTTCCCTCATTGGAGCCCTGTGTGTGCTTCATTCATTGTGTAGTTCCCTCATTGGAGCCCGGTGTGTGCTTCATTCATTCATTCATTGTGTAGTTCCCTCATTGGAGCCCTGTGTGTGCTTCATTCATTCATTCACTGAGTAGTTCCCACATTGGAGCCCTGTGTGTGCTTCATTCATTCATTCATTGTGTAGTTCCCTCATTCATTCATTCATTGTGTAGTTCCCTCATTGGAGCCCTGTGTGTGCTTCATTCATTGTGTAGTTCCCTCCTTTGAGCCCTGTGTGTGCTTCATTCATTCATTCATTGTGTAGTTCCCTCATTAGAGCCCTGTGTGTGCTTCATTCATTCATTCATTGTGCAGTTCCCTCATTGGAGCCCTGTGTGTGCTTCATTCATTCATTTATTCTGTAGTTCCCTCACTGGAGCCCTGTGTGTGCTTCATTCATTCATTCATTCATTCATTGTGTAGTTCAATCATTGGAGCCCTGTGTGTCCTTCATTCATTCATTGTGTAGTTCAATCATTGGAGCCATGGGTGTGCTTCATTCATTCATTGTGTAGTTCTCTCATTGGAGCTCTGGGTGTGCTTCATTCATTCATTCATTGTGTAGTTCCCTCATTTATTTATTTATTTATTTATTAAGCAATTTGTAATGCGCAGACTAAACCCGAAGGTATCAAGGCGCCTATCCAAATCAAATCAAAAAACAGAAAATATACAGAAAAAGGAGTGCCACTAATGCAGAATGCCACTAGGGGTAAGCAAGAATGAAAAGATGGGTCTTGAGCGCAGACCTAAACGTTTGCAGAGAGGGGCTAGATTTTACTTCTAGAGGGAGGGCATTCCACCACTTGGGTGCCAAAAAGGAAAAGGCCCTACCTCCCCATCTTACTTTTCTGACACGAGGTACAGAAAGGAGGAGTTTGTGACCGGAGCGAAGATTTCTACTAGGGTTGTGCCGAGAGAGAATGGATCCCAAACTTGTGGGGTTGGGTTTAGCAAGAGCTTTGTACACCAGGCACAGGGATTTGAAACGGATCCGGTATTCAACGGGGAGCCAGTGCAGTTGTTTTCGGGCTTCAGTGGCAGAGGCACACTTGGGTAGGTCAAGGGCAAATCTCGCTGCTGCGTTCTGGACCACCTGCAAGCGCTGTAGATGACTCTTGTTCAACCCTGCATACAGCGCATTGCAGTAGTCCAGACGCGAGCCCAGGAAGGCAACAGCAAGTTGCTTTCTTGCCTGGGGTGATAGGAAGTGCCTGATTTTCCTCAGTGTGTGAATAATCCCCCAGCAGGTCGAAACAGTCCTGTTGACCTGTTGGCACATACTGAGGTTGGGGTCGATCATAACTCCCAGGTTTTTGGCTGACTGGGTGGGCTCGGGACATGCACCCAGCGAGTCCGGCCACCATTCCGCCGACCAGGTCGATTCCTTTCCACCAAAAACCATCACCTCTGTCTTCTCCCCATTCAGCTTGAGTGAATTGTGGATCATCCACTGGCCAACTGCCTCCATGCAAGATCTAAAGTTTGCGGCAGTTGACGTAGCTGGCTGGGAGAGAGAGACTAGGATCTGGGTGTCGTCCGCATAGGACACTACCTCCATCCCAAAAGATCTAATAAGTCTGGCAAGGGGGGTCACGTAGATATTAAAAAGGGTAGGGCTAAGCGCTGACCCTTGAGGGACCCCACATTGCACAGACAGGGATGGAGATAGGAATGAGCCCAGCATTGTCCTTTGTTCTCTGTGTTCGAGAAAGGAGGAAAGAAGTCCCAGAGCAGACCCGCAGACACCAATTTCCCTAAGGCGAGATGTTAATACCGCAGGAGAAAGGGTGTCGAAGGCCGCAGTAAGGTCTAACAGGATCAGGAGGGAGGTCTGGCCCTCATCAACTCTGGTGCGGATGGTATCCAGCACTATGGTGAGGGCAGACTCGGTGCTATGTTCCCTCCTGAACCCATGCTGGTGCCCTGTGTGTGCTTCATTCATTCATTTATTCTGTAGTTCCCTCATTATAGCCCTGTGTGTGCTTCATTCATTCATTCATTGTGTAGTTCAATCATTGGAGCCATGGGTGTGCTTCATTCATTCATTGTGTAGTTCTCTCATTGGAGCCCTGTTTGGGCTTCATTCATTGATTCATTGTGTAGTTCCCTAATTGGAGCCCAGTGTGTGCTTCATTCATTCATTCACTGAGTATTTCCCTCATTGGAGCCCTGTGTGTGCTTCATTCATTCATTCATTGTGTAGTTCCCTCATTGGAGCCCTGTGTGTGCTTCATTCATTGATTCATTGTGTAGTTCCCTAATTGGAGCCCAGTGTGTGCTTCATTCATTCATTCACTGAGTATTTCCCTCATTGGAGCCCTGTGTGTGCTTCATTCATTCATTCATTGTGTAGTTCCCTCATTGGAGCCCTGTGTATGCTTCATTCATTCATTTATTCTGTAGTTCCCTCATTGGAGCCCTGTGTGTGCTTCATTCATTCATTCATTGTGTAGGTCAATCATTGGAGCCATGGGTGTGCTTCATTCATTCATTGTGTAGTTCCCTCATTGGAGCCCTGTGTGTACTTCATTCATTCATTCATTGTGTAGTTCCCTCATTGGATTCCTGTGTGTGCTTCATTCATTGTGTAGTTCCCTCATTGGAGCCCTGTATGTGCTTCATTCATTCATTCATTCATTGTGTAGTTCCCTCATTGGAGCCCTGTGTGTGCTTCATTCATTCATTCATTGTGTAGTTCCCTCATTGGAGCCCTGTGTGTGCTTCATTCATTGTGCAGTTCCCTCATTGGAGCCCTGTGTGTGCTTCATTCATTCATTCATTTTGTAGTTCCCTCATTGGAGCCCTGTGTGTGCTTCATTCATTCATTCATTGTGTAGTTCCCTCATTGGAGCCCTGTGTGTGCTTCATTCATTCCTTTATTCTGTAGTTCCCTCATTGGAGCCCTGTGTGTGCTTCAATCATTCATTCATTGTGTAGTTCAATCATTGGAGCCCTGTGTGTGCTTCATTCATTGTGTAGTTCCCTCCTTTGAGCCCTGTGTGTGCTTCATTCATTCATTGTGTAGTTCTCTCATTGGAGCTCTGGGTGTGCTTCATTCATTCATTCATTGTGTAGTTCCCTCATTGGAGCCCTGTGTGTGCTTCATTCATTCATTTATTCTGTAGTTCCCTCATTGGAGCCCTGTGTGTGCTTCATTCATTCATTCATTGTGTTGTTCCCTCATTGGAGCTCTGTGTGTGCTTCATTCATTCATTGTGTAGTTCCCTCATTGGAGCCCTGTGTGTGCTTCATTCATTCATTGTGTTGTTCCCTCATTGGAGCCCTGTGTGTGCTTCATTCATTCATTGTGTAGTTCCCTCATTGGAGCCCTGGGTGTGCTTCATTCATTCATTCATTGTGTAGTTCAATCATTGGAGCTCTGTGTGTGCTTCATTCATTCTTTGTGTAGTTCTCTCATTGGAGCTCTGGGTGTGCTTCATTCATTGTGTAGTTCCCTCATTGGAGCCCAGTGTGTGCTTCATTCGTTCATTCACTGAGTAGTTCCCTCATTGGAGCCCTGTGTGTGCTTCATTCATTCATTCATTGTGTAGTTCCCTCATTGGAGCCCTGTGTGTGCTTCATTCATTCATTCATTGTGTAGTTCAATCATTGGAGCCATGGCTGTGCTTCATTCATTCATTGTGTAGTTCCCTCAATGGAGCCCAGTGTGTGCTTCATTCATTCATTCATTGTGTAGTTCCCTCATTGGAGCCCTGTGTGTGCTTCATTCATTCATTTATTCTGTAGTTCCCTTATTGGAGCCCTGTGTGTGCTTCATTCATTCATTTATTCTGTAGTTCCCTCATTGGAGCCCTGTGTGTGCTTTATTCATTCATTCATTGTGTAGTAAAATCATTGGAGCCATGGGTGTGCTTCATTCATTCATTGTGTAGTTCCCTCATTGGAGCCCAGTGTGTGTTTCATTCATTCAGTGTGTAGTTCCCTCATTGGAGCCCTGTGTGTGCTTTATTCATTCATTCATTGTGTAGTTCCCTCATTGGAGCCCTGTTTGCGCTTCATTCATTCATTCACTGAGTAGTTCCCTCATTGGAGCCTTGTGTGTGCTTCATTCATTCATTCATTGTGTAGTTCAATCATTGGAACCATGGGTGTGCTTCATCCATTCATTGTGTAGTTCTCTCATTGGAGCTCTGGGTGTGCTTCATTCATTCATTCATTGTGTAGTTCCCGCATTGGAGCCCTGTGTGCTTTATTCATTCATTTATTCTGTAGTTCCCTCATTGGAGCCCTGTGTGTGCTTCATTCATTCATTCACTGTGTAGTTCAAGCATTGGAGCCCCATGTGTGCTTCATTCATTCATTGTGTAGTTGTGTCATTGGAGCTCTGGGTGTGCTTCATTCATTCATTCATTGTGTAGTTCCCTCATTGGAGCCCAGTGTGTGCTTCATTCATTCATTCATTCACTGAGTAGTTCCCTCATTGGAGCCCTGTGTGTGCTTCATTCATTCATTCATTGTGTAGTTCCCTCATTGGAGCCCTGTGTGTGCTTCATTCATTTATTTATTCTGTAGTTCCCTCATTGGAGCCCTGTGTGTGCTTCATTCATTCATTTATTGTGTAGTTCAATCATTGGAGCCATGGGTGTGCTTCATTCATTCATTGTGTAGTTCCCTCATTGGAGCCCAGTGTGTGCTTCATTCATTCATTCATTGTGTAGTTCCCTCATTGGAGCCCTGTGTGTGCTTCATTCATTCATTTATTCTGTAGTTCACTCAATGGAGCCCTGTGTGTGCTTCATCCATTCATTCATTGTGTAGTTCAATCATTGGAGCCCTGTGTGTGCTTCATTCATTCATCCATTGTGTAGTTCAATCATTGGAGCCATGGGTGTGCTTCATTCATTCATTGTGTAGTTCCTTCATTGGAGCCCTGTTTGTGCTTCATTCATTCATTCATTGTGTAGTTCCCTCATTGGAGCCCAGTGTGTGCTTCATTCATTTTATGTGTAGTTGCCTTCTTGGAGCCCTGTGTGTGCTTCATTCATTCAGTGTGTAGTTCACTCATTGGAGCCCTGTTTGTGCTTCATTCATTCATTGTGTAGTTCCCTCATTGGAGCCCAGTGTGTGCTTCATTCATTTTATGTGTAGTTCCCTTCTTGGAGCCCAGTGTGTGCTTCATTCATCCATTCACTGAGTAGTTCCCTCATTTGAGCCCTGGGTGTGCTTTATTCATTCATTGTGTAGTTCCCTCATTTGAGCCCTATGTGTGCTTCATTCATTCATTCATTCATTGTGTAGTTCCCTCATTGAAGCCCGGGGTGTGCTTCATTCATTCAGTGTGTAGTTCCCTCATTGCAGCTCTGGGCTTCATTCATTTATTCATTCATTCATTCTTTCATTGTGTAGTTCCCTCATTGGAGCCCTGTGAGTGCTTCATTCTTTCATTGTGTAGTTCCCTTATTGGAGCCCTGGATGTGCTTCATTCATTCATTCATTCATTGTGTAGTTCCCTCATTGGAGCCCGGGGTGTGCTTCATTCATTCAGTGTGTAGTTCCCTCATTGAAGCTCTGGGCTTCATTCATTTATTCATTCATTCATTCTTTCATTGTGTAGTTCCCTCATTGGAGCCCTGTGAGTGCTTCATTCTTTCATTGTGTAGTTCCCTTATTGGAGCCCTGGATGTGCTTCATTCATTGTGTAGTTCCCTCATTGGAGCCATGGGTGTGCTTCATTCATTCATTGTGTAGTTCCCTCATTGGAGCCCAGTGTGTGCTTTATTAATTTTATGTGTAGTTCCCTTCTTGGAGCCCTGTGTGTGCTTCATTCATTCAGTGTGTAGTTCCCTCATTGGAGCCCTGTTTGTGCTTCATTCATTCATTGTGTAGTTCCCTCATTGGAGCCCAGTGTGTGCTTCATTCATTTTATGTGTAGTTCCCTTCTTGGAGCCCAGTGTGTGCTTCATTCATTCATTCACTGAGTAGTTCCCTCATTTGAGCCCTGGGTGTGCTTCATTCATTCATTGTGTAGTTCCCTCATTGGAGCCCTATGTGTGCTTCATTCATTCATTGTGTAGTTCCCTCATTGGAGCCCTGTGTGTGCTTCATTCATTCATTCATTGTGTAGTTCCCTCATTGGAGCCCGGGGTGTGCTTCATTCATTCAGTGTGTAGTTCCCTCATTTAAGCTCTGGGCTTCATTCATTTATTCATTCATTCATTCTTTCATTGTGTAGTTCCCTCATTGGAGGCCTGTGAGTGCTTCATTCTTTCATTGTGTAGTTCCCTCATTGGAGCCCTATGTGTGCTTCATTCATTCATTCATTGTGTAGTTCCCTCATTGGAGCCCGGGGTGTGCTTCCTTCATTCAATGTGTAGTTCCCTCATTGAAGATCTGGGCTTCATTCATGTATTCATTCATTCATTCTTTCATTGTGTAGTTCCCTCATTGGAGCCCTGTGAGTGCTTCATTCTTTCATTGTGTAGTTCCCTCATTGGAGCCCTGTGTGTGCTTCATTCATTCATTATGTAGTTCCCTCATTAGAGCCCTGTGTGTGCTTCATTCATTCATTGTGTAGTTCCCCCATTGGAGCCCTGTGTGTGCTTCATTCATTCATTATGTAGTTCCCTCATTGGAGCCCTGTGTGTGCTTCATTCATTAATTGTGTAGTTCCCTCATTGGAGCCCGGGGTGTGCTTCATTCATTCAGTGTGTAGTTCCCTCATTGAAGCTCTGGGCTTCATTCATTTATTCATTCATTCATTCTTTCATTGTGTAGTTCCCTCATTGGAGCCCTGTGAGTGCTTCATTCTTTCATTGTGTAGTTCCCTCATTGGAGCACTGTGAGTGCTTCATTCTTTCATTGTGTAGTTCCCTTATTGGAGCCCTGTGAGTGCTTCATTCTTTCATTGTGTAGTTCCCTAATTGGAGCCCTGTGTGTGCTTCATTCTTTCATTATGTAGTTCCCTCATTGGAGCCCTGTGTGTGCTTCATTCATTCATTATGTAGTTCCCTCATTGGAGCCCTGTGTGTGCTTCATTCATTCATTATGTAGTTCCCTCATTGGAGCCCTGTGTGTGCTTCATTCATTCATTGTGTAGTTCCCTCATTGGAGCCCGGGGTGTGCTTCATTCATTCAGTGTGTAGTTCCCTCATTGAAGCTCTGGGCTTCATTCATTTATTCATTCATTCATTCTTTCATTGTGTAGTTCCCTCATTGGAGCCCTGTGTGTGCTTCATTCATTCATTATGTAGTTCCCTCATTGGAGCCCTGTGTGTGCTTCATTCATTCATTGTGTAGTTCCCTCATTGGAGCCCTGTGTGTGCTTCATTCATTCATTGTGTAGTTCCCTCATTGGAGCCCTGTGTGTGCTTCATTCATTCATTGTGTAGTTCCCTCATTGGAGCCCTGTGTGTGCTTCATTCATTCATTGTGTAGTTCCCTCATTGGAGCCCTGTGTGTGCTTCATTCATTAATTCAATGTGTAGTTCAATCATTGGAGCCATGGGTGCGCTTCATTCATTCATTTTGTAGTTCCCTCATTGGAGACCTGTGTGTGCTTCATTCATTCATTGTGTAGTTCCCTCATTGGAGCCCAGTGTGTGCTTCATTCATTCATTCATTGTGTAGTTCCCTCATTGGAGCCCTGTGTGTGCTTCATTCATTCATTTATTCTGTAGTTCCCTCATTGGAGCCCTGTGTGTGCTTCATTCATTCATTCATTGTGTAGTTCAATCATTGGAGCCATGGGTGAGCTTCATTCATTCATTCATTGTGTAGTTCTCTCATTGGAGCCTTGTGTGTGCTTCATTCATTCATTTATTCTGTAGTTCCCTCATTGGAGCCCTGTGTGTGCTTCATTCATTCATTCATTGTGTAGTTCAATCATTGGAGCCATGGGTGAGCTTCATTCATTCATCGTGTAGTTCTCTCATTGGAGCTCTGGGTGAGCTTCATTCATTCATTCATTGTGTATTTCCCTCGTTGGAGCCCAGTGTGTGCTCATTCATTCATTGTGTAGTTCCCTCATTAGAGCCCTGTGTGTGCTTCGTTCATTCATTCACTGAGTAGTTCCCTCATTTGAGCCCTGGATGTGCTTCATTCATTCATTCATTCATTTTGTAGTTCGCTCATTGGAGCCCTGTGTGTGCTTCATTCATTCAGTGTGTAGTTCCCTCATTGGAGCACTGGGTGTGCTTCATTCATTCATTGTGTAGTTTCCTCATTGGAGCCCAGTGTGTGCTTCATTCATCCATTGTGTAGTTCCCTCATTGGAGCACAGTGTGTGCTTTATTCATTCAGTGTGTAGTTCCCTCATTGGAGCCCTGTGTGTGCTTCATTCATTGTGTAGTTCCCGCATTGGAGCCCTGGGTGTGCTTCATTCATTGTGTAGTTCCCTCATTGGAGCCCAGTGTGTGCTTCATTCATTCAGTGTGTAGTTCCCTCATTGGAGCCCTGTGTGTGCTTCATTCATTCATTCATTGTGTAGTTCCCTCATTGGAGCCCTGTGTGTGCTTCATTCATTCATTTATTCTGTAGTTCCCTCATTGGAGCCCTGTGTGTGCTTCATTCATTCATTCATTGTGTAGTTCCCTCATCGGAGCCCTGTGTGTGCTTCATTCATTCATTAATTCTGTAGTTCCCTCATTGGAGCCCTGTGTGTGCTTCATTCATTCATTCATTGTGTAGTTCTCTCATTGGAGCTCTGGGTGTGCTTCATTAATTCGTTCATTGTGTAGTTCCCTCATTGGAGCCCTGTGTGTGCTTCATTCATTCATTCACTGGGTAGTTCCCTCATTGGAGCCCTGTGTGTGCTACATTCATTCATTCATTCATTGTGTAGTTCCCTCATTGGAGCCCTGTGTGTGCTTCATTCATTGTGTAGTTCCCTCATTGGAGCCTTGTGTGTGCTTCATTCATTAATTCATTGTGTAGTTCCCTCATTGGAGCCCTGTGTGTGCTTCATTCATTCATTTATTCTGTAGTTCCGTCATTGGAGCCCTGTGTGTGCTTCATTCATTCATTCATTGTGTAGTTCAATCATTGGAGCCATGGGTGTGCTTCATTCATTCATTGTGTAGTTCTCTCATTGGAGCCTTGGGTGTGCTTCATTAATTCATTCATTGTGTTGTTCCCTCATTGGAGCCCTGTGTGTGCTTCATTCATTCATTTATTCTGTAGTTCCCTTATTGGAGCCCTGTGTGTGCTTCATTCATTCATTTATTCTGTAGTTCCCTTATTGGAGCCCTGTGTGTGCTTCATTCATTCATTCATTGTGTAGTTCAATCATTGGAGCCATGGGTGTGCTTCATTCATTCATTGTGTAGTTCTCTCATTGGAGCTCTGGGTGTGCTTCATTCATTCATTCACTGAGTAGTTCCCTCATTGGAGCCCTGTGTGTGCTTCATTCATTGTGTAGTTCCCTCATTGGAGCCCTGTGTGTGCTTCATTCATTCATTCATTGTGTAGTTCCCTCATTGGAGCCCTGTGTGTGCTTCATTCATTAATTCACTGAGTAGTTCCCTCATTGGAGCCCTTTGTGTGCTTCATTCATTCATTCATTCATTGTGTAGTTCCCTCATTGGAGCCCTGTGTGTGCTTCATTCATTGTGTAGTTCCCTCCTTTGAGCCCTGTGTGTGCTTCATTCATCCATTGTGTAGTTCCCTCATTGGAGCCCTGTGTGTGCTTCATTCATTCATGTATTCTGTAGTTCCCTCATTGGAGCCCTGTGTGTGCTTCATTCATTCATGCATTGTGTAGTTCAATCATTGGAGCCATGGGTGTGCTTCATTCATTCATTGTGTAGTTCTCTCATTGGAGCTCTGGGTGTGCTTCATTCTTTCATTCATTGTGTAGTTCCCTCATTGGAGCCCAGTGTGTGCTTCATTCATTCATTCACTGAGTAGTTCCCTCATTGGAGCCCTGTGTGTGCTTCATTCATTCATTCATTGTGTAGTTCCCTCATTGGAGCCCTATGTGTGCTTCATTCATTCATTTATTCTGTAGTTCCCTCATTGGAGCCCTGTGTGTGCTTCATTCATTCATTCATTGTGTAGTTCCCTCATTGGAGCCCAGTGTGTGTTTCATTCATTCATTCATTCATTGTGTAGTTCCCTCATTGGAGCCCTGTGTGTGCTTCATTCATTCATTTATTCTGTAGTTCCCTCATTGGAGCCCTGTGTGTGCTTAATTCATTCATTCATTGTGTAGTTCTCTCATTGGAGCTCTGGGTGTGCTTCATTCATTCATTGAGTAGTTCCCTCATTGGAGCCGTGTGTGTGCTTCATTCATTCATTCATTGTGTAGTTCCCTCATTGGAGCCCTGTGGGTGCTTCATTCATTGTGTAGTTCCCTCATTGGAGCCCTGTGTGTGCTTCATTCATTCATTCATTGTGTAGTTCCCTCATTGGAGCCCTGTGTGTGCTTCATTCATTCATTCACTGAGTAGTTCCCTCATTGGAGCACTGTGTGTGCTTCATTCATTCATTCATTGTGTATTTCCCTCATTGGAGCCCTGTGTGTGCTTCATTCATTGTGTAGTTCCCTCATTGGAGCCCTGTGTGTGCTTCATTCATTAATTCACTGAGTAGTTCCCTCATTGGAGCCCTTTGTGTGCTTCATTCATTCATTCATTGTGTAGTTCCCTCATTGGAGCCCTGTGTGTGCTTCATTCATTGTGTAGTTCCCTCCTTTGAGCCCTGTGTGTGCTTCATTCATCCATTGTGTAGTTCCCTCATTGGAGCCCTGTGTGTGCTTCATTCATTCATGTATTCTGTAGTTCCCTCATTGGAGCCCTGTGTGTGCTTCATTCATTCATGCATTGTGTAGTTCAATCATTGGAGCCATGGGTGTGCTTCATTCATTCATTGTGTTGTTCTCTCATTGGAGCTCTGGGTGTGCTTCATTCTTTCATTCATTGTGTAGTTCCCTCATTGGAGCCCAGTGTGTGCTTCATTCATTCATTCACTGAGTAGTTCCCTCATTGGAGCCCTGTGTGTGCTTCATTCATTCATGTATTCTGTAGTTCCCTCATTGGAGCCCTGTGTGTGCTTCATTCATTCATGCATTGTGTAGTTCAATCATTGGAGCCATGGGTGTGCTTCATTCATTCATTGTGTAGTTCCCTCATTGGAGCCCTGTGTGTGCTTCATTCATTCATTTATTCTGTAGTTCCCTCATTGGAGCCCTGTATGTGCTTCATTCATTCATTCATTGTGTAGTTCCCTCATCGGAGCCCTGTGTGTGCTTCATTCATTCATTTATTCTGTAGTTCCCTCATTGGAGCCCTGTGTGTGCTTCATTCATTCATTCATTGTGTAGTTCTCTCATTGGAGCTCTGGGTGTGCTTCATTAATTCATTCATTGTGTAGTTCCCTCATTGGAGCCCTGTGTGTGCTTCATTCATTCATTCACTGGGTAGTTCCCTCATTGGAGCCCTGTGTGTGCTTCATTCATTCATTCATTCATTGTGTAGTTCCCTCATTGGAGCCCTGTGTGTGCTTCATTCATTGTGTAGTTCCCTCATTGGAGCCTTGTGTGTGCTTCATTCATTAATTCATTGTGTAGTTCCCTCATTGGAGCCCTGTGTGTGCTTCATTCATTCATTTATTCTGTAGTTCCGTCATTGGAGCCCTGTGTGTGCTTCATTCATTCATTCATTGTGTAGTTCAATCATTGGAGCCATGGGTGTGCTTCATTCATTCATTGTGTAGTTCTGTCATTGGAGCCTTGGGTGTGCTTCATTAATTCATTCATTGTGTTGTTCCCTCATTGGAGCCCTGTGTGTGCTTCATTCATTCATTTATTCTGTAGTTCCCTTATTGGAGCCCTGTGTGTGCTTCATTCATTCATTTATTCTGTAGTTCCCTTATTGGAGCCCTGTGTGTGCTTCATTCATTCATTCATTGTGTAGTTCAATCATTGGAGCCATGGGTGTGCTTCATTCATTCATTGTGTAGTTCTCTCATTGGAGCTCTGGGTGTGCTTCATTCATTCATTCACTGAGTAGTTCCCTCATTGGAGCCCTGTGTGTGCTTCATTCATTGTGTAGTTCCCTCATTGGAGCCCTGTGTGTGCTTCATTCATTCATTCATTGTGTAGTTCCCTCATTGGAGCCCTGTGTGTGCTTCATTCATTAATTCACTGAGTAGTTCCCTCATTGGAGCCCTTTGTGTGCTTCATTCATTCATTCATTGTGTAGTTCCCTCATTGGAGCCCTGTGTGTGCTTCATTCATTGTGTAGTTCCCTCCTTTGAGCCCTGTGTGTGCTTCATTCATCCATTGTGTAGTTCCCTCATTGGAGCCCTGTGTGTGCTTCATTCATTCATGTATTCTGTAGTTCCCTCATTGGAGCCCTGTGTGTGCTTCATTCATTCATGCATTGTGTAGTTCAATCATTGGAGCCATGGGTGTGATTCATTCATTCATTGTGTAGTTCTCTCATTGGAGCTCTGGGTGTGCTTCATTCTTTCATTCATTGTGTAGTTCCCTCATTGGAGCCCAGTGTGTGCTTCATTCATTCATTCACTGAGTAGTTCCCTCATTGGAGCCCTGTGTGTGCTTCATTCATTCATTCATTGTGTAGTTCCCTCATTGGAGCCCTATGTGTGCTTCATTCATTCATTTATTCTGTAGTTCCCTCATTGGAGCCCTGTGTGTGCTTCATTCATTCATTCATTGTGTAGTTCCCTCATTGGAGCCCAGTGTGTGTTTCATTCATTCATTCATTCATTGTGTAGTTCCCTCATTGGAGCCCTGTGTGTGCTTCATTCATTCATTTATTCTGTAGTTCCCTCATTGGAGCCCTGTGTGTGCTTCATTCATTCATTCATTGTGTAGTTCTCTCATTGGAGCTCTGGGTGTGCTTCATTCATTCATTGAGTAGTTCCCTCATTGGAGCCGTGTGTGTGCTTCATTCATTCATTCATTGTGTAGTTCCCTCATTGGAGCCCTGTGGGTGCTTCATTCATTGTGTAGTTCCCTCATTGGAGCCCTGTGTGTGCTTCATTCATTCATTCATTGTGTAGTTCCCTCATTGGAGGCCTGTGTGTGCTTCATTCATTCATTCACTGAGTAGTTCCCTCATTGGAGCACTGTTTGTGCTTCATTCATTCATTCATTGTGTATTTCCCTCATTGGAGCCCTGTGTGTGCTTCATTCATTGTGTAGTTCCCTCATTGGAGCCCTGTGTGTGCTTCATTCATTAATTCACTGAGTAGTTCCCTCATTGGAGCCCTTTGTGTGCTTCATTCATTCATTCATTCATTGTGTAGTTCCCTCATTGGAGCCCTGTGTGTGCTTCATTCATTGTGTAGTTCCCTCCTTTGAGCCCTGTGTGTGCTTCATTCATCCATTGTGTAGTTCCCTCATTGGAGCCCTGTGTGTGCTTCATTCATTCATGTATTCTGTAGTTCCCTCATTGGAGCCCTGTGTGTGCTTCATTCATTCATGCATTGTGTAGTTCAATCATTGGAGCCATGGGTGTGCTTCATTCATTCATTGTGTAGTTCTCTCATTGGAGCTCTGGGTTTGCTTCATTCTTTCATTCATTGTGTAGTTCCCTCATTGGAGCCCAGTGTGTGCTTCATTCATTCATTCACTGAGTAGTTCCCTCATTGGAGCCCTGTGTGTGCTTCATTCATTCATTCATTGTGTAGTTCCCTCATTGGAGCCCTATGTGTGCTTCATTCATTCATTTTTTCTGTAGTTCCCTCATTGGAGCCCTGTGTGTGCTTCATTCATTCATTCATTGTGTAGTTCCCTCATTGGAGCCCAGTGTGTGTTTCATTCATTCATTCATTCATTGTGTAGTTCCCTCATTGGAGCCCTGTGTGTGCTTCATTCATTCATTTATTCTGTAGTTCCCTCATTGGAGCCCTGTGTGTGCTTCATTCATTCATTCATTGTGTAGTTCTCTCATTGGAGCTCTGGGTGTGCTTCATTCATTCATTGAGTAGTTCCCTCATTGGAGCCGTGTGTGTGCTTCATTCATTCATTCATTGTGTAGTTCCCTCATTGGAGCCCTGTGGGTGCTTCATTCATTGTGTAGTTCCCTCATTGGAGCCCTGTGTGTGCTTCATTCATTCATTCATTGTGTAGTTCCCTCATTGGAGCCCTGTGTGTGCTTCATTCATTCATTCACTGAGTAGTTCCCTCATTGGAGCACTGTGTGTGCTTCATTCATTCATTCATTGTGTATTTCCCTCATTGGAGCCCTGTGTGTGCTTCATTCATTGTGTAGTTCCCTCATTGGAGCCCAGTGTGTGCTTCATTCATTTATTCATTCATTGTGTAGTTCCCTCATTGGAGCCATGTGTGTGCTTCATTCATTCATTCATTGTGTAGTTCCCTCATTGGAGCCCTGTGTGTGCTTCATTAATTCATTTATTCTGTAGTTCCCTCATTGGAGCCCTGTGTGTGCTTCATTCATTCATTCATTGTGTAGTTCAATCATTGGAGCCATGGGTGTGCTTCATTCATTCATTGTGTAGTTCTCTCATTGGAGCTCTGGGTGAGCTTCATTCATTCATTCATTGTGAAGTTCCCTCATTGGAGCCCAGTGTGTGCTTCATTCATTCATTGTGTAGTTCCCTCATTAGAGCCCTGTGTGTGCTTCATTCATTCATTCACTGAGTAGTTCCCTCATTTGAGCCCTGGATGTGCTTCATTCATTCATTCATTTTGTAGTTCGCTCATTGGAGCCCTGTGTGTGCCTCATTCATTCAGTGTGTAGTTCCCTCATTGGAGCACTGGGTGTGCATCATTCATTCATTGTGTAGTTTCCTTACTGGAGCCCAGTGTGTGCTTCATTCATCCATTGTGTAGTTCCCTCATTGGAGCCCAGTGTGTGCTTCATTCATTCAGTGTGGAGTTCCCTCATTGGAGCCCTGTGTGTGCTTCATTCATTGTGTAGTTCCCTCATTGGAGCCCTGGGTGTGCTTCATTCATTGTGTAGTTCCCTCATTGGAGCCCAGTCTGTGCTTCATTCATTCAGTGTGTAGTTCCCTCATTGGAGCCCTGTGTGTGCTTCATTCATTCATTCATTGTGTGGTTCCCTCATTGGAGCCCTGTGTGTGCTTCATTCATTCATTTATTTATTCTGTAGTTCCCTCATTGGAGCCCTGTGTGTGCTTCATTCATTCATTCATTGTGTAGTTCCCTCATTGGAGCCCTGTGTGTGCTTCATTCATTCATTTATTCTGTAGTTCCCTCATTGGAGCCCTGTGTGTGCTTCATTCATTCATTGTGTAGTTCTCTCATTGGAGCTCTGGGTGTGCTTCATTCATTCATTCATTGTGTAGTTCCCTCATTGGAGCCCTGTGTGTGCTTCATTCATTCATTCACTGAGTAGTTCCCTCATTGGAGCCCTGTGTGTGCTTCATTCATTCATTCATTGTGTAGTTCTCTCATTGGAGCCCTGTGTGTGCTTCATTCATTGTGTAGTTCCCTCATTGGAGCCCTGTGTGTGCTTCATTCATTCATTCATTGTGTAGTTCCCTCATTGGAGCCCTGTGTGTGCTTCATTCATTCATTCATTGTGTAGTTCCCTCATTGGAGCCCTGTGTGTGCTTCATTCATTGTGTAGTTCCATCATTGGAGCCCTGTGTGTGCTTCATTCGTTCATTCATTGTGTAGTTCCCTCATTGGAGCCCTGTGTGTGCTTCATTCATTCATTCATTGTGTAGTTCCCTCATTGGAGCCCTGTGTGTGCTTCATTCATTCATTCATTGTGTAGTTCCCTCATTGGAGCATTGTGTGTGCTTCATTCATTCATTCATTCTGTAGTTCCCTCATTGGAGCCCTGTGTGTGCTTCATTCATTCATTCATTGTGTAGTTCCCTCATTGGAGCCCTGTGTGTGCTTCATTCATTCATTCATTGTGTAGTTCCCTCATTGGAGCCCTTTGTGTGCTTCATTTATTCATTCATTGTGTAGTTCAATCATTGGAGCCATGGGTGTGCTTCGTTCATTCATTGTGTAGTTCTCTCATTGGAGCCCTGTGTGTGCTTCATTAATTCATTCATTGTGTTGTTCCCTCATTGGAGCCCTGTGTGTGCTTCATTCATTCATTTATTCTGTAGTTCCCTTATTGGAGCCCTGTGTGTGCTTCATTCATTCATTTATTCTGTAGTTCCCTTATTGGAGCCCTGTGTGTGCTTCATTCATTCATTCATTGTGTAGTTCAATCATTGGAGCCATGGGTGTGCTTCATTCATTCATTGTGTAGTTCTCTCGTTGGAGCTCTGGGTGTGCTTCATTCATTCATTCACTGAGTAGTTCCCTCATTGGAGCCCTGTGTGTGCTTCATTTATTGTGTAGTTCCCTCATTGGAGCCCTGTGTGTGCTTCATTCATTCATTCATTGTGTAGTTCCCTCATTGGAGCCCTGTGTGTGCTTCATTCACTGAGTAGTTCCCTCATTGGAGCCCTGTGTGTGCTTCATTCATTCATTCATTCATTGTGTAGTTCCCTCATTGGAGCCCTGTGTGTGCTTCATTCATTGTGTAGTTCCCTCCTTTGAGCCCTGTGTGTGCTTCATTCATTCATTCATTGTGTAGTTCCCTCATTGGAGCCCTGTGTGTGCTTCATTCATTCATTTATTCTGTAGTTCCCTCATTGGAGCCCTGTGTGTGCTTCATTCATTCATTCATTGTGTAGTTCAATCATTGGAGCCAAAGGTGTGCTTCATTCATTCATTGTGTAGTTCTCTCATTGGAGCTCTGGGTGTGCTTCATTCATTCATTCACTGACTAGTTCCCTCATTGGAGCCCTGTGTGTGCTTCATTCATTGTGTAGTTCCCTCATTGGAGCCCGGTGTGTGCTTCATTCATTCATTCATTGTGTAGTTCCCTCATTGGAGCCCTGTGTGTGCTTCATTCATTCATTCACTGAGTAGTTCCCACATTGGAGCCCTGTGTGTGCTTCATTCATTCATTCATTGTGTAGTTCCCTCATTCATTCATTCATTGTGTAGTTCCCTCATTGGAGCCCTGTGTGTGCTTCATTCATTGTGTAGTTCCCTCCTTTGAGCCCTGTGTGTGCTTCATTCATTCATTCATTGTGTAGTTCCCTCATTAGAGCCCTGTGTGTGCTTCATTCATTCATTCATTGTGCAGTTCCCTCATTGGAGCCCTGTGTGTGCTTCATTCATTCATTTATTCTGTAGTTCCCTCACTGGAGCCCTGTGTGTGCTTCATTCATTCATTCATTCATTCATTGTGTAGTTCAATCATTGGAGCCCTGTGTGTCCTTCATTCATTCATTGTGTAGTTCAATCATTGGAGCCATGGGTGTGCTTCATTCATTCATTGTGTAGTTCTCTCATTGGAGCTCTGGGTGTGCTTCATTCATTCATTCATTGTGTAGTTCCCTCATTTATTTATTTATTTATTTATTAAGCAATTTGTAATGCGCAGACTAAACCCGAAGGTATCAAGGCGCCTATCCAAATCAAATCAAAAAACAGAAAATATACAGAAAAAGGAGTGCCACTAATGCAGAATGCCACTAGGGGTAAGCAAGAATGAAAAGATGGGTCTTGAGCGCAGACCTAAACGTTTGCAGAGAGGGGCTAGATTTTACTTCTAGAGGGAGGGCATTCCACCACTTGGGTGCCAAAAAGGAAAAGGCCCTACCTCCCCATCTTACTTTTCTGACACGAGGTACAGAAAGGAGGAGTTTGTGACCGGAGCGAAGATTTCTACTAGGGTTGTGCCGAGAGAGAATGGATCCCAAACTTGTGGGGTTGGGTTTAGCAAGAGCTTTGTACACCAGGCACAGGGATTTGAAACGGATCCGGTATTCAACGGGGAGCCAGTGCAGTTGTTTTCGGGCTTCAGTGGCAGAGGCACACTTGGGTAGGTCAAGGGCAAATCTCGCTGCTGCGTTCTGGACCACCTGCAAGCGCTGTAGATGACTCTTGTTCAACCCTGCATACAGCGCATTGCAGTAGTCCAGACGCGAGCCCAGGAAGGCAACAGCAAGTTGCTTTCTTGCCTGGGGTGATAGGAAGTGCCTGATTTTCCTCAGTGTGTGAATAATCCCCCAGCAGGTCGAAACAGTCCTGTTGACCTGTTGGCACATACTGAGGTTGGGGTCGATCATAACTCCCAGGTTTTTGGCTGACTGGGTGGGCTCGGGACATGCACCCAGCGAGTCCGGCCACCATTCCGCCGACCAGGTCGATTCCTTTCCACCAAAAACCATCACCTCTGTCTTCTCCCCATTCAGCTTGAGTGAATTGTGGATCATCCACTGGCCAACTGCCTCCATGCAAGATCTAAAGTTTGCGGCAGTTGACGTAGCTGGCTGGGAGAGAGAGACTAGGATCTGGGTGTCGTCCGCATAGGACACTACCTCCATCCCAAAAGATCTAATAAGTCTGGCAAGGGGGGTCACGTAGATATTAAAAAGGGTAGGGCTAAGCGCTGACCCTTGAGGGACCCCACATTGCACAGACAGGGATGGAGATAGGAATGAGCCCAGCATTGTCCTTTGTTCTCTGTGTTCGAGAAAGGAGGAAAGAAGTCCCAGAGCAGACCCGCAGACACCAATTTCCCTAAGGCGAGATGTTAATACCGCAGGAGAAAGGGTGTCGAAGGCCGCAGTAAGGTCTAACAGGATCAGGAGGGAGGTCTGGCCCTCATCAACTCTGGTGCGGATGGTATCCAGCACTATGGTGAGGGCAGACTCGGTGCTATGTTCCCTCCTGAACCCATGCTGGTGCCCTGTGTGTGCTTCATTCATTCATTTATTCTGTAGTTCCCTCATTATAGCCCTGTGTGTGCTTCATTCATTCATTCATTGTGTAGTTCAATCATTGGAGCCATGGGTGTGCTTCATTCATTCATTGTGTAGTTCTCTCATTGGAGCCCTGTTTGGGCTTCATTCATTGATTCATTGTGTAGTTCCCTAATTGGAGCCCAGTGTGTGCTTCATTCATTCATTCACTGAGTATTTCCCTCATTGGAGCCCTGTGTGTGCTTCATTCATTCATTCATTGTGTAGTTCCCTCATTGGAGCCCTGTGTGTGCTTCATTCATTGATTCATTGTGTAGTTCCCTAATTGGAGCCCAGTGTGTGCTTCATTCATTCATTCACTGAGTATTTCCCTCATTGGAGCCCTGTGTGTGCTTCATTCATTCATTCATTGTGTAGTTCCCTCATTGGAGCCCTGTGTATGCTTCATTCATTCATTTATTCTGTAGTTCCCTCATTGGAGCCCTGTGTGTGCTTCATTCATTCATTCATTGTGTAGGTCAATCATTGGAGCCATGGGTGTGCTTCATTCATTCATTGTGTAGTTCCCTCATTGGAGCCCTGTGTGTACTTCATTCATTCATTCATTGTGTAGTTCCCTCATTGGATTCCTGTGTGTGCTTCATTCATTGTGTAGTTCCCTCATTGGAGCCCTGTATGTGCTTCATTCATTCATTCATTCATTGTGTAGTTCCCTCATTGGAGCCCTGTGTGTGCTTCATTCATTCATTCATTGTGTAGTTCCCTCATTGGAGCCCTGTGTGTGCTTCATTCATTGTGCAGTTCCCTCATTGGAGCCCTGTGTGTGCTTCATTCATTCATTCATTTTGTAGTTCCCTCATTGGAGCCCTGTGTGTGCTTCATTCATTCATTCATTGTGTAGTTCCCTCATTGGAGCCCTGTGTGTGCTTCATTCATTCCTTTATTCTGTAGTTCCCTCATTGGAGCCCTGTGTGTGCTTCAATCATTCATTCATTGTGTAGTTCAATCATTGGAGCCCTGTGTGTGCTTCATTCATTGTGTAGTTCCCTCCTTTGAGCCCTGTGTGTGCTTCATTCATTCATTGTGTAGTTCTCTCATTGGAGCTCTGGGTGTGCTTCATTCATTCATTCATTGTGTAGTTCCCTCATTGGAGCCCTGTGTGTGCTTCATTCATTCATTTATTCTGTAGTTCCCTCATTGGAGCCCTGTGTGTGCTTCATTCATTCATTCATTGTGTTGTTCCCTCATTGGAGCTCTGTGTGTGCTTCATTCATTCATTGTGTAGTTCCCTCATTGGAGCCCTGTGTGTGCTTCATTCATTCATTGTGTTGTTCCCTCATTGGAGCCCTGTGTGTGCTTCATTCATTCATTGTGTAGTTCCCTCATTGGAGCCCTGGGTGTGCTTCATTCATTCATTCATTGTGTAGTTCAATCATTGGAGCTCTGTGTGTGCTTCATTCATTCTTTGTGTAGTTCTCTCATTGGAGCTCTGGGTGTGCTTCATTCATTGTGTAGTTCCCTCATTGGAGCCCAGTGTGTGCTTCATTCGTTCATTCACTGAGTAGTTCCCTCATTGGAGCCCTGTGTGTGCTTCATTCATTCATTCATTGTGTAGTTCCCTCATTGGAGCCCTGTGTGTGCTTCATTCATTCATTCATTGTGTAGTTCAATCATTGGAGCCATGGCTGTGCTTCATTCATTCATTGTGTAGTTCCCTCAATGGAGCCCAGTGTGTGCTTCATTCATTCATTCATTGTGTAGTTCCCTCATTGGAGCCCTGTGTGTGCTTCATTCATTCATTTATTCTGTAGTTCCCTTATTGGAGCCCTGTGTGTGCTTCATTCATTCATTTATTCTGTAGTTCCCTCATTGGAGCCCTGTGTGTGCTTTATTCATTCATTCATTGTGTAGTAAAATCATTGGAGCCATGGGTGTGCTTCATTCATTCATTGTGTAGTTCCCTCATTGGAGCCCAGTGTGTGTTTCATTCATTCAGTGTGTAGTTCCCTCATTGGAGCCCTGTGTGTGCTTTATTCATTCATTCATTGTGTAGTTCCCTCATTGGAGCCCTGTTTGCGCTTCATTCATTCATTCACTGAGTAGTTCCCTCATTGGAGCCTTGTGTGTGCTTCATTCATTCATTCATTGTGTAGTTCAATCATTGGAACCATGGGTGTGCTTCATCCATTCATTGTGTAGTTCTCTCATTGGAGCTCTGGGTGTGCTTCATTCATTCATTCATTGTGTAGTTCCCGCATTGGAGCCCTGTGTGCTTTATTCATTCATTTATTCTGTAGTTCCCTCATTGGAGCCCTGTGTGTGCTTCATTCATTCATTCACTGTGTAGTTCAAGCATTGGAGCCCCATGTGTGCTTCATTCATTCATTGTGTAGTTGTGTCATTGGAGCTCTGGGTG
This sequence comes from Lissotriton vulgaris, assembly GCF_964263255.1. Lineage (NCBI taxonomy): Eukaryota > Metazoa > Chordata > Amphibia > Caudata > Salamandridae > Lissotriton > Lissotriton vulgaris. Next base: position 1,585,136 of record NC_141685.1, read on the forward strand.
TGCTTCATTCATTCATTCATTGTGTAGTTCCCTCATTGGAGCCCAGTGTGTGCTTCATTCATTCATTCATTCACTGAGTAGTTCCCTCATTGGAGCCCTGTGTGTGCTTCATTCATTCATTCATTGTGTAGTTCCCTCATTGGAGCCCTGTGTGTGCTTCATTCATTTATTTATTCTGTAGTTCCCTCATTGGAGCCCTGTGTGTGCTTCATTCATTCATTTATTGTGTAGTTCAATCATTGGAGCCATGGGTGTGCTTCATTCATTCATTGTGTAGTTCCCTCATTGGAGCCCAGTGTGTGCTTCATTCATTCATTCATTGTGTAGTTCCCTCATTGGAGCCCTGTGTGTGCTTCATTCATTCATTTATTCTGTAGTTCACTCAATGGAGCCCTGTGTGTGCTTCATCCATTCATTCATTGTGTAGTTCAATCATTGGAGCCCTGTGTGTGCTTCATTCATTCATCCATTGTGTAGTTCAATCATTGGAGCCATGGGTGTGCTTCATTCATTCATTGTGTAGTTCCTTCATTGGAGCCCTGTTTGTGCTTCATTCATTCATTCATTGTGTAGTTCCCTCATTGGAGCCCAGTGTGTGCTTCATTCATTTTATGTGTAGTTGCCTTCTTGGAGCCCTGTGTGTGCTTCATTCATTCAGTGTGTAGTTCACTCATTGGAGCCCTGTTTGTGCTTCATTCATTCATTGTGTAGTTCCCTCATTGGAGCCCAGTGTGTGCTTCATTCATTTTATGTGTAGTTCCCTTCTTGGAGCCCAGTGTGTGCTTCATTCATCCATTCACTGAGTAGTTCCCTCATTTGAGCCCTGGGTGTGCTTTATTCATTCATTGTGTAGTTCCCTCATTTGAGCCCTATGTGTGCTTCATTCATTCATTCATTCATTGTGTAGTTCCCTCATTGAAGCCCGGGGTGTGCTTCATTCATTCAGTGTGTAGTTCCCTCATTGCAGCTCTGGGCTTCATTCATTTATTCATTCATTCATTCTTTCATTGTGTAGTTCCCTCATTGGAGCCCTGTGAGTGCTTCATTCTTTCATTGTGTAGTTCCCTTATTGGAGCCCTGGATGTGCTTCATTCATTCATTCATTCATTGTGTAGTTCCCTCATTGGAGCCCGGGGTGTGCTTCATTCATTCAGTGTGTAGTTCCCTCATTGAAGCTCTGGGCTTCATTCATTTATTCATTCATTCATTCTTTCATTGTGTAGTTCCCTCATTGGAGCCCTGTGAGTGCTTCATTCTTTCATTGTGTAGTTCCCTTATTGGAGCCCTGGATGTGCTTCATTCATTGTGTAGTTCCCTCATTGGAGCCATGGGTGTGCTTCATTCATTCATTGTGTAGTTCCCTCATTGGAGCCCTGTTTGTGCTTCATTCATTCATTCATTCATTGTGTAGTTCCCTCATTGGAGCCCAGTGTGTGCTTCATTCATTTTATGTGTAGTTCCCTTCTTGGAGCCCTGTGTGTGCTTCATTCATTCAGTGTGTAGTTCCCTCATTGGAGCCCTGTTTGTGCTTCATTCATTCACTGAGTAGTTCCCTCATTTGAGCCCTGGGTGTGTTTCATTCATTCATTGTGTAGTTCCCTCATTGGAGCCCTATGTGTGCTTCATTCATTCATTGTGTAGTTCCCTCATTGGAGCCCTGTGTGTGCTTCATTCATTCATTCATTCATTGTGTAGTTCCCTCATTGGAGCCCGGGGTGTGCTTCATTCATTCAGTGTGTAGTTCCCTCAGTGAAGCTCTGGGCTTCATTCATTTATTCATTCATTCATTCTTTCATTGTGTAGTTCCCTCATTGGAGCCCTGTGAGTGCTTCATTCTTTCATTGTGTAGTTCCCTCATTGGAGCCCTGTGTGTGCTTCATTCATTCATTCATTGTGTAGTTCCCTCATTGGAGCCCGGGGTGTGCTTCATTCATTCAGTGTGTAGTTCCCTCATTGAAGCTCTGGGCTTCATTCATTTATTCATTCATTCATTCTTTCATTGTGTAGTTCCCTCATTGGAGCCCTGTGAGTGCTTCATTCTTTCATTGTGTAGTTCCCTCATAGGAGCCCTCGGTGTGCTTCATTCATTCATTATGTAGTTCCCTCATTGGAGCCCTGTGTGTGCTTCATTCACTCATTGTGTAGTTCCCTCTTTGGAGCCCTGTGTGTGCTTCATTTATTCATCCATTGTGTAGTTCAATCATTGGAGCCATGGGTGTGCTTCTTTCATTCATTGTGTAGTTCCCTCATTGGAGCCCTGTTTGTGCTTCATTCATTTATTCATTGTGTAGTTCCCTCATTGGAGCCCAGTGTGTGCTTCATTCATGTTATGTGTAGTTCCCTTCTTGGAGCCCTGTGTGTGCTTCATTCATTCAGTGTGTAGTTCCCTCATTGGAGCCCTGTTTGTGCTTTATTCATTCATTGTGTAGTTCCCTTCTTGGAGCCCAGTGTGTGCTTCATTCATTCATTCACTGAGTAGTTCCCTCATTTGAGCCCTGGGTGTGCTTCATTCATTCATTTTGTAGTTCCCTCATTGGAGCCCTATGTGTGCTTCATTCATTCAGTGTGTAGTTCCCTCATTGAAGCTCTAGGCTTCATTCATGTATTCATTCATTCATTCTTTCATTGTGTAGTTCCCTCATTGGAGCCCTGTGAGTGCTTCATTCTTTCATTGTGTAGTTCCCTCATTGGAGCCCTGGATGTGCTTCATTCATTGTGTAGTTTCCTCATTGGAGCCATGGGTGTGCTTCATTCATTCATTGTGTAGTTCCCTCATTGGAGCCCTGTTTGTGCTTCATTCATTCATTCATTGTGTAGTTCCCTCATTGGAGCCCAGTGTGTGCTTCATTAATTTTATGTGTAGTTCCCTTCTTGGAGCCCTGTGTGTGCTTCATTCATTCAGTGTGTAGTTCCCTCATTGGAGCCCTGTTTGTGCTTCATTCATTCATTGTGTAGTTCCCTCATTGGAGCCCAGTGTGTGCTTCATTCATTTTATGTGTAGTTCCCTTCTTGGAGCCCAGTGTGTGCTTCATTCATTCATTCACTGAGTAGTTCCCTCATTTGAGCCCTGGGTGTGCTTCATTCATTCATTGTGTAGTTCCCTCATTGGAGCCCTATGTGTGCTTCATTCATTCATTGTGTAGTTCCCTCATTGGAGCCCTGTGTGTGCTTCATTCATTCATTCATTGTGTAGTTCCCTCATTGGAGCCCGGGGTGTGCTTCATTCTTTCATTGTGTAGTTCCCTCATTGGAGCCCTGGATGTGCTTCATTCATTGTGTAGTTCCCTCATTGGAGCCATGGGTGTGCTTCATTCATTCATTGTGTAGTTCCCTCATTGGAGCCCTGTTTGTGCTTCATTCATTCATTCATTGTGTAGTTCCCTCATTGGAGCCCAGTGTGTGCTTCATTAATTTTATGTGTAGTTCCCTTCTTGGAGCCCTGTGTGTGCTTCATTCATTCAGTGTGTAGTTCCCTCATTGGAGCCCTGTTTGTGCTTCATTCATTCATTGTGTAGTTCCCTCATTGGAGCCCAGTGTGTGCTTCATTCATTTTATGTGTAGTTCCCTTCTTGGAGCCCAGTGTGTGCTTCATTCATTCATTCACTGAGTAGTTCCCTCATTTGAGCCCTGGGTGTGCTTCATTCATTAATTGTGTAGTTCCCTCATTGGAGCCCTGTGTGTGCTTCATTCATTCATTCATTGTGTAGTTCCCTCATTGGAGCCCGGGGTGTGCTTCATTCATTCAGTGTGTAGTTCCCTCATTGAAGCTCTGGGCTTCATTCATTTATTCATTCATTCATTCTTTCATTGTGTAGTTCCCTCATTGGAGGCCTGTGAGTGCTTCATTCTTTCATTGTGTAGTTCCCTCATTGGAGCCCTGTGTGTGCTTCATTCATTCATTCATTGTGTAGTTCCCTCATTGGAGCCCGGGGTGTGCTTCCTTCATTCAATGTGTAGTTCCCTCATTGAAGCTCTGGGCTTCATTCATGTATTCATTCATTCATTCTTTCATTGTGTAGTTCCCTCATTGGAGCCCTGTGAGTGCTTCATTCTTTCATTGTGTAGTTCCCTCATTGGAGCCCTGTGTGTGCTTCATTCATTCATTATGTAGTTCCCTCATTAGAGCCCTGTGTGTGCTTCATTCATTCATTGTGTAGTTCCCTCATTGGAGCCCTGTGTGTGCTTCATTCATTCATTATGTAGTTCCCTCATTGGAGCCCTGTGTGTGCTTCATTCATTAATTGTGTAGTTCCCTCATTGGAGCCCGGGGTGTGCTTCATTCATTCAGTGTGTATTTCCCTCATTGAAGCTCTGGGCATCATTCATTTATTCATTCATTCATTCTTTCATTGTGTAGTTCCCTCATTGGAGCCCTGTGAGTGCTTCATTCTTTCATTGTGTAGTTCCCTCATTGGAGCACTGTGAGTGCTTCATTCTTTCATTGTGTAGTTCCCTTATTGGAGCCCTGTGAGTGCTTCATTCTTTCATTGTGTAGTTCCCTCATTGGAGCCCTGTGTGTGCTTCATTCTTTCATTATGTAGTTCCCTCATTGTAGCCCTGTGTGTGCTTCATTCATTCATTATGTAGTTCCCTCATTGGAGCCCTGTGTGTGCTTCATTCATTCATTATGTAGTTCCCTCATTGGAGCCCTGTGTGTGCTTCATTCATTCATTGTGTAGTTCCCTCATTGGAGCCCGGGGTGTGCTTCATTCATTCAGTGTGTAGTTCCCTCATTGAAGCTCTGGGCTTCATTCATTTATTCATTCATTCATTCTTTCATTGTGTAGTTCCCTCATTGGAGCCCTGTGTGTGCTTCATTCATTCATTATGTAGTTCCCTCATTGGAGCCCTGTGTGTGCTTCATTCATTCATTGTGTAGTTCCCTCATTGGAGCCCTGTTTGTGCTTCATTCATTCATTGTGTAGTTCCCTCATTGGAGCCCTGTGTGTGCTTCATTCATTCATTGTGTAGTTCCCTCATTGGAGCCCTGTGTGTGCTTCATTCATTCATTGTGTAGTTCCCTCATTGGAGCCCTGTGTGTGCTTCATTCATTCATTCAATGTGTAGTTCAATCATTGGAGCCATGGGTGTGCTTCATTCATTCATTTTGTAGTTCCCTCATTGGAGACCTGTGTGTGCTTCATTCATTCATTGTGTAGTTCCCTCATTGGAGCCCAGTGTGTGCTTCATTCATTCATTCATTGTGTAGTTCCCTCATTGGAGCCCTGTGTGTGCTTCATTCATTCATTTATTCTGTAGTTCCCTCATTGGAGCCCTGTGTGTGCTTCATTCATTCATTCATTGTGTAGTTCAATCATTGGAGCCATGGGTGAGCTTCATTCATTAATTCATTGTGTAGTTCCCTCATTGGAGCCCTGTGTGTGCTTCATTCATTCATTTATTCTGTAGTTCCCTCATTGGAGCCCTGTGTGTGCTTCATTCATTCATTCATTGTGTAGTTCAATCATTGGAGCCATGGGTGAGCTTCATTCATTCATCGTGTAGTTCTCTCATTGGAGCTCTGGGTGAGCTTCATTCATTCATTCATTGTGAAGTTCCCTCATTGGAGCCCAGTGTGTGCTCATTCATTCATTGTGTAGTTCCCTCATTAGAGCCCTGTGTGTGCTTCGTTCATTCATTCACTGAGTAGTTCCCTCATTTGAGCCCTGGATGTGCTTCATTCATTCATTCATTTTGTAGTTCGCTCATTGGAGCCCTGTGTGTGCTTCATTCATTCAGTGTGTAGTTCCCTCATTGGAGCACTGGGTGTGCTTCATTCATTCATTGTGTAGTTTCCTCATTGGAGCCCAGTGTGTGCTTCATTCATCCATTGTGTAGTTCCCTCATTGGAGCACAGTGTGTGCTTCATTCATTCAGTGTGTAGTTCCCTCATTGGAGCCCTGTGTGTGCTTCATTCATTGTGTAGTTCCCGCATTGGAGCCCTGGGTGTGCTTCATTCTTTGTGTAGTTCCCTCATTGGAGCCCAGTGTGTGCTTCATTCATTCAGTGTGTAGTTCCCTCATTGGAGCCCTGTGTGTGCTTCATTCATTCATTCATTGTGTAGTTCCCTCATTGGAGCCCTGTGTGTGCTTCATTCATTCATTTATTCTGTAGTTCCCTCATTGGAGCCCTGTGTGTGCTTCATTCATTCATTCATTGTGTAGTTCCCTCATCGGAGCCCTGTGTGTGCTTCATTCATTCATTTATTCTGTAGTTCCCTCATTGGAGCCCTGTGTGTGCTTCATTCATTCATTCATTGTGTAGTTCTCTCATTGGAGTTCAGGGTGTGCTTCATTCATTCATTGTGTAGTTCCCTCATTGGAGCCCTGTGTGTGCTTCATTCATTCATTCATTCATTGTGTAGTTCCCTCATTGGAGCCCTGTGTGTGCTTCATTCATTGTGTAGTTCTCTCATTGGAGCCTTGGGTGTGCTTCATTAATTCATTCATTGTGTTGTTCCCTCATTGGAGCCCTGTGTGTGCTTCATTCATTCATTTATTCTGTAGTTCCCTTATTGGAGCCCTGTGTGTGCTTCATTCATTCATTTATTCTGTAGTTCCCTTATTGGAGCCCTGTGTGTGCTTCATTCATTCATTTATTGTGTAGTTCAATCATTGGAGCCATGGGTGTGCTTCATTCATTCATTGTGTAGTTCTCTCATTGGAGCTCTGGGTGTGCTTCATTCATTCATTCACTGAGTAGTTCCCTCATTGGAGCCCTGTGTGTGCTTCATTCATTGTGTAGTTCCCTCATTGGAGCCCTGTGTGTGCTTCATTCATTCATTCATTGTGTAGTTCCCTCATTGGAGCACTGTGTGTGCTTCATTCATTAATTCACTGAGTAGTTCCCTCATTGGAGCCCTGTGTGTGCTTCATTCATTCATTCATTGTGTAGTTCCCTCATTGGAGCCCTGTGTGTGCTTCATTCATTGTGTAGTTCCCTCCTTTGAGCCCTGTGTGTGCTTCATTCATTCATTCATTGTGTAGTTCCCTCATTGGAGCCCTGTGTGTGCTTCATTCATTCATGTATTCTGTAGTTCCCTCATTGGAGCCCTGTGTGTGCTTCATTCATTCATTCATTGTGTAGTTCAATCATTGGAGCCATGGGTGTGCTTCATTCATTCATTGTGTAGTTCCCTCATTGGAGCTCTGGGTGTGCTTCATTCTTTCATTCATTGTGTAGTTCCCTCATTGGAGCCCAGTGTGTGCTTCATTCATTCATTCACTGAGTAGTTCCCTCATTGGAGCCCTGTGTGTGCTTCATTCATTCATTCATTGTGTAGTTCCCTCATTGGAGCCCTATGTGTGCTTCATTCATTCATTTATTCTGTAGTTCCCTCATTGGAGCACTGTGTGTGCTTCATTCATTCATTCATTGTGTAGTTCCCTCATTGGAGCCCAGTGTGTGTTTCATTCATTCATTCATTCATTGTGTAGTTCCCTCATTGGAGCCCTGTGTGTGCTTCATTCATTCATTTATTCTGTAGTTCCCTCATTGTAGCCCTGTGTGTGCTTCATTCATTCATTTATTCTGTAGCTCCCTCATTGGAGCCCTGTGTGTGCTTCATTCATTCATTCATTGTGTAGTTCTCTCATTGGAGCTCTGGGTGTGCTTCATTCATTCATTGAGTAGTTCCCTCATTGGAGCCGTGTTTGTGCTTCATTCATTCATTCATTGTGTAGTTCCCTCATTGGAGCCCTGTGGGTGCTTCATTCATTGTGTAGTTCCCTCATTGGAGCCCTGTGTGTGCTTCATTCATTCATTCATTGTGTAGTTCCCTCATTGGAGCCCTGTGTGTGCTTCATTCATTCATTCACTGAGTAGTTCCCTCATTGGAGCACTGTGTGTGCTTCATTCATTCATTCATTGTGTTTTTCCCTCATTGGAGCCCTGTGTGTGCTTCATTCATTGTGTAGTTCCCTCATTGGAGCCCAGTGTGTGCTTCATTCATTCATTCATTCATTGTGTAGTTCCCTCATTGGAGCCCTGTGTGTGCTTCATTCATTCATTTATTCTGTAGTTCCCTCATTGGAGCCCTGTGTGTGCTTCATTCATTCATTCATTGTGTAGTTCAATCATTGGAGCCATGGGTGTGCTTCATTCATTCATTGTGTAGTTCTCTCATTGGAGCTCTGGGTGAGCTTCATTCATTCATTCATTGTGAAGTTCCCTCATTGGAGCCCAGTGTGTGCTTCATTCATTCATTGTGTAGTTCCCTCATTAGAGCCCTGTGTGTGCTTCATTCATTCATTCACTGAGTAGTTCCCTCATTTGAGCCCTGGATGTGCTTCATTCATTCATTCATTTTGTAGTTCGCTCATTGGAGCCCTGTGTGTGCTTCATTCATTCAGTGTGTAGTTCCCTCATTGGAGCACTGGGTGTGCTTCATTCATTCATTGTGTAGTTTCCTTACTGGAGCCCAGTGTGTGCTTCATTCATCCATTGTGTAGTTCCCTCATTGGAGCCCAGTGTGTGCTTCATTCATTCAGTGTGGAGTTCCCTCATTGAAGCCCTGTGTGTGCTTCATTCATTGTGTAGTTCCCTCATTGGAGCCCTGGGTGTGCTTCATTCATTGTGTAGTTCCCTCATTGGAGCCCAGTGTGTGCTTCATTCATTCAGTGTGTAGTTCCCTCATTGGAGCCCTGTGTGTGCTTCATTCATTCATTCATTGTGTAGTTCCCTCATTGGAGCCCTGTGTGTGCTTCATTCATTCATTTATTCTGTAGTTCCCTCATTGGAGCCCTGTGTGTGCTTCATTCATTCATTCATTGTGTAGTTCCCTCATTGGAGCCCTGTGTGTGCTTCATTCATTCATTTATTCTGTAGTTCCCTCATTGGAGCCCTGTGTGTGCTTCATTCATTCATTGTGTAGTTCTCTCATTGGAGCTCTGGGTGTGCTTCATTCATTCATTCATTGTGTAGTTCCCTCATTGGAGCCCTGTGTGTGCTTCATTCATTCATTCACTGAGTAGTTCCCTCATTGGAGCCCTGTGTGTGCTTCATTCATTCATTCATTGTGTAGTTCCCTCATTGGAGCCCTGTGTGTGCTTCATTCATTGTGTAGTTCCCTCATTGGAGCCCTGTGTGTGCTTCATTCATTCATTTATTCTGTAGTTCCCTTATTGGAGCCCTGTGTGTGCTTCATTCATTCATTCATTGTGTAGTTCAATCATTGGAGCCATGGGTGTGCTTCATTCATTCATTGTGTAGTTCTCTCATTGGAGCTCTGGGTGTGCTTCATTCATTCATTCACTGAGTAGTTCCCTCATTGGAGCCCTGTGTGTGCTTCATTCATTGTGTAGTTCCCTCATTGGAGCCCTGTGTGTGCTTCATTCATTCATTCATTGTGTAGTTCCCTCATTGGAGCCCTGTGTGTGCTTCATTCACTGAGTAGTTCCCTCATTGGAGCCCTGTATGTGCTTCATTCATTCATTCATTCATTGTGTAGTTCCCTCATTGGAGCCCTGTGTGTGCTTCATTCATTGTGTAGTTCCCTCCTTTGAGCCCTGTGTGTGCTTCATTCATTCATTCATTGTGTTGTTCCCTCATTGGAGCCCTGTGTGTGCTTCATTCATTCATTTATTCTGTAGTTCCCTTATTGGAGCCCTGTGTGTGCTTCATTCATTCATTTATTCTGTAGTTCCCTTATTGGAGCCCTGTGTGTGCTTCATTCATTCATTCATTGTGTAGTTCAATCATTGGAGCCATGGGTGTGCTTCATTCATTCATTGTGTAGTTCTCTCATTGGAGCTCTGGGTGTGCTTCATTCATTCATTCACTGAGTAGTTCCCTCATTGGAGCCCTGTGTGTGCTTCATTCATTGTGTAGTTCCCTCATTGGAGCCCTGTGTGTGCTTCATTCATTCATTCATTGTGTAGTTCCCTCATTGGAGCCCTGTGTGTGCTTCATTCACTGAGTAGTTCCCTCATTGGAGCCCTGTGTGTGCTTCATTCATTCATTCATTCATTATGTAGTTCCCTCATTGGAGCCCTGTGTGTGCTTCATTCATTGTGTAGTTCCCTCCTTTGAGCCCTGTGTGTGCTTCATTCATTCATTCATTGTGTAGTTCCCTCATTGGAGGCCTGTGTGTGCTTCATTCATTCATTTATTCTGTAGTTCCCTCATTGGAGCCCTGTGTGTGCTTCATTCATTCATTCATTCATTGTGTAGTTCAATCATTGGAGCCAAGGGTGTGCTTCATTCATTCATTGTGTAGTTCTCTCATTGGTGCTCTGGGTGTGCTTCATTCATTCATTCACTGACTAGTTCCCTCATTGGAGCCCTGTGTGTGCTTCATTCATTGTGTAGTTCACTCATTGGAGCCCTGTGTGTGCTTCATTCATTCATTCATTGTGTAGTTCCCTCATTGGAGCCCTGTGTGTGCTTCATTCATTCATTCACTGAGTAGTTCCCTCATTGGAGCCCTGTGTGTGCTTCATTCATTCATTCATTCATTGTGTAGTTCCCTCATTCATTCATTCATTGTGTAGTTCCCTCATTGGAGCCCTGTGTGTGCTTCATTCATTGTGTAGTTCCCTCCTTTGAGCCCTGTGTGTGCTTCATTCATTCATTCATTGTGTAGTTCCCTCATTAGAGCCCTGTGTGTGCTTCATTCATTCATTCATTGTGCAGTTCCCTCATTGGAGCCCTGTGTGTGCTTCATTCATTCATTTATTCTGTAGTTCCCTCACTGGAGCCCTGTGTGTGCTTCATTCATTCATTCATTCATTGTGTAGTTCAATCATTGGAGCCCTGTGTGTGCTTCATTCATTCATTGTGTAGTTCAATCATTGGAGCCCAGTGTGTGCTTCATTCATTCATTGTGCAGTTCCCTCATTGGAGCCCTCTGTGTGCTTCATTCATTCATTTATTCTGTAGTTCCCTCATTGGAACCCTGTGTGTGCTTCATTCATTCATTCATTCATTCATTGTGTAGTTCAATCATTGGAGCCATGGGTGTGCTTCATTCATTCATTGTGTAGTTCTCTCATTGGAGCTCTGGGTGTGCTTCATTCATTCATTCATTGTGTAGTTCCCTCATTGGTGCCCTGTGTGTGCTTCATTCATTCATTTATTCTGTAGTTCCCTCATTATAGCCCGGTGTGTGCTTCATTCATTCATTCATTGTGTAGTTCAATCATTGGAGCCCTGTGTGTGCTTCATTCATTCATCCATTGTGTAGTTCAATCATTGGAGCCATGGGTGTGCTTCATTCATTCATTGTGTAGTTCCTTCATTGGAGCCCTGTTTGTGCTTCATTCATTCATTCATTGTGTAGTTCCCTCATTGGAGCCCAGTGTGTGCTTCATTCATTTTATGTGTAGTTGCCTTCTTGGAGCCCTGTGTGTGCTTCATTCATTCAGTGTGTAGTTCACTCATTGTAGCCCTGTTTGTGCTTCATTCATTCATTGTGTAGTTCCCTCATTGGAGCCCAGTGTGTGCTTCATTCATTTTATGTGTAGTTCCCTTCTTGGAGCCCAGTGTGTGCTTCATTCATCCATTCACTGAGTAGTTCCCTCATTTGAGCCCTGGGTGTGCTTTATTCATTCATTGTGTAGTTCCCTCATTTGAGCCCTATGTGTGCTTCATTCATTCATTGTGTAGTTCCCTCATTGGAGCCCTGTGTGTGCTTCATTCATTCATTCATTGTGTAGTTCCCTCATTGGAGCCCGGGGTGTGCTTCATTCATTCAGTGTGTAGTTCCCTCATTGAAGCTCTGGGCTTCATTCATTTATTCATTCATTCATTCTTTCATTGTGTAGTTCCCTCATTGGAGCCCTGTGAGTGCTTCATTCTTTCATTGTGTAGTTCCCTTATTGGAGCCCTGGATGTGCTTCATTCATTGTGTAGTTCCCTCATTGGAGCCATGGGTGTGCTTCATTCATTCATTGTGTAGTTCCCTCATTGGAGCCCTGTTTGTGCTTCATTCATTCATTCATTCATTGTGTAGTTCCCTCATTGGAGCCCAGTGTGTGCTTCATTCATTTTATGTGTAGTTCCCTTCTTGGAGCCCTGTGTGTGCTTCAATCATTCAGTGTGTAGTTCCCTCATTGGAGCCCTGTTTGTGCTTTATTCATTCACTGAGTAGTTCCCTCATTTGAGCCCGGGGTGTGTTTCATTCATTCATTGTGTAGTTCCCTCATTGGAGCCCTATGTGTGCTTCATTCATTCATTGTGTAGTTCCCTCATTGTAGCCCTGTGTGTGCTTCATTCATTCATTCATTCATTGTGTAGTTCCCTCATTGGAGCCCGGGGTGTGCTTCATTCATTCAGTGTGTAGTTCCCTCATTGAAGCTCTGGGCTTCATTCATTTATTCATTCTTTCATTCTTTCATTGTGTAGTTCCCTCATTGGAGCCCTGTGAGTGCTTCATTCTTTCATTGTGTAGTTCCCTCATTGGAGCCCTGTGTGTGCTTCATTCATTCATTCATTGTGTAGTTCCCTCATTGGAGCCCGGGGTGTGCTTCATTCATTCAGTGTGTAGTTCCCTCATTGAAGCTCTGGGCTTCATTCATTTATTCATTCATTCATTCTTTCATTGTATAGTTCCCTCATTGGAGCCCTGTGAGTGCTTCATTCTTTCATTGTGTAGTTCCCTCATTGGAGCCCTCGGTGTGCTTCATTCATTCATTATGTAGTTCCCTCATTTGAGCCCTGTGTGTGCTTCATTCACTCATTGTGTAGTTCCCTCTTTGGAGCCCTGTGTGTGCTTCATTTATTCATCCATTGTGTAGTTCAATCATTGGAGCCATGGGTGTGCTTCTTTCATTCATTGTGTAGTTCCCTCATTGGAGCCCTGTTTGTGCTTCATTCATTCATTCATTGTGTAGTTCCCTCATTGGAGCCCAGTGTGTGCTTCATTCATTTTATGTGTAGTTCCCTTCTTGGAGCCCTGTGTGTGCTTCATTCATTCAGTGTGTAGTTCCCTCATTGGAGCCCTGTTTGTGCTTCATTCATTCATTGTGTAGTTCCCTTCTTGGAGCCCAGTGTGTGCTTCATTCATTCATTCACTGAGTAGTTCCCTCATTTGAACCCTGGGTGTGCTTCATTCATTCATTTTGTAGTTCCCTCATTGGAGCCCTATGTGTGCTTCATTCATTCATTGTGTAGTTCCCTCATTGGAGCCCTGTGTGTGCTTCATTCATTTATTCATTGTGTAGTTCCCTCACTGGAGCCCGGGGTGTGCTTCATTCATTCAGTGTGTAGTTCCCTCATTGAAGCTCTGGGCTTCATTCATTTATTCATTCATTCATTCATTCTTTCATTGTGTAGTTCCCTCATTGGAGCCCTGTGAGTGCTTCATTCTTTCATTGTGTAGTTCCCTCATTGGAGCCCTGGATGTGCTTCATTCATTGTGTAGTTCCCTCATTGGAGCCATGGGTGTGCTTCATTCATTCATTGTGTAGTTCCCTCATTGGAGCCCTGTTTGTGCTTCATTCATTCATTCATTGTGTAGTTCCCTCATTGGAGCCCAGTGTGTGCTTCATTAATTTTATGTGTAGTTCCCTTCTTGGAGCCCTGTGTGTGCTTCATTCATTCAGTGTGTAGTTCCCTCATTGGAGCCCTGTTTGTGCTTCATTCATTCATTGTGTAGTTCCCTCATTGGAGCCCAGTGTGTGCTTCATTCATTTTATGTGTAGTTCCCTTCTTGGAGCCCTGTGTGTGCTTCATTCATTCATTCACTGAGTAGTTCCCTCATTTGAGCCCTGGGTGTGCTTCATTCATTCATTGTGTAGTTCCCTCATTGGAGCCCTATGTGTGCTTCATTCATTCATTGTGTAGTTCCCTCATTGGAGCCCTGTGTGTGCTTCATTCATTCATTCATTGTGTAGTTCCCTCATTGGAGCCCGGGGTGTGCTTCATTCTTTCATTGTGTAGTTCCCTCATTGGAGCCCTGGATGTGCTTCATTCATTGTGTAGTTCCCTCATTGGAGCCCTGTGTGTGCTTCATTCATTCATTCATTGTGTAGTTCCCTCATTGGAGCCCGGGGTGTGCTTCATTCATTCAGTGTGTAGTTCCCTCATTGAAGCTCTGGGCTTCATTCATTTATTCATTCATTCATTCTTTCATTGTGTAGTTCCCTCATTGGAGGCATGTGAGTGCTTCATTCTTTCATTGTGTAGTTCCCTCATTGGAGCCCTGTGTGTGCTTCATTCATTCATTCATTGTGTAGTTCCCTCATTGGAGCCCGGGGTGTGCTTCCTTCATTCAATGTGTAGTTCCCTCATTGAAGCTCTGGGCTTCATTCATGTATTCATTCATTCATTCTTTCATTGTGTAGTTCCCTCATTGGAGCCCTGTGAGTGCTTCATTCTTTCATTGTGTAGTTCCCTCATTGGAGCCCTGTGTGTGCTTCATTCATTCATTATGTAGTTCCCTCATTAGAGCCCTGTGCGTGCTTCATTCATTCATTGTGTAGTTCCCTCATTGGAGCCCTGTGTGTGCTTCATTCATTCATTATGTAGTTCCCTCATTGGAGCCCTGTGTGTGCTTCATTCATTAATTGTGTAGTTCCCTCATTGGAGCCCGGGGTGTGCTTCATTCATTCAGTGTGTATTTCCCTCATTGAAGCTCTGGGCATCATTCATTTATTCATTCATTCATTCTTTCATTGTGTAGTTCCCTCATTGGAGCCCTGTGAGTGCTTCATTCTTTCATTGTGTAGTTCCCTCATTGGAGCACTGTGAGTGCTTCATTCTTTCATTGTGTAGTTCCCTTATTGGAGCCCTGTGAGTGCTTCATTCTTTCATTGTGTAGTTCCCTCATTGGAGCCCTGTGTGTGCTTCATTCTTTCATTATGTAGTTCCCTCATTGGAGCCCTGTGTGTGCTTCATTCATTCATTATGTAGTTCCCTCATTGGAGCCCTGTGTGTGCTTCATTCATTCATTATGTAGTTCCCTCATTGGAGCCCTGTGTGTGCTGGAGTTCTGGACTTTTTGGTTCCGTCCAGAGGTGTCAGGGAACAACACCCAAAGACCCCGGGGTTCCACCTGCCTTGGTGCACAAATGAACAGAAACACGGGCTTCTCGATGGTGGCGTCAAAGACCAAAGGTTTATTACTGCAGGGACACAGAAGTCACAGAAACTACGCATGGGCAGTAACTAGGAGCCTGTTCGAATTGTACAAAGAGGGTTGCTCCTTATATACTAAATTTTGGCCTTTAGGCGAATTCTTCACATGTTAGTACATTCCTAAACCTTTGTGTCATGAACAATAAATATTTGGCGTACACAGGAATCATCGACAATATCTGATGACAAAACATTACGAACGAGGGGTTCCCACTTTTCCATCATAATCCCATGTCAACTTTTCATTCAAGAGCCGGACCGCCTCATCGTAAATTTCGTTACCTCCCCCTAATAAAGGCCCAGAAGGAAAGGAGCAGAGCCAGGTGCAGAAGATAGAAAAGCAGGATAAGGGATGTTTGTGGGTTGTAAATGGGCAAGGCTACCGGCTTCGGCCGCCTAATCGTGATCAGGACAATGGACACGAAGACCAGTTTGGCAGGACTGGCCTCGGGCAGAGGAGACAGCTTTTGTCGAGTCATGCAGCTACAGCGTGATCTGGTTTAAGGTGCACGTGTCATGTAAGAGGTGAATCTCCGGCTAAGGCTACGTGTCCTTAATCGAAATGAAGTGATCAGAGGTTATTGCGTATGTGAGGGCAAGAAACACAAAATGGCGGCCATGATCTAAGATGGATGCCGTGGGTAGATCAGAAATGTGTTTATAAAAGGAGTGCTCTTGCTCGTAGCGTAGCGAAAACACCAGGATATACTAAATGGATCATTTGCGGTTCGCTGATACCAGTATTATGTATTTCCGACAATATTGAAAACACGGGTTCAAATCGTCACGGAACCTCAGACCCTCCTTTTGCCCTTACATAGGCAATTACTCAGTCTACGTCAGAGTCTAATTCTATGCTCATCAGGTCAGTGACATGCTGTTGTATCATCATCCTTTCTCGTGCCTTTTCTCCAAACGCAGGTGGTTTCCTAAAACAAGTTGCAGCACAAAGACTACACAGAGCAGGACCACACTGGATAATCAGGCAACATGAGAATAGGAATACTAAGATGACACCAATGACCATCAGAACCTTTCATCCCCACGCTGAGATCAGAGTCCAAAACCACTCCATGAAGGACCAGTTTCCCTTGTCTACATGAATAGAGTCGGAAATCTTGTGTAGCTTAGAGATCGCCTCATAGACTGTTGGAGCATTATTAGGAATAAAGACACAGCAGCTCGATTGGATCATTCTGCATACCCCACCTCGATCTGCAAGTATAACGTCTAGAACCATACGGTTCTGCAACGTCATGAGTCTATCCGCCTGAAGCTCAGCTGTCAAATTGCTAAGGGCACCAGCAGTTTCGGTAATAGTAGATTCAACTACCCGTGTTAGCTGACGTATGTTTCTACTATTGGCCATAGGCCCCCAGAACGGAAGGAAGCCTTTGAAAAAGTCTCCAGCTTCCTGA
Organism: Lissotriton vulgaris; assembly: GCF_964263255.1. Classification (NCBI taxonomy): domain Eukaryota; kingdom Metazoa; phylum Chordata; class Amphibia; order Caudata; family Salamandridae; genus Lissotriton; species Lissotriton vulgaris. Next base: position 1,601,629 of record NC_141685.1, read on the forward strand.
CCAGCAGTATCTTCCTTGCTGAAGACACCTCTCGCTACTCTCGTTCTGTGGTAATCAGATGAAGCAGTGTATGTCGGGGGCAACAATCGAGCAATATAGCATGATCCTGAAAAGTCGGCAGGCAACCATGTATAAGCTCTATCTCGACAGATGAAGTAGGTACCCCTAGCAGTAAGAAAGGCAGGGGAAGAGTTAGCCGGAAACACATAAGTCTCTACGCACTCACTCCTCCCTAGCTGAGCTCTCGGATTCCTCCCATTCCCTTGCAAACAGACCTGACCTCGGTGAGGTACGACCCAGATTGGAGTTGAGCTTTTACGCTTGCTCTCTTCTAAACTAAGGCGATACTCTGAAGTATTCCAACTTAAATACACTCGCAATTCGTCTCTAGGGTATGATGGAGTATTATTGACGTCCTTGATCATGTCAATAATTCCCTGGACTAAAGCTTTGTTGGCAGAGTTATATTTAGTGGAACGTGGTGGACGTGGAGGATAGGTCTCAAGGGCATAAGCAAAGATGGTTTGAAGGGCCTGAAATGATCCATTGTAGCTGAAAGGCAAAACCAGATAGGGAATACCTTTATCCATAGTATGGGGTATCAAGCCACACACCCAGCAGTCTGTAGTGTTAACTACCAGTTGGTGTTGGTGCAAGAGCTGTACAAAAGTGTTGTTAATGAACTCTGAGCGTCGGGCTTGCTCATGTTCAGGAAACGAATGGAAAGAGTGTATAGAAGAAACAGTAGAAGTAGCAGGATCAAGGGGAGGTACTGTAGTAACTGGCACAAAAATCAAATTTATACTGAAGACGATTCCACCCACCAACGTTATCAAAATAATCAAGAATGTAATGGCACATTGCATCAAAAAGCATTTGCTATGAAGAATTCTATAAAGTCTGTTTCTGCGAACATAAATCACATTTTCTCGTTGCAGCGCAGGAAGCTCCATCTTCTACAATCCGCTCGCGACCACTGATGATGTGTACGTAGATGAAAATGCTTCTATCAGCCCTGGGAGTTCCCAGAACCAACAGAAGGATCGACCTTGTGTCAGACCCCTGCAAATTCAACTAGGCACACAGCCACGACCCTACGGCTACCCAGACGGCAAGGCAATTTAAAAATAATAAAACAAATAGCAAACTTCCTGGCTGAAGGCAAAAGTTAAAAAATCTTAAAATATCACAATAGGCAGTTGCCTGCTTTATTTGTCCATTTTACGGTTTCGTAAGTTATATCTCTGCTTCGCAGGTACTGTCTGATCAGCAAATAGCGTTTCACTAGTGGCTGTTGCAGTGTTCAAGTTCGCAGATGACAGAGTTCTTTCTGATGCAGGGGACAAATGTTCAGTGTTCGAAAGAGTCTTTTCTGGAGGAGAGTCAGAGCTTGGAGTGTCAGTGATCAATTCGGCATCGCTGAAAGGGACGAATTTTGGAGTGCTTTCAAATTCGGAGGAACCAATTCCCTTCTTCACCCAGTCGTCGTAAGGAAGTGGCAAAGGCACACGCTTTACATGGGATGCATGCACCCAGTGCTTGCGTCCAGCCACACGAACCGCTGTCCTCGTTGCCAGTAGGATTTGGAAGGGGCCGACAAATCTCGGCTGAAGGTTCTTCGTCCTCGCAAAGTTCCTGATGACTACAAACTCGCCTGGTTTCAGCTGATGCCCTGGACTCTCCGGAGGCTTTGGCAAAGCATCGAAAACCTGTTGATGAATAAGACTCAATTTAGCAGTCAAGTCGTAAAGGTAGTCTATCAACATAGGATATTCTAGGGAACAAAACTTTTTAGGCCTCGGCACACCCCAAATATTCGCCGGGCGGCCAAAAACGATTTTGTAAGGGCTAAGCCCCACTCTAGAATGTACAGTTGCTCTCGTGGATAACAAAGCCAAAGGAAGTGCGTCTGGCCAGGCTAAACCTGTGGATGCTTGTATTTTGGCTAATTTTAGCTTAAGGGTGCCATTATAACCCTCCACTAAACCAGCAGACTGGGGATGGTTCGCACTGTGGAATTTTTGTTTCAGCCCTAGACCAGCACACACACTCTGCATAACTTTCCCTATAAACTCACTTCCGTTATCTGACCATACAATCCGTGGCATTCCATATCTAGGGAAATATTCTTTGAGAAGAATCTTGGCAGTTGATAGGGCAGTATTGTCCTTTAGTGGATATGCTTCGATCCACCTGGAAAAAGCACAAACTACCACCAAGACATACTTCAAATTATTACAGCGCTCCATGTGAATGAAGTCTAACTGAATCACTTCAAAGGGGCAGGAAGGAGGAGCGAAATGACCAGCTAGAGTTGGAGTTCCCTTGCCAGGATTATGCATCAGGCATACCATACAATTTTTCACCACTCTCTCTGCACACTTACTGATCCCATCATTCTTCCAGACTGGAGCCAACATCTTACAAATTCCTTTAGAACTTATGTGCGCTACTCCATGCGCCATTGTCACCACTGCAAGCACATACGCGTCAGGCAGCATCCAACGCTGCTGTTCTGTCAAATCAATCCAACATCCATTTGAATCCAACCTGCCCATACTTTCTCTCCATACACGTTTTTCTTCCTCTGTTGCTTCTTTCTGAATCTCTTTCACACTTTCCATAGTATCCTCACACATTCCAGAGTCAGCAATCCATCTTGCAGACGTAGCAACATACGGATCTATGACAGAATTTCGACTACAAAAATATCGACCTACAAGAATATCGAGTCAACAATATCGAGGGCAAAAATATCGACATCCTATCTACAACATGGTAAGTACAAAAATATCGAAAAAATAATATCGTTGTAAAAAATATCGATGTTCAAAATATCGATTTTTTTTTTAATATATATAAATGTAAAAGTAAGTATATAACACTAATAAATAAAATATACATATTTAAAAGTATCTAATAATGTTTAAAATTAATAAATAAAACATATATATTAATAATACATTAATTAAATATATACAGTAAAGATATAATATATATGTACTGAACAATAAGTATTAATAATTAATTTACTAATTTATAAATTAATGAAATATATTCTAATTTACTAATACATGTACAAACATAAAACAATAACATACATAAAATGTAAGTAATATAAAAAATAAAATAAACATGTGATATTTTAACAATTAATTATATAAAACGTTGGATAGCGTAAGGGTAAAAATTACTATTCCTACTCCAGAGAGTGGAACAGTAGGGAAAGCGTTTGATAGCGTAGGGATAAAATTACTATTCCCACTCCAGAGAGTGCAACAGTCGAGAAAACTGACCCTGAACCCAAAAACCACCCCTTTACCCACGAACTGAAAACTGACCCTGAACCCTAAAAATACCCCTTTACCCAAAAACTGAAAATTGACCCTGAACCCTAAAAATACCCCTTTACCCAAAAACTGAAAACTGACCCTGAACCCTAAAAATACCCCTTTACCCAAGAACTGAAAACTGACCCTGAACCCTAAAAATACCCCTTTACCCAAAAACTGAAAACTGACCCTGAACCCTAAAAATACCCCATTACCCAAAAACTGAAAACTGACCCTGAACCCTAAAAATACCCCTTTACCCAAGAACTGAAAACTGACCCTGAACCCTAAAAATACCCCTTTACCCAAAAACTGAAAACTGACCCTGAACCCTAAAAATACCCCTTTACCCAAAAACTGAAAACTGACCCTGAACCCTAAAAATACCCCTTTACCCATGAACTGAAAACTGACCCTGAACCCTAAAAATACCCCTTTACCCATGAACTGAAAACTGACCCTGAACCCTAAAAATACTCCTTTACCCATGAACTGAAAACTGACCCTGAACCCTAAAAATACCCCTTTACCCAAAAACTGAAAACTGACCCTGAACCCTAAAAATACCCCTTTACCCAAAAACTGAAAACTGACCCTAAACACTCAAAATACCACTTTACCCAAAAACCCAAAAATGACCCTGAACCCTAAAAATACTCCTTAACCCAAAGTTAAATAATATTATTTAATTAGCAATTAATAATTAATTAACAATAACAATAAAGTAAATATATTAGCACATAAGTTGTAATTAATATAATTTAATAATTAATATAATTTTTCCCCAATTAATTAATTAACAGTAACTAAAAATTATATATATAAATAAATTACTCTAATAATGTAATTAACTAACTAATATTATTTAATTACCAATTAATTACTAATTTAAAATATGTACAAAATTATATTAATTAATTAACTAATTAATGTTAATTATTTGCCAATTAATTAGTTATAAATATTTAAAAACATATATTAATTAATTAATTATTATTAAATTACTCCCCACCCTATTCCCCTATAAACCCACATCCCGCTACAGAAAATATATATCAATTAATCAATTAATTATTTCCCAATTAATCAATATTAATTAGCAAATAATTATAATTAATTAATTAATCCTACTAATTATTAATCAACTTACCATAATTAAATTACTTCCCACCCTATTCCCCTATAAACCCACAACCCGCTCCGGTACTAAAACATCAAATTTCCTTATAAATTTCTATATTATTATAGAAAATGTATACACATATAATAGTAATTATTTTAAATACTTAAATTAAACATATAACACATACATAATAAAAAACTATAAAATAATACAAATATCGATATTAGTGTCATCGAAATTATTAACATCGATATATATGCTATCGATATTACTAACTTCGATATTACTTACATCGATATTAAGTATTTCGATATTACTTACCTTGGGTCGATATTCTGTCCTACGATATTCTTGCCTTCGATATTATGCTCCTTCGATATTTCAGACTCGATATTATGGTAGGTCGATATTTCCAACTCGATATTTTGACTGTCTACCGCAACATACATTCTGCTCATCGTGTCTCTAGCTGTCTGTTTAGCAATTTCATCAGCAAAAGCATTCCCACAACCAACATCATCCGTGATTGCTTTATGAGCACTGCACTTTACAATCGCAACTTCAGTCGGCAAGGTTAGAGATTCCAACAAGTCGTTAACTAGCTGACCATGTTGGATCTTAGTCCCATGGGACGTAATGAAACCTCTTTCTCTCCACAAGCGGCCAAAACTGTGGGCCACGCCAAATGCGTACTGACTATCTGTAAAAATATTCACTCTCTTTCCCTTAGCTAAAACACACGCTCTTGTTAGAGCTATTAATTCTGCAGCTTGGGCAGAATTCTGACTCACTCTTGCAGTCTCTACAATCGTCTTCAAAGTCGTTACTGCGTAAGCAGCAGTCACATCACCATTCTCCAATTTAAAACATGACCCGTCCACATACAGCGTACCATCTGGATCGGATAGCGGAGTATCCTTTAAGTCGATGCGTCCTTTTGTCTCTTCCTCCGTTTTAAAACAACAATCATGTGGCTCGGAATCACTCGACTCTTGATCAGTCGGCAACAGCGTTGCTGGATTCAATACATTACATCTTTTGATCTGAATATGACTTGCTAGTAATGTCAGCTCGTAACCAGATAGTCTCGCACTGGTAAGGTGTTGTGTCTTCGTTCGATTCATGAGTGTATCCACTGCATGAGGAACCATGACCACTAGCATGTTGTTCATCACCAAACCAGCAGATTGTCGAATGGAAGCCGTGGCTGCCGCTGTAGCTCTCAAACAACTAGGCAACGCTCTAGCTACCGGATCTAATGTTGATGAAAAATACGCACAAGGACGTTGTTTGTCACCGAACTTCTGTGTCAGAACACTCAACGCGCATCCTTCTCTCTCGTGAACATAGAGCGTGAATGGCTTGCTGTAATCGGGTGTACCCAATACAGGAGCTGAACACAAGGCTTTCCGTAATTCAGTAAAACTTTCCTGACATTCATCAGACCATGGCACCGAACTCGGAACATTTTTCCCAGTCAAAGCTACCAACGGTTTTGCTAAAAGAGAAAAATTTGGGATCCACTGTCTACAGTAAGAGGTAATACCTAGAAAAGCACGTACTTCTCTCTGTGTGCGAGGAACACTCATCTGCGTAATTGCTTTTATTCTCTCTGGGGTCAACTTCCTTCCCTCCTTTGACAAGAGATGACCTAGGTAGGTCACTTCTTGGCAGCAGTATTGCATTTTCGAAGGTGACACCTTGTGATTCAAATTAGACAAATGATGCAATAACGAAATCGTAGCTGCTTTGCAAGTTTCCTTATCATCAGCAGCCACTAAAAGATCGTCTACGTACTGTACTAGAGCAGAACCTGGAGGAAGGACAAAGGAATCTAACTGGCTTTTTAATGCTTGACTGTAAATGGATGGGCTCTCACAATAGCCTTGTGGAGCGCGTTTAAATCTGAAACTGCGACCTCCTAGACAGAAGCCGAAAATATCTCTGCTTTCCTCGGCTATCGGAATGCTGAAAAAGGCATTCTTCAAGTCGATGACTGAGAACCAAGTAGCTGTAGCAGGAATCAGTGTTAACAAGGCAGTAATGTCTGGCACTACAGGAAACTGCGGGACCACAATTTTATTAACCTCTCTAAGGTCGATAACAAACCTATAAACTGGAGGCTTTGTAGGATCAGTTCGTTTCAAAATCGGTAGTACAGGACTGTTACAGACATTTCCTCTCGTTTCTTCAACCACACCTTTTTTAATCAAATGTTGCACAATCAATAAAAGTGCACGCTCACCTTCACTAGATATTTTGTATTGAGGAATTCTTGGAAATTTTACATTCGCTTTTAAAGTTACTACATATGGTGGTATTTCTAAAAGGCCTACATCGTTAGGACCAGTCGCCCAAAGAGAATCAGGGAGTGAGCGTAGCTCTGGCGGGAGTGCATCCATTGACAAGTACATCGGAGAAGTGATATTTTTACCCAACGTAAGCTGTACTCCCTCCGGAGAACAGTACAATGTCGCATATAGTCGTTTTAACAAATCTAAACCAAGCAGATTTTCATTACAACCTGTTGTCAAAATCAGAGGTGCTTTCAAGTGACATGGCCCAACAGAAATAGACAAAGGACCAGATATCGGGTTGTAAACAGGGGCGCCTGAAAAACCTACAGAAACATTTGTTGAGCCAGACAAAGGTGCGCCAGGGAGTTTCGCATGAATGATAGAACTTTTTGCGGCACCAGTATCCAACAGAAACGGTTCGACTACACCTGATGTTGCTACTGCGACATAAGGCCCACTCTGATCCACTGGAACTGATACTACTCCCTCTCTTTGTCCATGGCTGTCCTAGTACCCATTTTGCTGAAATCCCTCATCCACTTCACAATAGTCTTCAACAAGATATTGTTGAGATCTATTTTGTTGAGTAGACTGTCCATTTCGTTGATCAAAGTGATTTGAAGGACGATCATTCGTTTGTGGAGGCATAGCACCTCGCCCTCGACCTCTAGAATTTTGCACAAAACCACCACGACCTCTCTGAGCTGCTGCTGCATTATTTTGCGCTAAGATCGGACATTCGTTTTTATAGTGACCCTCTTTCTTACAGTACGCACATTGGTTCCACTGATATTGAGGTCTTGATGTACTATAATCTGTTCTTTGATATGAATTCTGTTGCATATTAGTCTGATTCGTGCGAGGCGGATACGCCTGCTGCAAAATAACTTTAGTTTTTAAATCCTTCGTTTTCTTCTCTGATTTCTCCTTTTCCTCTTTATCCCTGTTTTCGTAGTACTGTGCAGTCGCAAGTATTTGCGCTGTTGTGGACACAGCCCACGCACTCTCTGAATCTTTCAGTTTATTGCATAATTCAGGTAACAAATTATGCACAAATTTATCGACAAACAGTCTTTGCCCTCCTTCTGTGCTCATGTCCTGACCACTATGATCTACAAAAGTCTCTTCAAACCTCGTGAAGAAGTCGGAGACACTTTCGTCTTTCTTCTGCCTACATGCTGATAACTTGTCCCAATTAACACGCAATGCGGGCATCAGAGTCTTCATTAAATCAATTATTCTACCTGGAAGATTAGCAATTAGGGGTTCGGGTTTTGCACCACCTACTTGCTGACCATCCGCTGCAGTGATAGCTGCCCAGTCACCACCTAAGGCAACTTGATGATCCTCTCTACGAATCTTAGCCCACACTGGTTGCGGAACTACGTTGCCAAATAACATATCGATGTCTGCTAAGTTCATTATACAAGCCTCAACTGTCTGTGTTAATTCCTTATAGTATCCAGCAGGATTTTTACGCGGATCTGGCAAGGCCTGCTTCACTGCTAACACTTCAGCTCGTTTCCACGGAATGTGTATCCACACTCTCTGGAATTGCGCCGGAGCAGCTGCAATACCAAGAGCCGCATTAGCTTGCACAGCTTCGCGCCAAATTGGAGGAACCTCCCTCATTGGATATTGGCGACTTAATTTCGTCTTGCTTTTCTCTAAATCTTTTGGTGAACGAAGTGATGGATCATTCCTATAACTTAAAATCAGTTTCATCGCTTCTTCTATATTATCACCCACTATCATTCCAGCAGCAAACTCTTTCTGAACCTTGATTAAATCTTCTAAATTAGATTCAACATCGTCTTCTTCTATGTCCTCACGTAACAACGAGCACATCTCGTCAAAGACATACCGTTGCGTTGGTTCTTTCCACTGCATAAACGTATCTAGCACATCTCTCGTACTATATCTCCTACTCTTCGAAATCCATCTGAGAGCCGTGGAATCTAAAATTCCCCGTTCCTCAGTACTTGGAAGCTGACTACGTCTCTGAACAGAGTCAGAAGTAGGAGTCTTGATTAAAGTTTTATAGAAAGGAGACAGCATATTAGACACAGAATCAGTGATTCTCCGACGAACAGAAAGTGGAGTCAACACACTCGCAGATGCAGAAAACACAGTAGAGGTAGGAACAGATAACGGATTAGTAGAAGTATCAAGGAAAATAGTTTGCGGAACAGTAGGTGTAAGCGAGACAGATACAGGTATAGAAGCTGGCAGTCCAGGAGGAGGAGGAGCCGTAGGAACATTTACCTTGACCATAGGAGGTACAGGGGCTTGATTCTGAGGGACAGGAGCAGGAACACCAGGATGTCCAGCAACCGGCAATTGTACATTCGGTAAAGGTGGAGCCGTAGCACCTTGTGCATACGGTGGAGGTGACCGTAACAAATAAGATAGCAGAGGATCATTTTCGGAATCCTCCAGTATCTTAGCTGTTTTCGATGGCAAGGCAGGATAGCACTTGTCGATCGCTAAATTGTGCTCTCTAATGGCCACCTCTATGGCTTTCTCACACTCGTTAGCCTGCAACTGCTTAGTCGCTTGTTCTAGGGTCAACTCTTCTTGCTCTTTTTGTTCTTTCTTTAACCTTTTCATTTCTCTCTGTTTGGATTCTTTTCGCCAGTAACGGAAAGAATCAAACATTGCCGGCCGGGCTTTCTTCCTAAACAATTTCGCTTCTAAATTGTCGAGAATTTCGGGTTCAAAACTACCATGCAGTGGCCAACTAAGGACACCATCCTTCTTACAGTAACGGACCCACACCTCATTATAAGATATAGGACCCACACCAAATTTACAATACAAGTCATATAGGGGAGTCCCAATCGGAGGAACCAGACATGAGTCCTCCAATCGTGAGTCACTGTTGCAACCAAAACAGGACAACATACAGTTTTTCCGACTTACCATTTTCAGTCTGGAACACAAAACAAACAAAACACGGAACAGATATGTGCACTCGAACCAAGAACTTAGGCCTACCAAAACGAACTGATGTATCGATACCCAAACTAAACCAAATAGATTATCGTAACTAGAACAACCAGTGATAATCTTACGAAACCAAACGAACCTCAGTGCTTCATTCATTCATTGTGTAGTTCCCTCATTGGAGCCCGGGGTGTGCTTCATTCATTCAGTGTGTAGTTCCCTCATTGAAGCTCTGGGCTTCATTCATTTATTCATTCATTCGTTCTTTCATTGTGTAGTTCCCTCATTGGAGCCCTGTGTGTGCTTCATTCATTCATTATGTAGTTCCCTCATTGGAGCCCTGTGTGTGCTTCATTCATTCATTGTCTAGTTCCCTCATTGGAGCCCTGTGTGTGCTTCATTCATCCATTGTGTAGTTCCCTCATTGGAGCCCTGTGTGTGCTTCATTCATTCATTGTGTAGTTCCCTCATTGGAGCCCTGTGTGTGCTTCATTCATTCATTGTGTAGTTCCCTCATTGGAGCCCTGTGTGTGCTTCATTCATTCATTCAATGTGTAGTTCAATCATTGGAGCCATGGGTGTGCTTCATTCATTCATTTTGTAGTTCCCTCATTGGAGACCTGTGTGTGCTTCATTCATTCATTGTGTAGTTCCCTCATTGTAGCCCAGTGTGTGCTTCATTCATTCATTCATTGTGTAGTTCCCTCATTGGAGCCCTGTGTGTGCTTCATTCATTCATTTATTCTGTAGTTCCCTCATTGGAGCCCTGTGTGTGCTTCATTCATTCATTCATTGTGTAGTTCAATCATTGGAGCCATGGGTGAGCTTCATTCATTCATTCATTGTGTAGTTCCCTCATTGGAGCCCTGTGTGTGCTTCATTCATTCATTTATTCTGTAGTTCCCTCATTGGAGCCCTGTGTGTGCTTCATTCATTCATTCATTGTGTAGTTCAATCATTGGAGCCATGGGTGAGCTTCATTCATTCATCGTGTAGTTCTCTCATTGGAGCTCTGGGTGAGCTTCATTCATTCATTCATTGTGAAGTTCCCTCATTGGAGCCCAGTGTGTGCTCATTCATTCATTGTGTAGTTCCCTCATTAGAGCCCTGTGTGTGCTTCGTTCATTCATTTACTGAGTAGTTCCCTCATTTGAGCCCTGGATGTGCTTCATTCATTCATTCATTTTGTAGTTCGCTCATTGGAGCCCTGTGTGTGCTTCATTCATTCAGTGTGTAGTTCCCTCATTGGAGCACTGGGTGTGCTTCATTCATTCATTGTGTAGTTTCCTCATTGGAGCCCAGTGTGTGCTTCATTCATCCATTGTGTAGTTCCCTCATTGGAGCACAGTGTGTGCTTCATTCATTCAGTGTGTAGTTCCCTCATTGGAGCCCTGTGTGTGCTTCATTCATTGTGTAGTTCCCGCATTGGAGCCCTGGGTGTGCTTCATTCATTGTGTAGTTCCCTCATTGGAGCCCAGTGTGTGCTTCATTCATTCAGTGTGTAGTTCCAGCATTGGAGCCCTGTGTGTGCTTCATTCATTCATTCATTGTGTAGTTCCCTCATTGGAGCCCTGTGTGTGCTTCATTCATTCATTTATTCTGTAGTTCCCTCATTGGAGCCCTGTGTGTGCTTCATTCATTCATTCATTGTGTAGTTCCCTCATCGGAGCCCTGTGTGTGCTTCATTCATTCATTTATTCTGTAGTTCCCTCATTAGAGCCCTGTGTGTGCTTCATTCATTCATTCATTGTGTAGTTCTCTCATTGGAGCTCTGGGTGTGCTTCATTAATTCATTCATTGTGTAGTTCCCTCATTGGAGCCCTGTTTGTGCTTCATTCATTCATTCACTGGGTAGTTCCCTCATTGGAGCCCTGTGTGTGCTTCATTCATTCATTCATTGTGTAGTTCCCTCATTGGAGCCCTGTGTGTGCTTCATTCATTGTGTAGTTCCCTCATTGGAGCCTTGTGTGTGCTTCATTCATTAATTCATTGTGTAGTTCCCTCATTGGAGCCCTGTGTGTGCTTCATTCATTCATTTATTCTGTAGTTCCCTCATTGGAGCCCTGTGTGTGCTTCATTCATTCATTCATTGTGTAGTTCAATCATTGGAGCCATGGGTGTGCTTCATTCATTCATTGTGTAGTTCTCTCATTGGAGCCTTGGGTGTGCTTCATTAATTCATTCATTGTGTTGTTCCCTCATTGGAGCCCTGTGTGTGCTTCATTCATTCATTTATTCTGTAGTTCCCTTATTGGAGCCCTGTGTGTGCTTCATTCATTCATTGTGTAGTTCTCTCATTGGAGCTCTGGGTGTGCTTCATTCATTCATTCACTGAGTAGTTCCCTCATTGGAGCCCTATGTGTGCTTCATTCATTGTGTAGTTCCCTCATTGGAGCCCTGTGTGTGCTTCATTCATTCATTCATTGTGTAGTTCCCTCATTGGAGCCCTGTGTGTGCTTCATTCATTAATTCACTGAGTAGTTCCCTCATTGGAGCCCTGTGTGTGCTTCATTCATTCATTCATTGTGTAGTTCCCTCATTGGAGCCCTGTGTGTGCTTCATTCATTGTGTAGTTCCCTCCTTTGAGCCCTGTGTGTGCTTCATTCATTCATTCATTGTGTAGTTCCCTCATTGGAGCCCTGTGTGTGCTTCATTCATTCATGTATTCTGTAGTTCCCTCATTGGAGCCCTGTGTGTGCTTCATTCATTCATTCATTGTGTAGTTCAATCATTGGAGCCATGGGTGTGCTTCATTCATTCATTGTGTAGTTCTCTCATTGGAGCTCTGGGTGTGCTTCATTCATTCATTCATTGTGTAGTTCCATCATTGGAGCCCTGTGTGTGCTTCATTTATTCATGTATTCTGTAGTTCCCTCATTGGAGCCCAGTGTGTGCTTCATTCATTCATTCACTGAGTAGTTCCCTCATTGGAGCCCTGTGTGTGCTTCATTCATTCATTCATTGTGTAGTTCCCTCATTGGAGCCCTATGTGTGCTTCATTCATTCATTTATTCTGTAGTTCCCTCATTGGAGCCCTGTGTGTGCTTCATTCATTCATTCATTGTGTAGTTCCCTCATTGGAGCCCAGTGTGTGTTTCATTCATTCATTCATTCATTGTGTAGTTCCCTCTTTGGAGCCCTGTGTGTGCTTCATTCATTCATTTATTCTGTAGTTCCCTCATTGTAGCCCTGTGTGTGCTTCATTCATTCATTTATTCTGTAGTTCCCTCATTGGAGCCCTGTGTGTGCTTCATTCATTCATTCATTGTGTAGTTCTCTAATTGGAGCTCTGGGTGTGCTTCATTCATTCATTGAGTAGTTCCCTCATTGGAGCCCTGTGTGTGCTTCATTCATTCATTCATTCATTGTGTAGTTCCCTCATTGGAGCCCTGTGGGTGCTTCATTCATTGTGTAGTTCCCTCATTGGAGCCCTGTGTGTGCTTCATTCATTCATTCATTGTGTAGTTCCCTCATTGGAGCCCTGTGTGTGCTTTGTTCATTCATTCACTGAGTAGTTCCCTCATTGGAGCACTGTGTGTGCTTCATTCATTCATTCATTGTGTAGTTCCCTCATTGGAGCCCTGTGTGTGCTTCATTCATTGTGTAGTTCCCTCATTGGAGCCCAGTGTGTGCTTCATTCATTCATTCATTGTGTAGTTCCCTCATTGGAGCCATGTGTGTGCTTCATTCATTCATTCATTGTGTAGTTCCCTCATTGGAGCCCTGTGTGTGCTTCATTCATTCATTTATTCTGTAGTTCCCTCATTGGAGCCCTGTGTGTGCTTCATTCATTCATTCATTGTGTAGTTCAATCATTGGAGCCATGGGTGTGCTTCATTCATTCATTGTGTAGTTCTCTCATTGGAGCTCTGGGTGAGCTTCATTCATTCATTCATCGTGAAGTTCCCTCATTGGAGCCCAGTGTGTGCTTCATTCATTCATTGTGTAGTTCCCTCATTAGAGCCCTGTGTGTGCTTCATTCGTTCATTCACTGAGTAGTTCCCTCATTTGAGCCCTGGATGTGCTTCATTCATTCATTCATTTTGTAGTTCGCTCATTGGAGCCCTGTGTGTGCTTCATTCATTCAGTGTGTAGTTCCCTCATTGGAGCACTGGGTGTGCTTCATTCATTCATTGTGTAGTTTCCTTATTGGAGCCCAGTGTGTGCTTCATTCATCCATTGTGTAGTTCCCTCATTGGAGCCCAGTGTGTGCTTCATTCATTCAGTGTGGAGTTCCCTCATTGGAGCCCTGTGTGTGCTTCATTCATTGTGTAGTTCCCTCATTGGAGCCCTGGGTGTGCTTCATTCATTGTGTAGTTCCCTCATTGGAGCCCAGTGTGTGCTTCATTCATTCAGTGTGTAGTTCCCTCATTGGAGCCCTTTGTGTGCTTCATTCATTCATTCATTGTGTAGTTCCCTCATTGGAGCCCTGTGTGTGCTTCATTCATTCATTTATTCTGTAGTTCCCTCATTGGAGCCCTGTGTGTGCTTCATTCATTCATTTATTCTGTAGTTCCCTCATTGGAGCCCTGTGTGTGCTTCATTCATTCATTCATTGTGTAGTTCTCTCATTGGAGCTCTGGGTGTGCTTCATTCATTCATTCATTGTGTAGTTCCCTCATTGGAGCCCTGTGTGTGCTTCATTCATTCATTCACTGAGTAGTTCCCTCATTGGAGCCCTGTGTGTGCTTCATTCATTCATTCATTGTGTAGTTCCCTCATTGGAGCCCTGTGTGTGCTTCATTCATTGTGTAGTTCCCTCATTGGAGCCCTGTGTGTGCTTCATTCATTCATTCATTGTGTAGTTCCCTCATTGGAGCCCTGTGTGTGCTTCATTCATTCATCCATTGTGTAGTTCCCTCATTGGAGCATTGTGTGTGATTCATTCATTCATTTATTCTGTAGTTCCCTCATTGGAGCCCTGTGTGTGCTTCATTCATTCATTCATTGTGTAGTTCAATCATTGGAGCCATGGCTGTGCTTCATTCATTCATTGTGTAGTTCTCTCATTGGAGCTCTGGGTGTGCTTCATTAATTCATTCATTGTGTTGTTCCCTCATTGGAGCCCTGTGTGTGCTTCATTCATTCATTTATTCTGTAGTTCCCTTATTGGAGCCCATTGTGTGCTTCATTCATTCATTTATTCTGTAGTTCCCTTATTGGAGCCCTGTGTGTGCTTCATTCATTCATTCATTGTGTAGTTCAATCATTGGAGCCATGGGTGTGCTTCATTCATTCATTGTGTAGTTCTCTCATTGGAGCTCTGGGTGTGCTTCATTCATTCATTCACTGAGTAGTTCCCTCATTGGAGCCCTGTGTGTGCTTCATTCATTGTGTAGTTCCCTCATTGGAGCCCTGTGTGTGCTTCATTCATTCATTCATTGTGTAGTTCCCTCATTGGAGCCCTGTGTGTGCTTCATTCACTGAGTAGTTCCCTCATTGGAGCCCTGTGTGTGCTTCATTCATTCATTCATTCATTGTGTAGTTCCCTCATTGGAGCCCTGTGTGTGCTTCATTCATTGTGTAGTTCCCTCCTTTGAGCCCTGTGTGTGCTTCATTCATTCATTCATTGTGTAGTTCCCTCATTGGAACCCTGTGTGTGCTTCATTCATTCATTTATTCTGTAGTTCCCTCATTGGAGCCCTGTGTGTGCTTCATTCATTCATTCATTGTGTAGTTCAATCATTGGAGCCAAGGGTGTGCTTCATTCATTCATTGTGTAGTTCTCTCATTGGAGCTCTGGGTGTGCTTCATTCATTCATTCACTGACTAGTTCCCTCATTGGAGCCCTGTGTGTGCTTCATTCATTGTGTAGTTCCCTCATTGGAGCCCTGTGTGTGCTTCATTCATTCATTCATTGTGTAGTTCCCTCATTGGAGCCCTGTGTGTGCTTCATTCATTCATTCACTGAGTAGTTCCCTCATTGGAGCCCTGTGTGTGCTTCATTCATTCATTCATTGTGTAGTTCCCTCATTCATTCATTCATTGTGTAGTTCCCTCATTGGAGCTCTGTGTGTGTTTCATTCATTGTGTAGTTCCCTCCTTTGAGCCCTGTGTGTGCTTCATTCATTCATTCATTGTGCAGTTCCCTCATTGGAGCCCTGTTTGTGCTTCATTCATTCATTTATTTTGTAGTTCCCTCATTGGAGCCCTGTGTGTGCTTCATTCATTCATTCATTCATTGTGTAGTTCAATCATTGGAGCCCTGTGTGTGCTTCATTCATTCATTGTGTAGTTCAATCATTGGAGCTCTGGGTGTGCTTCATTCATTCATTCATTGTGTAGTTCCATCATTGTTGCCCAGTGTGTGCTTCATTCATTCATTGTGTAGTTCTCTCATTGGAGCTCTGGGTGTGCTTCATTCATTCATTTATTCTGTAGTTCCCTCATTGGAGCCCTGTGTGTGCTTCATTCATTCATTCATTGTGTAGGTCAATCATTGGAGCCATGGGTGTGCTTCATTCATTCATTGTGTAGTTCCCTCATTGGAGCCCTGTGTGTGCTTCATTCATTCATTTATTGTGTAGTTCCCTCATTGGAGCCCTGTGTGTGCTTCATTCATTCATTCATTGTGTAGTTCCCTCATAGGAGCCATGTGTGTGCTTCATTCTTTCAGTGTGTAGTTCCCTCATTGGAGCCCTGTGTGTGCTTCATTCATTCATTGTGTAGTTCCCTCATTGGAGCCCTGTGTGTGCTTCATTCATTCATTTATTCTGTAGTTCCCTCATTGGAGCCCTGTGTGTGCTTCATTCATTCATTCATTGTGTAGTTCAATCATTGGAGCCATGGGTGTGCTTCATTCATTCATTCATTGTGCAGTTCCCTCATTGGAGCCCTGTTTGTGCTTCATTCATTCATTTATTTTGTAGTTCCCTCATTGGAGCCCTGTGTGTGCTTCATTCATTCATTTATTCATTGTGTAGTTCAATCATTGGAGCCCTGTGTGTTCTTCATTCATTCATTCATTGTGTAGTTCAATCATTGGAGCCATGGGTGTGCTTCATTCATTCATTGTGTAGTTCTCTCATTGGAGCTCTGGGTGTGCTTCATTCATTCATTCATTGTGTAGTTCCCTCATTGGTGCCCTGTGTGTGCTTCATTCATTCATTTATTCTGTAGTTCCCTCATTATAGCCCTGTGTGTGCTTCATTCATTCATTCATTGTGTAGTTCAATCATTGGAGACCTGTGTGTGCTTCATTCATTCATTGTGTAGTTCAATCATTGGAGCCATGGGTGTGCTTCATTCATTCATTGTGTAGTTCTCTCATTGGAGCTCTGGGTATGCTTCATTCATTGATTCATTGTGTAGTTCCCTAATTGGAGCCCAGTGTGTGCTTCATTCATTCATTCACTGAGTAGTTCCCTCATTGGAGCCCTGTGTGTGCTTCATTCATTCATTCATTGTGTAGTTCCCTCATTGGAGCCCTGTGTGTGCTTCATTCATTCATTTATTCTGTCGTTCCCTCATTGGAGCCCTGTGTGTGCTTCATTCATTCATTCATTCATTGTGTAGGTCAATCATTGGAGCCATGGGTGTGCTTCATTCATTCATTGTGTAGTTCCCTCATTGGAGCCCTGTGTGTACTTCATTCATTCATTCATTGTGTAGTTCCCTCATTGGATTCCTGTGTGTGCTTCATTCATTGTGTAGTTCCCTCATTGGAGCCCTGTATGTGCTTCATTCATTCATTCATTGTGTAGTTCCCTCATTGGAGCCCTGTGTGTGCTTCATTCATTCATTCACTGAGTAGTTCCCTCATTGGAGCCCTGTGTGTGCTTCATTCATTCATTCATTGTGTAGTTCCCTCATTGGAGCCCTGTGTGTGCTTCATTCATTGTGCAGTTCCCTCATTGGAGCCCTGTGTGTGCTTCATTCATTCATTCATTTTGTAGTTCTCTCATTGGAGCCCTGTGTGTGCTTCATTCATTCATTCATTGTGTAGTTCCCTCATTGGAGCCCTGTGTGTGCTTCATTCATTCCTTTATTCTGTAGTTCCCTCATTGGAGCCCTGTGTGTGCTTCAATCATTCATTCATTGTGTAGTTCTCTCATTGGAGCTCTGGGTGTGCTTCATTCATTCATTCATTGTGTAGTTCCCTCATTGGAGCCCTGTGTGTGCTTCATTCATTCTTTTATTCTGTAGTTTCCTCATTGGAGCCCTGTGTGTGCTTCATTCATTCATTCATTGTGTTGTTCCCTCATTGGAGCTCTGTGTGTGCTTCATTCATTCATTCATTGTGTTGTTCCCTCATTGGAGCTCTGTGTGTGCTTCATTCATTCATTCATTGTGTTGTTCCCTCATTGGAGCTCTGTGTGTGCTTCATTCATTCATTCATTGTGTTGTTCCCTCATTGGAGCTCTGTGTGTGCTTCATTCATTCATTCATTGTGTAGTTCCCTGATTGGAGCCCTGTGTGTGCTTCATTCATTCATTTATTCTGTAGTTCTCTCATTGGAGCTCTGGGTGTGCTTCATTCATTGTGTAGTTCCCTCATTGGAGCAAAGTGTGTGCTTCATTTGTTCATTCACTGAGTAGTTCCCTCATTGGAGCCCTGTGTGTGCTTCATTCATTCATTTATTGTGTAGTTCAATCATTGGAGCCATGGCTGTGCTTCATTCATTCATTGTGTAGTTCCCTCAATGGAGCCCAGTGTGTGCTTCATTCATTCATTCATTGTGTAGTTCCCTCATTGGAGCCCTGTGTGTGCTTCATTCATTCATTTATTCTGTAGTTCCCTTATTGGAGCCCTGTGTGTGCTTCATTCATTCATTTATTCTGTAGTTCCCTCATTGGAGCCCTGTGTGTGCTTCATTCATTCATTCATTGTGTAGTAAAATCATTGGAGCCATGGGTGTGCTTCATTCATTCATTGTGTAGTTCCCTCATTGGAGCCCTGTGTGTGCTATATTCATTCATTCATTGTGTAGTTCCCTCATTGGAGCCCTGTGTGCGCTTCATTCATTCATTCACTGAGTAGTTCCCTCATTGGAGCCTTGTGTGTGCTTCATTCATTCATTCACTGAGTAGTTCCCTCATTGGAGCCTTGTGTGTGCTATATTCATTCATTCATTGTGTAGTTCCCTCATTGGAGCCCTGTGTGTGCTTCATTCATTCATTCACTGTGTAGTTCAAGCATTGGAGCCCTATGTGTGCTTCATTCATTCATTGTGTAGTTGTGTCATTGGAGCTCTGGGTGTGCTTCATTCATTCATTCATTGTGTAGTTCCCTCATTGGAGCCCAGTGTGTGCTTCATTCATTCATTCATTCACTGAGTAGTTCCCTCATTGGAGCCCTGTGTGTGCTTCATTCATTCATTCATTGTGTATTTCCCTCATTGGAGCCCTGTGTGTGCTTCATTCATTCATTTATTCTGTAGTTCCCTCATTGGAGCCCTGTGTGTGCTTCATTCATTCATTTATTGTGTAGTTCAATCATTGGAGCCATGGGTGTGCTTCATTCATTCATTGTGTAGTTCCCTCATTGGAGCCCAGTGTGTGCTTCATTCATTCATTCATTGTGTAGTTCCCTCATTGGAGCCCTGTGTGTGCTTCATTCATTCATTTATTCTGTAGTTCACTCATTGGAGCCCTGTGTGTGCTTCATCCATTCATTCATTGTGTAGTTCAATCATTGGAGCCCTGTGTGTGCTTCATTCATTCATCCATTGTGTAGTTCAATCATTGGAGCCATGGGTGTGCTTCATTCATTCATTGTGTAGTTCCTTCATTGGAGCCCTGTTTGTGCTTCATTCATTCATTCATTGTGTAGTTCCCTCATTGGAGCCCAGTGTGTGCTTCATTCATTTTATGTGTAGTTGCCTTCTTGGAGCCCTGTGTGTGCTTCATTCATTCAGTGTGTAGTTCACTCATTGGAGCCCTGTTTGTGCTTCATTCATTCATTGTGTAGTTCCCTCATTGGAGCCCAGTGTGTGCTTCATTCATTTTATGTGTAGTTCCCTTCTTGGAGCCCAGTGTGTGCTTTATTCATCCATTCACTGAGTAGTTCCCTCATTTGAGCCCTGGGTGTGCTTCATTCATTCATTGTGTAGTTCCCTCATTGGAGCCCTGTGTGTGCTTCATTCATTCATTCATTCATTCATTCATTGTGTAGTTCCCTCATTGGAGCCCGGGGTGTGCTTCATTCATTCAGTGTGTAGTTCCCTCATTGAAGCTCTGGGCTTCATTCATTTATTCATTCATTCATTCTTTCATAGTGTAGTTCCATCATTGGAGCCCTGTGAGTGCTTCATTCTTTCATTGTGTAGTTCCCTTATTGGAGCCCTGGATGTGCTTCATTCATTGTGTAGTTCCCTCATTGGAGCCCTATGTGTGCTTCATTCATTCATTGTGTAGTTCCCTCATTGGAGCCCTGTGTGTGCTTCATTCATTCATTCATTCATTGTGTAGTTCCCTCATTGGAGCCCGGGGTGTGCTTCATTCATTCAGTGTGTAGTTCCCTCATTGAAGCTCTGGGCTTCATTCATTTATTCATTCATTCATTCTTTCATTGTGTAGTTCCCTCATTGGAGCCCTGTGAGTGCTTCATTCTTTCATTGTGTAGTTCCCTTATTGGAGCCCTGGATGTGCTTCATTCATTGTGTAGTTCCCTCATTGGAGCCATGGGTGTGCTTCATTCATTCATTGTGTAGTTCCCTCATTGGAGCCCTGTTTGTGCTTCATTCATTCATTCATTCATTGTGTAGTTCCCTCATTGGAGCCCAGTGTGTGCTTCATTCATTTTATGTGTAGTTCCCTTCTTGGAGCCCTGTGTGTGCTTCATTCATTCAGTGTGTAGTTCCCTCATTGGAGCCCTGTTTGTGCTTCATTCATTCACTGAGTAGTTCCCTCATTTGAGCCCTGGGTGTGTTTCATTCATTCATTGTGTAGTTCCCTCATTGGAGCCCTATGTGTGCTTCATTCATTCATTGTGTAGTTCCCTCATTGGAGCCCTGTGTGTGCTTCATTCATTCATTCATTCATTGTGTAGTTCCCTCATTGGAGCCCGGGGTGTGCTTCATTCATTCAGTGTGTAGTTCCCTCATTGAAGCTCTGGGCTTCATTCATTTATTCATTCATTCATTCTTTCATTGTGTAGTTCCCTCATTGGAGCCCAGTGAGTGCTTCATTCTTTCATTGTGTAGTTCCCTCATTGGAGCCCTGTGTGTGCTTCATTCATTCATTCATTGTGTAGTTCCCCATTGGAGCCCGGGGTGTGCTTCATTCATTCAGTGTGTAGTTCCCTCATTGAAGCTCTGGGCTTCATTCATTTATTCATTCATTCATTCTTTCATTGTGTAGTTCCCTCATTGGAGCCCTGTGAGTGCTTCATTCTTTCATTGTGTAGTTCCCTCATTGGAGCCCTCGGTGTGCTTCATTCATTCATTATGTAGTTCCCTCATTGGAGCCCTGTGTGTGCTTCATTCACTCATTGTGTAGTTCCCTCTTTGGAGCCCTGTGTGTGCTTCATTTATTCATCCATTGTGTAGTTCAATCATTGGAGCCATGGGTGTGCTTCTTTCATTCATTGTGTAGTTCCCTCATTGGAGCCCTGTTTGTGCTTCATTCATTCATTCATTGTGTAGTTCCCTCATTGGAGCCCAGTGTGTGCTTCATTCATTTTATGTGTAGTTCCCTTCTTGGAGCCCTGTGTGTGCTTCATTCATTCAGTGTGTAGTTCCCTCATTGGAGCCCTGTTTGTGCTTCATTCATTCATTGTGTAGTTCCCTTCTTGGAGCCCAGTGTGTGCTTCATTCATTCATTCACTGAGTAGTTCCCTCATTTGAGCCCTGGGTGTGCTTCATTCATTCATTTTGTAGTTCCCTCATTGGAGCCCTATGTGTGCTTCATTCATTCATTGTGTAGTTCCCTCATTGGAGCCCTGTGTGTGCTTCATTCATTCATTCATTGTGTAGTTCCCTCATTGGAGCCCGGGGTGTGCTTCATTCATTCAGTGTGTAGTTCCCTCATTGAAGCTCTGGGCTTCATTCATTTATTCATTCATTCATTCTTTCATTGTGTAGTTCCCTCATTGGAGCCCTGTGAGTGCTTGATTCTTTCATTGTGTAGTTCCCTGATTGGAGCCCTGGATGTGCTTCATTCATTGTGTAGTTCCCTCATTGGAGCCATGGGTGTGCTTCATTCATTCATTGTGTAGTTCCCTCATTGGAGCCCTGTTTGTGCTTCATTCATTCATTCATTGTGTAGTTCCCTCATTGGAGCCCAGTGTGTGCTTCATTAATTTTATGTGTAGTTCCCTTCTTGGAGCCCTGTGTGTGCTTCATTCATTCATTGTGTTGTTCCCTCATTGGAGCCCTGTTTGTGCTTCATTCATTCATTGTGTAGTTCCCTCATTGGAGCCCAGTGTGTGCTTCATTCATTTTATGTGTAGTTCCCTTCTTGGAGCCCAGTGTGTGCTTCATTCATTCATTCACTGAGTAGTTCCCTCATTTGAGCCCTGGGTGTGCTTCATTCATTCTTTGTGTAGTTCCCTCATTGGAGCCCTATGTGTGCTTCATTCATTCATTGTGTAGTTCCCTCATTGGAGCCCTGTGTGTGCTTCATTCATTCATTCATTGTGTAGTTCCCTCATTGGAGCCCGGGGTGTGCTTCATTCATTCAGTGTGTAGTTCCCTCATTGAAGCTCTGGGCTTCATTCATTTATTCATTCATTCATTCTTTCATTGTGTAGTTCCCTCATTGGAGGCCTGTGAGCGCTTCATTCTTTCATTGTGTAGTTCCCTCATTGGAGCCCTGTGTGTGCTTCATTCATTCATTCATTGTGTAGTTCCCTCATTGGAGCCCGGGGTGTGCTTCCTTCATTCAATGTGTAGTTCCCTCATTGAAGCTCTGGGCTTCATTCATGTATTCATTCATTCATTCTTTCATTGTGTAGTTCCCTCATTGGAGCCCTGTGAGTGCTTCATTCTATCATTGTGTAGTTCCCTCATTGGAGCCCTGTGTGTGCTTCATTCATTCATTATGTAGTTCCCTCATTAGAGCCCTGTGTGTGCTTCATTCATTCATTGTGTAGTTCCCTCATTGGAGCCCTGTGTGTGCTTCATTCATTCATTATGTAGTTCCCTCATTGGAGCCCTGTGTGTGCTTCATTCATTAATTGTGTAGTTCCCTCATTGGAGCCTGGGGTGTGCTTCATTCATTCAGTGTGTAGTTCCCTCATTGAAGCTCTGGGCTTCATTCATTTATTCATTCATTCATTCTTTCATTGTGTAGTTCCCTCATTGGAGCCCTGTGAGTGCTTCATTCTTTCATTGTGCAGTTCCCTCATTGGAGCACTGTGAGTGTTTCATTCTTTCATTGTGTAGTTCCCTTATTGGAGCCCTGTGAGTGCTTCATTCTTTCATTGTGTAGTTCCCTCATTGGAGCCCTGTGTGTGCTTCATTCTTTCATTATGTAGTTCCCTCATTGGAGCCCTGTGTGTGCTTCATTCATTCATTATGTAGTTCCCTCATTGGAGCCCTGTGTGTGCTTCATTCATTCATTATGTAGTTCCCTCATTGGTGCCCTGTGTGTGCTTCATTCATTCATTGTGTAGTTCCCTCATTGGAGCCCGGGGTGTGCTTCATTCATTCAGTGTGTAGTTCCCTCATTGAAGCTCTGGGCTTCATTCATTTATTCATTCATTCTTTCTTTCATTGTGTAGTTCCCTCATTGGAGCCCTGTGTGTGCTTCATTCATTCATTATGTAGTTCCCTCATTGGAGCCTTGTGTGTGCTTCATTCATTCATTGTGTAGTTCCCTCATTGGAGCCCTGTGTGTGCTTCATTCATTCATTATGTAGTTCCCTCATTGGAGCCCTGTGTGTGCTTCATTCATTCATTGTATAGTTCCCTCATTGGAGCCCTGTGTGTGCTTCATTCATTCATTGTGTAGTTCCCTCATTGGAGCCCTGTGTGTGCTTCATTCATTCATTCAATGTGTAGTTCAATCATTGGAGCCATGGGTGTGCTTCATTCATTCATTTTGTAGTTCCCTCATTGGAGACCTGTGTGTGCTTCATTCATTCATTGTGTAGTTCCCTCATTGGAGCCCAGTGTGTGCTTCATTCATTCATTCATTGTGTAGTTCCCTCATTGGAGCCCTGTGTGTGCTTTATTCATTCATTCAATGTGTAGTTCAATCATTGGAGCCATGGGTGTGCTTCATTCATTCATGTTGTAGTTCCCTCATTGGAGACCTGTGTGTGCTTCATTCATTCATTGTGTAGTTCCCTCATTGGAGCCCAGTGTGTGCTTCATTCATTCATTCATTGTGTAGTTCCCTCATTGGAGCCCTGTGTGTGCTTCATTCATTCATTCAATGTGTAGTTCAATCATTGTAGCCCTGTGTGTGCTTCATTCATTCATTGTGTAGTTCCCTCATTGGAGCCCTGTGTGTGCTTCATTCATTCATTCAATGTGTAGTTCAATCATTGGAGCCATGAGTGTGCTTCATTCATTCATTTTGTAGTTCCCTCATTGGAGACCTGTGTGTGCTTCATTCATTCATTGTGTAGTTCCCTCATTGGAGCCCAGTGTGTGCTTCATTCATTCATTCATTGTGTAGTTCCCTCATTGGATCCCTGTGTGTGCTTCATTCATTCATTCAATGTGTAGTTCAATCATTGTAGCCCTGTGTGTGCTTCATTCATTCATTGTGTAGTTCCCTCATTGGAGCCCAGTGTGTGCTCTATTCATTCATTGTGTCATTCCCTCATTGGAGCCCTGTGTGTGCTTCATTCATCCATTGTGTAGTTCCCTCATTGGAGCCCTGTGTGTGCTTCATTCATTCATTGTGCAGTTCCATCATTGGAGCCCTGTGTATGCTTCATTCATTCATTGTGTAGTTCCCTCATTGGAGCCCTGTGTGTGCTTCATTCATCCATTGTGTAGTCCACTCATTGGAGCCCTGTGTGTGCTACATTCATTCATTATGTAGTTCCCTCATTGGAGCCCTGTGTGTGCTTCATTCATTCATTGTGTAGTTCCCTCATTGGAGCCCGGGGTGTGCTTCATTCATTCAGTGTGTAGTTCCCACATTGAAGCTCTGGGCTTCATTCATTTATTCATTCATTCATTCTTTCATTGTGTAGTTCCCTCATTGGAGCCCTGTGTGTGCTTCATTCATTCATTATGTAGTTCCCTCATTGGAGTCCTGTGTGTGCTTCATTCAGTGTGTAGTTCCCTCATTGGAGCCCTGTGTGTGCTTCATTCATTCATTGTGTAGTTCCCTCATTGGAGCCCTGTGTGTGCTTCATTCATTCATTGTGTAGTTCCCTCATTGGAGCCCTGTGTGTGCTTCATTCATTCATTGTGTAGTTCCCTCATTGGAGCCCTGTGTGTGCTTCATTCATTGTGTAGTTCCCATATTGGAGCCCTGTGTGTGCTTCATTCAGTCATTCATTCATTGTGTAGTTCCCTCATTGGAGCCCGGGGTGTGCTTCATTCATTCAGTGTGTAGTTCCCTCATTGAAGCTCTGGGCTTCATTCATTTATTTATTCATTCATTCTTTCATTGTGTAGTTCCCTCATTGGAGCCCTGTGAGTGCTTCATTCTTTCATTGTGTAGTTCCCTCATTGGAGCCCTGTGTGTGCTTCATTCATTCATTCATTGTGTAGTTCCCTCATTGGAGCCCGGGGTGTGCTTCATTCATTCAGTGTGTAGTTCCCTCATTGAAGCTCTGGGCTTCATTCATTTATTCATTCATTCATTCTTTCATTGTGTAGTTCCCTCATTGGAGCCCTGTGAGTGCTTCATTCTTTCATTGTGTAGTTCCCTCATTGGAGCCCTGTGTGTGCTTCATTCATTCATTATGTAGTTCCCTCATTGGAGCCCTGTGTGTGCTTCATTAATTCATTGTGTAGTTCCCTCATTGGAGCCCTGTGTGTGCTTCATTCATTCATCCATTGTGTAGTTCAATCATTGGAGCCATGGGTGTGCTTCATTCATTCATTGTGTAGTTCCCTCATTGGAGCCCTGTTTGTGCTTCATTCATTCATTCATTGTGAAGTTCCCTCATTGGAGCCCAGCGTGTGATTCATTCATTTTATGTGTAGTTCCCTTCTTGGAGCCCTGTGTGTGCTTCATTCATTCAGTGTGTAGTTCCCTCATTGGAGCCCTGTTTGTGCTTCATTCATTCATTGTGTAGTTCCCTTCTTGGAGCCCAGGGTGTGCTTCATTCATTCATTCACTGTGTATATCCCTCATTGGAGCCCTATGTGTGCTTCATTCATTCATTGTGTAGTTCCCTCATTGGATCCCTGTGTGTGCTTCATTCATTGTGTAGTTCCCTCATTGGAGCCCGGGGTATGCTTCATTCATTCAGTGTGTAGTTCCCTCATTGAAGCTCTGGGCTTCATTCATTTATTCATTAATTCATTCTTTCATTGTGTAGTTCCCTCATTGGAGCCCTGTGAGTGCTTCATTCTTTCATTGTGTAGTTCCCTCATTGGAGCCCTGGATGTGCTTCATTCATTGTGTAGTTCCCTCATTGGAGCCATGGGTGTGCTTCATTCATTCATTGTGTAGTTCCCTCATTGGAGCCCTGTTTGTGCTTCATTCATTCATTCATTGTGTAGTTCCCTCATTGGAGCCCAGTGTGTGCTTCATTAATTTTATGTGTAGTTCCCTTCTTGGAATCCTGTGTGTGCTTCATTCATTCAGTGTGTAGTTCCCTCATTGGAGCCATGTTTGTGCTTCATTCATTCATTGTGTAGTTCCCTCATTGGAGCCCAGTGTGTGCTTCATTCATTTTATGTGTAGTTCCCTTCTTGGAGCCCAGTGTGTGCTTCATTCATTCATTCACTGAGTAGTTCCCTCATTTGAGCCCTGGGTGTGCTTCATTCATTCATTGTGTAGTTCCCTCATTGGAGCCCTATGTGTGCTTCATTCATTCATTGTGTAGTTCCCGCATTGGAGCCCTGTGTGTGCTTCATTCATTCATTCATTGTGTAGTTCCCTCATTGGAGCCCGGGGTGTGCTTCATTCATTCAGTGTGTAGTTCCCTCATTGAAGCTCTGGGCTTCATTCATTCATTCATTCATTCATTCTTTCATTGTGTAGTTCCCTCATTGGAGGCCTGTGAGTGCTTCATTCTTTCATTGTGTAGTTCCCTCATTGGAGCCCTGTGTGTGCTTCATTCATTCATTCATTGTGTAGTTCCCTCATTAGAGCCCGGGGTGTGCTTCATTCATTCAATGTGTAGTTCCCTCATTGAAGCTCTGGGCTTCATTCATGTATTCATTCATTCATTCTTTCATTGTGTAGTTCCCTCATTGGAGCCCTGTGAGTGCTTCATTCTTTCATTGTGTAGTTCCCTCATTGGAGCCCTGTGTGTGCTTCATTCATTCATTATGTAGTTCCCTCATTGGAGCCCTGTGTGTGCTTCATTCATTCATTGTGTAGTTCCCTCATTGGAGCCCTGTGTGTGCTTCATTCATTCATTATGTAGTTCCCTCATTGGAGCCCTGTGTGTGCTTCATTCATTAATTGTGTAGTTCCCTCATTGGAGCCCGGGGTGTGCTTCATTCATTCAGTGTGTAGTTCCCTCATTGAAGCTCTGGGCGTCATTCATTTATTCATTCATTCATTCTTTCATTGTGTAGTTCCCTCATTGGAGCCCTGTGAGTGCTTCATTCTTTCATTGTGTAGTTCCCTCATTGGAGCACTGTGAGTGCTTCATTCTTTCATTGTGTAGTTCCCTCATTGGAGCCCTGTGAGTGCTTCATTCTTTCATTGTGTAGTTCCCTCATTGGAGCCCTGTGTGTGCTTCATTCTTTCATTATGTAGTTCCCTCATTGGAGCCCTGTGTGCTTCATTCATTCATTATGTAGTTCCCTCATTGGAGCCCTGTGTGTGCTTCATTCATTCATTATGTAGTTCCCTCATTGGAGCCCTGTGTGTGCTTCATTCATTCATTGTGTAGTTCCCTCATTGGAGCCCGGGGTGTGCTTCATTCATTCAGTGTGTAGTTCCCTCATTGAAGCTCTGGGCTTCATTCATTTATTCATTCATTCATTCTTTCATTGTGTAGTTCCCTCATTGGAGCCCTGTGTGTGCTTCATTCATTCATTATGTAGTTCCCTCATTGGAGCCCTGTGTGTGCTTCATTCATTCAGTGTGTAGTTCCCTCATTGGAGCCCTGTGTGTGCTTCATTCATTCATTCTGTAGTTCCCTCATTGGAGCCCTGTGTGTGCTTCATTCATTCATTGTGTAGTTCCTTCATTGGAGCCCTGTGTGTGCTTCATTCATTCATTGTGTAGTTCCCTCATTGGAGCCCTGTGTGTGTTTCATTCATTCATTGTGTAGTTCCCTCATTGGAGCCCAGTGTGTGCTTCATTCATTCATTCATTGTGTAGTTCCCTCATTGGAGCCCTGTGTGTGCTTCATTCATTCATTCATTCATTCATTCATTCATTCAATGTGTAGTTCAATCATTGTAGCCCTGTGTGTGCTTCATTCATTCATTGTGTAGTTCCCTCATTGGAGCCCTGTGTGTGCTTCATTCATTCATTCAATGTGTAGTTCAATCATTGGAGCCATGGGTGTGCTTCATTCATTCATTTTGTAGTTCCCTCATTGGAGACCTGTGTGTGCTTCATTCATTCATTGTGTAGTTCCCTCATTGGAGCCCAGTGTGTGCTTCATTCATTCATTCATTCATTGTGTAGTTCCCTCATTGGAGCCCTGTGTGTGCTTCATTCATTCATGTAATGTGTAGTTCAATCATTGTAGCCCTGTGTGTGCTTCATTCATTCATTGTGTAGTTCCCTCATCGGAGCCCAGTGTGTGCTCTATTCATTCATTGTGTCATTCCCTCATTGGAGCCCTGTGTGTGCTTCATTCATCCATTGTGTAGTTCCCTCATTGGAGCCCTGCGTGTGCTTCATTCATTCATTGTGTAGTTCCATCATTGGAGCCCTGTGTGTGCTTCATTCATTCATTGTGTAGTTCCCTCATTGGAGCCCTGTGTGTGCTTCATTCATCCATTGTGTAGTTCCCTCATTGGAGCCCTGTGTGTGCTACATTCATTCATTATGTAGTTCCCTCATTGGAGCCCTGTGTGTGCTTCATTCATTCATTGTGTAGTTCCCTCATTGGAGCCCGGGGTGTGCTTCATTCATTCAGTGTGTAGTTCCCTCATTGAAGCTCTGGGCTTCATTCATTTATTCATTCATTCATTCTTTCATTGTGTAGTTCCCTCATTGGAGCCCTGTGAGTG
This sequence comes from Lissotriton vulgaris, assembly GCF_964263255.1. NCBI lineage: Eukaryota > Metazoa > Chordata > Amphibia > Caudata > Salamandridae > Lissotriton > Lissotriton vulgaris. The sequence goes on from NC_141685.1 coordinate 1,630,546, forward strand.
CTTCATTCTTTCATTGTGTAGTTCCCTCATTGGAGCCCTGTGTGTGCTTCATTCATTCATTCATTGTGTAGTTCCCTCATTGGAGCCCGGGGTGTGCTTCATTCATTCAGTGTGTAGTTCCCTCATTGAAGCTCTGGGCTTCATTCATTTATTCATTCATTCATTCTTTCATTGTGTAGTTCCCTCATTGGAGCCCTGTGAGTGCTTCATTCTTTCATTGTGTAGTTCCCTCATTGGAGCCCTGTGTGTGCTTCATTCATTCATTATGTAGTTCCCTCATTGGAGCCCTGTGTGTGCTTCATTCATTCATTGTGTAGTTCCCTCATTGGAGCCCTGTGTGTGCTTCATTCATTCATCCATTGTGTAGTTCAATCATTGGAGCCATGGGTGTGCTTCATTCATTCATTGTGTAGTTCCCTCATTGGAGCCCTGTTTGTGCTTCATTCATTCATTCATTGTGTAGTTCCCTCATTGGAGCCCAGCGTGTGATTCATTCATTTTATGTGTAGTTCCCTTCTTGGAGCCCTGTGTGTGCTTCATTCATTCAGTGTGGAGTTCCCTCATTGGAGCCCTGTTTGTGCTTCATTCATTCATTGTGTAGTTCCCTTCTTGGAGCCCAGGGTGTGCTTCATTCATTCATTCACTGTGTATATCCCTCATTGGAGCCCTATGTGTGCTTCATTCATTCATTGTGTAGTTCCCTCATTGGATCCCTGTGTGTGCTTCATTCATTCATTCATTGTGTAGTTCCCTCATTGGAGCCCGGGGTATGCTTCATTCATTCAGTGTGTAGTTCCCTCATTGAAGCTCTGGGCTTCATTCATTTATTCATTAATTCATTCTTTCATTGTGTAGTTCCCTCATTGGAGCCCTGTGAGTGCTTCATTCTTTCATTGTGTAGTTCCCTCATTGGAGCCCTGGATGTGCTTCATTCACTGTGTAGTTCCCTCATTGGAGCCATGGGTGTGCTTCATTCATTCATTGTGTAGTTCCCTCATTGGAGCCCTGTTTGTGCTTCATTCATTCATTCATTGTGTAGTTCCCTCATTGGAGCCCAGTGTGTGCTTCATTAATTTTATGTGTAGTTCCCTTCTTGGAATCCTGTGTGTGCTTCATTCATTCAGTGTGTAGTTCCCTCATTGGAGCCCTGTTTGTGCTTCATTCATTCATTGTGTAGTTCCCTCATTGGAGCCCAGTGTGTGCTTCATTCATTTTATGTGTAGTTCCCTTCTTGGAGCCCAGTGTGTGCTTCATTCATTCATTCACTGAGTAGTTCCCTCATTTGAGCCCTGGGTGTGCTTCATTCATTCATTGTGTAGTTCCCTCATTGGAGCCCTATGTGTGCTTCATTCATTCATTGTGTAGTTCCCGCATTGGAGCCCTGTGTGTGCTTCATTCATTCATTCATTGTGTAGTTCCCTCATTGGAGCCCGGGGTGTGCTTCATTCATTCAGTGTGTAGTTCCCTCATTGAAGCTCTGGGCTTCATTCATTTATTCATTCATTCATTCTTTCATTGTGTAGTTCCCTCATTGGAGGCCTGTGAGTGCTTCATTCTTTCATTGTGTAGTTCCCTCATTGGAGCCCTGTGTGTGCTTCATTCATTCATTCATTGTGTAGTTCCCTCATTAGAGCCCGGGGTGTGCTTCATTCATTCAATGTGTAGTTCCCTCATTGAAGCTCTGGGCTTTATTCATTTATTCATTCATTCATTCTTTCATTGTGTAGTTCCCTCATTGGAGCCCTGTGAGTGCTTCATTCTTTCATTGTGTAGTTCCCTCATTGGAGCCCTGTGTGTGCTTCATTCATTCATTATGTAGTTCCCTCATTGGAGCCCTGTGTGTGCTTCATTCATTCATTGTGTAGTTCCCTCATTGGAGCCCTGTGTGTGCTTCATTCATTCATTATGTAGTTCCCTCATTGGAGCCCTGTGTGTGCTTCATTCATTAATTGTGTAGTTCCCTCATTGGAGCCCGGGGTGTGCTTCATTTATTCAGTGTGTAGTTCCCTCATTGGAGCCCGGGGTGTGCTTCATTCATTCAGTGTGTAGTTCCCTCATTGGAGCCCAGTGTGTGCTTCATTCATTCAGTGTGTAGTTCCGTCATTGGAGCCCATGGTGTGCTTCATTTATTCAGTGTGTAGTTCCCTCATTGGAGCCCGGGGTGTGCTTCATTCATTCAGTGTGTAGTTCCCTCATTGGAGCCCAGTGTGTGCTTCATTCATTCAGTGTGTAGTTCCGTCATTGGAGCCCGGGGTGTGCTTCATTCATTCAGTGTGTAGTTCCCTCATTGGAGCCCAGTGTGTGCTTCATTCATTCAGTGTGTAGTTCCGTCATTGGAGCCCGGGGTGTGCTTCATTTATTCAGTGTGTAGTTCCCTCATTGGAGCCCGGGGTGTGCTTCATTCATTCAGTGTGTAGTTCCCTCATTGAAGCTCTGGGCGTCATTCATTTATTCATTCATTCATTCTTTCATTGTGTAGTTCCCTCATTGGAGCCCTGTGAGTGCTTCATTCTTTCATTGTGTAGTTCCCTCATTGGAGCACTGTGAGTGCTTCATTCTTTTATTGTGTAGTTCCCTCATTGGAGCCCTGTGAGTGCTTCATTCTTTCATTGTGTAGTTCCCTCATTGGAGCCCTGTGTGTGCTTCATTCTTTCATTATGTAGTTCCCTCATTGGAGCCCTGTGTGCTTCATTCATTCATTATGTAGTTCCCTCATTGGAGCCCTGTGTGTGCTTCATTCATTCATTATGTAGTTCCCTCATTGGAGCCCTGTGTGTGCTTCATTCATTCATTGTGTAGTTCCCTCATTGGAGCCCGGGGTGTGCTTCATTCATTCAGTGTGTAGTTCCCTCATTGAAGCTCTGGGCTTCATTCATTTATTCATTCATTCATTCTTTCATTGTGTAGTTCCCTCATTGGAGCCCTGTGTGTGCTTCATTCATTCATTATGTAGTTCCCTCATTGGAGCCCTGTATGTGCTTCATTCATTCAGTGTGTAGTTCCCTCATTGGAGCCCTGTGTGTGCTTCATTCATTCATTCTGTAGTTCCCTCATTGGAGCCCTGTGTGTGCTTCATTCATTCATTGTGTAGTTCCTTCATTGGAGCCCTGTGTGTGCTTCATTCATTCATTGTGTAGTTCCCTCATTGGAGCCCTGTGTGTGTTTCATTCATTCATTGTGTAGTTCCCTCATTGGAGCCCAGTGTGTGCTTCATTCATTCATTCATTGTGTAGTTCCCTCATTGGAGCCCTGTGTGTGCTTCATTCATTCATTCATTCATTCATTCATTCATTCAATGTGTAGTTCAATCATTGTAGCCCTGTGTGTGCTTCATTCATTCATTGTGTAGTTCCCTCATTGGAGCCCTGTGTGTGCTTCATTCATTCATTCAATGTGTAGTTCAATCATTGGAGCCATGGGTGTGCTTCATTCATTCATTTTGTAGTTCCCTCATTGGAGACCTGTGTGTGCTTCATTCATTCATTGTGTAGTTCCCTCATTGGAGCCCAGTGTGTGCTTCATTCATTCATTCATTGTGTAGTTCCCTCATTGGAGCCCTGTGTGTGCTTCATTCATTCATGTAATGTGTAGTTCAATCATTGTAGCCCTGTGTGTGCTTCATTCATTCATTGTGTAGTTCCCTCATCGGAGCCCAGTGTGTGCTCTATTCATTCATTGTGTCATTCCCTCATTGGAGCCCTGTGTGTGCTTCATTCATCCATTGTGTAGTTCCCTCATTGGAGCCCTGTGTGTGCTTCATTCCTTCATTGTGTAGTTCCATCATTGGAGCCCTGTGTGTGCTTCATTCATTCATTGTGTAGTTCCCTCATTGGAGCCCTGTGTGTGCTTCATTCATCCATTGTGTAGTTCCCTCATTGGAGCCCTGTGTGTGCTACATTCATTCATTATGTAGTTCCCTCATTGAAGCCCTGTGTGTGCTTCATTCATTCATTGTGTAGTTCCCTCATTGGAGCCCGGGGTGTGCTTCATTCATTCAGTGTGTAGTTCCCTCATTGAAGCTCTGGGCTTCATTCATTTATTCATTCATTCATTCTTTCATTGTGTAGTTCCCTCATTGGAGCCCTGTGTGTGCTTCATTCATTCATTATGTAGTTCCCTCATTGGAGCCCTGTGTGTGCTTCATTCATTCAGTGTGTAGTTCCCTCATTGGAGCCCTGTGTGTGCTTCATTCATTCATTGTGTAGTTCCCTCATTGGAGCCCTGTGTGTGCTTCATTCATTCAGTGTGTAGTTCCCTCATTGGAGCCCTGTGTGTGCTTCATTCATTCATTGTGTAGTTCCCTCATTGGAGCCCTGAGAGTGCTTCATTCATTCATTGTGTAGTTCCCTCATTGGAGCCCTGTGTGTGCTTCATTCATTCATTGTGTAGTTCCCTCATTGGAGCCCTGTGTGTGCTTCATTCTTTCATTGTGTAGTTCCTTCATTGGAGCCCTGTGTGTGCTTCATTCATTCATTCATTGTGTAGTTCCCTCATTGGAGCCCGGGGTGTGCTTCATTCATTCAATGTGTAGTTCCCTCATTGAAGCTCTGGGCTTCATTCATTTATTCATTCATTCATTCATTCATTGTGTCATTCCCTCATTGGAGCCCTGTGTGTGCTTCATTCATTCATTGTGTAGTTCCCTCATTGGAGCCCAGTGTGTGCTTCATTTATTCATTGTGTAGTTCCCTCATTGGAGCCCAGTGTGTGCTTCATTCATCCATTGTGTAGTTCCCTCATTGGAGCCCTGGGTGTGCTTCATTCATTCATTGTGTAGTTCTCTCATTGGAGCCCAGTGTGTGCTTCATTCATTCATTCATTCATTCTGTAGTTCCCTCATTGGAGCCCTGTGTGTGCTTCATTCATTCATTGTGTAGTTCCCTCATTGTAGCCCTGTGTGTGCTTCATTCATTCATTCAATGTGTTGTTCAATCATTGGAGCCATGGGTGTGCTTCATTCATTCATTGTGTAGTTCTCTCATTGGAGCCCAGTGTGTGCTTCATTCATTCATTCATTCATTGTGTAGTTCCCTCATTGGACCCCAGTGTGTGCTTCATTCATTCATTGTGTAGTTCCCTCATTGGAGCCCTGTGTGTGCTTCCTTCATTCATTCATTCATTGTGTAGTTCCCTCATTGGACCCCAGTGTGTGCTTCATTCATTCCTTGTGTAGTTTCCTCATTGGAGCCCTGTGTGTGCTTCATTCATTCATTCTGTAGTTCCCTCATTGGAGCCCTGTGTGTGCTTCCTTCATTCATTCATTCATTCTGTAGTTCCCTGGTGGCAGTCACAGATGTCTCTTATTCATTCATTCTTTTCTTCCCCACTGGGAGCTTCTTTGGTGTTGAATAAGTAGTAAATAATCCGTCAATATTTGTTTCCTGTGGAGTTTGTTACAAACCATTTCAATGTGAAAATGAACTTATATTAAAGTTTTAAAAGCAGAGCTTTAGACTCAGGATCATAGCGCGGTTTACGGGACTCATAGTGACTAGAGGTAAAACCTCTTGTGTCCTGGGTTACTCTCGCTTAAGAACTAGTGTCACTCCTGCGGCAATCTTCATAGTTTCTCCACCAAAGAAATACTTTTAAAACATGTGTCCAGTCTTCTAGGCGCTATTTCCGTTTCTGCTGCCAGAGGTAGGTGTGGCGTCCCCCTGACGCCTCCTGGGACTAGAGCAAATCAGACCTGTCACTGTTTAGATGTTTACTGTCCTTATTAACAAGAAATACCCTTTTTAATTTTGAAGAAAATAAGACACCTGTGAAGCAAAGCTTGCATTGGTGACCCCTGCTGTGACCTTCGCACTGACCCCTGAACTGACCCCTGCACTGACCCCTGCACAGACCCCTGCGCTGACCCCTGCGCTGACCCCTGTGCTGAGCCCTGCGCTGACCCCTGCACTGACCACTGCACTGACCCCTGCACTGACCCCGGCAATGACCTTTGCACTGACCGCTGCACTGAACCCTGACCTCTGCACTGACCCCTGCACTGACCCCTGCACTGACCCCTGCGCTGACCCCTGTGCTGAGCCCTGCGCTGACCCCTGCACTGACCCCTGCACTGACCCCAGCACTGACCCCTGCACTGACCCCTGCCCTGACCCCAGCACTGACCCCTGCACCGACCCCTGCACAGAGCCCTGCACTGACCCCTGCACTGAGCCCTGCCGTGAGCCCTGCACTGACCCCTGCACTGACCCCAGTCTGAAGCCCAGCACTGACCCCTGCACTGACCCCAGTCTGAAGCCCAGCACTGACCCCTGCACTGACCCCAGTCTGAAGCCCAGGACTGAGCCCTGCACTGACACCTGCCCTGACCCCAGCACTGACCCATGCACTGAGCCCTGCACTGACCCCTGCACTGACCCCTACATTGACCCCTGCACTGACCCCTGCACTGACCCCTGCACTGACCCCTGCACTGACCCCTGCATTGACCCCTGGACTGATCCCTGCACTGACCCCTACACTGACACCTGCCCTGACCCCTGCACTGACCCCTGCACTGACCCCTGCACTGACCCCTGCACTGACCCCTGCACTGACCCCCGCACTGACCCCTGCACTGACCCTGGCACTGACCCCTGCCCTGAACCCTGCCCTGAGCCCTACACTGACCCTTGCACTGACCCCAGTCTGAAGCCCAGCACTGACCCCTGCACTGACCCCAGTCTGAATCCCAGGACTGAGCCCTGCACTTACCCCTACACTGACACCTGCCCTGACCCCAGCACTGACCCCAGCACTGACCCATGAACTGACCCCTGCACTGAGCCCTGCACTGAGCCCTGCACTGACCCCTGCCCTGACCCCTGCACCGACCCCTGCACTGACCCCTGCCCTGATCCCTGCACCGACCCCTGCACTGACCCCTGCACTGAGCCCTGTACTGACCCCTGCACTGACCCCTGCATTGACCCCTGGACTGATGCCTGTACTGACCCCTGCACTGACCCCTGCATTGACCCCGGCACTGACCCCTGCACTGACCCCTGCACTTACCCCTGCATTGACCCCTGGACTGACCCCTGCACTGAGCCCTGCACTGACCCCTGCACTGAGCCCTTCACTAACCCCTGCCCTGACCCCTGCCCTGACCCCTGCGCTGACCCCTGCCCTGACCCCTGCCCTGACCCCTGCGCTGACCCCTGCCCTGACCCCTGCGCTGACCCCTGCACTGACCCCTGCACCCACCTGTGAGGCTCATGGCTGCTCTTTCCTCCACAGATTCAGCGGCTGTGAGATGAGGGATGAGGTCATTCCATCTATTTCCTTCCCCTTCTCCAAGGAGAAGCCGGAGCCAGAGGTGTCTGTGCTGTGTGAGGCGCTGAGGGATCCGCGGAGCCGCCTCAAGGAGCTCAGGTGAGTCCAGTAGGAATGTCCTTGGGAACGTGGTGGGGGGGGGGGTTACATCATTCTCACTGAGACCGTGTTAGGTTCAGACGTAGGAGCTCCTCGTACGGGTATAAAGTTTGAACCTTTCTTCTGCTTTTAGCAGCAGTTATTATAAGATGCAGTGACTTCCACCTGTCTGCTCCTGTTGTAGTGAGATGGCTCAGCGAGCAAATGCACCCATCCCAGGGGACTGTACTCAACCTTCCGGTCATGGGATCCTATTCTGGTGAGATGGCTCAGCGAGCAAATGCACCTATCCCAGGGGACTGTGCTCAACCTTCCGGTCACGGGCTCCTATTCTGGTGAGATGGCTCAGCGAGCAAATGCACCTATCCCAGGGGACTGTGCTCAACCTTCCGGTCACGGGCTCCTGTTCTAGTGAGATGGCTCAGCGAGCAAACACACCTATCCCAAGAGACTGTGCTCAACTTTCCAGTCACGGGCTCCTATTCTGGTGAGATGGCTCAGCGAGCAAACGCACCTATCCCAAGGGACTGTGCTCAACTTTCCGGTCATGGGATCCTATTCTGGTGAGATGGCTCAGCGAGCAAATGCACCTATCCCAAGGGTCTGTCTGCAACCTTCCGGTCACGGGCTCCTATTCTGGTGAGATCGCTCAGCGAGCAAATGCACCTATCCCAGGGGACTGTGCTCAACCTTCCGGTCATGGGCTCGTATTCTGGAGAGATGGCTCAGCGAGCAAATGCACCTATCCCAGGGGACTGTGCTCAACCTTCTGGTCACGGGCTCCTATTCTAGTGAGATGGCTCAGCGGGCAAATGCACCGATCCCAGGGGACTGTGCTCAACCTTCTGGTCACGGGCTCCTATTCTAGTGAGATGGCTCAGCGGGCAAATGCACCGATCCCAGGGGACTGTGCTCAACCTTCTGGTCACGGGCTCCTATTCTGGTGAGATGGCTCAGCGAGCAAATGCACCTATCCCAGGGGACTGTGCTCAACCTTCCGGTCACGGGCTCCTATTCTAGTGAGATGGCTCAGGGAGCAAATGCACCTATCCCGGGGGACTATGCTCAACCTTCCGGTGACGGGCTCCTGCTCTAGTGAGATGTCTCAGCAAGCAAATGCACCTATTCAGGGGACTGTGCTCAACCTTCAAGTCACGGGCTCCTATTCTGCTGAGATGGCTCAGCGAGCAAATGCACCTATTCCAGGGGACTGTGCTCAACCTTCCGGTCACAGGCTCCTGTTCTAGTGAAATGATATGATTAGTTCTGGTAAAACAAGCTGCGTAACACTCCTCCTGGACTAAGCGGGATTGCTGCTTTCCACTACCACTCAGAGAGCTTTCTAAGCTTGCCTAAGAGCACTAGAATCACCGTAAGTGTTTTCTGGATTAGTGCAGGGTGCTTCACTATAATAAGTGTGCACCATATACTCAGCCAGCCTCCTACAGTAGGCTTCTACAATGGGAGTTCACGATTATAAAGTGCTTATAACCATCTTTGGATTGAGCCACTTGTAGCCACGCTTCACCAGTGGATGTATGTCATTACCACGTGGGTTTTACAACGCAAGTCGTTACAACGACTTGCGTTGGGGGGCGCTGTGTAGTGAATAGTTTAATTTACTATTCCAACTCCAGTCCCGGTGGATAGTAGGAAGGTTTTGGATAGTAAATTAAACTATTCCCTATCCTACAGCGCCCCCCAGCGCAAGTCATTGTAACGACTTGCATTGTAAAAGTTGCGTGGTAAAGGTACTGCGTGGTAAAAGTTGCGTTGTAAACGCTGTTCACCTCACCAGTGGTTATCTAAAAGCCTCTTCCACCAGCCTCTGTCTGATTTACTAATTAGCTCTGGGGGACTAAACAACTGTGGTTTACCCAACCCCCCCAGAGTTGTCTTACCCAAGGAATGCGATGACTCAGTTCCAAATGTATCCAATCAGCCCCAATCATCCCGTTAAATTCCAATTCCCTCTTAAGCCACATTGAGAGCCACAGAAGTGTTGGACGGAGTCAAACAAAATCAGTTATAACATCTGCTCCCATTTCTTGATGGACAATTTCCTCTGGGACACTCTGGGGTATTCTTCATAGCTTTCTTTACATTTTGTTTTCAGGAGCTGGAATTGAACGGCAAGGCTTGAGTCCCCAGAGTTCTGCCCCAAATGCCACCGCGGGGACGCACTTTGCATTGTAAATGTGTATAACTGATGTAATGTGACTGTGACCGAAACGTCTACTAAAGGAATCTATCCCATGAGCGGCCCCACTAAGAGATGGTATATGTGCTTTTATAAGTGGACCCAAAGTCCTCCATCAATTCATACAGTGGGAGGAGTTAAAGTGTTTCTTGTCCACCTCGGATCAGAGAGTCCTGGGCCAGCGCAGCTGCTGGTCTCGGTATTTATACCTTGTTTTTAATCCCGTTAGTAATAAATCCTTGGAGTTATTAATGTTTTAATCCCCTCTCTCTCTCTCTCTCTCTCGCTCCTTCTTAGCCTCTGTGACTGTTGGATCACCGGTGCTTCCTGTGCAGCTCTGGCCGCCGCCCTTCGCTCCAACCGCTCTTTGCTGGACCTGGACTTGAATAGGAATGAACTGGGTGACGCTGGTGCGACCCTGCTCTGTGACGCCCTGAAGCACCCGGACCCCCGGCTGCAGAAGATGAGGTGAGGAGCAGGGGGGGGAGGGGGGGGGGAGTGGCTTTTCTCTATCAATAGGATTATTAATTCTCGCTCCTTCTTAGCCTCAGGTGGTGTAGGATAACCGGTGCTTTCTGGGCAGCTCTGGCCGCCGCCCTTCGCTCCAACCGCTCTTTGCTGGACCTGGACTTGAGTGAGAATAAACTGGGTGACGCTGGTGCGACCCTGATCTGGGAGGCCCTGAAGCACCCGCACACCCGGCTGCAGAAGATCCGGTTAGGAGCAGGGGGGGGGGGGGGGGGGAGGAGGGGGGGCCTAATCTGTATCATCTGCATTTTGTACTTTCCTCTGTATTCATTGACTCTGAGGGCAGCCTCTCTCCTCCATATGTTTATCTTACATGCAGGTTTGAGGGTAAGCTCTTTGAAGCCTGTTTTAGGCGCTATCAGCACCCTGAGTGCACGGAGTAGGAGAATGTCCCCCAAAGGATGCAGATTTTAAGGAGTCTCCCTCTGCTGCCATAAGTTACATTTCCTGTAGATTACGGGTGCCTACATCCAGCTGCGTCTATTCATTGGTTGCAGTGGGGGAGAAGGAGAGGGGGTGAATGTAGGCCGAGATGAAACATTACTATCAAAACCATCTACCAGACAGGTCAGTGTAAAACGAGGAGTGAATGCGGCCCTGCGCCCCAACAACATCAGGACTGACACCAGGCGGCAGTGGGAGGGTTAAAGTGTTTCTTGTGCACCTCGGATCAGCGAGTCCTGGGCCATGACAGCTGCTGGTCTCGGTATTTATACCTTGTTTTTAATGCTGTTGGTAATAAATCCTTCGAATCGTTAATGTTTTAATCCTCTCTTTCTCTTTCTCTTTCTCGCCCCTTCTTAGCCTTTTTGACTGTGGGATAACCGGTGCTTCCTGCGCAGCTCTGGCCGCCGCCCTTCGCTCCAACCGCTCTTTGCTGGACCTGGACTTGAGTTGGAATAAACTGGGTGACGCTGGTGCGACCCTGCTCTGGGAGGCCCTGAAGCACCCGGACACCCCGCTGCAGGAGATCTGGTAAGGAACGGGGAGGAGGAGGGGGGGGGGGGGGGGTGAGGGGGGCTTGTCTGTCTCATCTGCACTTTGTATTTTCCTCTGTATTCATTGACTCTGAGAGCAGCTTCTCTCCTTCATATGTTTCTTACATGTGGGTTTCAAGGTTAGTTCCCAGAAGCCTGTTAGAGGCGCTATCAGGTTGGGAGGGGTTGAATTTAGCCCAAGATGAAACATTGATATCAAAACCATCTGCCAAACAGGTCAGTGTATAATGAGGAGTGCGGAGTGAGGAGTGAGGAGAGCGGAGTGCGGAGTGCGGAGTGCGGAGTGAGGAGTGAGGAGTGAGGAGTGAGGGGTGAGGAGAGGAGGAGAGGAGGAGAGGAGGAGAGAGGAGAGGAGGAGAGAGGACAGAGGAGAGAGGAGAGAGGAGAGAGGAGAGAGGAATGATGAATGAGGAGTGCGGAGTGAGGAGTGAGGAGTGAGGAGTGAGGAGTGAGGGGTGAGGAGAGGAGAGGAGGAGAGGAGGAGAGGAGGAGAGAGGAGAGGAGGAGAGGAGGAGAGAGGAGAGGAGGAGAGAGGACAGAGGAGAGAGGAGAGAGGAGAGAGGAGAGAGGAATGATGAATGAGGAATGAGGAGTGAGGAGTGAGGAGAGGAGGAGAGGAGGAGAGGAGGAGAGAGGAGAGGAGGAGAGAGGACAGAGGAGAGAGGAGAGAGGAGAGAGGAGAGAGGAGAGAGGAGAGAGGAATGATGAATGAGGAATGAGGAGTGAGGAGTGAGGAGAGGAGGAGAGGAGGAGAGGAGGAGAGAGGAGAGGAGGAGAGAGGACAGAGGAGAGAGGAGAGAGGAGAGAGGAGAGAGGAATGATGAATGAGGAATGAGGAGTGCGGAGTGAGGAGTGCGGAGTGCGGAGTGCGGAGTGCGGAGAGAGGAGAGGAGGAGAGGAGGAGAGGAGGAGAGAGGAGAGGAGGAGAGGAGGAGAGAGGAGAGGAGGAGAGAGGACAGAGGAGAGAGGAGAGAGGAGAGAGGAGAGAAGAATGATGAATGAGGAATGAGGAGTGCGGAGTGCGGAGTGCGGAGTGCGGAGAGAGGAGAGAGGAGAGGAGGAGAGGAGGAGAGAGGAGAGGAGGAGAGAGGAGAGAGGAGAGAGGAGAGAGGAGAGAGGAATGATGAATGAGGAATGAGGAGTGCGGAGTGCGGAGTGAGGAGTGCGGAGTGCGGAGTGCGGAGTGCGGAGAGAGGAGAGAGGAGAGAGGAGAGGAGGAGAGGAGGAGAGAGGAGAGGAGGAGAGAGGAGAGAGGAGAGAGGAATGAGGAATGAGGAGTGCGGAGTGCGGAGTGCGGAGTGCGGAGTGCAGAGAGAGGAGAGAGGAGAGAGGAGAGGAGGAGAGGAGGAGAGGAGGAGAGAGGAGAGGAGGAGAGAGGAGAGAGGAGAGAGGAATGATGAATGAGGAATGAGGAGTGCGGAGTGAGGAGTGCGGAGTGCGGAGTGCGGAGTGCGGAGTGCGGAGAGAGGAGAGAGGAGAGAGGAGAGGAGGAGAGGAGGAGAGAGGAGAGAGGAGAGAGGAGAGAGGAGAGAGGAATGAGGAATGAGGAGTGCGGAGTGCGGAGTGAGGAGTGCGGAGTGCGGAGTGCGGAGAGAGGAGAGAGGAGAGAGGAGAGGAGGAGAGGAGGAGAGAGGAGAGGAGGAGAGAGGAGAGAGGAGAGAGGAGAGAGGAGAGAGGAATGATGAATGAGGAATGAGGAGTGCGGAGTGCGGAGTGCGGAGTGCGGAGTGCGGAGAGAGGAGAGAGGAGAGAGGAGAGGAGGAGAGGAGGAGAGGAGGAGAGAGGAGAGAGGAGAGAGGAGAGAGGAATGAGGATAGTGAAGAATGAGGAGTGAGGAGGGAGGAGGGAGGAGTGAGGAGTGAGGAGTGAGGAGTGAGGGGTGATTAATGAGGAGTGAGGGGTGAGGAGTGAGGAGTGAGGAGTGAGGGGTGATTAATGAGGAGTGAGGGGTGAGGAGTGAGGAGTGAGGAGTGAGGAGTGAGGAGTGAGGAGTGAGGAGTGATGAGTGATTAGTGAAGAATGAGGAGTGATTAATGAGGAGTGAGGGGTGAGGAGTGAGGAGTGAGGAGTGAGGGGTGATTAATGAGGAGTGAGGGGTGAGGAGTGAGGAGTGAGGAGTGAGGAGTGAGGAGTGAGGAGTGAGGAGTGAAGAGTGAAGAGTGAAGAGTGAAGAGTGAAGAGTGAAGGGTGAAGGGTGAAGGGTGAAGGGTGAAGGGTGAGGGGTGAGGGGTGAGGGGTGAGGGGTGAGGGGTGAGGGGTGAGGGGTGAGGGGTGAGGAGTGAGGAGTGAGGAGTGAGGAGTGAGGAGTGCGGAGTGCGGAGTGCGGAAGGAGAGGAGGAGAGGAGGAGAGGAGGAGAGGAGGAGAGAGGAGTGCGGAGTGCGGAGTGCGGAGTGCGGAGTGCGGAGTGCGGAGAGAGGAGAGAGGAGAGGAGGAGAGGAGGAGAGGAGGAGAGAAGGAGAGGAGGAGAGGAGGAGAGAGGAAAGAGGAGAGGAGGAGAGGAGGAGAGAGGAGAGGAGGAGAGAGGAGAGGAGGAGTGAGGAGTGAGGAGTGAGGAGTGAGGAGTGAGGAGTTGTAGAAAATTAGAAATATTGATGTACATAAGCAACGTTCATTTCCCTTTTCCCACTCCTCTCCCTACACGCACCATGAATACCGTAAAGCATTGACTGCATCACTCTGCCAGCAAAGGCCTGTACCCATGTGTACATGACAGCCATTTTAGGCACTCTGGCCTTTTGCCCGCCTAAGATTAGAATCACCGGCTTCCCTTCTGCGCGTATTTGAAACCCCCCCTTCTTTCTCACATGCATAAACCATGAAACCCTCTCCCTCTGCGCGACCCTGCCCTGAAAGGCAACCCTTCTGCTTGACCCACGCAAACCCCCCATTTCCTCTTGAAGAGGCATCCTTCGCCTCAGCCGACATAGCCCTCCCCAGCTGCACCTGACTGCCCCCGCTCTCTCATGTACGGGTCATAAGACCTCTCTCTGTGCGACTCTGTCCCTGTGCACACCCTGGCTCCCCCTTCCCCTTCTCCCTCACACGGGCAAGTCATAAACCTTCTCCTTCTGCAAGACCCTGTCCTTGGGAGTCACGGCCGCGCCTGACCAACACCTCCTTTCCTTCCATGAATGCCCCTCTGTTGACAAGCCTTCCCTCCGCGCTCGATTGTCCACGCGGCATGAATACCACTCCTTTGATGACCCCTTCCCCCGAGTCCGACTGACCACACATGTCCGAGGCCATCGCCTAAGCCAGGAGATACCATTTACTGCCCTTTATTGTATGAAGTCACTCCTCTTCAAAGGACCCTCTATTGATCCTGGTCTCCCCACCCCCTGGGCTATGATCAGGCGCACACATCCTAAACAGTTGACGGAACACTCAGCTGCGTGATTGCCCTCCCCTCTTATCAGCAGGTCAAAGGGTCCCTATTGTGAACACATGTGGGGTAGGATTGACACGAGGATTATGGGGATGTCTTTTCCTTGTATCACAATGTCGTGATTGTAATGCCAAGTGTTTTGTAAGGTATAAAAGACGGAGTCTCAGCTCACTTGTTAGAGCACCTCCAGATGGCACCTTGTTTCGTGTCTGAAATGACAGGCTCTCCTCATGAGAAATAAATCCTGTTCTTGTGATTCCTGCTCCCAGCGCCCGTCTCTTTATTTGGTAACTATTCAGAATGGGAACTAAGAGGCGACTTGCGCCAGCAGCCTGGGCATCGATAGTAATGCGGGCTCACATTTTACAGAGTGAGGAGTGATTAGTGAAGAATGAGGAGTGAGGAGGGAGGAGGGAGGAGTGAGGAGTGAGGAGTGAGGGGTGAGGGGTGAGGAGTGAGGAGTGAGGGGTGAGGAGTGAGGAGTGATGGGTGAGGAGTGAGGAGTGAAGAGTGAGGAGTGGGGAGTGAGGGGTGAGGAGTGAGGAGTGAGGAGTGAAGAGTGAAGAGTGAAGAGTGAAGAGTGAAGAGTGAAGAGTGAGGGGTGAGGGGTGAGGGGTGAGGGGTGAGGGGTGAGGGGTGAGGAGTGAGGAGTGAGGAGTGAATAATGAGGAGTGAGGGGTGAGGAGTGAGGAGTGAGGAGTGAGGGGTGAGGAGTGAGGAGTGAGGAGTGAGGAGTGAGGAGTGAGGAGGGATCACTGAAATAATATAGACTGCCAAAATATCGACCTGCAAAAATATCGTTGCCAAAATATCGACAGACAAAATATCGACTTTCTATCTACAAACAGGTAAGTACAAAAATATTGAGTACAAAATATCGTTAACAATAATATAGATGTAAAAAATATCGACTTTATTAAAAACAGTGTTAAATTAAATTAATATTAAATTTTAATTACTAAAATATACTTAAAAATACTTAAATTAAATTATAATAATTAAATAATAAATGAAAATAATAAAAATAATTTTTTACAATCTTATTTGTTGACCCTGAACCCTAAAATATACCCCTTTACCCAAAAACCCAAAACTGACCCTGAACCCTAAAAATACCCCTTTACCCAAAAACTAAAAACTGACCCTGAACCCTAAAAATGCCCCTTTACCCAAAAACTGAAAACTGACCCTGAACCCTAAAAATGCCCCTTTACCCAAAAACTAAAAACTGACTCTGAACCCTAAAAATGCCCCTTTACCCAAAAACTGACAACTGACCTTGAACCCTAAAAATGCCCCTTTACCCAAAAAACTGAAAACTGACCCTGAACCCTAAAAATGCCCCTTTACCCAAAAACTGAAAACTGACCCTGAACCCTAAAAATGCCCCTTTACCCAAAAACTGAAAACTGACCCAGAACCCTAAAAATGCCCCTTTACCCAAAAACTGAAAACTGACCCTGAACCCTAAAAATGCCCCTTTACCCAAAAACTGAAAACTGACCCTGAACCCTAAAAATGCCCCTTTACCTAAGGAGAGAGGAGCGAGGAGTGAGGAGTGAAGAGTGAGAAGTGAGGAGTGAGGAGTGGGGAGTGGGGAGTGAGGCGTGAGGGGTGAGGAGTGAGGCGTGAGGCGTGGGGAGTGAGGAGTGAGGAGTGAGGGGTGAGGGGTGAGGGGAGAGGGGTGAGGAGTGAGGAGTGAGGGGTGAGGGGTGAGGAGTGAGGGGTGAGGGGTGAGGGGTGAGGAGTGAGGGGTGAGGAGTGAGGGGTGAGGAGTGAGGAGTGAGGAGTGAGGAGTGAGGGGTGAGGAGTGAGGAGTGAGGGGTGAGGGGTGAGGAGTGAGGAGTGAGGAGTGATTAATGAGGAGTGAGGGGTGAGGAGTGAGGAGTGAGGGGTGAGGGGTGAGGGGTGATTAATGAGGAGTGAGGGGTGAGGAGTGAGGAGTGAGGAGTGAGGAGTGAGGAGTGAGGAGTGAGGAGTGAGGAGTGAGGGGTGAGGGGTGAGGAGTGAGGAGTGAGGAGTAAAGAGTGAAGAGTGAGGAGTGGGGAGTGAGGAGTGAGGAGTGAGGAGTGAGGAGTGAGGAGTGAAGAGTGAAGAGTAAAGAGTGAGGAGTGAGGAGTGAGGGGTGAGGGGTGAGGGGTGAGGGGTGAGGGGTGAGGAGTGAGGAGTGAGGAGTGAGGAGTGAATAATGAGGAGTGAGGGGTGAGGGGTGAGGAGTGAGGAGTGAGGGGTGAGGAGTGAGGAGTGAGGAGTGAGGAGTGAGGAGTGAGGAGGGATCACTGAAATAATATAGACTGCCAAAATATCGACCTGCAAAAATATCGTTGCCAAAATATCGACAGACAAAATATCGACTTTCTCTCTACAAACAGGTAAGTACAAAAATATCGAGTACAAAATATCGTTAACAATAATATAGATGTAAAAAATATCGACTTTATTAAAAACAGTGTTAAATTAAATTAATATTAAATTTTAATTACTAAAATATACTTAAAAATACTTAAATTAAATTATAATAATTAAATAATAAATGAAAATAATAAAAATAATTTTTTACAATCTTATTTGTTGACCCTGAACCCTAAAATATACCCCTTTACCCAAAAACCCAAAACTGACCCTGAACCCTAAAAATACCCCTTTACCCAAAAACTAAAAACTGACCCTGAACCCTAAAAATGCCCCTTTACCCAAAAACTGAAAACTGACCCTGAACCCTTAAAATGCCCCTTTACCCAAAAACTAAAAACTGACTCTGAACCCTAAAAATGCCCCTTTACCCAAAAACTGACAACTGACCTTGAACCCTTAAAATGCCCCTTTACCCAAAAAACTGAAAACTGACCCTGAACCCTAAAAATGCCCCTTTACCCAAAAACTGAAAACTGACCCTGAACCCTAAAAATGCCCCTTTACCCAAAAACTGAAAACTGACCCTGAACCCTAAAAATGCCCCTTTACCCAAAAACTGAAAACTGACCCTGAACCCTAAAAATGCCCCTTTACCCAAAAACTGAAAACTGACCCTGAACCCTAAAAATGCCCCTTTACCCAAAAACTAAAAACTGACCCTGAACCCTAAAAATACTCCTTTACCCAAAAATTATCAATATTATTTAATTACCAATTAATTATTAATTAACAATAACAATAAAGTAAATATATTAGCACATTAGCTGTAATTATTTTAATAATTATTATTTTTTCCCAATTAATTACTTAACAATAACACAAAAATATATATATTAAAATGTACTCTAATTAATGTAATTAACTAATTACAATTAATCAATTACCAATTAATTACTAATTCAAAATATGTACAAAATTATATTAATTAATTACCTAATTATTATTAATTATCAATTAATTATTAATTATAAATATTTACAAACATATATTAATTAATTAATTATTATTAAATTACTTCCCACCCTATTCCCCTATAAACCCACAACCCGCTACAGAATTACATAACGCAATTATTAAAAAAACAAATTCCATTTAATAAAATATTTTATAACATTAATACACACTTTTCACACATATTATTACATAAAAATACACTATAAAATATTATATATTATTAAAAATTCGATATTTTTGCTATCTATATTTTATACAGTCGATATTACTTCACTTACCTGAAAAACGATATTTTTGTAGTCGATATTATGTCCAGTCGATATTTTGTCCAGTCTATATTTAAAACTCGATATTATGTCCAGTCGATATTTTGGAGTCGATATTTTGTCTGTTCACCGTGAGGAGTGAGGGGTGAGGAGTGAGGAGTGAGGAGTGAGGAGTGAGGAGTGAGGAGTGAGGAGTGAGGAGTGAGGGGTGAGGGGTGAGGGGTGAGGAGTGAGGAGTGAGGAGTGAGGAGTGAGGAGTGATTAATGAGGAGTGAGGGGTGAGGAGTGAGGAGTGAGGAGTGAGGAGTGAGGAGTGAGGGGTGAGGAGTGAGGAGTGAGGAGTGAAGAATGAGGAGTGAGGAGGGAGGAGTGAGGAGTGAGGAGTGAAGAATGAGGAGTGAGGAGTGAAAAATGAGGAGTGAGGAGTGAAGAGTGAGGAGTGAGGAGTGAGGGGTGAGGGGTGAGGGGTGAGGGGTGAGGAGTGAAGAATGAGGAGTGAGGAATGAGGAATGAGGGGTGAGGGGTGAGGGGTGAGGAGTGAGGAGTGAGGAGTGAGGAGTGAGGGGTGAGGAGTGAGGGGTTATGAGTGAGGGGTGAGGAGTGAGGAGTGAGGGGTGAGGGGTGAGGGGTGAGGGGTGAGGAGTGAGGAATGAGGGGTGAGGAATGAGGGGTGAGGGGTGAGGGGTGAGGAGTGAGGAGTGAGGAGTGAGGAGTGAGGGGTGAGGAGTGAGGAGAGAGGAGTGAGGAGTGATGAGTGAGGGGTGAGGAGGGAGGAGTGAGGAGTGAGGAGTGAGGAGGGAGGAGGGAGGAGTGAGGGGTGTGGAGTGTGAAGTGAGGAGCGAGGAGTGAAGTGAGGAGTGAGGAGCGGGAAGTGAAGTGAGGAGTGAGGAATGAGGGGTGAGGGGTGATGGGTGAGGGGTGAGGAGTGAGGAGGGAGGAGTGAGGGGTGATGAGGGAGGAGTGAGGAGTGAAGAGTGTGAAGTGTGAAGTGTGGAGCGAGGAGTGAAGTGAGGAGTGAGGAGCGAGGAGTGAAGTGAGGAGTGAGGAATGAGGGGTGAGGGGTGAGGGGTGAGGAGTGAGGAGTGAGGGGTGAGGGGTGAGGAGTGAGGAGTGAGGAGTTAGGAGTGAGGGGTGAGGAGTGAGGAGTGAGGGGTGAGGGGTGAGGAGTGAGGGGTGAGGAGTGAGGAGTGAGGAGTGAGGAGTGAGGGGTGAGGGGTGAGGAGTGAGGAGTGAGGGGTGAGGAGTGAGGAGTGAGGGGTGAGGAGTGAGGAGTGAGGAGTGAGGGGTGAGGAGTGAGGAGTGAGGAGTGAGGAGTGAGGAATGAGGGGTGAGGAGTGAGGAGTGAGGGGTGAGGGGTGAGGGGTGAGGAGGGAGGAGGGAGGAGTGAGGAGTGAGGAGGGAGGAGTGAGGAGTGAGGAGTGTGGAGTGAGGAGTGAGGGGTGAGGAGTGAGGAGTGAGGGGTGAGGGGTGAGGGGTGAGGGGTGAGGGGTGAGGAGTGAGGGGTGAGGAGGGAGGAGTGAGGAGTGAAGAGTGTGAAGTGAGGAGCGAGGAGTGAAGTGAGGAGTGAGGAGCGAGGAGTGAAGTGAGGAGTGAGGAATGAGGAGTGAGGGGTGAGGGGTGAGGGGTGAGGGGTGAGGAGTGAGGAGTGAGGAGTGAGGGGTGAGGAGTGAGGAGTGAGGAGTTAGGAGTGAGGGGTGAGGAGTGAGGAGTGAGGGGTGAGGGGTGAGGAGTGAGGGGTGAGGAGTGAGGGGTGAGGAGTGAGGAGTGAGGAGTGAGGAGGGAGGAGTGAGGAGTGAAGAATGAGGAGTGAGGAGTGAAGAATGAGGAGTGAGGAGTGAGGAGTAAGGAGTGAGGGGTGAGGGGTGAGGGGTGAGGAGTGGGAGTGAGGGGTGAGGGGTGAGGAGTGAGGAGTGAGGAGGGAGGAGTGAGGGGTGAGGAGTGAGGAGTGAGGGGTGAGGAGCGAGGAGTGAGGAGTGAGGCGTGAGGCGTGAGGAGTGAGGGGTGAGGGGTGAGGAGTGAGGAGTGAGGAGTGAAGAATGACGAGTGAGGAGTGAGGAGTGAGGAGTGAGGAGTGAGGGGTGAGGAGTGAGGGGTGAGGAGTGAGGAGTGAGGAGTGAGGAGGGAGAAGTGAGGAGTGAGGGGTGAGGAGTGAGGAGTGAGGGGTGAGGAGTGAGGAGGGAGGAGTGAGGGGTGAGGAGGGAGGAGTGAGGAGTGAGGAGTGAAGAGTGTGAAGTGAGGAGCGAGGAATGAGGAGCGAGGAGTGAAGTGAGGAGTGAGGAGTGAGGGGTGAGGAGTGAGGAGTGAGGGGTGAGGGGTGAGGAGTGAGGGGTGAGGGGTGAGGAGTGAGGAGTGAGGAGTGAGGGGTGAGGGGTGAGGGGTGAGGAGTGAGGAGTGAGGAGTGAGGAGTGAGGGGTGAGGAGTGAGGAGTGAGGGGTGAGGGGTGAGGGATGAGGAGTGTGAAGTGAGGAGCGAGGAGTGAAGTGAGGAGTGAGGAGTGAGGAGTGAAGTAAGGATTGAGGAATGAGGGGTGAGAGGTGAGGGGTGAGGGGTGAGGGGTGAGGGGTGAGGGGTGAGGGGTGAGGAGAGAGGAGTGAGGGGTGAGGAGGGAGGAGTGAGGAGTGAAGAGTGTGAAGTGAGGAGCGAGGAGTGAAGTGAGGAGTGAGGAATGAGGGGTGAGGGGTGAGCGGTGAGGGGTGAGGAGTGAGGGGTGAGGAGTGAGGAGTGAGGGGTGAGGAGTGAGGAGTGAGGAGTGAGGGGTGAGGGGTGAAGGGTGAGGGGTGAGGGGTGAGGAGTGAGGAGTGAGGAGTGAGGGGTGAGGAGTGAGGAGTGAGGAGTGAGGGGTGAGGGGTAAGGAGTGAGGAGTGAGGGGTGAGGGGTGAGGGGTGAGGAGTGAGGGGTGAGGAGTGAGGAGTGAGGAGTGAGGTGTGAGGAGTGAAGAATGAGGAGTGAGGAGTGAGGGGTGAGGAGTGAGGAGTGAGGAGTGAGGGGTGAGGAGTGAGGAGTGAGGAGTGAGGGGTGAGGAGTGAGGAGTGAGGAGAGAGGAGTTAGGAGTGAGGGGTGAGGAGTGAGGGGTGAGGGGTGAGGGGTGAGGAGTGAGGAGTGAGGAGGGAGGAGTGAGGGGTGAGGAGGGAGGAGTGAGGAGTGAAGAGTGTGAAGTGAGGAGCGAGGAGTGAAGTGAGGAGTGAGGAGCGAGGAGTGAAGTGAGGAGTGAGGAATGAGGGGTGAGGGGTGAGGAGTGAGGAGTGAGGAATGAGGGGTGAGGGGTGAGGGGTGAGGAGTGAGGGGTGAGGAGTGAGGAGTGAGGAGTGAGGGGTGAGGAGTTAGGAGTGAGGGGTGAGGAGTGAGGAGTGAAGGGTGACGGGTGAGGAGTGAGGGGTGAGGGGTGAGGGGTGAGGAGTGAGGAGTGAGGAGTGAGGGGTGAGGGGTGAGGAGTGAGGAGTGAGGGGTGAGGAGTGAGGAGTGAGGAGTGAGGAGTGAGGAGTGAGGGGTGAGGAGTGAGGAGTGAGGGGTGAGGGGTGAGGGGTGAGGAGGGAGGAGTGAGGGGTGAGGAGTGAGGAGTGAGGGGTGAGGGGTGAGGGGTGAGGAGGGAGGAGTGAGGAGTGAGGAGGGAGGAGTGAGGAGTGAGGGGTGTGGAGTGTGAAGTGAGGAGCGAGGAGTGAAGTGAGGAGTGAGGAGCGAGGAGTGAAGTGAGGAGTGAGGAATGAGGGGTGAGGAGTGAGGAGTGAGGGGTGAGGGGTGAGGAGTGAGGAGTGAAGAATGAGGAGTGAGGAGTGAGGAGTGAGGAATGAGGAGTGAGGAGTGAGGGGTGAGGAGTGAGGAGTGAGGGGTGAGGAGTGAGGAGGGAGGAGTGAGGGTTGAGAGGGAGGAGTGAGGAGTGAGGAGTGAAGAGTGTGAAGTGAGAAGCGAGGAGTGAGGAGCGAGGAGTGAAGTGAGGAGCGAGGAGTGAGGAGTGAGGGGTGAGGGGTGAGGAGTGAGGAGGGAGGAGTGAGGGGTGAGGAGGGAGGAGTGAGGAGTGAAGAGTGTGAAGTGAGGAGCGAGGAGTGAAGTGAGGAGTGAGGAGCGAGGAGTGAAGTGAGGAGTGAGGAATGAGGGGTGAGGGGTTAGGGGTGAGGGGTGAGGAGTAAGGGGTGAGGAGTGAGGAGTGAGGAGTGAGGAGTGAGGAGTGAGGAATGAGGGGTGAGGGGTGAGGGGTGAGGAGTGAGGAGTGAGGGGTGAGGGGTGAGGGGTGAGGGGTGAGGAGTGAGGAGTGAGGAGTTAGGAGTGAGGGGTGAGGAGTGAGGGGTGAGGGGTGAGGGGTGAGGGGTGAGGGGTGAGGAGTGAGGAGTGAGGGGTGAGGAGTGAGGGGTAAGGAGTGAGGAGTGAGGGGTGAGGGGTGAGGGGTGAGGAGTGAGGAGTGAGGAGTGAGGACTGAGGAGTGAGGAGTGTGAAGTGTGAAGTGTGGAGTGAGGAGTGAGGAGTGAGGAGTGAGGAGTGAGGAGTGAGGAGCAAGCCAACCTCCCTCTCTAGGCTGTTTCATGTGTACTGCTGATAATCGGGATAGTCAGATTGTGCATACTGGTACATCTGCTGTGTGACATGTTGTGTTGCGGAAATGGGTTGTGGCTGTGGTACCGCTACGGTCTGCTGTGGAATCTGCATAGGCTGAAGAGATGAAATGGATCACCAACAAAACTCGACAATTTCAGTTTCATTTCCTAAGCAGCCAGGATTGTATATGCTGCCAAAAGTTCATAAAAATCGTTCAAATCCACCATTTCGTCCTATTGTCACCGGGTATGGCACCATCTTCGAGCCTCTGGGTCAATTCATTGATCAATTTTTGCAACCATTTGTTCAGTCATGGTATTCTTACATTAAAGACACTACACATTTTCTACAGAAACTCATGAAAGTTACAGTGAAACAAGGCATGTTGCTGTGCACTTTGGATGTCAAGGCCCTATACACCTCTATCCCGCATTCCGCCGGAATAGAGGCAGTACAATGGGCCTTGTTGAAACAAGAGGATTTACCAGTCAACAAAATCTTTCTATTAGAACTGTTACATTTCAGTCTTCACCACAGTTATTTTAAGTGGGAAAATATGTACTATCTTCAAAATAAAGGTACTTCGATGGGCTTTTCTGGGGCCCCAGCCTATGCGAACACCTATATGGCAAGGTTTGAGGACTTGTATTTGACAGCAGATAAAGAATGGACGGATAACACAATTCTTTATTGTCGTTACATTGATGACATTTTCCTGATATGGCAAAATTCACGACAATTGTTGGAACAAAAAATATCCCAGTTGAATTTGTACGATGAGAACATTCAGTTTACACACAACATTGATGAAAAAGTTATCCCATTTCTGGATGTACTTGTAAAATTGGGGGATGATTCCCTGGACACTGAAGTATATCACAAGGCAACAGATAAAAACACAGCTCTTTCATACAACAGTTTCCACTCAAGGAATCTCATCGACAATTTTCCATATTCCCTCATGTTGAGAGCCAAAAGGATTTGTTCGGAAGATGAGAGACACATTAGATTACAAGCTTAATGAAGTGTACACGTGGGCGGAGGTGTATGCCCAAAGGAGAACTTTTACAAAGCGAACCCCGAACACTTCTTCTCAAGAGAGTATGGCTTCAGAAGATGAGTCACTGCAGACCAACATCAAAACCATCATGAACAAATTTGTGTCGAAAAGGTATCCACCTAAAGTACTAGAAACAGCCAGAGAAAAGACTGAAAAACTACTGAGGGACTCTTTGTTGATCAGTAAAACCAAATGGCAACTTCAACGTCAGGTATTTGTTTCTAAATACTCTACCAGTTCGCAGGACATAAAGAAAAGTATCAACCGTCACTGGGAACTGCTCAGCAATGAGAGTGACTTTAAAGACCTATTCATCAACAAACCGATTTTTGCATACAAAAGGTCACACAACATGAAGGAGTTATTGAAACCCAATCCTGAAAATCCAACAGTGAACTACAAAGGGATGAAAAAGTGTCAAAATTGTGTTCACTGCAACAATGTGATAGTGTCTGACACAGTGAAACATCCACATACAGGAGAAAATATTCCCACTAAAGTCAATGCGGATTGTAACACAATGAATGTGATATACACTATCAAGTGCCGCTGCGGACTGTTGTATGTGGGCAAAACAGAAAGAAAAATCAAGACTCGTATATCCGAGCATAAAAGTACAATTCGTAATAAGAATACCAACAGCAGTTTGGCAGTACATTGGGACAAAAATAGACATACTATAGCCCAGATGAAATTTCAGATCCTCAAAGTAGCAGTTCCATCACCCAGGAGAAGCCTCACGAAAACTCTTTTGCAAAGAGAAATTTTCTGGATAAGAAAATTACAGACACAAGATCCCAAAGGGATCAATGATCGAGTAGACTTAATTTGTTTTCTTTGATCATTGCACAGACCAGTACGCTGGAGGACTGTATATGCATTATATCCTTCGTAGAACTTTTATGTATGAGAATGAATGTTCATTTCAACACTGTAAACTTGTACAAGCGGAACATGCCATATTTTTATTATGTACTCTACACCACACTAAGATGGCGCTTCAACTTCTTTAGTATTCCTATCATTTTGGTTTTAGTAGTCGTCTGTTTTCCATTTCTACTCCTTTTCACGCTATTTATACAAGCCGTCACACTTAGTTTGGCATTCACATCTACGTATACCGAAGACGTGCGTTCAAGGGAATACAGAGAAAGACAGGATTATGAAGATATTGACTAGAGCAGATAAAGGTATTTGAGCAGGCATGTCCATCTCAGTCAGTTTTGTGTGTTGCACGCATTTGGGTGTTTGATGAGGATATCACTGTCTTGCAGGTTAAATTGACACTACGTTGTGATAATAGTCAAGAGGAATTGTCGTGGGTTGCGGCAGAGCGCTGTATACATAAGGTGTGTTCTCTGTTTTGTTATACATATAAGTTTAGAAACCAGTAAGTGCAGGGGTAATACAACTTGGCACCAGTGGAAGTTTCTTTCGTTTATTTAAGTAGGCTGTTATTTGTGTTTCTTAAGGTTCGACGTAGGAGTTTTTCTTATAGAGAGGAACTGACAGGATGTACCAGTTTTCGTTTATTTAAGTAGGCTGTTATTTGTGTGGTTAGTGAGGTTCCTGTAGATCAAGAAGGTCCTTATGTACACAGTCAGGTATTAGGGAAGGATAGAAAATTTTTGATTGACACAGGGGCAAGCAGAACGACCATCAGTCATGACGAGGTTCCAGGGGCACCCCTCTCAGGCTCACAGAATGTTTCCCTTGGATTTTCAGGAAAGCCTATAGTCAATGAAGTATCGAAACCAGTTCCCCTAGCAGTTGGTCCATTATCCCGTACTACAGACTTATTGCTCACAAAATCATGTCCAGAAAACTTGCTTGGTATTAAGACCCTGAAAGCTCTAGGAGCTGTAATTTGTTGTTCTCCGGAAGGAGTCAGGTTGTTCCTTCATGATTTCAAAGGACATTATGTATTGAGAGATTTTGACCCCAGGTTACAGAATGTTCCTGCACATTTATGGGCAAAAGGCCCCACTGATGTAGGTTGCATGCACATTACTCCATATCGTGTCACACTCAAGCCAGGAGTAGTACTACCACGTATCCGACAATACAAGTTACCACCAGATGCTGTAGTGGCTTTACTGAAAATCATTGACGAGCTCATTGCACAAGGAGTGGTTGTAGAAACCGACTCCAATGTTTGTAATTCCCCTATCATTCCAATTCTTAAACGTACAGATCCGAATGCACCTCCCGTTTATCGATTAGTCATCGATTTGCGAGACTTAAATAAATGCATTGTACCACAGTATCCCGTGGTCCCAGACATTTCGTCCTTATTGACTGCTATTGATTCCGAAGCGACGTTCTTTACTGTAATCGACCTCAAGAACGCCTTCTTTAGTGTCCCCATTGATCCGGAAAGCCAATACCTTTTCGGATTCTGTTTAAATGACCGAAGCTTCAAATTTGCACGCGCACCTCAAGGATTCACAGAAAGCCCCAGCATCTACAGCCAAGCACTGAAACGACAACTTGACAGTATTCACATGCCTGCCAACACTGCCCTACTCCAATACGTCGATGATCTATTGATCACCGCCCGTAGTGAACCAGAATGTGAACATGCGTCACTGACAGTTTTGCATTTCTTGGCGGACAAGGGACACAAGGTGTCTCCTTCGAAGCTACAATTCTGTGCCCAGCAAGTGGTGTACCTTGGGCACTTGCTGTCCAAGTGGGGTAGGCAGCTGACACCCGAACGAATTCAGTTAATTGCACATCTTCCGCAACCCAAGACACAGAAAGAAGTACGAGCCTTTATTGGACTCACTTCCTATTGCAGACAATGGATTCCACAATATGCATTTTTAGCTAAACCACTTATACAGTTGACAACACAGGAGGCAGCGTCTTCGACTGTCCTCCCTTGGACTCAGGAACATACACAAGCTTTTGACGAATTAAAGAAAGCCTTATGTCAAGCTCCTGTTCTAGCGACACCATGTTACAGCAAACCTTTTACACTTTTTGTCACAGAACGCGATGGCACAGCGTTGTCAGTCCTCACTCAGGTTCAAGCAGACAAACACAGACCGTGTGCTTATTTTTCGAGTACATTGGATCCAGTAGCCCAGGCCTTGCCTGCGTGCTTAAAGTCAGTTGCAGCAACAGCTCTAGCAATCAGACAAAGTGACTCCATTGTATTAGGACATCAATTGACAGTACAAGTTCCACATTCTGTAGAGGTTCTCCTAAACAGAACACATCCAACATTTGACTATAGCACGACTGACAGGTTATGAATTGACACTATTCCAACCACACATAGAAATCAGACGCTGCAATACACTGAATCCTGCTACACTTCTACCATCGAGTACAACAGATCCTGCTCCACATGATTGCGTAGATGTCGTTGACACAATTACGAAACCCAGACAAGACTTGACAGATGTTGCATTACCCAATCCAGACCTGACACTTTATGTGGATGGTTCATGTTTAAGAACAAGTACAGGAGAGTTAGTGGCCGCATATGCCGTGACCACTGAAACTGAAGTCATAGAAACACATCGCATTGACACCCTGTCAGCCCAAGCAGCAGAGCTTATTGCTCTGACTCAAGCCTGTATACGAGCCAAGAACTTGAAAGTAAACATATACACAGATTCCCGTTATGCATTCGGAGTCGTTCACGACTTCGGTGTCCTCTGGCAAGAAAGAGGTTTCATGACCTCTCACGGAGCCAAGATTCAGCATGGCCCCCTCATTCAAGCCCTGTTAGAAGCAATACATTTGCCTACAGCTATAGCTATCATGAAGTGCAAAGCACATATGAAAGTCACAGACAGAATTTCTCAGGGCAACGACTTCGCAGATCCAATAGCGAAACATACAGCACTGACTCATACTCAAACAACTGATATGACAAAGACTGATGTAAACTCACCAACACACTGTATGACAGTCAGGGATCCCACACAAGATGTCATCGACATACAGACACATGCTACTCCAGATGAAATAAAGAAATGGGCTGAACAAGGAGGGGTCCAGACAGATCAGGGATGGATGACGAAGGGAAAGACCACATGGTTTCTCCCCGACTCTATGGTTCAGGTTATCATCAACACAGCACATAGTCCATCACATTTAGGAGAAAAAGCCATGTTAGACAGTATACAGAACCTCTGGTTCAACAAGCATTTACGTGCAGCAGCAAAACAGAAAGTGCGTACCTGCATGATCTGTTGTCAGTTCAATCCAGGAAAAGGGATTCCCGTAGAGCAAGGTGGATTTCATCCTCCCGACTATCCTTTTGAAGTCCTCCAGATGGATTATATCCAGATGGAAAGATGCCGAGGATTCAAGTATGTCCTCGTAGTTGTATGTGCCCTATCCCGATGGACAGAAGCATATCCCGTCCCAGATTACACTGCCCCGACCACTGCCAAGCAGCTGGTTCGTGAGTTTTTCCCTCGATACAGTTTGCCCCGTGTCGTGTATTCAGATAACGGTCAGCCATTTTCGTCTGAACTTATGAAGCAGGTCTCACTTCTATTGGGGTACCAGTGGAAGTTTCACTGTGTCCGACATCCTGAGGCAGCAGGTCTCGTGGAGCGGCACAATCAGACTCTGAAAACGCGCCTTGCCAAAGTGTGTAAAGAGAAGGGAGTAGATTGGATAGTAGCTTTGCCAGTTGTTCTTTTTTATATGAGAATGGTAGCCCATTCCAGGACAGGGCTATCCCCGTATGAGGTGGTCTTCGGTAGACCTCCTAATATGTGGGGGACGCCTCTGCCGCGAAAAATTACAGATGTTGACAGTACTATGCTGACAGATTACCTTGCTTCTTTGATGTCTGCACTACAATCATGTTGTTCACAGGTTGCGGCAGCCTTCCCAGACAACACCGAAGTGAAGCCGCATGAACTGGTCCCGGGGGACGTTGTAGTCGTCCGAAATTTTGACAGGTCAAGCCCTCTGGAGCCCCGCTGGAAGGAGCCGAAGATCGTTTTGTTAACAACCAGGACTGCTGTAAAATTGGAGGGGTGGAAGGGCTGGGTTCACTCAAGTCATGTGAAACACTTTCATGGACTTCCGCCAAAGACTGAATCCCAGAACTCTCACATACCAGAGACTGATACCAAACTCCCCCTCTTAGAGAAAACTCCCCAAGAGGAGTATCGACAGAAATTGAGGTCTAGTAAGTCAGACAGTTTAATTGTTTAAGTCCCTCTCGGGTGAAGCGGTTAGGCAGTTTCTGACAATGTATAAGTTAGACCCAAATAGAGAGAGAGATAGACAGGAGACCAAGAAACAAAAATATCGTAAAAGTCTCCGGAGCAGATGCGTCTGCACATTGCTTATTATGTTTTTTCTGAGTCTCACGATTATTGCTATGAGTTGGATGTTATATATGTATTTTCCTCTTGCACATTCTTTTTCTAATGACACTGTTGAGCACACGTTTAGTGCTCTTCCTCCACACGAATTGTCTTATCGACTTGCGCTGCGCAACAATACATTTATTCGTATGTTACACCATTCTCACCAGATCAACAATGCTACTAATTGTTGGATATGTGGCCGACTCCCTCCCTATCAGAACTACAAGGGAGCTCTGCCCCTATTTCCTTACCCGTTTACACATAATGGTTCCTGTGGTGCATGGTTTAGTTTAATATCCTCTATAAACACCGAATCCAGAGTTTCCCAAGGCAATTGGATATGGGGAAATCTGAACACAGTCATGAACAAAGCATGTTTTCCAAACGAGGAGGGTCTTCCACAAATGACAGGGACAGATTTAGAAAATGAAGTGTATGGATTAGGCAATTTTACACTTAACCTCATGATTCTAAATGTTCAGTCAGAAACCAGTCCAGACTTACCATCCATATCAGTTTTACCAGCAAAAGGTGTATTGTGTGTCAGAAAGAATGGTTCAGTACATCTAGGTCACAGTGACTGTACTACTGTGGTCGGATTCAGTGATAAAGGCAAGTCTACATTCAAAGCTTCCCGACATTCCTATTTCATTTGTGGTCAGACAGCTTATGTCCGTTTACCTCCAGACTGGGATGGTACCTGTTTCATTGCATTCTTATTGCCACCAGTATTCCTAGCCCCATCTGACTATCACAGGAATTCCCGCCTTAATATTGTTAGACACAAGAGAGACCTCCCAATAGTTGATCAGACTGAAACTACATGGGAACAATATACAGATTTCAATAAAGGATTCTTTCCCTATCTAGGCACTGTCTCCAATAGTAAACTGATACGCAAATTAACCAGAATACTTGAAGCCGTAGTGAATGAGACTACTTCTGCTTTCGGCAACTTAACAGAGGAGCAGTCTGCTATGAGACTTGTTGTTCTTCAGAACCGCCTTGTCCTTGACGTCATCCTGGCCGATAGGGGCGGGGCTTGTAGAGTCATCGGATCCAGTTGCTGCGTGTTTATTCCAAATAACGCGCCATCAGTCTATAAAGCTATCACCAGACTTCACGAAATTGCCCATCTGATACACCAGAATCCAGGCTCCTGGACTTGGTCCGGTTGGCTCTGGAGTGTAATCACAGCTTGGGGATGGAAGCTACTGTCATTCCTAGGAATCATATTGGCCATAGTATTCAGTTGTTGTCTATGTCTGCAATGTGGGCCAGCGATTTGCGGCTTGTGCGCCACAGCTTGTGTTCCCCATCCAAGTTCACGTTCCCATTCTCGAATAAAGAAAGAAGAGCAGATGATGTTATATGAACAGATTGATGGTCTCATGAACATCGACATATCCTGAAGGGTCCGTAGGGGACAAGGAGGGAATGAGGTAATTGAAATTTTTATGGTCAATTGTGTCCCCCAACGTGTACCCCAACGGCTCCATGTACGAGTTTCAAGTACATGTAATTTCCCTCCACAACCGAATCTGAAGACGCAAATACATTTGCGTCCAACGTTAACATGTCCTCTATCAGATCCACCATGAATGGATCGATAATTCAGTTCCTAAGTATGCCGTGCCACCGTCTTTACATGGTGCACTTTCACGTTTTTCCTGGCTCTGCCGAGCTAGGCCCTGATTTCTGTCTTCAAGCCACGTCTGTCTCTGCCTCTGAAAGCTGCAGCATGGAGATGCATCCTTGACCTCTGCCTTACTTCCTGCCAAGCGAGCGGTGCCCGGCTCGGCCTGGTCTGCCTGCCAAAAACAGTATTTTACCTTCAAGTTATCAGCGTAGCCAGCTCAGCTCCTCGAAAACACATTCCTGTCTAGTGATTTAGGTAAACATATCCCCGGCTGCAGAGCAAAGAGCAAGTCTTCCTGTCTCCGTGCAAGTAATTTACAGTTCCCGTTGCCAGAGTAGGCCCATGGAACCGCACGTAGACACGCAGACACCTATGCACGCACTAACATCCAGTATAGAGTAGCCTCAGCCCAAGAGACCTTTTACTCTAGATTAAACATTCTCCAAATACTAGATATCAGATATGTTATAGGGACAGGTCGATCTGACATGCCAGACTTCTGTCTCCTCTACTAGTGCTAAAAGTCAGACCCTTAGCTTCCTCCAGATGCGCGTCAATCACACGTCATAATAGCTGCGCGCGCATTCAGACCACAGGTTTCAGCTGACTCTGCAAGAATTCTCTAAGCATCCACCCACTTGTGACACTTTTCTGTGACGTTTCTAGTACACGCCTCTGTGCACACCCTTGTACACGCCTTTTTGCTACGCACATGTGTTCTTATCATATACATTTCACTTGCCAGGCCTACTGTATTCACTGCCATTGTGTCATTTTACTATATATGTCATGTACTGTTAATGAATCGTTGACATCTTTCTGCCATCATTGCATA
This sequence comes from Lissotriton vulgaris, assembly GCF_964263255.1. Lineage (NCBI taxonomy): Eukaryota > Metazoa > Chordata > Amphibia > Caudata > Salamandridae > Lissotriton > Lissotriton vulgaris. Next base: position 1,662,070 of record NC_141685.1, read on the forward strand.
CCCGACCCCTTGTATTGATGGAATTGATTTCCATGACTCGAGTCATCATTCTTGATTAAAGCCCTTAAGACTCAGACACCACGGACTCTGCCTCTCATTTGATTGAGCTATTTCTTTACTTGTCCGAAATTATATGGCAAACTCGTATACGGTAAAATATTTACCACAGAACTTTTACAAAGCGAACCCCGAACACTTCTTCTCAAGAGAGTATGGCTTCAGAAGATGAGTCACTGCAGACCAACATCAAAACCATCATGAACAAATTTGTGTCGAAAAGGTATCCACCTAAAGTACTAGAAACAGCCAGAGAAAAGACTGAAAAACTACTGAGGGAGTCTTTGTTGATCAGTAAAACTAAACGGCAACTTCAACGTCAGGTATTTGTTTCTAAATACTCTACCAGTTCGCAGGACATAAAGAAAAGTATCAACCGTCACTGGGAACTGCTCAGCAATGAGAGTGACTTTAAAGACCTATTCATCAACAAACCGATTTTTGCATACAAAAGGTCACGCAACATAAAGGAGTTATTGAAACCCAATCCTGAAAATCCAACAGTGAACTACAAAGGGATGAAAAAGTGTCAAAATTGTGTTCACTGCAACAATGTGATAGTGTCTGACACAGTGAAACATCCACATACAGGAGAAAATATTCCCACTAAAGTCAATGCGGATTGTAACACAATGAATGTGATATACGCTATCAAGTGCCGCTGCGGACTGTTGTATGTGGGCAAAACAGAAAGAAAAATCAAGACTCGTATATCCGAGCATAAAAGTACAATTCGTAATAAGAATACCAACAGCAGTTTGGCAGTACATTGGGACAAAAATAGACATACTATAGCCCAGATGAAATTTCAGATCCTCAAAGTAGCAGTTCCATCACCCGGGAGAAGCCTCACGAAAACTCTTTTGCAAAGAGAAATTTTCTGGATAAGAAAATTACAGACACAAGATCCCAAAGGGATCAATCATCGAGTAGACTTAATTTGTTTTCTTTGATCATTGCACAGACCAGTACGCTGGAGGACTGTATATGCATTATATCCTTCGTAGAACTTTTATGTATGAGAATGAATGTTCATTTCAACACTGTAAACTTGTACAAGCGGAACATACCATATTTTTATTATGTACTCTACACCACACAAAGATGGCGCTTCAACTTCTTTAGTATTCCTATCATTTTGGTTTTAGTAGTCGTCTGTTTTCCATTTCTACTCCTTTTCACGCTATTTATACAAGCCGTCACACTTAGTTTGGCATTCACATCTACGTATACCGAAGACGTGCGTTCAAGGGAATACAGAGAAAGACAGGATTATGAAGATATTGACTAGAGCAGATAAAGGTATTTGAGCAGGCATGTCCATCTCAGTCAGTTTCGTGTGTTGCACGCATTTGGGTGTTTGATGAAGATATCACTGTCTTGCAGGTTAAATTGACACTACGTTGTGATAATAGTCAAGAGGAATCGTCGTGGGTTGCGGCAGAGCGCTGTATACATAAGGTGTGTTCTCTGTTTTGTTATACATATAAGTTTAGAAACCAGTAAGTGCAGGGGTAATACAACTTGGCACCAGTGGTAGTTTCTTTCGTTTATTTAAGTAGGCTGTTATTTGTGTTTCTTAAGGTTCGACGTAGGAGTTTTTCTTATAGAGAGGAACTGACAGGATGTACCAGTTTTTGGATCAGTCGCGTCTATGACCACGTAACTGAGCAGTTCATCTTTTTTCTAGTGAGTTTGTAGATTTATTTTTTTAAGTTGTTGCTTTTACTAGAGACTGTTTTTGTGGTGATTACTACAATCTCATTTAGTTTATTCAGGGTATACGTTTTGTTTCTTTAGGCGAATACTCAAGTCTTCTGCACACGTTCCTCCTTTTCTGGTTAAATCATCGCGCCATTTTCTTTCTCATTCAAACAAGTGAGTACACAGTACATAACTGTTCAGTGTAGAGAATATACTTGATTCATTAGGAACTTTTTTTAGAACCTATTAAAGTAACGTATTATTGTGGCAATCTATGAACTTTGCGGTTGAATAACCTTTTGGCACTTAAGTGATAAAGCTTTATTTGTTTTTTGTGTCATTTCAGGTGTCGCCCCTGAAGAAGGGCCATGCGGCCCGAAATGCATTGGGCAGGGCTAAAAATTGTTAGATAAAATAACACAATACTGATGTGTTGCAAAACATCATATGTATTTCTTTCAACTATGAACCTATGTTTTCAAATCACATGCATTGTAATATATGCCTGATAAGTTTGATATGACAGCAAATATAAACATTTTTTGGAAACTCAAAAAGTTCATGTGGTTTCACTAATTACATGTATGTTGGTTAGTTTAAATACTCAGAAGGATGTATTAATTTAGTATCCAATTTTGGAAACGCAACAGTGCGTAGAGGGCAGGCGGTTTCCGCTTGATTCTTTCATGGTTTAGTTCACAGACGCAGTCGGACATTGCGTCTTCCTCCACAGCACACGTGGTTTATTAGCTATAACATTGATTATTGAATGTGAAATTTGTTTAAAACAGGAGTGCCTCTCCAATTACTAATTATTGTTTTGTACAATGTCCGACCTACTGCCAGGTCTGAGACTAAGGTGGCGGGGTGTGCAAAATCACGATGTACGGGATGTAGTCCTAAATAATTTCCAGTGGCTGAGATTAATTCAAGCATCCCATTCGTCACTTATTTAATACCCAAAATGTCTGTGCGTGACTACCTGTCTTCCGCTCAGACTGCCCATTTCTGAGGATCTTCAGTCACAGAGTTAGGCAGGGATCTCCACCTGAATCGACACGCTATCCAACTGCATGCGGGTGGACTGAACGGCGACTGTTGATTGCATTTGATCTTCAAACAGAAGTGGTGGATGTCACCCTGGTGGCAAGGGACCCTTTCTTGAAATCTGTTTATGCCAGGAGTGAGAAAACCTCTGGCCTGGTTCCACACTCATAAAAGTGATCCCTTGCAGGGAAACCTGTCGGATGTCCATTGGTTTGTTTTATCTTTGTCCCAGCGAGGCCTTGCAGTGGGCACTATTAAAGATTATTTGTTGGCCATTCCAGCCTTTCTACTTTCAGCAGACCAACCATCATTGTTTGATTCACCTGTTGTGATGAGAGTTATTAAAGTTTTATCACAAATGTTCCATCTCAAGACATTTATCAAGCTCCAGTGGGACTTGACTTGGTCTTGACATTTCTCTTGTGTTCGCCCTTTGGTCCCTCGCTGCTTTTCCTGACTTTGAAGAGTGTCTTTCTCATTGTGAGTACGTCAGCTTAATGCGTGAGTGAAGTTCATGCACTTTCAGTGCAACAGCCCTCGCCCACATTTTTCCTGGGCGAGTTATTGGTGAGGACCTGTGTAAAAGAGAGGGCGTAGTCTTTAATTGCGCCTTGCTTTATCTGGCATACGATGTCCACTATTCTAGTGGGCACCTTGCACCAGTCTAATCGACACTTATTGATGGTCGTTGTAAAGTCAACCTTATAGACCAGCTATCCTAGTGGTAGCATGGACCAGCAGTCTTAGGCTAAACTCCAAAGAGCATGTGAAGCTTATTGGTTTACCAATTATAGTCCCTTGAATACCAAATGAAAGGACACCACACAAGGTATATATCAAATATAGATGTATTTACTAATAACACAACCCCTCTGAACTCTTTATGAGGTTAGAGGCACAAGTACATTACAAGTTACTTAATTAGCATACGATAAGTTGCACAAATGCAGTTTTGCCCTAGGGGCCTCACGAACCATATACTAAAATAGTGGTATAAGAGCCACTACAGGAACAATGAATAGGCCTGGGAAATCACTGGGGCTACACTAAACAACCAAAGGTTAGGACGTAGGAGACTCACGGGAGACGCGTGCAGTGTGGGAACACAGCCGCAAGTTACTATAGACATACCATGGGAACGAAGAAGTTATAAAGTAGTTGATTTAGGACACTTCCCAATGGACAACGACAAACCCACTTTAAACTAGAACACTTGGATAGTCAATACCCACGGGAGCACTGGAGAACTCGAGTTACCTCACCCAGGGAAGTGCATAGGTGTCTTTTCGTGTAGGGTTTCGTTGATGTTTCTAATGGAGATCTGCAAAGAAGTGCTGCAGGCGACCAGAGGAAAAGTGTCCGGGCGGATCCAAGGCTGGATTGAAGATCTGAAGAACCTGAAAGCAGAGGGGACAGAGTCTGTATCACTAGCCCGTGACCAGGAATGAACCAGGAAGGAACAAGGCGATGTTGAGTGATTTCTGGTGAAGAGGTAAAGATTGTCTCTGCAGCCACGAGGACCAGGAGGTGTTGACGACAACCAGGAGCTGGATTCCAGCTTTGCCACAAACGATCTGGCTGACTGCAGTGTCGGTATCCGGATTGGATCCAACAAGCCTTGGCAAATGCAATCCACACAGGGAGTGAAGATGGGCTTCTGTTCAGACCAGCAAGGTCTGGGGAGCTTTTCCTTTGCAGGGAAGCTGGAGCAAACATGGAGCAACTAGGCCACTGGTGTAAATTTGAAAAGAAGTCTTCAGAGGGCCAACTAGCCAATGGGTTAGCAACCAGGAAGATGTGTCAAGCTGAAATACAAGAGCAGGCCCCATGCGGCACTCATGGAGTGTGGAGGGCGGAGTTTTGGTGTAAATGGCATTCAGGGCTAGGGCTTCTCTTACTCTAGAGCACAGCTGCGAGGATGCCTCGGGAGTTGCACAGTTAGCAAAATTCAGGATGCCCAGGTAGTCCGGTCCCACGTTTTTCGTGTCCGCAATGGGTCTCAGCTTTGCTGGAGGTGTGGGTCAGGGTCTGAGAAGTCTGGAAGTCCAGTCCTGAGTAGCTGAGTCTTCGGGTTCTGGCAGGACCAACGACAAAGCAAACCACAAAGTTACTGGTGGTGCCTGTTTGCACAGGTTGGTCACTCCTTGACCACAAGGGAGATGTCTTCAGTCTTCTAGTTGAAATAGAACGTCGAAGGTCCAAGAATTATGTAGCCAAGTTTCGTTCCAGGATAATCTAAAGTCTTGGGACACAGCTCCTATACTTATACTAAGGAAAGGGGCTGGATTACCTGCTAGGAACCTCCTATGGGTGGACCTGGGAAGGGGGTGGTTGCACCCCTTTCCCTTTCTCCAGTTTCGCACCAGAGTGGGGCTGGAGTGCCCCAGCAACTGGTTTGAACCGGGCTATGCATGAAGCACCTTGTGTGCCCCAGGCAGTGTCTGAAAAAGCAGTTTTCCATTCAACCCACCCTGCCCCAATACACTGCAGGCTGTCTGGGGAGGTGCTGGAAACCTATTGTCCAGGCCTCCCTTGCTGGAGTATCACCCAACAACAGGAGGCCAGACTTGTGTCTGTGGCAGCAGCATCCATTTTGTGATGCTGAGGCTTTGTTTAACTTTAACCGGGTTTAGTGGTACTGACATGTCTTCTCCCTCTAGAAGGGTTGGAATTCTACCCCCGCCACCATAACTGGCGGGGGGGGTAGTATTCCAAAGTGTTTGACACCTTACACAACATGTTTTGATTAAGCCAAACCAAAGTTAACATTAACTGCGAGGATTATAATGCACTTAGAGTTTATGGTATGGCTATATCATAGAACAGCTATAAGGAGATGGTTCAGAAAGCTGCAGAGGCGCTCAGCTCATCACCACCCCCTTTCTAAATCGTTTTTGGCCACTATAGGTGTGGCAGGGTATACTCAGACATGAGTCCCTTTCTCACTGCTCCATCAGGATTCAAGCAAGCCGGGCCGAAGAAGGCTGAAATGCCAGAAACCGGTCCCCGGTAGCTTGTCTCCTTTCTGGTGAAGAATTGGCTTGGTAGTTTAGTCTGCCCTGTTCCCATGATGCACTGGGCCAGGGACAGACTGATTTGCATATAGCCAGGTTCTGAGCTGGGATGGGGCAGTGAGATAAATAACGGTGATGGATCAAGCCCTGATCTTTGGACTGGGTAAGAGTGGTCTGTTTAACTCAGACACTCTGTTCATCACCACCCCCCTTTCTAAATCGTTTTTGGCCACTATAGGTGTGGCAGGGTATACTCAGACATGAGTCCCTTTCTCACTGCTCCATCAGGATTCAAGCAAGCCGGGCCGAAGAAGGCTGAAATGCCAGAAACCGGTCCCCGGTAGCTTGTCTCCTTTCTGGTGAAGAATTGGCTTGGTAGTTTAGTCTGCCCTGTTCCCATGATGCACTGGGCCAGGGACAGACTGATTTGCATATAGCCAGGTTCTGAGCTGGGATGGGGCAGTGAGATAAATAACGGTGATGGATCAAGCCCTGATCTTTGGACTGGGTAAGAGTGGTCTGTTTAACTCAGACACTCTGTTCATCACCACCCCCCTTTCTAAATCAGCTCATGCTAGGGCACCCTCTCACATAAAACCAAGCACTCTGCCTCCAGGATTGTCAAGGCCTGCCATAGGAGTGACGTATAGGTGTACATGTGTTTATATGTATAGGTGGGTATAGGTATACTATATCCCAGTAAGGGGTGATTACACCACCTTACCCAAGCCGAGTGATCAGCCTGTGGTGTCAGTTTGGATGGCCAGCCAGGGGTCGCATTACACATGCTTCAGCCCCTGGTAGTACTTGGATGCACCTATGCCCTGGGTACCTAAGGTACACTATACAGGGACTCACAAAGGTGACCCAGTAACCAATCTGGTATGTACCTAAAATACATGGTATCAATTTAAAGAGAGAACAGCTGGGCTGTGGGTCTGATTAGCAGGCCCACAGCCACACTAGAGTTGAGAAACCAGAAAATCACAGCAAAAAAGTGGGGGTGACCATAGGAAGCAACCCCTACTCTCCTACACTACACCTCCCCCCAAACGTAGGGACTTTAAACTAACCTTGACCAGTTGAGTTTTCATGTTCTAAGAGGAAATATCGGGAGAGTCCATCTGCATTGCCATGGTCAGTCCCAGGTCTGTGTTCCACTGTAAAGTCCATCCCCTGTAGGAAAATGGACCACCTGAGCAGTTTGGTATTTTCATCCTTCATCTGATTTAGACACAAGAGGGGCTTATGGTCGGTCTGAATCCTGAAGTGAGTACCACACAAGTACAGTCTCAGCTCCTTCAGGGGCACAAACCACAGCAAAGGCCTCCCTCTCAATAGCTGGCCAACGTTTCTCTCTAGGGGTCAGCCTTCTGCTAATAAATGCTATTGGCTGATCTTGACCATCTTTAATCAATTGTGAAATAACAGCTCCTACACCCGACTCAGAAGCATCTGTTTGGACAATGAATTCCTTGTAGTCAGGACTTGGCAGAATAGGTGCAGTGCACATGGCCTCCTTCAGGTCATCAAATGCCTTTCGACAGCTGACTGTCCACTGAACTTTCTTTGGCATTTTCTTTGAAGTTAAGTCATTAAGAGGTGTCACAATGGACCCATAATTTTTTACAAACTTCCTGTAGTACCCAGACAGGCCCGAGAAAGCTCTAACCTGTGTCTGGGTGGTGGGAGCAGTCCAGTCCTTTATGGTCTGCATCTTTCTCTCCAATGGTTGAACCTGGCCTCCACCTACAAGGTGGCCCAGGTACACAACCTTACTCTGTCCTATCTGGCACTTGGTAGCTTTGATATATAGGCCTGCCTTTTGCAGGGCCTCCAAAACATTCTTCAGGTGGATCAGGTGATCTTCCCAAGTGGAGCTAAAGACAGCAATATCATCAAGATAAGCTGCACAGTAGTCATCCAGACCTGAGACGACTTGGTTCACCAACCTTTGGAATGTGGCAGGTGCATTTCTCAGACCAAAGGGCATTACCACAAATTGATAAATTGAAGCGCCTAAGACAAGCCCGTCTGCGCCCGACCGAGCCAGATCCGGGCACAGGGCCACCCCCCCTGGTCCTGCTGTCATCTTAAATACTGCATCTACCCTACGCTACACCTCCACACAGCTGAAGGAATGGAATACAGGACTGGGTACGTCTTGTCAAGTACTTTCGTCTTTAAAACACTCATTATCCACACCTATATCATGTGTAGGCTATTCTTTCACTCTGCCACCTCCCCTGCCTGCGATAAATACTACAGCCCACTCCTTTATAACTGCCAGTGCCCTTCGCCTAGCGACACAGTATACTAGTAGCACTCATTAATTCACGCTCCCTCCCCAAACATAGTCTGGACATCAGGGAGAGCATTATTAATCATGAACTGGACATCTTGTTCATCACAGAATCATGGGGAGATGATGCATCAGGCCCTGATTTTGTTCAAGCCACCCCTGAAGGTTACAGCGTAGCTAGACAAGATAGAGCCTCGGGGTGAGGCGGAGGCCTAGCCATTATTCATAGGGACATTTATCGTGCCAAATTTGAGCCTATTCAAAGTACCAATTGCGAAGCTTTCGCATTTACTATTAATCTTACACACAAACAGGCGTTTAAAGGAACCCTGGTGTACAGGCCACCTGGGCCTCGGACCAAATTTTTAGCTGCACTTACTGAAATTATGGAATCAGTAATAGAATCCCCGACTTATACGATTCTTGGGGATTTTAATTTTCCTCTGGAAAATATGGAAAACAAAGATACACTCCAACTTATCACTGATATGCAGGCGATAGGACTGCAGCAGCTGGTGAAGGGCCCCACGCATGAAGCCGGACACACGCTAGATGGCCTGTTCACTAATGACCAAAGCATTGAGCTGGGAGCAATTTTACCTCTGATATGGTCTGACCACCAAGCCATTACTTTTAGGATTCGGATGCTACCACTCAAACCCCCTCAGACCAAAGTTAGTGGGGACGCGGATGGGGAAAAATGCAGATATACCACATCTTTCAAATCTCTTGTTGTCATCAGCCCCGGAAAGCGGAGACGATACTGAATCCATGTCCATTAAATTTCAGGAATGGATCTTAAAAGCAGCGAACGAAGTTGCACCTGAAAAAATGTATCGCCCTAATAGAGCGACTCCATCTGCCCAGTGGTACACAGAGGAGTTGCGGCTCCAGCGTCAGTTCTGTAGAAATTTAGAAAGGCGTTGGAGAAAGCACTATAGTCCCTCGGTTAAGCAAGAATATAAAAGTGCTCTAGCGATATATAAAAAAGCTATTAGCACACAAAAGAATCTTTTTTTCACTGGTCGAATTGAGCACGCTCGGAACTCAGCTAGGATGCTATTTCAAGTGGTGAACTCTCTGTCCAGTCCTCCAGCTTGATCCACAATAGAGAACTCGCAGGAATTTTGTACCGCCCTAGCCACATTTTTTACCACTAAGGTAATGGATATTTATTCCACTTTCTCCAAAGAGCTGGTAGGAAGAGCCGCTGATTTAACCATTCAACCAGCACTGAAGCATTCTTCCCTTACTCAGTTTCAGTCAGCTACCAAAGACCAGGTCAACGCACTTGTTGGCAAGATTAAATCAGGCTCTCCGCTGGACCCATGTCCTCCGACCATAATGAACCAACTACACAATGTTGTTACCCAGCAGCTGACCAACATATGTAACTCTATCTTCAAAACAGGTGTCTATCCACAGACTTGGAAGAAGGCTATTGTTAAACCTTTGATTAAGAAGCCATCCTTAGACCCCACCATCACTTCCAACTACAGGCCAATTGCCTGCCTTCCCTTCCCTGCCAAAATAGTAGAGGCAATAATGAATAAACAGCTCTCTGAGTTTATTGAACAACACAAACTCCTAGATGACACTCAGTTCGGGTTCCGGCAGGGACACGGAACTGAGACAGCATTGGTAAAGGCCTCGGATGAAATTCGAGAGATCATGGATTCGGGAGGTGCGGCAGTGCTCATCTTGTTGGACCTGTCAGCTGCTTTTGACACGGTTGACCACGTCATCTTGGTCGACCGTGTCGCAGCCCTTGGAATTAGCCATCTGGCTAAAGATCTCATAGCCTCTTTCCTAGTTAATCGTAAACAGGCAGTCAAATTGGGCAACTATTACTCGCCCACTTCTGAACTGCTCTGTGGGGTCCCTCAAGGATCCTCGCTAAGTCCCACGCTTTTTAATATCTACGTTGCGGACTTGGCGAGGGTCATTAAATCTCATGGGATGCGATTAACTACCTACGCGGATGACACTTAGCTTGTGTTGGCGGTACACAAGAACGGTCCAATGGTAGCAGCTAAGTTTCAGGAGGGGTTACTGGATGTACAATCATGGATGCACAGTAACTGCCTGAAACCTAATGCAGAGAAAACCGAAGTCATGACCTTCGGTAAGATCTCTCCCGAATGGTCCCCAACATGGTGGCCCAGTCAGATGGGCACCCCCCCGATTCCAGCTGCTAAGGTTAGGAATTTGGGAGTGATCTTTGATAACCGGTTATCTTTTGGTTATCATGTCAATAAGGTGGTCTCTGCTGCATTCTTCGTGCTGAAGAAAATAAAAAAAACTCATGCCATACCTACCTGCTTCGGCAGGGAAAACACTGATCACCACCTTAGTGTTTTCGAAGCTGGATTATGGAAACGCCCTCTTCCTTGGCACACACAAATACATCCTGAACAAACTACAGTCTGTGCAAAATATGGCAGCACGGATCCTGCTTAATATCCCCTGGCGACACTCCACTTCAGTAGCCATACGCCATCTACACTGGCTAAGGGTGGAGAGCAGAATCAAATACAAGGCTCTCTGCATCGCCTATAAGGCCATCCATCAGACTGGACCAAAGTTCTTAAAGGAAGCTTTTCAGGTGTACATACTAAGATCAGCAGCAATCTGTCTATTGCATGTTCCCCGAACAAGAACGGCCACATGGGGAGACAGACGTTTCCTGGTAGTGACCCCCATACTGTGGAACACACTCCCCTTGCACATTAAAACAGCACCAACACTCATTGTCTTTCGTAAGGCCTTGAAGGCCTGGCTATTCAATCAATAAGTTTGTGCCCTGAATTTTGTGTATCCTAGAGTATCTCACTGCGCCTAGACACCCTAGGGTATTAGTTGCGCATTAAAAATTCCATAACTAAATAAACAAATAAATAATGACCTCCTGGGGTTGGGAATGCTGTTCTAGCTTTCCATCATCAGCTAGCCTGATCTGCCAGTAGCCAGCTGTCAAGTCAAATGTGCTCAAAAACTTGGCAGAAGCCAATCTGTCAATGAGCTCATCTGCTCTCGGTATTGGGCATCTGTCCTGGTGACAGCATTGAGGCTGTCCACACAAAACCACACAAAACCTCATCTCTCTCTTACGATCTTGGGTGTGAGGTTTAGGCACTAGGACTACTGGACTGGCCCACGGGCTCTCTGAGGGCTCAATAACTCCCAACTCCAGCATCTTTGGACCTCTGTCCTGATACAGTCCCTGACATTATCAGGTTGCCTGTAAATCTTACTTTTAACAGTGCACTGTTGGGGCACCGTATGCGCCCTAATGTAACCCACATATCTACTTTCTCACCACCATCTAAAGAATCATTCAGATGGTGATGTCCTGAACCTCACATGCACTGTTGAAATAATCACCTTTTAAACCTCGTGTCTGCCATATTACATGCAACATAATGTAGCGTGTTATATGGCAGACACCCAAATGGGATCATACATACCGTTGCAAGGAACTTGATTATGGTCATCAGGACTTATTTATGGTTTTGGACAACTAATCAAGCCCTGAAGAAGTCTCTTTTGAGACGGAACGGGTCGGTTACTGAAAATTCACAGTTTTTATATTGAGAACAATTGAATAAATACTTTTTTCCACAAGAAACATGGACTATGATAAGCTAAGAGAGAAACTTGTTCTTGACGAATTAAGTGTGTCTGCTGATCACGCTTGTTCAAATTACTGATCTTCCTGTCTGTCCTCCTGCCAAAATTGGTGTCTGGACAGGGGGGTTGGCATCCTCCCCCAGCTGGAGAGGCCTGGGTCGCATTTCAATGGCAGCACGGCCTTTGAAGCTGCCCACCCTGGAAAGCAAGTCACCACCCAGAGCAGGCATAGTTCCCGACCTCTAAGACGCTGCCACTCACCCCATGAGGTCAGAAACACGTCTAGTGGTAGCAAGCTGGCGGGAACTAGCCAGCAACCCCACTAGTAGTTGATATGTTTTCAGGGGGTGCATCTAAGGTGTCCCTCGGGTGCATTTATTAATACATCTGACACTGGCATCAGTGCAGGTTTATTAAAACAAGATGTCTCTATGACTTTCCTTTGACTTACAGTATTCAAGAATGGACTTAGGCATTGTAGGGCTGTGTTGGCTCATGCAGATTTGTCCACACCTGAGGTATAATGCACACTGCCTTAAGGCAGTTAGGCCTGCTGCAGGCGTGACTTACCTATATCTCAGGTAGTGTCTGAAGGCGTGGGCACACAGCGGTGTGTGCCATGTTGTCTCTTCAGTTTTGTCTGCGCGTAAGCACGCAGCCTGCAATGGCAGTTTCCATAGCCTCTGGGAGGGGGCAATAGGGGGGCGCAATCTGTGCTGCAGCCCGATTGGTTTCTCTTCAGCCCCAATGCTCCTGATACCCGGGGTACCCTTCACTAGGAACGTATACGGTAGTCTGAAGTTCTTCCAATTGTGGAACACTGGTACAGTTTAGTGAAAGAGCTCTGGCACTGGGGACTTGATTTGTAGGCAAAAACTGGGGGCAACTGTGTAAAAAAAGGCACATTCCTACAGTCAGGGCAAGTCATCGTCATCATCATCTTTATTCGATCATGCTAAGAATGACCATAAAAGCACATATAAATACATCAATTAAAAGATGTTATTACCAAATATTATCCTTTAAAATTACACATATGTCTTCACTGTCCTGGAATAAGATGAAAATGCGTAAAAAATATATAATAAATAATACATTTCATATCGCGGGTCTAGTTACATTTTGATTATTGATCATACTCAGTGGGCCACATGTCATCCCCTTCCTTTTCCTCATGCAAGCCCATAAGAATGTTGCTACAGAGTAGGAAGCCAAAGGGTCGGGCAATGTTTTTAGAAAGAATAGTGCTAAACGACAAAGCTTAAAGCCCATTTTAATAAAAATTGGTTTCAGATAGGCGTTCCTTTCGCTCTCATAGAGCCGGCAGAATAAAATCAAGTGCAGTTCAGTTTGGAGAGATAGATTATCACACGGGCACACGCTTAGATTGGAGTGGTTATAGGTTTTTTCAGGATAGCCAAGCATTAGAGGAATCAAATTAGTGCGGAATCTAAACAGTATAAATCTATGTTGTGCACGGTTTATGTTGGCTAGTTAGGAGAAATATCCCTCCATTAGTGGTGGATTAAGGTAATAAACCTCTTTATAATGTTCCCTACGCTTAACATAAACATGGCAATACCTTTGTGCTTGGACACCTTCTTACAAACCAGAAGATCTTTAAAAAGTTTGTGGAGGCCTATCTCTTTTAAAACTGTGTCCACGTATCTTTTCCACTTATCCATCTCTAGGCAACTCTTAATTACCATTTGTGTCAGAGGTACTGTGTCTCTCCTCCAGATAGAGTGCCATAGGAGGAGTGGGGCTAATTGTATATAATCTAATATGTAAGGAAGGGCCAATTCCGTGTGTAAGATCCCATTCGTGAAGGACAAAGGGAGGCTCACTATAGATTTTAAAAATGTATTTTCGATAGTTTGTAGTGGTGTTGATACGACCGTGCCCCAGACCCCGGCTCCATAGGTCACGGCTGCCTTTACTCTCGCCTGGTATATGTTTTTTATTAGCAATAGGGGTTTGTCCAATTTCTTTGCGAAACATTTTAGGGCAGTAATACCCCTCTCCATCACCAGTCTCCCTCCTTCCATCAGTTTTGCCCGAGACAGATCTTTGTCAAAAAGAATACCTAAATAGTGAAAGAGTCTACGACCTCAATTCTTCCTGCGTCCGCGCTAAAGTGTGAAACTTTGTCTCTTTTAGTGCCCCCAGCTATAATTATAAAGGACTTCGATTGATTTACTTTTAGCTGTAACGAGTCCATAAAAGAGACACGCGCTGTTATGAGCCTTTGTAGCCCGATCCCCGTTCTTGCAATTTAAACCGCGTCATCTGCATAGGACAGTATCGGTAACATTTGGTTTTCGTATAGGGGAACATCCCTTGTAACCACGGTGAGCGCCTTCTCTACTCCATTTGTATATAGGGAGAAGAGAAATGGGGCTAGTACACAGCCCTGTCTTACACCTTTGGAGATTTCAAAAAGACGTGTACAATCTGCACTGAAGCCGTTGCATTTACGTACGATTGCCTAATATAATTTAAAGTAGCAGGTTCAACCCCATCATCTCCATTATGTTCCATATTTTGTCATGGACGACGCAGTCGAATGCCGCGTTCAGGTCCATGAACGCCATGTATAATTTGCCGTCTTTCACACTGGTATATCTATCAAAGGTCAAAGCTAAATTCAAGCATTGATCCACAGTACCCCTCCCCTGCTGGAAGCCATACTGGGCCTGAATCAAGATCTTATTTCCTGTGGTCTAGCTTTCTAGTCTAGAAAGGAGGAGGCGGTCCATGAGCGTTGATGTTGCATCCAGCAGGGATATTGGTCTGTAATTTTTAGGGACGGCAGTGTCCCCTTTTTTATGAACGGGTACAATGACCCCCAAAGACCATGAAGGGGGCGGGCCTATCTAAGCTATGCCATGCAGGACGTTGGTTAAGAGTGGGATCAACAAGTCGCGGTTAGTTTGGAAAAAATCAATTGGTACCCCGTCCGGTCCTGGGGCCTTATCTGAACTGCACTAGTTCAGCGCCACCTTTACTTTCAAAATTTACAGCTATTTCCAGAATGTTAATGTTAATGTTAATAGAATTTATACAGCGCACGAATACCCTCCGGTGTCTTGGTGCTAGTGTTCTCAAAGTGCTGTGCTCAATTATACTACTGCTGAAATAAACAGGTCTTCAGCTGTGTCCTGAATTCCAGATGATGGGTAATTTTTCCAAGATATAACAGGAGAGAGTTCCATTCTTTGATGGTATTGAAAGCGAAACTCCTCCCACCCCAATTCATCTTACTGATCCTGACTGGCTGCATAAGGTAAGCATTTGCTGAACGCAGCACTCTGTTTGGGGAGTACCATCTGAACAGGTCCTCTAAAAACTTCGGCCCTTCTCTGTGTAGTGCCTTCTGAGCAATGCAGAGAGTCTTTGATTTTATCCGCTGGCAAACTGGCAGCCAGGGGAGTTTTCTCAATTCAGCACTGATCGATTGAAATTTTGGAATATCCAGTATCAATCTTGCAGCCGCATTTTGTACTGCCTGTAACTTCTTAAGGAGAGCAGACTGAACCTTGGTGTACAAACTATTATAATAGTCAAGTTCGGACTAATGAAGTTACTAATGATCATCTGCAGGATCTAGGAATATACGGCAAAACTTTCCTAATAGTCTTGATCATACAGAACGAAGAAGACACTACCTTGGAGACTTGAGTCTTAAAATTGAGCTTTCCATCTATGACAACCCCAAGATTTTTAGCATTGTTTACGGGTGTAGGGGGAGGTCCAAGACTGTCTGTCCACCCAGCTGGAGACCAGGATGGAGAGAGATTTCCAAACATTATCACTTCTGTTTTACTCAAATTCAGCTTCAAGCAGTAGTGAGTACTCAAACAGTGGCTAAGGGATAGCATGCAATTGTGAAGATTAAGCGAATAATTAGTGTCCTTATCTGTTATATCTGAGGGTCTCTAGTTGGCAACGGTGTTCACCTTTGTCCAAATAGGGACCCTTACTTCTAAGTCAGGATAAGTGGATTACGCTCCTTAATAACTCCTGCTCACCCCCTTGGTAGCTTGGAATGAGCCGACAGGCTTATCTCAGAGGCAGTGTGTTAAGCATTTGTGAATATACACAGTAATATAGTGATAACACTACAGATGGACACAACACAGGTTTTATAAAAATAAGTAGTATTTATATAGACTCTAACACAAGACCACAAACAACAAAAATCCACAATACTACTCTTAAGATTACTTAAACGATTATTAAAGTCTCTTAGTTCAAGTTGTTGGTAAATGCCACACAGTTCTAAACAAAGTAGCTGGATGTGTAATGGAAAAGTCAACAAAAGGCTCGCAAAAGGGGAGATGCATCGGTTCCGTTACCCGGGGAACAGTTGCATCCTTCTTCAATGCTTGTGCAGAGTAGGGGGCTCGTTGTGGCCTCACCTGTGTGGTGGTGATGCATAGATTCTCGGCCTGCGGGCCCGTTGCGGTGCGCAAGATGGCGCCTTGATGCAATGTAATGATCCGGTTGCGATGCAAGAAGATGGCGCCCATAATGCCGCGATGCGATGATGATGCAATGACGCCCTGGCAGCCTTGCGATGACTCTGTACTCTGGAGCCGCGACAGGCACTGTGACACGCCCCTCTGGTGATGCGATGGCGATTCTCACGATGGCGTCACGCTTCTCCGGTAATGCGACAGCAGGCACGCTTCCGGGGAGATGTGGTAATGGCTCGCTTCTCTGGCATTGCGATGATTTCAGCTGCGACGGCGACACGCTTCTTCTTGATGCGCCGCGCTTCCAGCTCCCAGCG
The DNA here is from genome assembly GCF_964263255.1 of Lissotriton vulgaris. Classification (NCBI taxonomy): domain Eukaryota; kingdom Metazoa; phylum Chordata; class Amphibia; order Caudata; family Salamandridae; genus Lissotriton; species Lissotriton vulgaris. Next base: position 1,678,619 of record NC_141685.1, read on the forward strand.
GCACGCAAGCGATTGGAGTCAGAATTCCCAGCAAGGCAATTCAGGAGGGAGCTGGAGGTGAAGTCTAATGTCCCTGAGACTTCAGCAGGAGGCAAGCACAGTTCAAGCCCTTGGAGAATATTCTGTAGATGAAAGTCCTTACAAAGTTCCTTCTCCTTTCCCTTGGCAATGAAGCAACCACTGCAGGCCAACCCAGCAAACAGCACACTGGCAGAGGGACAGTCCAAACTCATGCAGCGTCCTTGGTTCTTATCCTTGGCAGGAAGGTTTTTTGTTCCAGAAGTGATCTAATTTCTTGGGAGCAGGGTCCCAATATTTATACCCCAGAATCCTTTGTTTTCTGAAGGCAGAGAGGCCTCTGCCTAGTGCAAACCAGTTCCTGAGCACTTTGTTGACATGACTCTCTTCTTCCTTTCACTGTGCAGGGCAGAGACATCAGCCGCCCCACAGGAAGTGGAGCCAGCACAGAGGAGGGAAGATACAGCCCTGGAGAACTTTGTTGACATGACTCTCCTCTCATTTCACAGTGCAGGGCAGGGACATCAGACAAACCAGAGGGGGTGGAGCCAGCATTGTATAGTGAAGGCCCAGCCCTATTCAGGTCCCAGGTGCAACTCCTTCCGCCCATCTGGATGCAGATCTCTCTATTCACCACTGGGCTGTCCCAGGCCTGTCTCCTGGAATTTCCACAGCCCTGTCACACACAAACCCAGACAAGGAGTACACAACCCAGCAGAGGCGGGCTCAAATGGTTAGGCAAGCAAATACCTTCTTTCTAAAAGTGGTATTTGCAAACACAGAATATTAAAATAAACTTTACTGACCCCCCTTTACTGACCCCCTCACTGTCCAATGATACGCGTATTTCCTCTGTGGTCTTGATCAGAGCAGACTCAGTACTATGACTCGCTCTAAAACCAAACTGGCTATGAACTTAAACATGATTAGCCGCAATAAAAGTTGCCAGTTCGGCATTCATGATCTTCTCCATGATCTTGGCCGGGAGGGGAATTCTCGAGATCGGTCGGGAGTTAGCAGTGTCCATTGCATCTAAATTGCTTTTTTTTTTTTAAAGAGGCAGTATACAGGCCTTCTTCCATAGGGTGGGAAAAGATCACTGTTCTATCATCTGGTTAAATATTTTGGAGAGATGGGGGCCAGTAAGATTATTAATAGTTTGTAGGATTTTGGGAGGGCAGGGATCTTCTGGGGAACCGGACGCAATCACAGTTATTAATTCGGTAATTTGCGTAGGTGAGGTCAGGTAACAATTACACCCTAAAATGTGCTCACTAGCATTCTTTACAATAGTTTTATCCACTACAGATGAGTGAGTTAACTGCTCATAGATATGTTCAACCTTGGATCTAAAAGAGAAAGCCAAGGTGTCACATAATTCTTGATTAAAGGTAGTGGAGGCATCTTTTTTTACTGTAGTTTCATTTTTCACTGTACGAAACAGTTTTTTGCTTTATCCACTAGCCTTTTTCAATCTTTCTTGTGTAGTAGCGAGTTTTCTCTTCAACCAGCTTTTTCTTAAAAACTGAGATCATAGATTTATATCTGTTTTGTTCTATAAGTTCATATTTTGTTTGCCAAATTCTTTCCTGTCTCCTACATGCCTGCTTGTTTATCCTTAGGGCTTCTGAGAACCAAGGGTCCGAGAGTAGTTTCCTATTTTTATTAATCTGTGTATTGGGGGCTAGTTTTGCAAAGTTAGTTTCAAGCCAGAGGGTATATTTGTGGCTGCCATGTCAACATCATTCTCCACCTCCTCTTCGCTATTACTAAGCTCATTGACCAAAGTTCTGTGGTCGATTTTTTGCCAGGCCCTGCTTATAATCTTTGGGTTCTCACTATTTAGTTTATTGGAACCCAAACGCTTATAATTAAAGAGAATAGCTTGGTGATCCGACCATATTACCGGGAGAGTGATGACTTTAGAGATGGCTGGGTCATTCGTGAACAGGCGATCAAGAGTATGACCTGCCGTATGTGTGGCACCCAGAATCAACGGATTAAGACCATATTCCGAGGTTAGATCTAACATTTCGTTCGGATCTCTATCTTCCCTAGTTTCCAAGTGGAAGTTCATATCTCCCAAAACTGTAAAGGATTTCAAATGGAGACTGAACTCTAGCGAGGAGTGGATATTTACTAGGAAATCAGCTCTAGGGCCTGGCGGGCAGTATATCAAAGGCCTTTAAAAGATTCTTGGGAAGAAAAAGTGATTTTAAAAAGCAGTGCTTCACAGGCTGGTTGTTGGACGTGGCCCTTTTCCCCCAACATTTTTTTGTTTTTTGCCCCTTTAATTTGAGATGTCTCCCCCATAGTAATAAACCTGTATAGGCCCTGTGTGGTGTGAGACACCTTGTTAATATGTAATTTCATGCCATAGTGTGAGCACTTGTCAATTTCCCCCACTGTAAAATGTACCCTTTTGAAAGGCTGTGTTTTTAAAATGGATGCCCAGGCTATGTGTGTGCCACCTAACTGCAGGAGGTTAGCAGTCTAGTCATTAGGTGCCCAGCCACCCCTACCTTTCAGAGGGAAGCCTGGCACCCACGGTGCTCTACTCCTCCCCTGAGCCAGGTTAGACAAGTTTGTCACCACATTCTAGAAGGTTCTGGCACTGACTGGGAGGAGGGTATAAGTAAGGGGGATGTGCCACCATGCAGTGAGACAGAGCTGGGACAGAAATGCGAGGGGACCTGCTGCCAATGGATACCGGAACTTGGGCCTGTGGACTGGACCCATCCAGAACCCCCCTTCTGTCCCCAGGGCTTGTAAACCCCCACTTCAGGAGTTCAAGCTGCTGTGTGGGAGGAGGGCCATGCTGCAGGGGGGATGGTGAAAGCCTACCACCCTTATTTGATGATGCCCCCACTACCTGTTGACCAGGCCCAGTAGTGCCTACTGCTCTATTCCCCCGGGCCCCTGAAGAAGGAGGGCCCACCTAGGTCCCTGGAGCTGTTGGGACCCAGCACCATGCCAGGAAGTTCCCAGAAAGGGAAGGAGTGCATTGGACTGGACCCCCCGCCACCCAGGAGGTGAGAAGAGGTACCCCGGAGCCTTCTTTTGGGACCGTCCGCCCCCTTGCGCAGTGCTGTAAAGTACTGCCTACTTCTCAGCGCTATACTAAGGGGACTGTTGCCTGCCAAGGTGTTGGACTGCCTGCCCTGAAGCTAGGAAGTGCTGTGTGCTGGGAGGAATGGCTGCCTGAGATGTGCTGGGAAGACCTGTCTGCCCACTTGCAGTGCGGAGCCCCGAAGTGCTGTGAGGCCCTGAGCGCTATAAATTGACAAGCAACCCCCCTGACACCGGAAGCGCTGTGCCTGTGCGTCCTGAGGGAACTGTATTTACTTCAAAGCGCCGCGGGAGCCTACCCCGCGTTTTGGCGCGCTTTTGGACCCTTGAACCGGGCGGGTGCCTACCCCGCAATATAAATAATGAATAGATAGGTGCCTACCCCTTATTGCCGCCTATCTCACTGCCGTGGCCCAGCGCTGCATTGGAGGGACTCCCCGCTGCTGTGGGTAACATTGTGGCGGCCCCCGTGCCAGGAGAGGGTGCCGGAGAGAGGAGAGGGCCGCGCTAGGCCCTGAAGCCAAAGAGGCCAGCATCACGTGGCTGGGGCGCCGGCGACGTCACCAGCCGTGCCCCCAGCCCGCCGTGCACGGATTGGCCTAGCGGCCGCGCCCCCGGAGGCTGCGAGCTGATTGGTTGCTAGCGGGCCCCCGGGAGCAAAGGGGAGCCCCGTTACAGTGAAGGAGCCAGGCAGGAGCCTACTCTGCGCTGGCCCCAGAGAAGCCTGGAGCTTCTCTGAGGCTGCCTTGAAGTCTCAGGTCCCCGTGAGAGAGGTGGGGCCCGGGTGAAGCAGGAAGCCGGCCGGAGGAAGTCTGAATTCCCGCGGGGCTCCCATCCCTTGAGGAGAGCCCCGCGCATAGGTCCAGTGGAGCCCCGGGTCCCAGGTGAGGGCCCGGGTGAAGCCCGCGGAAGCTGCCCCAAAGTCCCGGGTCCCCGTGAGGCGGAGGGAACCTGGGTGAGGCCGCCAGAGGTGTTGCGGGGCTCCCATAGTGAAGAGGGAGCCCCGTTCGTACAGAGAATCCGAGACGTTGCAACGAGCCCAGTGAGTGGGCCTCAATCAGACTCTGTGGGGGGGTGGAGAAGGCAACGGGGCACAGGGTCGGTGCTCGCCCCCCCCCTCTTATTTTGGAAACCGGGACTGGGCCCTGTGTGCCCTGGATGTACACAGGAGACCCCTAGCCTGGGCAACACCCCACAGTGAGAATTGGAGGCCGGTTTTTCATAAGTAGAGATAGCCCTGTGGTAAGAGGGTCGCCCCTCTTTGCCTGACCCCTTGCAGGAGCTAAGAGTCCCTGCTGTATGGATTGCCCTGATGTCCCAAGTTTTTACAGAGGCCTGGTGAAGGACATGGTTAATGGATCGTAGAAGAATAGAGTGGCATAGGGTTGCCCACTGAAAGATACCTGCTTATGCTAGGATTCATGCCCCAGCTTAAATGTGATTCAGACCTGGTCTATCTTAGGGGTGCCTCCTGTTGCTAATGTTATTGATGCCCAGGGTATTGCTCCGGAACTATGCACCATGTGTTATTGTTCCCCCTAAGGTGCCCATGGAAGAGTTCATGCCTCACAAGCTCCGCCTGATGTTTATATCCACAGGGTTATGGTGGAGGAAGCCTTGCTGTTTTTTTACAGGTGTTCCTGGCCCATGAGTTCGGCCCCTGCCTGATGTTAATGCTGGGTGTTTACGCTTAATGTCGTATTTTACCCTTATGGCTTACTATGAAGCGAGGCCAAGGATGAAGGCCTGAGTTGGCCTTGCGAGATCGCCCTTGGGGTTCATTAGTATTTCCTTCTTTCCCTCACATAGTCTACTAAGGATTCATGCTTATGACCACACATTCTTTTTGTTTCAGCCACGGACTCACAGACTTAACCATTTTTCCCATTGGTCCCTTGTAAATAGTCCCCCTGATATACTCTGCTCTGGCGCCAATACAGAGCTTCTTCTTTTTCCAACTTCAACTGGCGTTGTGTCTCTTTTGTGGTGTGCCTGGTGCGTCATATGGGGGTACTGCGTGGATGCTTCACATGTCCTCGGTAGTTTGGCCTGTCCGCTCTGCTTCATCCTACCCCCTGTAGATTTGGCAACCCCAATTCTAACACTGGTGTATCTATTTCTGAACAAAAAAAGCCTAGTTCGGCTTTATGTATCACCGTAAGACCGGCTCCTCTTTTTAGCTGCCTATCTAGTGTAAAATGATTATAGCCTAGTGGAGTCGCTATATTAAAATCAAAATTTGACGAATAATCGCCCCAGGTCTCAGTCACAAATAAAACATCAATTTTATAATCTGTAATGAAATCAGCAATTTTCGGGATGATCTATAGGCTCATAGATCCCAAAAGGCTGTCTTTTCCAAACCAGCCCATAGATCACCCCAGATTTCTTTTTCTCTTATTTTCCTCGCCAAATTATATGAAGCCGGGGGCAACTGTGTAAAAAAAGGCACATTCCTACAGTCAGGGCAGGTCCTTAGGTCCGTCGTCGCTGACGATGGACCTAAGTTTGAAGGGTTTGGTCCCAGCAGCCCCGCCTGGCACACAGGAACTCTAAGTGGCCTTCTGGATGAAACGCAGACTGTTCAGGTGCACTTACCCGCACCACAACGGCCCCACTTGACAAATAAAAGGATATTAACAAGACATTATTATTCAATAGTACACACTTTGAAAATGAACATACTTTAAATATCTTTTTTTCTAATTTTCAATGCCACCTCAAAGCCAGAATTCGCTGGCGGCAATACTGAGGTGTAACTGACACAATTTGAGGGCTGCTTATGAATTTACCTCTGTGACAAATAGCTGCAAAGAAGAACAAGAACTATCTTAAGACAAAAGGGCTCCCTATTGTAGGGAAAAGATTATACACAGAATAGGGACCCTTTCATATTCAACAGAGAGGTAACAAAAGACAGTATTTGTTCAAATGATTGTTTCACAGTAAAGATATGGAGCACTTAAGTGGGGCCCTGGACAGAATAGGAACATGCGGGGCCCCTCTGATACGTAAGATCACAGGCACTGACATCACAGGAAGGGGCCATCATTTGACCAATAATCTTCTTGCATTGTTGAAGCCGCACATCTCACCACTATCCTTCTCTCCACTCTGCTTACGGCAGAAGAGGCCAATCTGATATCATTGCCTCCTGTTAAGTGTTTACGAGTCCTGACACACTGGTCACACTACTCCTTCACCCGCGCCCTCTCTGACATATAGGGCTACCACAACAGGACCATATGGGCATTGTGCCCTCCACACAGCGCTCGATACATGGCACAGTTTACAACAGCCCTTTCCTGGCATAGGGGGTCTCCCAAAACAATCTTTCACAAGGGCTGTGCCCTGGCTTGGTGCACAGCGGGATCCTCACATTTTACACAGGAGTCCTCTTGGCAGGGCTCCCACCTGCTGGCCCCCACTCCCTCCAGCGCTCTCCGCTCCCACACAGGGCACACGGGTCTTAGCAAGCAGACCGGGGCTGGTGCTCCATGCTCCGCTGCGGGTGTTCTTGGTTTCCTGGGAGATGTCCCCTCACCCGAAGGGAGACGAAGAAGGCTTAGCCTCCAATCGTGGTCAGAGGCAGAAGTCTTGTGGAGCGTCCCCTTCTCACACAACTTGTCCGGCTGTTTGGCAGATGACAATTTTTGGGGACACAATCTCCCCTTCTTATACTCCTGTTCCAGACACCAAATGTGATTTAGAGTCTGGGCATTTGAAGTTTTATGTTGGGGTTCTGATTTTTTGGGAGTGGGCACCTTTCCTTTTCATCTTCCTTCATGAAAGGGGTCCTCCCCATCAGCCATGACTCTGAAGATGATTGTTCACAACTTACTTCATGGAAGTGACCAGAGTTTATACCTGGATGTCAGTCGTAGTGATATGTGCATCAAAGGGTTAATCCCAGACCCAAGCCCTACTCTTTATGATTCTCTACTCAGCCCCATCTCCCTTCCTGAGATGTTTTCAGCCTCCTTCCTTGTGATCTATCACTGAATCAAAGAGCAGGTTTTTGACATGTAAAGGGGGTCTCTTCCCGCCAGTGTGTCATCACCCAGCTCACAGGAATGCTGCAATCCACAAATCTGACGGGGGATTTTCCTCATGTCTTCACCAGGCAGGCCTGGGTTTCCCAAAATGGAACCCATGGTCCTCCATACACGGTACCCATGCAGGCAGTTTACTCAGGGCCCACCCACAGTACGCTTACTGTCCAGGACTAATATCGCTATGCATTGTACCTTTACATGCACACATGCTGTCAGTGCACAAACGTAGGCTGCACGCACTGTTCATCACTGAAGCTTCTCTATCTTTAGCGAGGCTGTGTCATTTCAAAACCCAGGCACTGGCAGCTCACTCACTCACTATGTCTGCCTGCACAACACTTCACCCTTCAGGTCTGGTACTCCAAGCAAGCACACATACGTTCAGCACATGTTTTATCCACACGAGTTCTGCACCACATCTCTCATGTAATGTATTCCTCTCAGGCACACATACAGCCCATACATGTACTAAACACACATGCATTGCACAGTACTGCTTCATCGTTGCACTGTACCCTTCCCAGGCACACATACAACTAACGCATGGTCACTACTCTGTTATGTTCCATATAGGTACCCTAATATAGGCACGGGTAACATCATACACCTTCACCTACATTACCCCCCACACTACACAGTAACAAAACTTTTAGGATTGAACCTTTACCTAGTTCTAGTCCTGGGCACAGAAGGAGGGTTTTCCCTGAACAATAGTGTTCTATAACTTCATCAATAGACTCACACAGTATGAATGAATATTCATGAGGGTTCTTGGAAACCAGGCTGGGGCTACACCACCTGCATAATATCTACGTACAAGGTTCATCACACACGCCAACCTCCTATCCAACAATGGCTAATACAAGAAACAAGGGACGAGACCCTAGTTACTTTCTATATAAATACAGCACCTCTTGCTAGTGTTAGCTAGAGGGAACCGAGACTTCCAGGCTGGCACACTGACCAGAGACGCTAAGGCTCCTGCAGACGCTTCAGCTGACAGTGGTCTAATATATCCCTTGAGGGGTGTCCAACCCCAGACTGGGATGTTGTCCCACACTCTCTTGCTTCAGGTAATGGGGTTAGACTAAACTTATAGGGATTCTTGGCTTTACACCTACTCCCATGCTAGGTACACTTAGGTACATCTAGATGGGCATCGTAGTCTTTCTTTTATCCTGCATTTTATATTCATATATGTATTTGTGATTATTGTAAGATGGTATACCTATGCTATCCTTTTAAATTCACTGTACTGCTAATCATATATCTCTGCTACTGTCTAACGGTTCTTGCAGCACATCTGTTTTACACTAGAAGAACAGCTGTCCAATTAATTCTTATTGTAACCCGCCCGGCTTTTACTTTTAAGTAACTCTCTGAGACTGAATAAGTGAGCACGAGTGACTGAGCGAAAGGTAGTACAGTGCTTCCCCGATCCTGGGGGATCAGGGTTGTCATGTTCTAAGGTTGCCAGAAACTATTCTCTCCCCAATAAGTGGAGAGTCTAGTGGCGCTATGAGCTAGCTAATGCAAACAGGCTAACATTCTCGGTGGGGGCGCTCAAATTCAGTCTGCCACCAAACCTATAGTTTATGTTATCCAAACGTGCACATTCTGTATAGGAATATATAGGAACTACACAACAGCTCCTGCGCTGCGCAGCACTCCACATCTACCTGATGTAGGCCCAGTGTGAGTTAAGCAAACAACTGCAGAACTTTTAAAAGGTGAATGAGCCTGTAGGCCTCACTCCAGTGACGTAGGATTAAAAGGTCCTGTCACTACTACTAATCACTACACTGTATGCTGCCACCACCCCACTCGTGCTGCTTAACTCCTGGTGAAGTAGTAAATAAAGACAGGGCAACCCAATAATCCCCAAGGAACTGGGTAAATATGCAATATAGAAAAGGTACCTTGAGGAATTATTTCCACTATTAATTATTAATTTTCACAAGCCATCAATATGTACACTCAATCAAATAGACATCGGAACCATGGTATCGATCGTTTATCAACTTTATATCATGTATTATATAAGAAACAGTTAATAATTTGTAACAAATAGAAAGAGGCAACATAAACCACACTATTACAATCAATATCCTTCCGATAGTGTGTTATACTGTTGGTATTGTATGTATTATAGACATATATACATAACGTGCTCCTGAATTCTTCAGTCAGCTAATTCCACAATTTTTGACCAGAGTGTTGTAGATCTTATTTATAACCAAACAGTATATAGGCGTCAACGTTTCGGTCTTTAACATGCGATTTTCACCAAGACCATCCTCAGGACTGACAGTTGCTCAAAATATCTACAAAATATACAATATGTACATTATATTAGAACCCATTCCTAATGTCCAATATAATTGATTGTCTGCTAACACTAACCGTCACCACACCCAGTGTGACTACACATAAAATATGCACTACTCACTATGTTTCAAGTTGAGAAACCTCAATCTTCATAGGCCAATCAGGAAGTCTTAACCATAGACCTTCCTGTTTCACGTGCTCCTGTACAAACAAGTATATATACATACACTAAGCATATGCCTTCACATTTCAAAAGTTCTGTTCCACCTAAGCTCCTCTTCACTTTATACAACGGTTAAGCTTACCTCCTCAAAGAGATAGGAACATTTCCAAAGTGGTTCTGTAATTATTTCGTGTTTCTAACTTGTTCGACTAGTGTGGTTCAAATCTGAGGTACAAAAACGGGAGATAATGTCCATCAGTCCAGGCGAGTAACTAGCGTGACCTTAATTATCCCAGTACCCCTCCCATGGCACTTACTTCCACACCGTGTAGAGCGGGACTCCAATTCACTCCGTCTCTATTCGAAAACCGGCTCGCAATGTTACCGGAGGAGACTACATTAAAGTCGCGGACTCCGCGCATGCGCAGATGGGGGAAGTCACTTCAGTCTATGTGGCGGCCATTTCTAAATGGGTCACATACCTGCTTAAACATATGAACCATATTGTATTACCATCGACTTAGTATGTCAAAGTCTTAATCGACTAATGTCTGCCCGAAGTGTAAGTGTGGATATTAAAAGTGTAGATATAGAAATAGAAATATATACAAATATATACAAATTGAATATAGAACCTCCGATAAAACCAGCCATTAATTCGATAGTCAGCCTCACAGCCGGGACCAGTCCAAGAAAACCAACACCACCATTATAAACAGAAGTATGCTGATAAATCACTAAGGGGAACTAATCAAAGGGTTGCTAAACTGTGCCATTCCACATATTGGTTAAGACCATGCACCATCGTACTGCACATCCATATCCATCTGTTTTCTTTTATAGTTAGCAGACGATCTACATTGGTCCTTCTTTTTGACCCCTTAATCACCTCAAGTACGAACCATTTCATGTCATGTGGACCATGGGACTTTTCGATGTAATGCTCCACCATGGGTGCTGTCAAAACTTTGCACCTGATTCTAGATTGGTGCTGGGTTATTCTTTTTTTCACCTCTTGGGTTGTCTTACCAATGTAAGCTAAACTGCATGGGCATAGTATACAGTAGATGACATTTTTAGTCAGGCAGTTCGAATGGTGTCTCATCACAAACTCTTTCCCGTTCAGTGTACATGATTTAGTAACCGCAGTTGTGTCACAGGCTACACATTGTCCACATGGATAATGGCCCACTCTAGGTGTCATACCCCATTGACTGTGTATGGTATTTATCCTTGGTTCTCTATATGTTTTAACTAGAAAATCACGTAGATACCTAGCCCTCTTAAATGCAAAGTATGGAACTTTAAGCTGCAGTTCGCTTTTCTGTATAAGGTGCCAGTTTCTTGTTACAATCTTTTTAATCTCATTAGATTCAGTACCAAAAGTGGTAATACAAGCTATGGTATTGTCTGGTTCTTCTTTTTGTTTATTTTGATCCAAAAGTGATGCCCGGTCATAGTACCATGCTCGTTTAAGAGCTCTTTTTACCAGTCTATTAGGATATTGTCTGGCCACCAGTTTCTGTTGTAAAATCTTAGCTTCCCTGAAATAATCCTCCCTTTTGGTACAGTTACGTTTGATTCTTAAGAACTGACCAAAAGGGAGGTTATCCCGTAGATTCCTAGGGTGGTGGCTGGAATATTTTAGAAGAGTGTTCCGTGACGTGGGTTTGGTATATAAGTTTACCACCAAGTTGCCATTGTCATGTAAGATGTTTAAATCTAAAAAATTCATACTTTGATTACTATATTCCATAGTAAATTTTAGGTTATCATTCTGTTCATTTAACCATCTGTGGAATGTTAATAGATGATCCTCACTTCCTTCCCAAACTAGACAGACATCATCTATATACCTAAGGTATTTAGTGATGTGTGCTCCAAACGGGTTATTATTATGAATGTTCTTATCCTCAAAATCTGCCACATACAAATTGGCTATATCGGGAGCGAAAATCGCTCCCATCGCCACCCCTTTTCTTTGGCCATAAAAGTCATCATTGAACAGGAAATAGTTACATTCAAGAGCTATTTTGGCACACTGAATGACAAAGTCTACTGGTACTTGCATTGGGCGGATCTGAGTATTTAAAGTTTTTTCAAGTATGTCCAATGCTTCTCTCTGTGGGATATTGGAGTATAAACTCTCAATATCCATCGTAACAATAATATTGATCGTAGGGTCAAATGAAATGCCTTCCAAAGCATTTATTACACTTATGCTGTCTTTAGTGTATGACTGGGTAAGTGGTACGAAAGGCTTAATAAAGAAATCCACATACTCGGCCAAGGGTTGTAAAATTGACCCACACCCCGCGACAATTGGTCTTCCGGGGGGGTTTTGCTCGTTTTTATGGATTTTCGGCAGTATATAAAAAGCCGGAATTGTGAAATCATTCTTATTTAAATATTCATATTCTTTTTGACTTAGCCATAACCCATCCAGACCCGTCTTTGTAACAGTTAGTATGTCCTTCCTGATCTTATCTGTGGGATCACCCCTTAATTTTGTGTAATGGAGAGGGTTATTAAGTTGACGTAGTGCCTCTTTATATAATCAGTCTTGTCTTGCACTATTATACTGCCCCCTTTATCTGCGGGTTTGATATAAATATCATCACGTTTAGACAGGGCAACCAGTGTCTCATGTTGTTCTTTCGTGAAATTGTATCTTACATATTTCTTTTTTTCTTTGAAGAGTTGGTCTATTTCTAACAACACTACATTTTCAAAAGTTAAAAGTTCCTTCGGCATTAAGTTGTTTGCTGGGTAAAATGTCGAGGGACAGCGAAGACCTGTAACATTACGTTGGTTGGGTGTTATCACATTATATTGACTACTGACAGGAGTCTTGTTGAAAAACTGTTTTAGACGAAGAGTACGGAAGAATTTCTGAATTTCCATTAGAGTTGTGAAGTGATCATTCCTATTTGTAGGCACATAAGAAAGTCCATAGCTCAACAATTCTAATTCTTGTCTATTTAATTCATGTTTAGATAAATTAAATATAGGTACCACCTCTAAGGTTGGGTTTGAAATCCTACCATCACTTCCTGTGTCCATTTCATCTACCATTCGTAGAAGTTGTTCCTCGTTTGCCTGAACCCTGGTGTGTACTGATTTCTGTACCAACCCCTCCGGGTGCCTGGCCTCTCGGTAAAAAAGAAGGACCACGACCCTGTCCTCTACCAAATCCTTGGTTTGAGCTATTACCCCTTTGTGCACTGTCGTCTGAACTTGTGGATGCTGTATCAGAAAAAGTTAAGTGTTTAGTGGTCCACTGTGCTTGTCCCTGACCCTGTTGAAAAAACTCCTTTCTGAGATAAGGGTATGTGCGCTCTTTTGAGTAATACTTAAGATCTTTCTGTAATTTGTCAGTTTTCTTCAGTATATTAGTCTTCAAAAAATCGGCTATCTGGGTTTCTAATTTTTTCAAAAACTCCTCTGCGTCAGTCACAGTTTGATCCTCCCTAATTTGTTTCTCCAAATCTGCTATTTCTTGTTTCAGTTTATCAATATGTTTATGGGCGGTTTCAATCCCTAGCACCATCCAACTACGTGAACATTTATTGGACACATAACTGAAACCTGTCTTGAAATCTTCATCCTCTACGAATATAGCTGGAATATTGCGTACTTGTAACCCTATTGGGATGATATTATTATTCAGGCAATCTGTAAGGAATTTCGCATGCAACTCTGTTCTTATTAATTTTTTACGTAATCTTTCTAAGTTATTGCGTAGCGTGGTCTGTTGTATATTATGTGTGGTGGTGGTAGTCTGAGGTCCCAGTAGCGACGGCCCACTTGCTACTTTTGTTATATATTCATCAGTATAGGTGAGTGTCTCTTGTTCTGACATTTACAGCACCTGCCTATATAACAATCTATACAGTATTAGGTTCCACAAGATGCAACACTATCTCTATGGTTTCTAACACTTTCAGTACAGACAAGACTATATACAACGGCATATGCTTAGAAACAAGTCAAACTATATACACAATACAAAAGTGAACTATATACATAGTGCAAAAGTGAACATACAAGCAGACAATTTTATGCTAATCAATAGACAAACCACTATCAAAAATGGCCCTTGCAGACGTCGTCTGCGCTGATACAGTAAATAAAGACAGGGCAACCCAATAATCCCCAAGGAACTGGGTAAATATGCAATATAGAAAAGGTACCTTGAGGAATTATTTCCACTATTAATTATTAATTTTCACAAGCCATCAATATGTACACTCAATCAAATAGACATCGGAACCATGGTATCGATCGTTTATCAACTTTATATCATGTATTATATAAGAAACAGTTAATAATTTGTAACAAATAGAAAGAGGCAACATAAACCACACTATTACAATCAATATCCTTCCGATAGTGTGTTATACTGTTGGTATTGTATGTATTATAGACATATATACATAACGTGCTCCTGAATTCTTCAGTCAGCTAATTCCACAATTTTTGACCAGAGTGTTGTAGATCTTATTTATAACCAAACAGTATATAGGCGTCGACGTTTCGGTCTTTAACATGCGATTTTCACCAAGACCATCCTCAGGACTGACAGTTGCTCAAAATATCTACAAAATATACAATATGTACATTATATTAGAACCCATTCCTAATGTTATTGTTATTGTTATTGTTATTTTTGATTTGTAGCGCGCTCAATCACCTACAGGCCTCTAAGCGCTCGGGAATCGATGGTAGACAACAACTTTGACAGTACAGAGGGCGTCCACTAGCCTACGTGGCTCACAGGGCTCTCCTGAACAACAGCGTTTTCAGCCCCTTTCTGAAACGTAGGAGGTTTCCTTCCTTTCGTAGTGGCTCAGGTAGTGTGTTCCATAAATGCGGAACCAGCACCGAAAAGGCTCTACCACCCTTGGTGGCAAGTTTGTACCGAGGGCAGACTAATAGCTGAGAGTCTGAGGACCTAAGAGCTCTCTTTGGGCTATACATTGCCAGGCGATCTTTGATGTACGCAGGTGCCATGCCATATATGGCTTTATGGGCGATGCACAGATTTTTAAATTCCACTCGCTCCTTAATAGGGAGCCAGTGGAGGCTTTGTAGCAGGGGGGAAGCTTTAGTGTGTCTTGGCTGTCTGAAGATAAGACGAGCGGCATCATTCATCACCACCTGTAGCCTATTTATCAAGGTTTTTGGTAGGCCAAGGTAGAGGGCATTTCCATAATCTATGCGTGAAATCACAGTAGCTGCGACGATGGAACGTAGCATAGATTGGGAAATGATAGGCACTAATTTCCGTAGCTGTCGGATGATATTAGTACAGCTGCCCACCACTGAAGAGATTTGGCTGACCATAGAGAGGTCACAATCCAGTTTGATCCCCAGGCTCTTCACGTTCAAACTGGGTTTTGGGGCTGGACCTAACTCTGCGGGCCAGTAGAGGTCAAACCATGGTGAGGTGGTAGATGAAATAACCAAGACCTCAGTCTTATCTGGATTGATTTTTAGGAGGTTTCCTGTCATCCACTGGACCGTGTGTCTCAAGATATTCTGAGTGTGGAGTTGGGCGGTGTTTGTATTGTCAACACTCAGCAGCAGCTGCGTGTCGTCTGCGTAGTTATATACTGTGCAGCCCATACTCGCCAGGGAGGCAATCAGAGGCTGCAGATATAAGTTAAACAGCAGTGGGGATAGGGCCGAGCCCTGAGGTACCCCACATTCTATTTCTCCCACTGCGGAGATTTCTTCTCCGAGTTGTATTCTTTGTGTCCTTCCTGACAGAAAGGACTGCAACCACTCGAAAGCCCGGCCTTTGATGCCAAAGTCACTCAGCCTTTCCAGTAGCAACGCATGACTGACGGTATCGAACGCCGCTGAAAGGTCTAATAAAATCAGGGCGCTCGGTTTTTTACCGTCAGCCAAGCCTCTCAATTCATCCAGCACCGAGAGCATCACCAACTCGGTGCTGTGGTGTGCTCGGAACCCTGCTTGTCGTTCGTGAAGCAGGGAGTGGGACTCCAAGTACATGGACAAAGATTTTAATACATGTTGCTCCAGTACTTTAGAGAGGAATGGTAGCTGAGAGATCGGCCTATAGTTTTTTAGTATTGCGGGGTCTACGCCAGGTTTTTTCAACAGCGGTCTTACCCGCGCTTCCTTAAGTGCTGCTGGTAGTTGTCCTAATTCCAGAGATCTATTTAGGAGATGGATGACTTGCTCCTCCAATAGTGGACGAGCTGCCTGAAAAACTTTAGGTGTCCAATATAATTGATTGTCTGCTAACACTAACCGTCACCACACCCAGTGTGACTACACATAAAATATGCACTACTCACTATGTTTCAAGTTGAGAAACCTCAATCTTCATAGGCCAATCAGGAAGTCTTAACCATAGACCTTCCTGTTTCACGTGCTCCTGTACAAACAAGTATATATACATACACTAAGCATATGCCTTCACATTTCAAAAGTTCTGTTCCACCTAAGCTCCTCTTCACTTTATACAACGGTTAAGCTTACCTCCTCAAAGAGATAGGAACATTTCCAAAGTGGTTCTGTAATTATTTCGTGTTTCTAACTTGTTCGACTAGTGTGGTTCAAATCTGAGGTACAAAAACGGGAGATAATGTCCATCAGTCCAGGCGAGTAACTAGCGTGACCTTAATTATCCCAGTACCCCTCCCATGGCACTTACTTCCACACCGTGTAGAGCGGGACTCCAATTCACTCCGTCTCTATTCGAAAACCGGCTCGCAATGTTACCGGAGGAGACTACATTAAAGTCGCGGACTCCGCGCATGCGCAGATGGGGGAAGTCACTTCAGTCTATGTGGCGGCCATTTCTAAATGGGTCACATACCTGCTTAAACATATGAACCATATTGTATTACCATCGACTTAGTATGTCAAAGTCTTAATCGACTAATGTCTGCCCGAAGTGTAAGTGTGGATATTAAAAGTGTAGATATAGAAATAGAAATATATACAAATATATACAAATTGAATATAGAACCTCCGATAAAACCAGCCATAAATTCGATAGTCAGCCTCACAGCCGGGACCAGTCCAAGAAAACCAACACCACCATTATAAACAGAAGTATGCTGATAAATCACTAAGGGGAACTAATCAAAGGGTTGCTAAACTGTGCCATTCCACATATTGGTTAAGACCATGCACCATCGTACTGCACATCCATATCCATCTGTTTTCTTTTATAGTTAGCAGACGATCTACATTGGTCCTTCTTTTTGACCCCTTAATCACCTCAAGTACGAACCATTTCATGTCATGTGGACCATGGGACTTTTCGATGTAATGCTCCACCATGGGTGCTGTCAAAACTTTGCACCTGATTCTAGATTGGTGCTGGGTTATTCTTTTTTTCACCTCTTGGGTTGTCTTACCAATGTAAGCTAAACTGCATGGGCATAGTATACAGTAGATGACATTTTTAGTCAGGCAGTTCGAATGGTGTCTCATCACAAACTCTTTCCCGTTCAGTGTACATGATTTAGTAACCGCAGTTGTGTCACAGGCTACACATTGTCCACATGGATAATGGCCCACTCTAGGTGTCATACCCCATTGACTGTGTATGGTATTTATCCTTGGTTCTCTATATGTTTTAACTAGAAAATCACGTAGATACCTAGCCCTCTTAAATGCAAAGTATGGAACTTTAAGCTGCAGTTCGCTTTTCTGTATAAGGTGCCAGTTTCTTGTTACAATCTTTTTAATCTCATTAGATTCAGTACCAAAAGTGGTAATACAAGCTATGGTATTGTCTGGTTCTTCTTTTTGTTTATTTTGATCCAAAAGTGATGCCCGGTCATAGTACCATGCTCGTTTAAGAGCTCTTTTTACCAGTCTATTAGGATATTGTCTGGCCACCAGTTTCTGTTGTAAAATCTTAGCTTCCCTGAAATAATCCTCCCTTTTGGTACAGTTACGTTTGATTCTTAAGAACTGACCAAAAGGGAGGTTATCCCGTAGATTCCTAGGGTGGTGGCTGGAATATTTTAGAAGAGTGTTCCGTGACGTGGGTTTGGTATATAAGTTTACCACCAAGTTGCCATTGTCATGTAAGATGTTTAAATCTAAAAAATTCATACTTTGATTACTATATTCCATAGTAAATTTTAGGTTATCATTCTGTTCATTTAACCATCTGTGGAATGTTAATAGATGATCCTCACTTCCTTCCCAAACTAGACAGACATCATCTATATACCTAAGGTATTTAGTGATGTGTGCTCCAAACGGGTTATTATTATGAATGTTCTTATCCTCAAAATCTGCCACATACAAATTGGCTATATCGGGAGCGAAAATCGCTCCCATCGCCACCCCTTTTCTTTGGCCATAAAAGTCATCATTGAACAGGAAATAGTTACATTCAAGAGCTATTTTGGCACACTGAATGACAAAGTCTACTGGTACTTGCATTGGGCGGATCTGAGTATTTAAAGTTTTTTCAAGTATGTCCAATGCTTCTCTCTGTGGGATATTGGAGTATAAACTCTCAATATCCATCGTAACAATAATATTGATCGTAGGGTCAAATGAAATGCCTTCCAAAGCATTTATTACACTTATGCTGTCTTTAGTGTATGACTGGGTAAGTGGTACGAAAGGCTTAATAAAGAAATCCACATACTCGGCCAAGGGTTGTAAAATTGACCCACACCCCGCGACAATTGGTCTTCCGGGGGGGTTTTGCTCGTTTTTATGGATTTTCGGCAGTATATAAAAAGCCGGAATTGTGAAATCATTCTTATTTAAATATTCATATTCTTTTTGACTTAGCCATAACCCATCCAGACCCGTCTTTGTAACAGTTAGTATGTCCTTCCTGATCTTATCTGTGGGATCACCCCTTAATTTGGTGTAATGGAGAGGGTTATTAAGTTGACGTAGTGCCTCTTTATATAATCAGTCTTGTCTTGCACTATTATACTGCCCCCTTTATCTGCGGGTTTGATATAAATATCATCACGTTTAGACAGGGCAACCAGTGTCTCATGTTGTTCTTTCGTGAAATTGTATCTTACATATTTCTTTTTTTCTTTGAAGAGTTGGTCTATTTCTAACAACACTACATTTTCAAAAGTTAAAAGTTCCTTCGGCATTAAGTTGTTTGCTGGGTAAAATGTCGAGGGACAGCGAAGACCTGTAACATTACGTTGGTTGGGTGTTATCACATTATATTGACTACTGACAGGAGTCTTGTTGAAAAACTGTTTTAGACGAAGAGTACGGAAGAATTTCTGAATTTCCATTAGAGTTGTGAAGTGATCATTCCTATTTGTAGGCACATAAGAAAGTCCATAGCTCAACAATTCTAATTCTTGTCTATTTAATTCATGTTTAGATAAATTAAATATAGGTACCACCTCTAAGGTTGGGTTTGAAATCCTACCATCACTTCCTGTGTCCATTTCATCTACCATTCGTAGAAGTTGTTCCTCGTTTGCCTGAACCCTGGTGTGTACTGATTTCTGTACCAACCCCTCCGGGTGCCTGGCCTCTCGGTAAAAAAGAAGGACCACGACCCTGTCCTCTACCAAATCCTTGGTTTGAGCTATTACCCCTTTGTGCACTGTCGTCTGAACTTGTGGATGCTGTATCAGAAAAAGTTAAGTGTTTAGTGGTCCACTGTGCTTGTCCCTGACCCTGTTGAAAAAACTCCTTTCTGAGATAAGGGTATGTGCGCTCTTTTGAGTAATACTTAAGATCTTTCTGTAATTTGTCAGTTTTCTTCAGTATATTAGTCTTCAAAAAATCGGCTATCTGGGTTTCTAATTTTTTCAAAAACTCCTCTGCGTCAGTCACAGTTTGATCCTCCCTAATTTGTTTCTCCAAATCTGCTATTTCTTGTTTCAGTTTATCAATATGTTTATGGGCGGTTTCAATCCCTAGCACCATCCAACTACGTGAACATTTATTGGACACATAACTGAAACCTGTCTTGAAATCTTCATCCTCTACGAATATAGCTGGAATATTGCGTACTTGTAACCCTATTGGGATGATATTATTATTCAGGCAATCTGTAAGGAATTTCGCATGCAACTCTGTTCTTATTAATTTTTTACGTAATCTTTCTAAGTTATTGCGTAGCGTGGTCTGTTGTATATTATGTGTGGTGGTGGTAGTCTGAGGTCCCAGTAGCGACGGCCCACTTGCTACTTTTGTTATATATTCATCAGTATAGGTGAGTGTCTCTTGTTCTGACATTTACAGCACCTGCCTATATAACAATCTATACAGTATTAGGTTCCACAAGATGCAACACTATCTCTATGGTTTCTAACACTTTCAGTACAGACAAGACTATATACAACGGCATATGCTTAGAAACAAGTCAAACTATATACACAATACAAAAGTGAACTATATACATAGTGCAAAAGTGAACATACAAGCAGACAATTTTATGCTAATCAATAGACAAACCACTATCAAAAATGGCCCTTGCAGACGTCGTCTGCGCTGATACAGTAAATAAAGACAGGGCAACCCAATAATCCCCAAGGAACTGGGTAAATATGCAATATAGAAAAGGTACCTTGAGGAATTATTTCCACTATTAATTATTAATTTTCACAAGCCATCAATATGTACACTCAATCAAATAGACATCGGAACCATGGTATCGATCGTTTATCAACTTTATATCATGTATTATATAAGAAAGAGTTAATAATTTGTAACAAATAGAAAGAGGCAACATAAACCACACTATTACAATCAATATCCTTCCGATAGTGTGTTATACTGTTGGTATTGTATGTATTATAGACATATATATATAACGTGCTCCTGAATTCTTCAGTCAGCTAATTCCACAATTTTTGACCAGAGTGTTGTAGATCTTATTTATAACCAAACAGTATATAGGCGTCGACGTTTCGGTCTTTAACATGCGATTTTCACCAAGACCATCCTCAGGACTGACAGTTGCTCAAAATATCTACAAAATATACAATATGTACATTATATTAGAACCCATTCCTAATGTCCAATATAATTGATTGTCTGCTAACACTAACCGTCACCACACCCAGTGTGACTACACATAAAATATGCACTACTCACTATGTTTCAAGTTGAGAAACCTCAATCTTCATAGGCCAATCAGGAAGTCTTAACCATAGACCTTCCTGTTTCACGTGCTCCTGTACAAACAAGTATATATACATACACTAAGCATATGCCTTCACATTTCAAAAGTTCTGTTCCACCTAAGCTCCTCTTCACTTTATACAACGGTTAAGCTTACCTCCTCAAAGAGATAGGAACATTTCCAAAGTGGTTCTGTAATTATTTCGTGTTTCTAACTTGTTCGACTAGTGTGGTTCAAATCTGAGGTACAAAAACGGGAGATAATGTCCATCAGTCCAGGCGAGTAACTAGCGTGACCTTAATTATCCCAGTACCCCTCCCATGGCACTTACTTCCACACCGTGTAGAGCGGGACTCCAATTCACTCCGTCTCTATTCGAAAACCGGCTCGCAATGTTACCGGAGGAGACTACATTAAAGTCGCGGACTCCGCGCATGCGCAGATGGGGGAAGTCACTTCAGTCTATGTGGCGGCCATTTCTAAATGGGTCACATACCTGCTTAAACATATGAACCATATTGTATTACCATCGACTTAGTATGTCAAAGTCTTAATCGACTAATGTCTGCCCGAAGTGTAAGTGTGGATATTAAAAGTGTAGATATAGAAATAGAAATATATACAAATATATACAAATTGAATATAGAACCTCCGATAAAACCAGCCATAAATTCGATAGTCAGCCTCACAGCCGGGACCAGTCCAAGAAAACCAACACCACCATTATAAACAGAAGTATGCTGATAAATCACTAAGGGGAACTAATCAAAGGGTTGCTAAACTGTGCCATTCCACATATTGGTTAAGACCATGCACCATCGTACTGCACATCCATATCCATCTGTTTTCTTTTATAGTTAGCAGACGATCTACATTGGTCCTTCTTTTTGACCCCTTAATCACCTCAAGTACGAACCATTTCATGTCATGTGGACCATGGGACTTTTCGATGTAATGCTCCACCATGGGTGCTGTCAAAACTTTGCACCTGATTCTAGATTGGTGCTGGGTTATTCTTTTTTTCACCTCTTGGGTTGTCTTACCAATGTAAGCTAAACTGCATGGGCATAGTATACAGTAGATGACATTTTTAGTCAGGCAGTTCGAATGGTGTCTCATCACAAACTCTTTCCCGTTCAGTGTACATGATTTAGTAACCGCAGTTGTGTCACAGGCTACACATTGTCCACATGGATAATGGCCCACTCTAGGTGTCATACCCCATTGACTGTGTATGGTATTTATCCTTGGTTCTCTATATGTTTTAACTAGAAAATCACGTAGATACCTAGCCCTCTTAAATGCAAAGTATGGACATTTAAGCTGCAGTTCGCTTTTCTGTATAAGGTGCCAGTTTCTTGTTACAATCTTTTTAATCTCATTAGATTCAGTACCAAAAGTGGTAATACAAGCTATGGTATTGTCTGGTTCTTCTTTTTGTTTATTTTGATCCAAAAGTGATGCCCGGTCATAGTACCATGCTCGTTTAAGAGCTCTTTTTACCAGTCTATTAGGATATTGTCTGGCCACCAGTTTCTGTTGTAAAATCTTAGCTTCCCTGAAATAATCCTGGACTGATGGACATTATCTCCCGTTTTTGTACCTCAGATTTGAACCACACTAGTCGAACAAGTTAGAAACACGAAATAATTACAGAACCACTTTGGAAATGTTCCTATCTCTTTGAGGAGGTAAGCTTAACCGTTGTATAAAGTGAAGAGGAGCTTAGGTGGAACAGAACTTTTGAAATGTGAAGGCATATGCTTAGTGTATGTATATATACTTGTTTGTACAGGAGCACGTGAAACAGGAAGGTCTATGGTTAAGACTTCCTGATTGGCCTATGAAGATTGAGGTTTCTCAACTTGAAACATAGTGAGTAGTGCGTATTTTATGTGTAGTCACACTGGGTGTGGTGACGGTTAGTGTTAGCAGACAATCAATTATATTGGACATTAGGAATGGGTTCTAATATAATGTACATATTGTATATTTTGTAGATATTTTGAGCAACTGTCAGTCCTGAGGATGGTCTTGGTGAAAATCGCATGTTAAAGACCGAAACGTCGACGCCTATATACTGTTTGGTTATAAATAAGATCTACAACACTCTGGTCAAAAATTGTGGAATTAGCTGACTGAAGAATTCAGGAGCACGTTATGTATATATGTCTATAATACATACAATACCAACAGTATAACACACTATCGGAAGGATATTGATTGTAATAGTGTGGTTTATGTTGCCTCTTTCTATTTGTTACAAATTATTAACTGTTTCTTATATAATACATGATATAAAGTTGATAAACGATCGATACCATGGTTCCGATGTCTATTTGATTGAGTGTACATATTGATGGCTTGTGAAAATTAATAATTAATAGTGGAAATAATTCCTCAAGGTACCTTTTCTATATTGTGTAACTCCTGGTGAAGGCTGTAGCCTTCCGTCTCTGTAAAGGCAGCAATTTGGACGCCCCTACTGGTCCAACAAGACCACCATTCATGAGACTGCACTGTATGTTTACAGAGCCCAATGAGGCGAGCAGAGACCATTCCCAAATAAAGCATCTTCAGGCAAAGTGGGAGAACAACGACCCTTGATGCACCACAGGGGGATCCTCAAAGATAGCACTGTATGTACTTACTCCATGAGGATCAAAGGCTGCTGAGCATATGTTACACAAGTAGTTATTACCATCCTACACAGATGCCAGACTAAAAGTGACTACACTTCATGAAATATAGCGACAGGCCTAATGTGTGTACAGGAGCTGCCCATGATTGTAGCTGCAGATATGTACATATCACCCACATACATGTGATTAACATCACTGATGAAATGCGATCACCTTTAATCTTTCTTAGCCCCTCCCACCAAGGAAGAAGTGCAGACTGAGTTCCTGCTTCCATCCTTCACTCAGAAATCCCACACATGGCAATCTTGGGCAGTCACAGTTTGTGGTACTTGAAACTACAATTGTGTTCACCCACACACAGGACTTTACAGTGATGCATTAATATGCCCTCTCACACATGACGTAGACAGAGCTGGGCTCAGGGGTTGAGCCCATGGTTGACCTTGCGTTTCTAGCAGCACCGTTAGCCATGAGCTGGTGGAAGCGTTGGGATAGGAAACCCTTTATTAAATGATTTTTTTCATATGTCTTGTGGCTCGTTATGTTTACTGGGTGGGCTACACTCTCTGAGACCCTGTGTGTGTACACCAAGCATCAGCGCTGTACCTGGGTGGGCTACCCTCTGAGACCCAGTACTATAACATCAAGCATCCGTACTGTACCTGGGTGGGCTACCCTCTGAGACCCAGTACTATAACATCAAGCATCCATACTGTACCTGGGTTGGCTGCTCTCTGAGACCTAGTACTATAACACCAAGCATCCGTACTGTACCGGGGTGGGCTACCCTACATGAGACCCATTACTGTAACACCAAGCATCCGTACTGCACCCGGGTGGGCTACCCTACATGAGACCCATTACTGTAACACCAAGCATCCGTACTGCACCCGGGTGCGTCCCATGGAGGATGTCTTTGCAATGGACCTGATTCTCCTTCTATTCTCTCTACTAGAGGAGAAAGTTTGTCAGCCCCTGACTGACCAGCCACGTGACAGTGGGAGGAGTTAAAGTGTTTCTTGTGCACCTCGGATCTGAGAGTGCTGGGCCAGCGCAGCTGCTGGTCTGATTATTTATACCTTGTTTATAACTGGTTTACTGTTGGAAATAAATCCTTAGCATTGTTAATGTTTTAATCCTCTCTCTTTCTCGCTCCTTCTTAGCCTCTTTAACTGTGGGATAACCGGTGTTTCCTGTGCAGCTCTGGCCGCTGTCCTTCGCTCCAACCGCTCTTTGCTGGTCCTGGACTTGAGTAACAATGACCTGGGTGGCGCTGGTGCGACCCTGATCCGTGACGCCCTGAAGCACAGAGACACCCGGCTGCAGAAGATCAGGTAAGAAACAGGGGGGAGGGGGTATTTTCTTTACCATCTGCATCTTCTGTTTTCCTCTATATGTATCGACTACGAGCACAGCCTCTGCCCTCCACATGTCAGTCTTGCAGGAGGATTTGTAGTTCCAGCACCCCAAGAATGGAACAGACGAATGTTCCCAAAGGATGCATGTCTGAGTCATTCCTTGATGATGCTTTGATCCTTGACAGGCACATCCTATCAGTGATTCCTTAGGGACCGGCTCTCTGCTCTTCAATGACACCAAAGGGGTCCATCCTGGTACAGAGTGAGGGGTCACTGTGTTTGCCTAAATCGTCTTCTCAAGATTCCTTTTCGCTCTTGATCGCTGAACTTTCCCTTCTCATTTAGGTTTACTCTCAACCAGACCCTTCGCTTGAGGTCTCTACAAAGCCATTCTGTCATACTTGACCCCAGTTCTCTGTCAATACAGCTGCATTCCATCACCCAACACTATGTTCCTAGGAATCCCCTTTCAATTAAAACGATTTCTCAGAAATGATTCGCACACTTCTGAAGTCCCCTTCCCCACAGACATTCTCACAAAGTACTTTGTGTGATAGTTTACTAATCAGTTTTTTCAGTTTTTAACGTCTTTATTTCGAATTGAATACTTTGCACGGAAATAAAATGTCCACAGGCCCTAAAAATGGTTGCTATTTCCCATACTTGACTGGGTATTTCCACGTGGCTCAGTAGTGGTTGTAGGACATCTTGTCCACTTCAGTATTTGCAAGTGTGTAGCAATTGATCACTTCCTCGTCCAGGTAAAATAAAGAGTACAAATCAAAACAAACCACTTTTATGTAGTGTAAGACCCGTTAGGGCGACTTTGCAATGATTTTCAAAATCAAAAGAGACTAGCTAGGTTTAAGCAGGAAAGACTCAAAAGGAGTACGTATGTCAAGGGAAACCAGTAGGTTTTATTTGAAGGCCCTCACCCACCAACCTAGTTGGTGGCATGCTTCATCATCGGGCCCCACCGCAGTGGCACCTAACGTGCCCCGGGTGTGCTTCGACGCCAGGTTACTGCGGAGCTGGTATAATTGCTGAGTGTGCAATGTGGTGAGTATGAAGGTGAAAATCTAAAAGGCCATACAGAAATCCCAGCACCCGAGGGTAAAAAACTATTTTAATAAAACTGGGTATCTGTTGGCGCGTTAAAAAGGCAGACGGACACAATGGAGTATGGATTATGACCTCCAGTGTCCTGTGTGGTCTACATGTTTCAGCCTGGCCTTTCTTAATTTGAAACAGGCTTTCCTCAGGACCAAGTGAGTATGTGTGGGGGTATTAAAATAAATTACAGTGAGTGTGTTTCAGGTTCTATGTGTAGCACACACTAAGGTGCTATATGGGTGAGAAGGGGGTTCCCTCTCGCTTTGACAGTGTTTAGCTGATCAAAGCCTCCTTGGGTCGCCTGGCAGAGAAAGAGACCGAAACTGTCGATCTAGTTCCTCCCTGGACCTGTAATCCTTCTGCGGCGCAATGAGCCTCAACAAAATGGCTGTGGGATGTTGGATGTGGGATGTTGCATGTTGAATGTTGGATGTGGGATGTTGGATGTGGGACGTTGCTGTGGGATGTTGGCTGTGGAATGTGAGATGTTGGGATGTGGGATGTTGGATGTGGGATGTGGGATGTGGGATGTGGATGTTGAATATTGGATGTGGGATGTGGGATGTTGGATGTGGGATGTTGGATGTTGGATGTGGGTGTGGGATGTTGGATGTGGGATGTGGGATGTTGGATGTGGGATGTTGGATGTGGGATGTTGGATGTGGGATTTTGGATGTTGGGATGTGGGATGTGGGATGTTGGATGTGGGATGTTGGATGTTGGGATGTGGGATGTGGGATGTTGGATGTATGATGTTGGATGTTGGATGTGGGATGTGGGATGTTGGATGTGGGATGTTGGATGTGGGATGTTGGATGTGGGATTTTGGATGTTGGGATGTGGGATGTGGGATGTGGGATGCTGGATGTGGGATGTTGGATGTGGGAATGTGGGATGTGGGATGTTGGATGTGGGATGATGGATGTGGGATGTTGGATGTTGGATGTGGGATGTTGGATGTGGGATGTGGGATGTTGGATGTTGGATGTTGGATGTGGTCCTACCTGGACCTTGTAGCAGATCGTTGGCTCTTGTCATGTGATTGCCGCATCCATGAACATGAACAGAAGGCATCTAGCAGGGGGTAGTGCACATGCAGTTGGGTGAGAGGGCCCCCACTCTGGGGCCAGCTTGGGTCAGTACACTCTCTGTTCCCCGTGTAGGTCAGTGCTCAGAGCTCTCTTCAGTGACATCAGACCAGGAGCATCAGCATTCACGTGAGTGTGCTTCCTGGCTCTTGTTCACTGGGCCTCAGTCAGTGGTTGTCATCCATCTTGTTTGAAATGGACGTCTCCCACGCACATGTCCTTTGTTATCATTTCGGCATCACGCAGTCAAGCAGAGATGTATTTATTTATCTTCTGGTGAAGTTATTACTGAACACTTCCTACAAGTGTCCAGTAAAGTTACAATTTGGAAGAAGCTTTCAATGACCGCTGCTCCATATGAACACAAACAGGTTTGACACTGAGATTTGAGCATGCGAAGGATGCTTAGAACATCCCTGTAGGACCGAGGGGGGCAGCAGACGAGTCTGCAGTCCTGGCTGGAGTTCAGACACTGAAAATATTACAAATTTGCCTCCAGCTGGGGGGATGGGCAACCCTTAGGAGCCCTGAGGACCCTCAGAGAGTGGCATGTACAGACGGTCTCATCCTCATAGTCTGAACAAATCTTTCGCCTCTGTGTGGATCATATGGAAGACATTTTGCCACAAGCAGCAAGATTTGAGCAATTCCAAAGTATTTTCATTTTTCGCTGAGTTTATTGGTTTTAAAATGGTTTCATGACCTAGTCCTGCTGTGCCTTGGACTATGATGAGTGTTGATGAATTTGGATTTTATAGTTTTTTGTTAAATGAAATGCATGTTTGATTTTTTACATTATGTACTCTGGCTGTGTTTTATGGATTTTATCTCAAATAAACATTGTTATAATACTAAGATATCCAAAGACTGGACAATTGTGACGAATAGCACACGATGGAGTGAGAGCAACTGGGAGTGTAGCACTGCTGAAAGAATTCCCACCTCAGAGTGTAGGTGCGATAGATGCCGATTAAAAATCTAGAGGTCTGAGCAGCTGCAAGTATATCTGATATCCTTGTTAGAATCCCAAAGGTTGGCTATTGATAACCACAAGACACAGATTGAGAAATTAAAGGCATTAAAAGTGAGGACAAAACCAACTAAAACACGAAAGCTAGCAATGAAAGCGAGAGCCAACCAGACAAGGCTCACGCAATCAACCTCTCAAGATTGAAATAAAATACATCTTCCCTGTAATCACCACAATACCACGGGTGTCACTGGGAAAGATGCTTCTGAGGATCACAATTCGCACAGCCTCCCCGGCTTTAACTGTTGAGCATCCGTCTATCCCTCGGCTGACTCCACTCTTCAGCAGGACCTCATCGAAAGAGGCGTCAGCTGCAGCCGAACCAAAAACCCTGATGAAAAGGCCCCTTTCAAAAAGATGGAGGGGCCTGAAGACCAGGGGAAGAGAGATTGTGGGAGCACTGCAGACAGAACAGGAATGAAGAAAGTGACCCACTAATTCCCAAATGTTGTATGTCCCTGATAAGGGACAGGAAAACCTGGCCTCTGACCAATGACGTGGGGAGCATGGTCATCAAACTCTACACCGCAATGGACATTGTCATCACGCTTAATGATAGCGGGAACATAGTCATCGATCTCGGCCCAAGACGTCAGGCTTATCCAACAGCCACGTAACACTGCATAAGAGAGTGTGGGCACTGTTGTTTAACTCACCGTCTGAGAAGGAGTCTGAGTGTTACCAACTCCCTCAGGCATGAAGCTACTGATGCGACTCTCCAACCACCCACCGTCCAATAGCATTTGTTTTCCAAGGAAGCCCACTCCTCATCGAGGATCAAGGGCTGCTCGCCTGGCTCCAGACTGATCATCATTAAAAGTCTGTGTTTCTTTGGTGGCCTCATCCCTCTGCGAGGATCAAGGGCTGCTCGCCTGGCTCCAGACTAATCATCATTAAAAGTCTGTGTTTCTTTGGTGGCCTCATCCCTCTGCGAGGATCAAGGGCTGCTCGCCTGGCTCCAGACTGATCATCATTAAAAGTCTGTGTTTCTCCGGTGGCCTCATCCCTCTGCGAGGATCAAGGGCTGCTCGCCTGGCTCCAGACTGATCATCATTAAAAGTCTGTGTTTCTCCGGTGGCCTCATCCCTCTGCGAGGATCAAGGGCTGCTCGCCTGGCTCCAGACTGATCATCATTAAAAGTCTGTGTTTCTTTGGTGGCCTCATCCCTCTGCGAGGATCAAGGGCTGCTCGCCTGGCTCCAGACTAATCATCATTAAAAGTCTGTGTTTCTCCGGTGGCCTCATCCCTCTGCGAGGATCAAGGGCTGCTCGCCTGGCTCCACACTGATCATCATTAAAAGTCTGTGTTTCTCCGGTGGCCTCATCCCTCTGGGAGGATCAAGGGCTGATCGCCTGGCTCCAGACTGATCATCATTAAAAGTCTGTGTTTCTCCGGTGGCCTCATCCCTCTGCGAGGATCAAGGGCTGCTCGCCTGGCTCCAGACTGATCATCATTAAAAGTCTGTGTTTCTCCGGTGGCCTCATCCCTCTGGGAGGATCAAGGGCTGCTCGCCTGGCTCCAGACTGATAGCCATAAAAAGTCTGTGTTTCTTTGGTGGCCTCATCCCTCTGCGAGGATCAAGGGCTGCTCGCCTGGATCTAGACTGATCATCATTAAAAGTCTGTGTTCCCCCGGTGGCCTCATCCCTCTGCGAGGATCAAGGGCTGCCCGCCTGGCTCCAGACTGATCATCATTAAAAGTCTGTGTTTTTCCGGTGGCCTCATCCCTGTGCGAGGATCAAGGGCTGCTCGCCTGGCTCCAGACTGATAGCCATAAAAAGTCTGTGTTTCTCCAGGGGCCTCATCCCTCTGCGAGGATCAAGGGCTGCTCGTCTGGCTCCAGACTGATCATCATTAAAAGTCTGTGTTTCTTTGGTGGCCTCATCCCTCTGCGAGGATCAAGGGCTGCTCGCCTGGCTCCAGACTAATCATCATTAAAAGTCTGTGTTTCTTTGGTGGCCTCATCCCTCTGCGAGGATCAAGGGCTGCTCGCCTGGCTCCAGACTGATCATCATTAAAAGTCTGTGTTTCTCCGGTGGCCTCATCCCTCTGCGAGGATCAAGGGCTGCTCGCCTGGCTCCAGACTGATCATCATTAAAAGTCTGTGTTTCTCCGGTGGCCTCATCCCTCTGCGAGGATCAAGGGCTGCTCGCCTGGCTCCAGACTGATCATCATTAAAAGTCTGTGTTTCTTTGGTGGCCTCATCCCTCTGCGAGGATCAAGGGCTGCTCGCCTGGCTCCAGACTAATCATCATTAAAAGTCTGTGTTTCTTTGGTGGCCTCATCCCTCTGCGAGGATCAAGGGCTGCTCGCCTGGCTCCAGACTGATCATCATTAAAAGTCTGTGTTTCTCCGGTGGCCTCATCCCTCTGCGAGGATCAAGGGCTGCTCGCCTGGCTCCAGACTGATCATCATTAAAAGTCTGTGTTTCTCCGGTGGCCTCATCCCTCTGCGAGGATCAAGGGCTGCTCGCCTGGCTCCAGACTGATCATCATTAAAAGTCTGTGTTTCTCCGGTGGCCTCATCCCTCTGGGAGGATCAAGGGCTGCTCGCCTGGCTCCAGACTGATAGCCATAAAAAGTCTGTGTTTCTTTGGTGGCCTCATCCCTCTGCGAGGATCAAGGGCTGCTCGCCTGGATCTAGACTGATCATCATTAAAAGTCTGTGTTCCCCCGGTGGCCTCATCCCTCTGCGAGGATCAAGGGCTGCCCGCCTGGCTCCAGACTGATCATCATTAAAAGTCTGTGTTTTTCCGGTGGCCTCATCCCTGTGCGAGGATCAAGGGCTGCTCGCCTGGCTCCAGACTGATAGCCATAAAAAGTCTGTGTTTCTCCAGGGGCCTCATCCCTCTGCGAGGATCAAGGGCTGCTCGTCTGGCTCCAGACTGATCATCATTAAAAGTCTGTGTTTCTCCGGTGGCCTCATCCCTCTGCGAGGATCAAGGGCTGCTCGCCTGGCTCCAGACTGATCATAACTAAAAGTCTTTGTTTCTCCGGTGGCCTCATCCCTCTGCGAGGATCAAGGGCTCACCAGGCTCCAGACTGATCATCATTAAAAGTCTGTGTTTCTCCGGTGGCCTCATCCCTCTGCAAGGATCAAGGGCTGCTCGCCTGGCTCCAGACTGATCATCATTAAAAGTCTGTGTTTCTCCGGTGGCCTCATCCCTCTGTGAGGATCAAGGGATCACCAGGCTCCAGACTGATCATCATTAAAAGTCTGTGTTTCTCCGATGGCCTCATCCCTCTGCGAGGATCAAGGGCTGCTCGCCTGGCTCCAGACTGATCATCATTAAACGTCATTGTTTCCAAGGCAGCCCCTTTCCAGTCTTTCACCCTTACACCGCAAGGTTTGCTTGTCTCCTTTCCCACGTCCCTGCAGAGCACCTAGGTATCTTTCTGAAGTGATTACGGTATCCTCGGAGCATCCAAAATTGGCACCCCCACTGAATCCCCTAGTTTTAGCCAGCAGACATCATGTTTTTATAGGTCGCCATCTGTTCTACTGCCTTTTAGTAATGTTTGGTGCAAGTTCACTTATTTTCTCCACTAGATTTTGATTTTATGTTTGTTGTGTATAAAAGGCTATAAGTCCAGAAAACCGGAAATCTTAACCAAACTTAGAGGTCTATTAGGATGGTGGTCGGAAAAACCACTCCGACCGCCATGGAACGGAAAATAACCGTCCGCTGGCACCGGGGAAAAACTAGCGGCCAAATTAGGATCAACCGCCAAAAAACACCGACTGCGGCAGAACGGGGCCACGAAAAAACCCTCGTACAGGGCGGAGATGGCCAAAACCTGTCCGCGGTGGTAGGATTCGCAGAGAAAAAATACCAAACAGCCGTCATTATAGCGGAGACACCGCGCGGGAATTTAGGAGTTCCCTGATGGTCCCGCAGTATGTTCCTCGACTTCTGACCGCTGCGGTCGCACACAGGGATTAATGAGAGAGCGAGCGGAAGAGCTGCAGCACAGCCACCGCTGTGGACGATCCGTGAATAAAATGGCGGATGAACGAAAAAAGCCACAATAAGGCAAAAAAGTGCACACAGCAAACTAGTCATGCCCCCCAACCCAAACACAAAACACACCCAAATAACACCATCAAATGGCAAAAAGCAAAAGACAAGTCCCAGGACAACACATACAACACGCCTGACACCAATAAGCCATTTTGACACACCCACATAGCTAAGTATAAAACCAGCCCCTTCCCTGACCACAATCCTTTGCAACACTTCAGAAGAGAAGGGCAAACACCAGAGAGGAGAGGCATAACAACAAAACTCACCACCAACACCACCATCACTACCACACTTGCACTACTAACCCCCCTGCACATCACACACCATAAACATCACTGCCACACCCACCACTCACACTTCAGCACCCACAACATACTTACCACACCATGGCACCACAGAAAATACCTAAATTCACTAAGAGTTAGTTGAAAGTCATGGCTGATGGGATAATCAGAGTTGAACCACATTTGCTTGGTAACCAGGTCCAAAAGACACCATTAGCCTCAAATGTGGGCAAGGATAGTCTAGAAGGTCAATGCAGTAGGGACCACCCCGCGCAACAGAAACAAAATAATGAAGAGGTGGCATGACCTGAAGATCATGCTCAAGAAAAAGAGGGCCAAGAACCGTGAGCTGACTGATGGGACTGGTGGTGGCCCTCCCCTTCCACTGAAAACATTCACCTCGTGGGAGGAGAAGATGCTTGTAACAACAAGAAAGGTGGGGTGGGGTCCTAGGGAATCTAGTTTAAAGACCAAGAAGAGAGCTTCCCCTAAACTTAATCAGCAACACAATACTACCTCAGATCTAAATATTAGCACATAAACCATGTGGTAAAAGGGGGAAATGCGATGAATGTATGGACTCTCTCAGAATTCTGTGAATAACTACAACCCAAAAGGGGGGGGGGAATTATCCCTTAAGGACTAGAACTCTCACTCACCCGAAGGTGACATGCTTCATCATATGGGTTCCTCCTCCCAGTAGGAAATCCTAGTCCTACTGGGGGTAACAACTTCCTCACTGTGAGGAAGATGCTAAGGGATGTTTTCAAAGAGGTTCACTAATGAATCTTGGATGCTAAAATCCCATATGTGAAAATGATGGTATAATGAGAGCGCAGCGCAAAAAAGGAAAACTAATAGTGACTTTAAAACTGTCTAGGAAGATGCAAAAAACGATTTTTATTAGATTGCTCTCACTGGCAGAGTTAAAAAGCAGTGCAGAGAGTAGTATAGATTTAAATCTACTCTGAATTCAGGTCGACATGTTTCAGCCTAGTGATCAATACTCTGTATCAGTGGCTTTCTTCAGGACCAAAAGAATGTTACTATTGCCGCTGCTAATACAAGTTTTTTAGTGATAATGAATAAATATAAATGTAAATGATACAACACCAGTAATCCTGCGTAGCGATGTCAGGTACTACTGGGAATATCTGTGAACATGAGAGAGAAAACAAAACAAACATTGCACAAAGTCAGTTACAGTGTTATGCTTTTGACATGTTCTTGTTTATCCTATTGTCAACAGCCTTACATGTCATATTTAATGTTATCAAACTTACCCTCAAAGGTGGGATAAAAAATCTCACCTCTACCAGGGAAGGAGGCCCCGCTCTGTGGGGAACAAAATAAAATGTCACCCCTGACCAACTCTCTAGGTGGACATTACATTAAAATCATGCTCTAGTGTGTCCAAACTTGAATGCTGTGTCAACCCTAATAGAGGCTACAATCTCTTAAGGTATCTGAATTTTACCATTAAAAAACGATAATGTGCGATGAGAATGGAGGACTCTGTCTGAAGAATAGCTTTAGCAACTAGGGACCTATAGTAGTACCTGTGCTATTATATCTCTCAGTGCCACCATCACAAGGTCTTGGACTTCGGACCCTTCTAAGCTCTAAAGTCAAAAGGACAAAAGATTTGCCTAAAGAAATTAGTATGTAGGAAGGAAATGTAGAATAAAGGTTCTTGTAAGGTCTTTAAAAAGGGGAAAGAAATGAGCCCAAACTGCTTTACCTGTCCGTCGGTACCTCGGAACGGTACAGAACTGCCACCGGAGGTAATGGATGGGCAGGTAGGCTCGCTATATATAGTGTCTCAATTTCCAAACACTCGCTCCTTGCAGGACCAAGGAGCATCTATTCCAGTGCCTGTAAACGAACCATTCCGCATAACAACCATGTGTATGAGGAGACACTGCGTTTGGGACTGAATATTCACCACTGCGCATGAGCGGGAAGAGAATGCTAGTTCCCCGCCTCTGCGCCTTTTATATTCATTCGAAATCCAAGTTAGGCAAAAGCGCTACCTTGTACAAATCCATATTAAGACTAAAGATGGACCTACTGTGTGACATTAGACTTTACGGACCGACATATAGTATTGGCGCACTATGTATGATGCGCATAGCGAGAAACTTGTATCATTGCGCATGCGCCGGAGAGAAATGCTATTCCCTCTCCAGTGTGCATGTTATTATGTCATTATGACCAGTTTTTTGCATATAACATCAATCATTTTGGTCAGCTAACCACGGCTAATCATATTTGATAAAACATATCTTATTTATTGTGTTGTTTTAAATAGGAGGTGGTAATGGTGGTAGCCCCAAAGATAGATACTGATTATTCATTTTGAATGTATATTGTAAATACAAAGAGGGAGCAGGTAGTGTCTCACCCCCCATTCTTCAGATAAGGAAAGGTCCTTCCTACAGTGTCCAAAGTGATTCAATGAATAACGGTACAGAGTGGCCATGTATTTACTCTAGAGGTACTATGGGCCCGATTCAGAGAATGAACTTAACACTCAATCCTAAACTTACTACTGTTTTGGTATTCACAGAATGAACTTACTACTTTTGGTATTCACAGAAGTTAGGATTTTGTCTTAAGTCTGTCTTAAGTCTGTCTTAAGACAAACTTAAGACAAAATCCTAACTTCTGTGAATGCCAAAAGTAGTAAGTTCATTCTGTGAATACCAAAATAGTAGTAAGTTTAGGATTGAGTCTTAAGTTCATTCTGTGAATCGGGCCCTATATGTATGTATTATCATCTCACGTGATATATACTCTTCAAAGGGGACCAGGAGGATATAATCAGGTTTCAGTTATGTGATCAGAATGGCTGTTCTAATCATGGTCAATGGACTCTTTATTGTAAGGATAACCAAGGTATCTCATCATTTAACCCATTGATGTCACTTTTCAATCTGAACATCCAACGGTGTTCGCGTTGAAAAAGTAATTTGGAAATATCTGTTACATGTGTCGGTATCCATGGCTGCTCCAGAACCACCCAGCGTAGATCGGTTTCTACATGTTGTTTATCAAGGAAATGGTTGGTTAATTTCGTTGATCTCTTTTTGCACTGAATGGTGCTTTTGTGTTCAGAGATTCTTGTTTTAATTTTTCGGTACGTCATCCTGACATAACGGAGCTTACACGGACACCAAATCAAGTAGATTAGTTTCTCACTATTACAATTTGTGTGTTTTGTGAGTGTCCATGGTCTCTCCGTACCTATGTCAATTTGTGTTGTTTTCTCTCTTTGGGGGCACACGACACACTTGCCACATGGGAAGGGGCCCCTAACGGGTGGTAGATTCCACAAAGCTGTGGGCCCATCATTTGTCTTTGTTTCTTTCGAGCGAGTATGGACCAACCTGTCTCTGATATTGGTGCTTCTCTTGTAAGCAAACATGGGGACAGGAAGTTTCTCATTTCCTGTGTTAAGTATCCTCCAATGGTGAATGATGCTTTTTTTGATTTGATTTGAACAGCCGTAGAAAGTATTAACAAAGGTAGGTCTTGAGTTCTTTTCCTTGGGTGCTTGGACCTCTATCAACGCTTCCCTGTTGTTATTTGCTGCTCTTTTGTGTGATTTTCGTATTATAGATTTCGGATAGTTCTTCACCCTCAAATCATTTGCCAGGATTTTTGCATGTTCATTGTTTTTCTCCATTTATGAACAATTTCGCCTTATCCTGAGAAATTGCCAGAAGGGCAAATTCTCACGGAGGGATTTAGGGTGGTAACTCTGGTATGGTAACAAAGAATTGCAAGCCATCGGCTTCTTGTATAACTCTGTACCCAGTCCATCATCCTTTGGAAATATACAAGCATCAAGAAAGGAGAGGCTTTCTTTTGAAAATTCCAGTGTGAATCGTAAGTATTCATTCCTCTTGTTGAGCCATGAATGGAAGGCCTGTATTGTCTCAAGCTTACCCCGCCATACGACAAAGATATAATCTATATAGTGCTTCTAGACACAAATGTGTCTGTAGAAGGGGTTGCATTCTTGTAATACCAGTGTCTGCTAAAAATGATGGACATACAGGTTCGCCAAGCTTGGGGCACAAACACTGCCCATTGATATGCCCGAGATTTGTAGGTACAAGGTATCTTCAAACTTAAAAAAGTTTTCTTTCATGACTTCATGAGCACAGGACATGATAAATTGCACTGGTGTTATACTTTCTGTCGGGTGTTCTTCCAGCATCAGTTGTATAGTCGCAAAAGTCTCATCCTATGGTATACACGTATACAGAGACTCAACGTCGAAGGACACCAAGAAATCTTGGTCTCTATCAAACGGAGTCTCTGTTAGATGGCGCAGTAAAACTTTTGTATCTAACAAGAAAGTGGGCATTGCAGATACAATTGGTCTCTAGAAAAAATCCACGAATGTAGACAAAGGTTCAAGTATTGACCCAATCCCAGAGATTATAGGCTTTCCGGGTGGAGGACGTTTCTCTTTATGTATTTTTGGCAATACATAAAAATACGGGATGGTGGGAAATGATGTCACCAGATAGGATGCTTCATGGTCCGTAATCCAATTGTTTTTTTTCCTTCATCTACCATTTTCTTGATTTCTTCAGAGAGGGGTTTTGTCGGGTCCATTTTCAAAATCCTATATGATCTCATATCTTCAAATTGTCATAGGCACTCAGATCTGTATGCCATAATATCCATGATAACTATGGCACCCACCATTATCTGCAGGTTTTAGTATATTAGTCTCATCCTGAGACAGGTATTGTAGTGCCAATTTCTGTGGATTAGACAGATTCTGATATTGTGGGATATTCTGATCCATTAAGCCATTCACATCAAGCAGTACGGCTTCCTCAAACGCTATGACATGAGCCGGAACCAGACATGCTGGAGGATTGTAAGTGGAACGTGGACTTAGACCTGTATTTTTAGTTTCTTCTCCAATGTTAGTGGTACCCTTAATTTATTAAAAAAAAGTGTTCAGGCAAATCTTTTGGAAGGAACCTGCAAGTTCTTGTCGGATCTGGAATGCATCTCCTTTATAAGTGGGTACAAACCCAAAACCTTTTGCAAGACTGACGTTTCTGTCTCAGTAAGTGTACGTGCACTTAAATTCACAATCAGTTGTGTTCGTGACTGTTCCCCAGTTTTACTGATGGTTGAAT
Organism: Lissotriton vulgaris; assembly: GCF_964263255.1. Taxonomy (NCBI): domain Eukaryota; kingdom Metazoa; phylum Chordata; class Amphibia; order Caudata; family Salamandridae; genus Lissotriton; species Lissotriton vulgaris. The sequence goes on from NC_141685.1 coordinate 1,716,077, forward strand.
CATACTGCATGTCATTGTTGATGCTAGCGGTGTGTTCCACTGTACTCCAGTCTGTGCATTTCTTCGTCGCCCTCGTGGACGGCCTGGACCATACCCTAAAAAAGTTCTGGGTCGGCATCATGTTGTTGAAGGGTTGCTACGGGAAGAACTGTTGTTGTGGGTTTGGTGGATATCCAAATGGGGCAGGCGGCCACCATGGATTGTGACCCTGGTCAAAATAATCCCCTCTCCTTTGTCCTCTTCCTCTACCTCTATTTGCTTGTCATCCACCTCTTCCTCCATAGGATGAAGAGTCCGAGTCACTTGAGCCTTCGTCACTGGCCGATGTAGAATAGTTAGAACCATATCTTCCTCCTCTCTGATTGAATTGAGGTGGAACATATTGATCACTGGAGTAAGGATACACCTTTTCTAAGGAGAATTTCTCTAAATCTTTCTTGAACTTGGAAATTTTCATAGCAATTACTTACTCCTTGAACTCTTCGTTATTCTTGTTGGTTTCGTCTGTCTGTATTTTATAAACAGCCGTCACCAACACTGATTTAATATGGGCTTCTAGAGTTTGTATTTCCATTAGTATGGTATCAGCAATATGTTTAGCTGTGAAAATGATCAAAATTAACCAGTCTTTGGGACACCTCCATGCACTTAGTGACCAATCTTTAAGAAAAGATTTGTCCTCTAAGAACAGTCTAGGTGCATTTCACTATTAGACCAGATGGTGCGCAATTGGCTCTAGAATACTCTGTCATGATAGCTCCATGTATATGTGTTCGAGAATGTGAGCGCTTCAGCACTAGCAGTTTTGCCCAATCATCACTTGATGTCGTTGATCCAGCGCGATTCCCAAACAAACCTCAAAACCATCACTATACTTCCTAGGAGCTATTCACACATTACTCATCAGTGGGGCCCATAACACTGCGAGTCATTCATACACACACAATCACCCTGCTCCCAGGTCTAGTAAAGACTAGAGGAGAGCTGCTGGATTTTAGCGGAGTGTCATATTTCATTCTAAAAGTTTATACACTATATACATCTGCAGTTTATCAATATTACCATGGTTTTATTCTTAAAAAACATTAAACCACCCCACCATTGGGTCAATGGATCAGCTTGTAAAAGTCAACTAATGGATAACAAGACCAGCTTAATTCTCGATTTATTCAATTTTTATTTAGAGAGTAGTTCCCCTAGCATGACCTTAATTTATTTAGCTTTTACCTCAGTAATCAATAAAACATTTAATAACCTGGAAAAGAAAGTTAAATTCAAATAGTCACATTTATTAGCAGAATAGTTCAGGAAAAATAAGTTGAGACAATATTACCAAGATTTCGGTAAATGGACATCAGGGTTAAGACAGTGATGTTCCCAAAACCCCCTCTCTATTCTTTCTAGGTGTTCCCCTCTCACCCAGACTCCGCACCCATCAAAAATTAAAGTCAAGAAACATTTCAAAGTCTTTGCACCGTAGGAAAGTTCGTCAGTCCGACAGCATGTCGTGGTGCGGAAATAAAATCAAAAGCAAACTTTTTTCTTACATCCAAACGTTGTCTTTTATACCCTTTTTCCCTAACTTATCTATCTAAGATTTGAAACGTTTAGGGTCTTCGCTTACTCCCATTGGTCCATGTAAGGGCGGATAAGCATAACCTCATCTCCTCATTGTCCATATTTCCGCCAAGTCATTGTTATAATAAAAATATAAGGTTTTGATTGTTCTTTAACAGTTTTTTCACTTTTAGTCCTTTAAATTGTCACTGCGGGTTTGGTTGCCATGCTCACGACTCAGTCATACAAATGTATGGCACTCGTCAACATCCCGGACCATGCTGACCTTGACCCACGCTGTACAGGCACAGACTGCTTGCACATCTTGTGGTATCGGGTTCCCAAGGCCTACATGCTCCGTAGATAACCCACTTACACCGAAAGAACTGTTGGCACGGAAACTGAAAAGTACAAAGAACAAGTTTATTAAGACCCCATGGGGTGGTGGTACATTCCTACAGCACCCTTCGGCAATGCAAGAAGTATCACACCGAACGTTGGTGTGAGTCCTTCTTTTATACACTTTACAGGTAATAAAAAGATAGACGGTACAAGGTTACAAAGCTTTATGTACATATATGGTCATTTTTGGAGCACAGCCAACTCGTGGGAGGGGTTACAACTCCACTGGTCAGTTTGGCAGAACATTCCTGAGGGGTGACTGGTCAGTTGGAACTGCGCATGCACAGGCTTGACCGTTGCTAAAAATAGCCTGTTGCTGGGCAAAGTCGAGTGGTCAGTGGTACGGACAACGGACTAAAGGGCATGCTGACCACGAGGCCGCTCATTCCCTAAAATGGCCGCCGTAACATCCAACATGGCGTTTTCTAATATGGCCAAGTTAAGGGGAATTACGTGTAGCAAAGCTAAGCGCTAACCCGGCCATCGTCAAATTACGACAGACGACCCTTTTAGTGTTTAGCTGATGCTACCTCATAGTGGACATAGTCAGGATACTCATCTTCGATATCAATTAACATTATTTGAGCTACTTCTTTATGAAGCATCATTTCATTTTGAACAGGAGCTCGTCTTGATGGGATGCAAGCTGATAAACACATGGAACATAGGGCAGGGCCACATTGTATACATAGACATACAAAGAACAGTATCCCAACAATGATACACAAAATCGTCAGCAGTTTCCAAACCCAAGTGGTAAGCATTGACCAGAACCACCCTGAAAGAGTCCAAGTGCCATTATCTGGGTGTATCTCGGCAGCTATCTTGTGAAGCTTTGATATTGCATCATAAACAGATGGAGAATTATCTGGCACGTACACACAGCAGCTACTCCCGATGATTCTACATGCCCCCCCACGGTCAGCTAGAACCACATCTAGAACCATACGATTCTGGAGCGTAACAATCCTAGAAATCTGGAGTTCTTCTGTTATGTTCCCCAATGCAATAGCAGTATCATTGGCTACAGCCTCAACAACACGAGTCAGCCGTCGTATTTTCCGACTATTCAAGGCGGCACCCACAAAGGAAAACAGTCCCAAATTAAAGTCTACATACTGTTGCAAAGCAGTATCGGTCTGGTCAATATCGTCCAAGACCACAGCACGTTTAACACGATTTAGTACAAAGTCATGATAGAGTACATAATCATTATGGTACATTGGTGGGGCAATGAATACAGGGGGCAATACAAAAGATACATAACATGGGCCTAACCATCCTAAAGGGAGCTGATGATAACCTTTATTGCCACAAATAAAGTAAGTATTTCGAGATGCCACAAATGATATGCCATTCGGACTGTCAAATGTAAGTGTAGTGTTACATTCACTCTTCCCCACCGGGATTGTACCTTTATTACGAATGCAGAGGTCTGCCTTGGTAGTGATAACATTAATAACATGTGTACTGGACATATTAATGTTCCTTTGATTACTGTAAACACGGGGTGCAGACACATTATCGGGGCGGTACTCTTCCCATTCAAATCGAGTACCCTCAGCTCGTGGATACCCATCCCGGTCATGGTAACAAACTTTGTTCAAACGGAAGAGCACCCCCCCCTTCGTTGGCCATCGTAAAGTGAATAGAAGAGTATACCAGGCATTGCAGGAACCATTATGCGGAAATGGAAGTGGGATGAGTGGCGTGCCCCCTTTCTTCTTATGACCAGGCAACATCCCACACACCCAGCAGTTTGAAGTGTTTGTCATATTGTGAGTATGATGCAAAATCTGAATGAAGCTATTGTACAAATAAGTCTGTCGGTGCCGTTCTTCATGGTAGGGCAAAGTGAAGTGAAAATGTTCAGATGGAGCCGGGGTAGTCGGCAGCAAATGTTCACGTACAGGCACCACAAGTTCTACTACCCAGGCTATTACTGCTATCACCACAATTGTCAATACGAACAAAATGGCACCAAGTATTCTTTTGTCTCGTGATGCAGAAGACGCCATAGCTCAAAGAGTTCACAATGTCTCAAATGTATATACCTAAAAAAAGAAAAATATGGTGCTGAGCTCCGAGGTAGCCGTTGTTTTCTTCCCCGGGGTCAAGACGGGTGTCGCTACTCTTGGCAGAACTGATCCCCCCCCTTGAGATTCCCGGCTTCCGTTTCACAAACCCCAGAGCGGTAACCAACCAGTCTCGAAAAACAAAAATCTTCTTCCTATCGTGGCCGCAGATCGTAACGCTGTCGTCCAGAAACAGTGTGGTCCGGGAAGGCTCCCTCAACTTCGGCCGATGTCACAGCTGGGCTCTTTTCTTTATCCAAAATCTCCTTGTAGTCGGTCAGTACAGTAGGATTCACCAGATCCGGAGAGACACGGCGGCAGTGAGTTGAGTGCACCCACCGCTTTCTGTTGGTCACTCGCACAGCCGTTCGAGTTGCCAGGAGGACTTGCTCGGGGCCACGCCACCTCGGTTCCAAGCTATTTGCCCTCTCAAACGATTTCACCATAACAAAATCACCAGGACGAAGACTGTGAGCCTCTCCAGCAGAATTGTCAGGGAGCGCTTCTCGAACCTGTTGATGAATAGAAAGCAAATCATTTGTTAATCGTGCCAAATAATCGTTCATCATTATACAAGGCACATCATGTATCAATCGCGGCTTAGGCACTCCCCATATGTTCATAGGCCTCCCAAACACCACTTCATACGGTGTGAGGCCTGTTCGAGAGTGGGGCACTGATCTAAGAGAGAGCAATGCTAGCGGCAAGGCATCCAGCCACTTCAATGACGTGGACGCCACAATCTTGCCAGTTTCAACTTCAACGTAGCATTGTACCGCTCGACAAGACCTGCTGACTGAGGGTGGAACACAGCATGAAACTTCTGCTGGATCCCCAACCCCTTCAGTACATACTCCACAATTTTCCCAACGAAATGAGGCCCATTATCGCTCCACAAAAATTTGCAAACTCCAAATCGAGGGAAGTACTCCTTGAGCAACACCTTAGCTGTTGTCAAAGCTGTATTATCTTTCGTAGGGAAGGCCTCAACCCATTTGCTAAAGGCGCACACCACCACTAAGACATACTTAAGGTTATTGCAGCGCTCAAGCTGGATGTAATCCATTTGGAGTACCTCGAATGGTGCAGAAGGTGGAACGAACCCTCCTTTCGGAGTATGAGTCCCTTTCGCAGGATTGTGCTGTAAACATATCAGGCAGGTCTGCACTACTCTCTTGGCAGTATTGGCAATCTCAGGATGCTCCCAAACTCGTGTTAACAATCGAGTGATTGCAAGAGCTCCCACATGCGCTAATCCGTGTGTCATCTGAACCATCGCCTGCAAGTAAGCTGCAGGCAATTTCCATTTCTCCATGTCCTTGCTTCTCCAACAACCCTCATCATCTAGTACCCCTTCTGTCGCCCATGCCGCAAGTTCTGATTCAGTCGCTGATTTCTGAATATCTAGTATCTCCGCTCTCGCATCATACCATCATTCAGCCTGTGATTTTTTTACGTACATGGGGGAGTCAGTTCGGGACATAGCTGTTTGTCTTGCTATGCTGTCTGCAAACGCATTTCCTTGACCCACTTTATCAGTGATCTTTTTATGGGCACTGCATTTAATTATCGCTACTTTCTTTGGACAAAGCAACGCGTTTAGGAAATCACGCACCAGTTCTCTGTGCATAATGTGTACTCCATGAGAAGTCAAAAACCCACGTTCTCTCCAGAGCAGCCCGAAATCATGCGCTACTCCGAAGGCGTACCGGCTGTCTGTGTATATGTTCACACATAGTGTTATCAAACAAAAAGGAGGGAAGAGGAAGAAGCGTCCATTCGTTTCCCCTATTAACAAGTAACTAATAATCAAAAAGAGAACGGACACTAGTATCTGCAAAAACCATTAGTTTTTATCGAAAACCCTCATAGACGTCCTGGAGTTGTTATAGCGGTATATCTTTTTATCCGCCCAATCAGGAGTCTTGGCATCGTCAATGGGTCATCGATTAACGTGCAGTATGCCTGCCTCACCCGAGGCTACTTCTGGTGTATGCAGAAGTGTCCAGAAATGAAAAATAGTGTTTAAAAAATGGTGACTTAGTCAAAAAGAATTAAATTTTAATCTAAGAAAAAAGAGACTAGTCACTATTGTTAAAAAGAAATTGGGATATTCAGGTAGTTGAGTTTCTGAGCTACCATATCATTCTCAAAAAAGTGTCGACATGTTTCAGCTCACGGGGCCCGCAGAGGGTCAGGGGAGCTTTCGTCAGGACATAGACAAAAAAACAAACAAACAAATAATATATAACTCATACACCTTTTGTGTGTATAGTAGAAGTTACACAATGGAATTTCCAAGCTGTGAAAGAAACCAACAGAATAATGTGTCAGTTGGTGTGTTCGCTGGGTTCGACAGACATATATATACACATTGGCATTAATTTATGCTTAACACAGGTTAACCTCTTTATGGCGGTAACCTTGTGAGGTGAGGAAACAGGAGAGACTAACATGGTTTCGGTAGGAGGTGGTATACAGCCTTAAGCTGTTTCTTATCTGGATTCTCAATGTTTTTGACAGAAACTGCAGTGTCAGATTGCTAACAGTAGACATTTGTTGGTATCCCACACAATTCTCTAGTAATGCGGTATATTAGGGCATGCTGACTATTCACGAGTCATTTTTGGGTTAGTCTATTCAGAGTACCAGTTCACATTCCGATGACATACATAATGTGAATGTCGGCATTGATGAATAAAACGCATAGGCAGAATCTTGATTGCAACCCCAAACATATAGTGTATATTTGTGCATACTTGAGTCTTAGCTTGTCAGGTATTTTAAGCCGACTCGGATGGTGACGATTCACTAATACTGAATTTAACTGAAATGTTCGTGACTTGTGCTTGTAAACGTCATTTCAAAACTCCATGTAAAAACACCATGAAACAACCCCCATGCAGATCCCCGTGTAGTACCTTGTGTGTTCAATATTTAGGCTTCTACAGGGACTCAGAGTCGCTTCTGGAATTACTCTGCGTGGGAGATAATACAGTGCTCCTGATTAGTTGTAGGGGTTCTCTTACCTCTTTGTCTTGAAAAAAGCGGAGAAACGCCATTCTTACCCATTCGGCGTCAAATTGCGGGCCTTGTGCTGACTCTGCCCCCGGCTGAGGGCGGGTCTTGTGTTGACGGTCTCTTATACGGGCCATAAGCACAAAGGAAGGACCAATTGTATACATAGTGAGAGACCGTAAACAAAGCGGTAATCTGTTCACGATGACGTGGTATTGAGTGCTATCAAAGGCGGGATTTCTAATCTATGTTGCAGATGTTAAAAAACTCCGTTGGGAGTATTGATGTGAACAATTGCTTTAATCAAACGTTAGAGAAGGTAAACGAACAATCCAGTGATTACCCATTTTTACATTACGAAGAGTGAATCGGTAAATGTATTGAATCCCCATTTTTACGGAGGGTGAATAGATAAATGCACGGCCCTATCAATCCACAATATTACTTTTAGTGTTGGAGGTGAGACCAGTGGGTCAAAACCAAGGATCATTGAGAATTTTTAGATGTAATGCGTTTACAGAGACAGATGTTAGCACAAACATGGAGTTTTTAAATAACGTTTACAAGCACAAGTCACGAACATTTCAGTTAAATTCAGTATTAGTGAATCGTCACCATCCGAGTCAGCTTAAAATACCTGACAAGCTAAGACTCAAGTATGCACAAATATACACTATATGTTTGGGGTTGCAATCAAGATTCTGCCTATGCGTTTTATTCATCAATGCCGACATTCACATTATGTATGTCATCGGAATGTGAACTGGTACTCTGAATAGACTAACCCAAAAATGACTCGTGAATAGTCAGCATGCCCTAATATACTGCATTACTAGAGAATTGTGTGGGATACCAACAAATGTATACTGTTAGCAATCTGACACTGCAGTTTCTGTCAAAAACATTGAGAATCCCGATAAGAAACAGCTTAAGGCTGTATACCACCTCCTACCGAAACCATGTTAGTCTCTCCTGTTTCCTCACCTCACAAGGTTACCGCCATAAAGAGGTTAACCTGTGTTAAGCATAAATTAATGCCAATGTGTATATATATGTCTGTCGAACCCAGCGAACACACCAACTGACACAATTATTCTGTTGGTTTCTTTCACAGCTTGGAAATTCCATTGTGTAACTTCTACTATACACACAAAAGGTGTATGAGTTCTATATTATTTGTTTGTTTGTTTTTTTGTCTATGTCCTGACGAAAGCTCCCCTGACCCTCTGCGGGCCCCGTGAGCTGAAACATGTCGACACTTTTTTGAGAATGATATGGTAGCTCAGTAACTCAACTACCTGAATATCCCAATTTCTTTTTAACAATAGTGACTAGTCTCTTTTTTCTTAGATTAAAATTTAATTCTTTTTGACTAAGTCACCAATTTTTAAACACTATTTTTCATTTCTGGACACTTCTGCATACACCAGAAGTAGCCTCGGGTGAGGCAGGCATACTGCACATTAATCGATGACCCAATGACGATGCCAAGACTCCTGATGGGGCGGATAAAAAGATATACCGCTATAACAACTCCAGGACGTCTATGAGGGTTTTCGATAAAAACTAATGGTTTTTGCAGATACTAGTGTCCGTTCTCTTTTTGATTATGTTCACACATAGACCAGCACTCAGCTCGCAGGCTCTTGTCAAGGCTATCAGCTCTGCTGCTTGAGCCGATTTCTGTGGTATCCTAGCTGTTTCTACCACTGTCTTAAGTGTCGTGATCGCATATGCTGCGGAAGTCGTACCATCTGGCAGCCTCAAACACGATCCATCAACCCACAGTTCCCCATCCACATCTGGAAGTGGCATATCCTGTAAGTCGACACGACCCTTTGTCTGTTCCCCGGTCAGGAAAACACAATCGTGATGTTTTTCTTCCTGACCCTCCTCAACCGGATAGGGCAATAAAGTGGCAGGGTTCAGAGTAGCGCATCTTTTCAATGTGATGTGTGGCGCCAAAAGTGTGAGCTCATATCCTGTCAAACGTGCACTCGTGAGATACTGTGTTTTTGTTTGATTCAACAGGGCATCTACTGCGTGAGGAACTAACACCAACAATTTGTGCGATAAAACTATTCCCTCACTCTGTCGTATAGCCACTGCTGTTGCTGCAACTGCTCGAAAACACCCAGGTAACCCTCGTGCTACAGGGTCAAGAACCGCTGAAAAGTAGGCACATGGCCTCTGCTTGTCCCCGTGTGCCTGCACTAACACTGATAACGCGCACCCATCTTTCTCGTGCACGTACAACGTGAAAATCTTTGTGTAATCTGGTGTACCTAACACGGGTGCAGAGCAAAGGGCTTGTCTCAATTGATCAAAAGCATTTTGACATTCATCAGTCCATTCGAGGGGCATTGGTGTAGTTTTGGACAGTAATGCTAACAAAGGTTTTATAATGTGCGAAAACCCCATGATCCACTGTCTACAAAAGGACGTTAATCCTATAGAGGCACGCACATCTCTCTGAGTACGGGGGACTGGTGTATCTAAAATCGCCTGAATTTGATCTGATGTTAATGCACGCCCCTCCTTAGACAAAAGATGACCGAGGTAGGTCACCTTGGGTCTACAGTATTGAAGCTTTTTCTTTGAAACCTTATGATTGTTCTGAGCCAAAAAGGAAAGCAAGGCAAGCGTACTCTCTTCACATTGTGCATAAGTGTCTGCAGCCAACAAGAGGTCGTCAACATATTGAATAAGGGCTACTCCAGATCACAATTGAAAAGAATCAAGCTGCCTCTTTAAAGCCTGGCTGTAGATACTAGGACTCTCCGTGTAACCTTGAGGAACACGACAAAATCTATACAATTTATTATTTAACGTAAAGCCAAATAAATATCTACTATCAGGATGGATGGGAATGGAAAAGAACGCGTTTTTCAGGTCGATGACACTAAATGTCGTCGCCGTCGGGGGAACCAATGTGAGCAATGTCGTGATGTCGGACACCACCGGATATTGGGGAATGACAATTTTGTTTATTTCTCGCAAATCAATAATAAATCGATAGACCTTGTCGTCAGTGTCTTTCTTAAGAATCGGAAGAATAGGACTGTTGCAAACATTATAGGGAACTTCCTCCACTACGCCTGCAATGATCAAATCCTGAACAATGTGTGTCAGGGCAATTTCACCTTCCCTGGAAATCTTATACTGTGGTACACGTGGCAAAAGTACTCCCTCCTTTACAGTAATTCGAATAGGTGGAATAAGCATCTGTCCCACATCCGTATCTGAGGTAGCCCATAACGTGTGGGGGAGAGAGGCTAATGCTTCACTGTCTTGTATAGTGCAAAATCGGTCTGACTCTGGATAATTGTCATTCAAAATAACTTGCACTCCCTCCGGAGCGCAGCGTATCGTTGCTCGAAAATATTTGAGCAAATCAATGCCCAGAATGTTATCTGGGGTATGGGGTGACAACAAAAATTGACCAAAACTAAAAAATGTATCGAGACAAAGTGCAAGAGGCTTCGATAATGGGCTAGGAGAGGGTGTGCCATCAAACCCTACACATGTTATCATTTCGCCAGACAGGGGAGCCCTCGGAACCAAGTTTTTAGACAAGGCGCTACGAGTAGCCCCTGTGTCGACTAAAAACTGATCAGTAGAACCCAAAATGCCCGCTGATACATATGGACCTCTCTGATCTACTGGCACTTCAACTGATTCCGTACCCCATCCTACGCAGTCCTATGCATGCACGTAATCCTGATGCTCCACATTCTCACACTCCTATATCTGATACTGGTTCCGTCTATCAAATGTATTACGTTCATCCTGGCCACGGCCCCTCTCTTCAAACCTACCACGATCACCTCCACCACCTCTCGCCCCCGAATAACTGTTCCTTGACCTTCCACCTCCTCGACCACGCTGACTACGTTGCTCACGAAGTACCGGACAATCATCAGCCCAATGCCCAAACTCCTTACAATAGGCACATTGGTTCTCCGCTATATCCGTACGCCCGTACGACGCATTACCCCCTCCTCGCCTACCTCTATCATTCCCTCTATATTGCGTTCCACGAACCTGTGCCAACATCACCTTCGTTTTCAATTCCTTCGCTTTCTTATCAACACTTTCTTTAGCCTCCAATTCCTGCCGCTCATAATACTGAGCCATAGTTAACAAAGACGCAGGGGTCGCCGTGGTCCAGGAACTTTCGCTCGTTTTCAATCGCTTCGCAATCTCCGGTAAGAGATTAGCCCAATACTTATCAACAAACAGATGCCTACCCGTATCGTCTGTTAATGATTGCCCACTATAATCATGAAATGCTTCTTCGAAGCGTGTAAAGAAATCAGATACCGATTCATCTGGCTTCTGTTTACATGAAGCCAACATAGTCCAATCGATCTTTTTAGGAGGCACCAGAGTTTTTAATTTAGTCAAAATAGCCGTCGGGAGATCTAGAATCAAAGCACAGGGTTTACATGCAGGTTCCCTTTGTAAATCGGCCTGTTCTAAGTCCTTCCAAGTAGCCCCAAAAATCGTTTGATCATTAGTTTTACGAATCAACCTCCACATATCAGGGGGAAGAATTAACCCAAAGAAGAGATCTATATCAACAAGAGTCATAACACAAGAGGAAATTGCCCCCTCCACCCCTTCATAGAATGCAGCAGGATTTTTACGAAGATCGGGCAGGGAGTTCTTTAGTGCCATAACATCTGCTCTATTCCAAGGCGTATATACCACATTATATATAAAGTACCCCTTCGCATCCTTCGACGTTTTATCGTCATCTGTACCATCTCCCTTTGGGGGAACATACAAAGGTGCGGCTTCACGCATAGGCATAACATGCACTTTAGAATTCTTATCTGAATCCCGGGGAGAACACTCTTTGGACTCCTCCGTCGACCCCGGCACGGACTCTTTAGCATGTCCCCGTTCATCCCGCAGTCTGGTCGCCTCATCCCGCAGATGGAGTAGTCGTTTGAAAAGGTCATCAACATCTGAAAGAGCAAATAAACCTTTATCCAAATTCTCACAATAGACCGACACAGCTTTGGGTTCTAAAGTCTCCGAATATTTACGAAAGCGAGTAACAACTTCCTGTGCTAAAGTATTTATGAAACACAGTAACTCTCGTTCTGACAACATTTTCCTTTCAGCTAAAACCATTGCTACAGTTATATGATCCATATTTAATTTCCTAGCAAGACTACGCAAGTCCGCGGCTCTTTCCGCAGATAACCTGACACTCCAGTTGTCCTTTCCATCTGACTTATCCCGACCTTCATCACCAGAATCCTCGGACGGAGCTGTAGGGTGGACATACGGAGGCGGAGAGCGATCTAGTAATGAAAAATCATCAATTTCATTATTAAGGACAGGATAAAGCGGACGACGAATAGGAAATTGACCGGTCGTTTGCAAATTACGTTTCCGGGCCTCCCTCTCTTTCTTCTCCTGCGCCTCCTTTTCCTCAAGCTGTAAAGCCTTATCTCAAGCAGCCTTGCGCTGCTCTTTGTCCGCCAAGGCAACCTCACGCTTCATACGCTCACGCACCGCTTTCTCCCACATTCGTACACAATCAAACATATTCTGTCTAGACCTTTCCTGAAACAAACTTTGCTCCACAAACTGAACCTTTCGTAAATCAAACGACCCATGTAGTGGCCATTGCAACTCGGGATCGGTTCTGGTATATTTATGCCATAATTTACTGAACAGTATAGGGGGAAGGCCGAATTTCACATACATCTCACGATTTGGAGTTCCTTCTGGGGGAGCCGGCTGTGATTCCGCTAACCTAATTGTGGTACCATTTCCATGACAGCACATCCCTCGGAGTGTCCTTAAAGCAGGCATGTTCAAAAAGTATCACAAAAGCGTGATACCGTATAAATGGCACTTACAATACTTCACACAAATGTGCCGCTCAGAGTACAAAACAAATTAGAGAAACATCTCTACATGCCTGCCTATGTGAAGTGCACTACACATATAATTCAAAGGTCACAAAGTCAAAAATGTTAGCTAACTCAAATCATAGACATAATCATAGAACTTCAGTAAGCGTCCGGAGACTACCTTACCGAACACAAGTCATAGAACTTCAGTAAGCGTCCGGAGACTACCTTACTGATCACAAGTCTTACCCAATTCAAATATCCAGGTTCCAACTGCCAAGGTCTTTAATCGAATCAGCCAAACAGGCACTGTACAGCAACGCAGATGATCAGGATCTCAGTCGGAGACCGGCGTCACCTGGAAGGTCAGATCAGAAGGAAAGGAAGAAAACACCGTGGGTGCCAAGACTCGGGTCACTCAGTGGCAGCGTACGCGTCCATGGCGAGTTTCCAATCCTTCGTCACGACCTCTCCTTCGGGCATCCGAGTCACCGATGAGTCCCTTTGTGGTCGTCAATTTGTGGTATCGGGTTCCCAAGGCCTACATGCTCCGTAGATAACCCACTTACACCGAAAGAACTGTTGGCACGGAAACTGCAAAGAACAAGTTTATTAAGACCCCATGGGGTGGTGGTACATTCCTACAGCACCCTTCGGCAATGCAAGAAGTATCACACCGAACGTTGGTGTGAGTCCTTCTTTTATACACTTTACAGGTAATAAAAAGATAGGCGGTACAAGGTTACAAAGCTTTATGTACATATATGGTCATTTTTGGAGCACAGCCAACTCGTGGGAGGGGTTACAACTCCACTGGTCAGTTTGGCGGAACATTCCTGAGGGGTGACTGGTCAGTTGGAACTGCGCATGCACAGGCTTGACCGTTGCTAAAAATAGCCTGTTGCTGGGCAAAGTCGAGTGGTCAGTGGTACGGACAACGGACTAAAGGGCATGCTGACCACGAGGCCGCTCATTCCCTAAAATGGCCGCCGTAACATCCAACATGGCGTTTTCTAATATGGCCAAGTTAAGGGGAATTACGTGTAGCAAAGCTAAGCGCTAACCCGGCCATCGTCAAATTACGACAATCTCCCGAGCATAGTCGCGCATGCGTAGATCATCACAGTTTCAGAGTCTCGCAAACTTCCTTTTTAAAAAAGGTCTCATGGGCCATAATGGGAACTATTATAGAAACAAACACAATTAAACATTAATTTTTGAAGTATAGCCCTTCTGTTTACCTCCCCCATTCTAAGGTAACCCTGTTATTTATTACCTAGCAATTTAGCCACAATTAAGCATGATTTACTTACCATTCTCCATCATTTCTGCCACAATAAGACATACCAAAAGCAAATACACATAGATTTTCATTAGATTATGACTTTTGTGTACCAGATTAGTATAACAATTTCACTTAATTAGTAGGTTAAGATTCACAACATAAGCAAATTAGTATCCCACGTGTATTTGTGTGTGTGCATTCTATTCTATGTTGGTTATTTTCAAAACCACATAATTAATAAATTTTGCTGTTATGGGAAAGTGACTTTGAGAGGGGTATACAAAAATTTTTGTTTTCACCCTCACTCCATCAACTCCCCCCTTTGGTGATTTGTGACCAAATAACACCCACAAATTAGTAAATTTTATCATAACATGCTTCAAATTCTTTTAATTACTATGAGTTATACTCTAGTTTCTTCCAGTTTCTTTCTATCTTGATAAAGTTTCTCCTTGAACTCTTCCATTTCAATGTCCCCCTTTTCACGTTCTCTTTCTTGTCTTTCTTCAAATTCCTTCTTTATAGACTTTTTAAGATTTCTTCTTTTTCTAAGTTTACAATCTAATCTTAAAATTACTAATACTACTATTAATAGGTTTACTGGAATTAATACCTTCCATATTATTGATCTACCTATTTCATAAAACCAATTTCTAACTGCTGAAAAACTTCTACTAAGTTTCTCAAGAACACCATCAACCTCCAGTGGTTCAATCTCCTTATGCAACTCCGTAAGATTTGTAATATATCTTTCAATGTTTTGACTTATATCAGGTATGTATGTACAACAATGTTGTTCCTTTAAAATTCTCCTCAGTTGAGTTTCATCTTCACTGTCATCAGACTCAGTTTCAGATTTCTCATTAGTTTCATTTATGGTGAACTTTATAAAGTCAGTTTCTTTAACTGAGCTTGTTTTCTCTTTGGTCCGTTCTTTCACTCTGTTAGGAAACTTCTCCATAGCTGGTACTTGGAAGCTCATCCTCATCGTGAGTTATTTCCTTTTCACCAGTTTCGAGATTCCGGTTCCTGCTTTCAGAGATTTCAGACTGTCCTTCAGTATTTCCCTGACTACCAGTTTTATCTTCACTTTGTTCAGTGTCCTTACTGGTGTCAGTTCTTTACCAAATCCCTACTTTCAGGTCTTTAGAATTTGATATTTCAACAACTTCACTTTCTCCTTCAGATGCAGAACTAGCAACTGATATTTCCAGATGTCGACGAACAGGTCGAGCTTCAGGATCTGGATCTTTCTCTTGTTCACCTTCAGCACAAAAAAGGAAAACTAATAGTGTCTTTAAAACTGCCTAGGAAGATGCACAAAACTATTTTTATTAGAACGCTCTCACTGGCAGAGTTAAAAAGCAGTGCAGAGAGTAGTATAGATTTAAAACTACTCTAAATTCAGGTCAACATGTTTCAGCCTAGTGATCAATACTCTGTATGAAGTGGCTTTCTTCAGGACCAAAAGAATGTTACTATTGCTGCTGCTAATACAAGTTATTTAGTGATAATGAATAAATATAAACGTTGGCAAAGGCCTGTCCATCAGTGCTGTCACTTGCTGAGCCAAGAGGTTCACAATTTGTCCCATGCAAGTGTCATTGGACCTCATCAGCAGGATGAGCCTGCGTAACAGTTCATCAGACCAGCCTGTTTGTCCCTGGGCCTGTTAATAAGCCCCAAGGATTCTGGTGATGTGGTCCTGGGATGGAGTCCCAGGCTCTTGGTGTCTGTGGGTGTCCCTGCCCCTCCCAACTGCCCTGCTGCCACGGAATGCTTGGCTCACCACTGTGGGCACACACATCCTCTCGCTGCCCTCCTCTGTCGGTGGTGTGGGATGGTCAGCCTCTGGTACAGGACGAGTGTTGCTGGCAGTGGTGGTGGTGGTGGAGGAGGATGCACAGGCTGTGACAGTAGGGGTCTGCTGAGGTGTTTGTATAGCAGCAGATGTGATGGGGGACAATAGTGTCATGAGACCTGTTGCGCCCTGGCACACCAGACGGACCGACTTCGAGCTCATTGTCCAGTGACTCCTGGGAGTCGACATCCAAGAGTCCATGTACCAGGGTGGGAGACTGGCTGTGCAGGTTGCTTGTGTCGTCATCTGCAGTGAGTTTTTGGTCACCTGTGGGACAGATGGAAAATGGTCATTGTAGTGCACCCCGCAAGCTTGGTGTTAGCTGTGTGTCATTCCATGTTTGTACACTACACAGTTGACTAAAAATCTCATTGTTTTCTAGGTTCATTACTGTGCCTCCTTACATGATGCAGTGGTACATGTATTGCATCTCCATGGTGAGAGTTGTCAATACATGCCATGAGGGGGGAACAACAGGCTCACTTACCTGACGCTTTCAGCCATCGGGCATTGCCGTGAGGGGAACGGCCGAGAGCAGCGGAGCGGGGAGGCGTCCCACGCAAACCGGACCACACTTCCCAGCATTCCTCGGCGGCCGGCGCGCCCGTGACGCGCAGTGAGCGCCGGAGGCAACGAATAAACGCTGACCCCCCGGGAGCCCAGTGGGGGAACAACAGGCTCACTTACCTGACGCTTTCAGCCATCGGGCATTGCCGTGAGGGGAACGGCCGAGAGCAGCGGAGCGGGGAGGCGTCCCACGCAAACCGGACCACACTTCCCAGCATTCCTCGGCGGCCGGCGCGCCCGTGACGCGCAGTGAGCGCCGGAGGCAACGAATAAACGCTGACCCCCCGGGAGCCCAGTGGGGGAACAACAGGCTCACTTACCTGACGCTTTCAGCCATCGGGCATTGCCGTGAGGGGAACGGCCGAGAGCAGCGGAGCGGGGAGGCGTCCCACGCAAACCGGACCACACTTCCCAGCATTCCTCGGCGGCCGGCGCGCCCGTGACGCGCAGTGAGCGCCGGAGGCAACGAATAAACGCTGACCCCCCGGGAGCCCAGTGGGGGAACAACAGGCTCACTTACCTGACGCTTTCAGCCATCGGGCATTGCCGTGAGGGGAACGGCCGAGAGCAGCGGAGCGGGGAGGCGTCCCACGCAAACCGGACCACACTTCCCAGCATTCCTCGGCGGCCGGCGTGCCCGTGACGCGCAGTGAGCGCCGGAGGCAACGAATAAACGCTGACCCCCCGGGAGCCCAGTGGGGGAACAACAGGCTCACTTACCTGACGCTTTCAGCCATCGGGCATTGCCGTGAGGGGAACGGCCGAGAGCAGCGGAGCGGGGAGGCGTCCCACGCAAACCGGACCACACTTCCCAGCATTCCTCGGCGGCCGGCGCGCCCGTGACGCGCAGTGAGCGCCGGAGGCAACGAATAAACGCTGACCCCCCGGGAGCCCAGTGGGGGAACAACAGGCTCACTTACCTGACGCTTTCAGCCATCGGGCATTGCCGTGAGGGGAACGGCCGAGAGCAGCGGAGCGGGGAGGCGTCCCACGCAAACCGGACCACACTTCCCAGCATTCCTCGGCGGCCGGCGCGCCCGTGACGCGCAGTGAGCGCCGGAGGCAACGAATAAACGCTGACCCCCCCACTCGCCCCGCGAGTCGCGCGCGGGAGCGACCGGGAGAAGCCCGGGCAAAGGGCGGGCCCTCTACGGCCCTCATCGGCAGGAAGAGGCAGGAGCAGGGCCCCACCCCCTGGCCCAACAGTGACTCGCTTACAAGTAAGAATCTGTCGCTGTGTCTTGTCTGTGAACCGTGTGATATATAAATGGCGACTAAAAAGAAACTTGCTGCTCTGCCCGCAAATACCATGGACAACTACGTTGTGCAAACTGTTAAAAAAATTAATGAACAAAGGAGGGAATCACTTGGGCTAAGCCAGTCACCGGATTTGCGTAGGTCAAGTCCTACTTTACCTCTGTCAGCTGAGGATAGCCCCTTTGTGCTGGTGGATAATAGGGTCTCACCAAATACATCACTTATGATTGAGACCGACAACCAGCCACTGATCACGTTAGCATCTCCTGTTACTCTGGATGTAGACTCTGATATTGTTAATGACTCCGATCCAGAAACAGTATCTGGTCCTGTGGACGATGATCTGCCACTGATTGAGAATACACCACGGCCTGTGCGCGCCTGTGTGAAGAACCAGCGCAAACAAGGCGGTCAAAGGCCAAGAGTAAAAAGGAAAAGAATATTATCCCCAGGTCCCTCTAGAGTTCCACAAAGGACTGCAGGGGAAGGGATTTTATCAAATAGAGGAGATGATGATATGCTCACTAAACTGCTTGAGGTTGTGGAGGGTAAACTTTTTGATATTGTAAAACCTCTGATTTCTAAATTAGATAAATTACAGGCGGAAGTGAAGAGACTTGGAGGGGTGCAAACAAAGTTGACGGAGGAAATAAGTAGCCTTAACACTTTACTAACAACAAGAGATACTCCCGAAAGGGTTATACAGGCCGAGGAAGGGCCATCTGGAGTGCCGACCAATTTAGTCTTTATGCCGGCCCCAAAAACTAATCATAACATAGTAACTGCAGAAGGGCGTCCGTTGACAGAAAATCTACCCCAAGCATTAGTCCACGGAACAGACCCACTGCAGTTTATAGAGGAAGCCTCACCTGTTGTCCTGGTGTTAGCCAATGTACCTCTGCTGGATGATGGTATAACCGAGTCATCCAGCTCTTTGTGTAGTAAGGCCCTTCACTGGCTCTCTGGTAATATGAGGTTAGCGCCTGGTGGATCACAGCAACTGGCTCAAGATATTAAAGCAGCTAAACGTGTCCCCTGGATAGGGAATCGCCCTAAAAGATTTCAAGGGGACTGTGTGGCGGTAACATTTGCCCACCCCGATGTACTCCCTAATGTCCTAACACATATCCTCCCACCTCAGCGTAGAAAAGGAACGGTAGTACCCCTAACACTAAAATTCTTTTATGGGGAACAGCAAAATGTTACTCTACCAAAAACGCCAGCATTAGGTTGGGATAACAATCTGAATATGCATAACCGTTGGGCATCCCCCCTAGTACCAAGTATGTTATTACATAATAGATTTGATGCCTTGTCAGGACTTAATAACTGCGATTGACAAGAGGTCAGACATGAGCTTGCTGAAGTGGGTGTGGGATTAATTCTACATCAGCTCCCAAACACTACTGGTAGTATACAGATTAACAATGAGGGTTCATCTTGCAATACCCCAGAGGGGTCACCAACAACTTGCACTATCGCTAGCTGGAATATCGCAGGACTAGTCTCAAAACTAGAAGTACTAGGGTGGTTAGAACTTACTAGAACATTTGACATCTTATGTTTACAAGAGACCTGGTGCCTAAATTTTAAGGGTCTTGATGGTTTTGTAGCGTATGAGTTACCAGCAACGGCAACTACCTCAGGGAGGGCCAAAGGTGGTTTGCTAATCCTGATCTCTGTGAAAATGCAAATCAGGGTGAAGGAGCACATAATTGTGGGCAACAATTCTCAACTGCTGTGGCTAGTTGATGAGGCAGACAAAAACACTTTGATGATTAACATGTATAATAATGTTTTTGATGCTAGCAGATACACGGTCATTTTAGAATTAGACAACGCAATCAAACAATTGATGAAAACTTCTAATACAGTTTTTGAATACATATGTGTTGGAGATTTTAACATTTCTGTTTGCCCTCTCTCTAACCATAAGTTGTGTGGCATTTTGAACCGTGTTGGAGAGCCAGCTACACATTTCCAGCACAATATATACGGAGAAACTCTGAACTCCTTCCTATTAGATTATGACTTGGAGATCTTAGAGATTGAGCAGGATGGGAAGGGTGATAGTTTGCCAACCTTTGTGGGGAGAGGGGCAAACACTGTAATTGATTTTATTTGTATGTCTTCCGATTTAGCTCATTTTAGCTCCGATGTCAGGATTGTCGATTACTTGGTCAGTGACCACAACTGTCTTGTTATTGAAACTAGGTTCTGGAAAGCCTGTACAATCCCAGATAGTGGCCCTATTACAAACATTGAGGTTCATAGATCGAATGGTTTCAGAATAAGGTGGGCAGGGGATAAAGCAGAAGTAACCTCGAATCGCATTGTCTCATGCTGCTCAAATGAGATCACATCAATTATTGATGAGAAACCAAACCTTGAGGCTTGTATCCCTCACTTTATGAAAATCAATGTTTTTATTAGTGGTAGGTTTACTAGGTTGGCTGGACATTTTAATAACAAAGCAAAGGGATGGTTTAACAATGCATGCACTGTGGCACTGAAGACACTAAAAAATGCATTATCCGTAAAACCCAGAGATAAAATAGTTGTAGCCAAGCTAAGATCCGACTATAATTTAGCTCTCAAGCAAAGGAAAGCTGAATTACGTGAGGAAGCTTGGGAGCGATTGGATCTAGCGGCCGTATCGAATAATTGTACCCTTTTTTGGGCAGTAGTAAACAGCCCCCTTTTAAAAGATGACAAACTTCCCGTGTTAACCTCAAACGTGGGTAAGGACTCATGGGTACAGCACTTCTCTGGTATTTTTAACCCTGACATGGTAACGTTGCCGACAAGTTGTCCCTGGCCAGTACTTAACCTAGATATCACCTTACAGGAGGTCCTAAGTAGTATCAGGGCAAGTAAGGGTGGTAAGGCCCAGGGACCCGACGGTGTCCCAGTCGATTTGTACAAATTTGCACCCGAGACTTGGGGGCCAGTACTAGTCAAAGTTTTTAACGCCGCTGTTCGCTATACTTTTCCATGTACCTGGTCTGAATCCATAATAGTCCCGATACACAAGAAAGGGGACCGAGGAAACGTTAAAAACTACCGGCCAATCTCACTGCTGGATTCATCGGTTAAGATTATGAGCCGTGTACTCCTCGTCCGATTAGAAGAATGGGCAGAGTCTAATCAGATAATGACTGACTGCCAATATGGATTCAGGAAAGGTAGAGGTTGCATTGAACAATGCTTAAATCTGGAACTCCTGATAGGGAAATATACCCGAGCAAAAAATGGCTCACTTTACCTCTGTTTCGCTGATTTGAGCAGCGCTTTCGACCTGGTGGATCACGCCATACTATGGACTACCCTGCTAGAAATGGGAGCACCTAGGGAAATCATATATTTTCTGGCCCGTTTATATGAGAGGCTTAGCTCGTGTGTCCGTTATGGGCCGTCGGGCGAATGCACAGAGAAATTTAGGGTTAGGAGAGGTATTAGACAAGGGTGTGTCTTGGCACCCTTGCTCTTCACTCTATTTATTAATGAAATAGACTCGATCTTAAAGAAGGCACCAGCTGACGCCCCTAGAGTAAACACAAATACCATCCCTGTGTTACTCTATGCGGACAACGCTGTGTTGCTCTCTAGGACTCCTCGAGGTCTCCAGCTTTTGATGGATAAATTTTCGGCTTTTATTGAAAGCAGAAAGCTGGTCATTAATAAGAGTAAGACATATGTGATGGAGTGCGGAGCTAGTAAAGTCAAAATTAAAAAGCCCTACAGATATCTCATTGATGGACATGTGGTACAATGTGTGGATAATTTTTGCTACCTGGGGGTCAACTTTTCCAAAAATGGCCGCTGGGATATCGAGCACAAGGCGGTGCGCGACAAAATGGCCAGGAGTGCCAATGGAATATTTGCTTTTGCAAGTAAATTAGGTAGTAGAAAACCTAAAGCAATGCTCAAAATTTTTGAAGCTAGGTGTCTTTCTGTGGCCCTCTACGGAGCAGGGGTATGGGGGGTTTCCAGGGCAGAATCCCTACAGGTAGAAGAGAATATATTTCTGAAAAAGTTATTATGTCTCCCGACTTCTACTGCTAATAGTTTGGTCCATAAAGAACTAGGACTTTGTCATCTAAACGATCTATTATCACTGAGACCTTTGATGTTATGGCGCTCGGTCTGGATGAAAGACGAAACCTCATTTAATAGGGCCATAATTGAGGATTGTCTACGTCTAGACTATTTTCTTAAAATCCCATGGATTAAATATATAATTGCATCCTTTTCAAATGTGTTCGGGTTTAACGTTACTCTAGATCACTGTTCTGCTTCGGATCTCTCCAAAGATAGTATGAAATCAATTTATCTAAATCATTGTGCAGAAAGACGAGCTACAGATGATCTTAAACTTTCCTCCTGTGTGCGTTATAACCTTTTGAACGATTTTGTGGGCTTACATCCTTATCTCCTTCAGGTAACTAAAGGACAACATCGGTTTGTTCTCACAAGGATGAGGATGGGTACGGCCCACTTATTGGTTGCATTTCCTGAGATTAAAAAGCGCCCCTCAGGTCCATGCCGGTGCGACAATATTTCAGAACAAAGCACAGAGCACTTTCTACTTATGTGTAACCTGTATAGCGAATGTCGTAAATTCTTTTTAAAACCTTTATTTATTAAATTTGGAACTAGAACTGTTAAAGAGGCAATGAAATTACTTTTTAATTTGCATCATCCTGACATCTGTTTTTTTACGGCTAGTTATTTACTTAAGGCCATCAGCTATAGGAAAGGCATGATTTAAAAAAAAAAAAAAAAAAAAAATTACAAAATTTTTATAATAACTTATTTATTCCATATCTTTTAAAGTGTGTTATTTGATTTTTTTATATGTATCATACTGTATTCGTCTGGTGGATTGCTATTGTCATGAATATTTCTTTTTAACATGTTTTGTATGTATGTACTTTTATGGACATGATTTACATGTTCCGAATAAAGTTTATTGAATTGAATTGACTAAAAATCTCATTGTTTTCTAGGTTCATTACTGTGCCTCCTTACATGATGCAGTGGTACATGTATTGCATCTCCATGGTGAGAGTTGTCAATACATGCCATGAGCCACATGAATATTTTTTGTTTACAGGGACCTGTTGACATCTATGGACTGGCACAACCAGTTATCTCATTGCGGAGTATTTATTTGGAATGTCTGACCTGGCAGACGTCACATCTGGCCATGGACTGGTCATTGTCATGTCCTGCATCACTCAATCCTGTTGTGTGCATACATAGATTTGTATCACCAAACATGCACCCACATTTTTTGGGTGGTCTGGTCAATGGGTGCTGTGCATGATTGTGCCCAATTTTTCTCCTACATGTGCATTGCAGTTTCACACTTTGGTAGCTGTGACCGTTTCCTTTCCTTACCTGTGTACACACTGGGTGGCATTGGTGTTGGTGTGCTTTTTTGTGCAATGAGAGGGCTTGTGTTGTCATATGTCAACACTTCTTTAGGGCCAAATGGGTGGGTGCAGGTACTGGCTGCTTATCTGGTGTGTGCTCAACTTTGGCTTTATTATGAGACACTTCTGTGTGTGCTTGGTGTAGGATTACATCCTGCTCAGTGGGGTCACGGGACTGCATGATATGTCTACCTACCTGTTGGTTCTTTTTGAGGTGGGTCATTAGATGCCACTTGCTCCTGGGTGGGAGGGCGTGCTCCATCCTGCTGAGGGGTGTGACAGGGGTGCCTGGTGGGAATAGTAGTACAGGTCCCCCCCAGCCCTCCATAGCAAGATGTCTACCTACCTGTTGGTTTGTTTGTAGTGATCTAATGGCTTCCACATGCTTCTGGGTGGAAGGGAGTGCTCCATCCTGCTGAGGGGTGGGACAGGGGGGCCTGGTGGGAGTTGTGGTGCTGGTTGCCTGGACACATGCCACCCTGTGACTGTTGTGTGGCTTTGGTGTGCATCAGATAGAGTGAACATTACATCTGTGTGACCTGTTTTGGGTGCTGTGGTGCAGATGGATGGACTTGGGCCTAGGAGGTATAGCTTTGTAGTTGTGCATGACAGTGTTTTTGAAGAAAGGGACAGTGCACCAAGTAACAAAATTCAGAGAGCTTCCAATTTTTGCCAAATCTAAGTCCTTTATTCTTTTCAATCTTTGAAAAAAACCTCAGCCAAAGCGTTTTGTTCCATTGGAACTTCGTCATGGCTGAAAAGAGCACAAATATAAAAGACACACTAAGTATACAAACAGACAACACAAATATATAATACATACTACATATAAAAATACAATATTAGAGAACAAACAACAAAACGTCAGGTAGGATAAAAGTACAAATATAGGGAAGGGGATTTGTACCAAGTATTAGAAACACAGTCCTACTCTACAAGACAGATATTACATCATATATACATATAAGTATATATATAATTTTAGTAGGTCTACTAGGACTGAAGAGCAATGACATAGAATGATTCTAAAATACCGTACA
This sequence comes from Lissotriton vulgaris, assembly GCF_964263255.1. Taxonomy (NCBI): domain Eukaryota; kingdom Metazoa; phylum Chordata; class Amphibia; order Caudata; family Salamandridae; genus Lissotriton; species Lissotriton vulgaris. The sequence continues at coordinate 1,740,450 of NC_141685.1, forward strand.
TGTCCAATTAGATAGCATATATATAACAAGCATTTACAATGCAATGGTCTCGGCATTATTAAAGGTAGAGCTATTGGCGTTGCTCATTTCTTTTGTTTTTTAAAAATTTTTTATTGAACATAGCAATAGGAAATCATTGGTACAAAAAAGACATCTTTCCCTTCAAATTTTAACATTTAAACAACTTTTAGGCAATTAACAAGAGATAGAAGAGGAGTAAAAGGAGAACGAGAAATTCATCAAGATTAAAAAGAGGAAACACAGCCGGTTCCATTATTAGGACTTTCGAAAGCCCTGTGCAAAATCCGCAATTTTTAAGTAAACAATACCACTGCGAAGTGCAAAACTGCAATAAAGTGCAACTGCAAAGTGTGATGCGATCCAATAAAGTGCAGTCTTAAAGTGCTAGTGCAAAATAGTGCAAAAACAGCTAGTACAAATCTGCAATCATACAAATAAAGTGCAAATATTCTGACAAAGACCCTATTACATTCATTAATGAGCCGGCTCATTTTCTTAACTTTTCTTAACCAATCTCGACTATCTTTCTTTTCTCTTTCCCGATCATCCTCCCTTCAATAATTCCAGATTCTCAAAATATTTCCAATTTCTTTCAAATCTTACAATAGCTCCCACCCTACCTGCATATGCTTTTTCAAAATTACATGTTCTCCTCATTTTATTAAACCATTTTAGCTGTGATGGAATCTCCCTGGATTTGCAATTTTGAAGTATCAAAGACCGAGCAACTGCAAAAGATATAAAAATAAATACTTATTCAGTTTTGCTAATCCTGCTCCTGTCTTTGCATATGCCCAACAAGGCCACCTCAGCTACTGGCAAGAATGTTTTCCCAATTGCCAGCTCAATGTCTGCAAATATCCCCCTCCAAAAAGATTCTAACTTCGGGCAAGCAAAAAAAAATATGATGCCATCCTCCCTGGCCCATAGCTTTGCATCTAAAACACCTGTTCTCAACTTCAGGGTACATTCTCTCCAGTGCCTCCGGTGTATAGGACGCCAGCCAACGTGATAGAAAGGACATTCTCTTATAGTTAGCTGCCCGAAGTTATTTATTTCCCAGGTGGCAAATACCTCCCAGTCCTTAACAGAAAGAGTGCACTGTGTCGAGAGACGTATTTTATCTAAATGTTTATCTACTACTGAGGATGATCTGGCGAAGTAGAGCATTTTATACCAGTGCCCTACACCTTTGTTTTTTCCTCCATACAGGACTGTTATCAGGGCAGTGGGAAAATTAAGCAAGCCACTTATTTCCTTTCTAATAAAATAGACCATCTGTATATATTCAAAAAATGTGGGACGCCTAGGGTTATTCGTTCTAGCTAAAACCTCATGCCAGCTGATTACCCTATTTTGAACTATCAGATGTCTCAGTTCGCAGAACCCTCAAAGTTCCCAGTTCTTTATATGGTTCAAGCTTATTTGAAGACCCATTTTAGAGCATTCGATTAAGCTCAAGTAATTAGAACCATCAGAGCCATGTTTTTTAAAAAGGAGCAGCAATCTTGATGTATACCCTTTCAGCGTCTTATATCTTGCTTTCTTGGGGAGTTTTGCTGTTTTCAGAAAGATTGGATTTTGAGAGCCTGCCTCCTGTACCATCAATTCAAGGAAAAAATTGTCTCTCGTCTGTCTAGTCCTTAATAATCCTGCCACAATATAAAAAAAGCTGCTTCATAATATGTCTTAAAATGGGGAAGAGCCAGGCCACCTTGTATTGCGACTTATATAGCGCACGTATCACCCGAAGGCTTCAAGGCGCTTGCCTTGGGAACCCGTCCTGGCTTAATCCCTGTGAGATAACCCCTACTGGGCATCCCCAAGGTGAAAGCCAGGCATCCCACAGCGGGTGGGCCGCCGTAGTGGAGATTAAGCAAGCTATTGCCCAGAGTTGCAGCGTGGGACCCCATGTTTAGAGTAGGCACCGAGGCGAGAATTATCGAGTCCGTGGACATTATTGGGCTCAGGACCCTGCCACATCGGGAATTGAACCCTGGTCCCGGGCCAGACCTCTGCATCAGGGTCTGCCGCTCTAATCAGTGAGCCACACTCCTCCAATGATCAACAGATAGTTGAACCACCGGGAGCTTGACTCTTAAGGCCTTTTTGTTCCAGATAAATCCTCTCAACATAGTTTCGAGTTCTTTAAAATAAACTAAATTGATTTTGATACGGACGTTGCTAAACAAAAATATAAGCAGCGGCAAAACTGACATTTTAACCAGTGAAACCCTGCCTATCAATGACAAAGGAAGTAAACACCATAAATCTAAAAGATTCCTTATTTTGCTCTTCATTTTAATATAGCTCAGGGCAAAAAGCTTATCATAGTCACAGGTCACGAAGATACCCAAGTATCGAATTGGGTCCCCTTTCGCAGCTTGAGCTAGTTTTTGAAGGGCTCTGCACGCCGGCTGAGCTTACCCTGCTCCGCTGAGGCGTCTTCACGGTTCCCTGTTCTTGTGTGGTGGCCGGGCTTTGCTCCGCTACACTGTCCTGCACGCCCTGACTGGCCGGGCTTGGCTCCGCCGGTCAGGAACTACTACTCCCAGCAGCCTCGACGCCAGGACCCCGCCCCCCTCACTTTCCAGCGCCAGGAGGCGCATAAAACTCTGCCTGCTGCCGAGGACCTGGTGGCAGTTTTTGAAGGGCTCTGCACGCCGGCGAGCTTACCCTGCTCCGCTGAGGCGTCTTCACGGTTCCCTGTTCTTGTGTGGTGGCCGGGCTTTGCTCCGCTACACTGTCCTGCACGCCCTGACTGGCCGGGCTTGGCTCCGCCGGTCAGGAAATACTACTCCCAGCAGCCTCGACGTCAGGATACCGCCCCCCTCACTTTCCAGCGCCAGGAGGTGCATAAAATTCTGCCTGCTGCTGAGGACCTGGTGGCAGTTTTTGAAGGGCTCTGCACGCCGGCCGAGCTTACCCTGCTCCGCTGAGGCGTCTTCACGGTTCCCTGTTCTTGTGTGGTGGCCGGGCTTTGCTCCGCTACACTGTCCTGCACGCCCTGACTGGCCGGGCTTGGCTCCGCCGGTCAGGAAATACTACTCCCAGCAGCCTCGACGCCAGGATACCGCCCCCCTCACTTTCCAGCGCCAGGAGGTGCATAAAATTCTGCCTGCTGCTGAGGACCTGGTGGCAGTTTTTGAAGGGCTCTGCACGCCGGCCGAGCTTACCCTGCTCCGCTGAGGCGTCTTCACGGTTCCCTGTTCTTGTGTGGTGGCCGGGCTTTGCTCCGCTACACTGTCCTGCACGCCCTGACTGGCCGGGCTTGGCTCCGCCGGTCAGGAAATACTACTCCCAGCAGCCTCGACGCCAGGATACCGCCCCCCCTCACTTTCCAGCGCCAGGAGGCGCATAAAACTCTGCCTGCTTCCTCGTCCACAAGGACACGTGCGGGACGCGCCGGGCGAAGCCCGGGCAAAGGGCGGGCCCTCTGTGGCCCTCAGAGGACATCAGAGGTCGGGTGGGACCCCCCTAAGGTCTTGTAAAGTTTTGTATTAAGACTTGAGTTTGGGAAAAGTGACTATGGGCAAACGTAATATCACTTCTATAATGCCTGACTCTTTAGATCCCCCAGCTCTGCCTCCCTCCTTTGACTGCCTTTTGGAGAACGCTCTGAACATGGTCCAGGAGGAAATTGCTAACACCGAAAGGAGGATGTCTTTGGGCTGCAGTAATAGTCATTCACAGCCCTCTAATACAAGCCCACCCAATTCTGTACCGCTTTCCCCAGCAATTACCATCTTGAAACCTACCACTCAGGTGACTTCGCTGGAAACATTGCCCGGGGGTGGTAGCCCAGTCATAATTATCGACTCCCAGCCTGATCCCGCTGCACAGATTGACATTGCTTCCTCGTCCCCGAGTAATAAGACTGTCGATGGAAAAAGGAAAAGGGGCCCGTCGAAATCTACAACAAATAAGAGGAAGCAACCTACCCGCAGCAAAACTCAACCAACCCGCCAGAGTATGTGGACCAGAGGGAAGCAGCAACAGCATCAGCCAGGGGGGCTTACTGCTAATTTAGAAAACCCGCAACCTGCCGAGGGGGGTCTTTCCCTAAATCACTTTTTAGCAGATCATAACTCATTGGGCACACAGACTGAGTTTTTAACTGAACGCATCATTCAAACTAAGCCCAATGGGACCTTTATTGAGACTATCGCCGATACTATTTTTAAACAACTGGAAAGTCAATTCATCAAACAATTTAACACTCTTTTTAAAAGACTAGATAAACTTGAAAATTTAGTGACAAAGGAAGAGGTAAAAAGGAAAGGGGTGATCAGCCTTGATCAGATGAGGGGTGACCGTCTTCTGAAAGATTTAGAGTCTGCCAGTAAGGCTATCCTGTGTGGTGGACCCATTATCAGTAGCAGCTCAAAGGGCGGGCCTAAAACTGTTAGTAGCACTCCAAACACTAACACTACACCCAGTGGCAATACTATAGAGCAAACTCAATCCGCCCCAACAGCTAAGCCCAAGCCCAAGCCCAATCCTCCCTCAGTAGCTGGTCCTTCTCATACTACTACGACAGCTGGTAGTACAGCTAGTAGTACACGGAATGAGGCCCCTATCACATCTACCCTAAAAACTGTGTCCCCAAGTATAAGCAATGGTGGCAAGGGACAACCGGTTGCCAGCAGACCTATTAAATATCAGGAACCCACCCTCCATTTACCACCTGACGCCTGCCCATACGTTTTAGTACTGGCAGGCGTGCCACCCCTAAAGGATGGACTGGGTGAGTCTTGGGTCCAGCTGAACAATAAGTGTATCGACTGGTTGACCAAACACAAGGGGGTGGGCTATGACATTTCAAATGAAATTTTGTCTGCACGCCGAGTTAGTTGGGTTGGCCCCTCACGCAAAAACATCAACGGGGATTGTATTGTTGTGCACTTTAGGCACCGTGGCACTGTTAAATATATACTCACTCATAACAACAACCATCTGGGTCCATCTACTGTTGTTACAACTTTGCCTTTGGGATACTTTTTTAGGCCCCCACCTAGACATTTTTGTCCAGGCCCCCCGCCCTTTCCACTTTTTAACAGATACACCGCATTAGCTGAAACATGCAGCCTGGACTGACCATCAGACATTCCTTCTGATAACGTAGTTAGCGACCATATTAACATGTATGTTCCTGTAGGAAATCCATCTACCTCTTCAAATGCTATATTGCCCAATTCATCTGGTAGGCCCAGGGCGTCACTTGTTCCTACAATTGGCGCACTGAGCCATATTTACATCCCAGTGCCCGACGATCTGTCCATCTTGAGTTGGAACATTGCAGGCCTTAATGCCAAAATTAAAATTAAGCCCTGGGTCGATTGGATATCCAGCTTTGATGTTTTAATGTTGCAGGAAACTTGGTGTATGAGTCCCATACTCCATGAAGGATACAGTTGCCATAACCAGATTGTACCCGCCCCTCCCATCGGGCGTCCTAGCGGGGGCTTGTCCATCTGGGTTAAAATTACGGCTGCTGCTAAAACTGAACCATTACAGACAAACAATAAAAACTTCATGGCGTTGAGATATATTGGTAGGATAAGGTTATGCCTTATCAACTTCTATAACAACGATTTTACAACCAAACCCAATCCCAATTTCCTAAAACTCTTTAATTTTATTGATGAAGTCGCGGAGGGACAAAAATATGGTAGGTTTGATGGCATTTGCATAGGTGGTGATTTCAATGCACATATTCACCCTAGAATTCCACCCTGTAAGAGAGGGGACAAATTACTCGATCTGTTAGCCACACGTGATCTAGTCGACGTAATGGAGAAAACAGCTATTTGGTTTGGATAATGTGCCCGTTCCCACCTATATTGGGCGTGGGAGCTCAACCACCATAGACTATGTATTTATCTGTTCGATCCTTGGGGATCTTTTATTGAAATCAGAGGTAATCAGGACCACATATAGCGACCATTACCCAATTTTAATTTGTCTTAAATCAGTAAAAAAAACGGGGAATATAGTATAAATTGGAGCCAAAAATTTGCCCTGGTTTGCTTATCAACCGACAGCCCCGTCAATTAATTTTGTGAACTTTGTAAGGCCATAAAGAAGGAAATTTCTAAACCCGTCCCAGCGCATAACAATACTAATCCCAGGTGGTTTGATAACTCATGCTCCAAAGCCAACCGGGAACCTAAGGCTGCCCTTATTGCTGAACCGCGTGATCTGTCCCTGGTTAGGACTCTGAGATCTAGATATAAACACACCTCAAAAATCAGATCTGAAGAGTTATTAAAAGACCACTGGGACTCTCCTGTTCGCACTGCAGCCTTAAAAGATGTTGCTGGGTTCTGGAGGGAGGTTAAAAACCTAAGATCATTGGGCTCCAACATCTCACCTATTAATTGCAATGTAACAGGGGATGTGTGGGTTGAACATTTCTCCAAGATCAATGATGCTCCCGGCAACCCCACAGAAATTGTCCCATTGGCCAGGCCTCCGATTATCACGCTGTTGGAGGTGGAGGACGCCATCGCTGAAATTGCTGGGAATAAAGGCCCCGGACCCGATGGCTTATCCATCGGCCAAATTAAATCTGAACCTGACTTTTGGGCACCCCTGCTATGTAATGTTTTTAACAATTTATCTTGTACCCCTGTTCCTGAAACATGGTCTAGCAGCACTATTGTGACAATATTCAAAAAAGGTGATAGACTTGACCCTGGCTGTTACCGCCCTATATCCTTAATTGAATACACGTTAAAGGTTTAGGCAGGGTCCTTTTTAACAGAATCAGAACCTGGGTGGAGGAAAAAAACATTCTACACCCGTGCCAGCTAGGTTTCAGAAGTAAAGTGGGTACGGTGGAGCAATGTTTAAATATAAACTTACTCATGGCCAAATACACTATTGCTAAAAAATCCCCTCTATATTTTGGGTTTATGGATTTAAGTTCCGCTTTTGATTTTGTTAATCGCTCTCGTTTATGGTCAGTCTTGTTAAATTATGGTTTAGACGAATCCTTAGTTTATTTTTTGGCACATCTTCATAGTAATTTGAAAGCTCGCGTCCGCATTAACAATGAGGGCGAAGTGTCTAGCGATATTTTAATCAGCAGGGGGGTCAGACTGGGCTGTGTTTTGGCCCCCCTGCTTTTTATCTTATATATTAATGAATTGAGTGATTCCTTTAGTAAGCAAACTAACGATGTTCCGCAAGTAAATGGCAAACCTGTTCCCGCACTCCTCTACGCGGATGACGCGGTCCTGATGGGCTGCACACCGAATGCTTTGCATATTTTAATTTCTGGCTATGTAACATGTATGGCTGATTTGGGCCTGTGTACCAATTTTAAGAAGTCATTTATTATTTCATGTGGCCCTAAAAGTTACAAAATAATCCAGATTTTATCAGGGGACAACATTTTAAAAAGCACTTGCACTTTTCCCTATCTTGGTTTGTTGTTCTGTAATACTGGATCTTGGCAGCCTCATGTCGCCCAGGGAAGGAATAAATTAAGTAAAGCTATACATTCTTTAACTTCCCTCCGTCAACCTCTCCAGTCTGATGTGATTATATCATTATTACAAATTTACAGAACACAATGCCTACCTGTAGGAACTTATGTCGCAGAGGTGTGGGGTTATTCGACTGTTCACAATTACAGATTGAAGAAAATAGATTCTGTCAGAAGGTCCTGGGGGAAATTTTATAGCTCCAATTTATGTGTGTCATAGGGAATTAAATCTCCCTTATATAGAGGATTTTATAAGATCAAGACCCGTCCTCTTTTGGATAAAAATTTTGATTAATTCCACTGCCTCTCTGACTCGTGACATCATCCTGGACTGCCTAAGCTGTGAGAGGGCTAACCTTATACCTTGGCTTAAGGCTGTGGAAAAAAGCCTAGCGAGCTTAGGGCAGGGACATCTTTTTACCTCCCCTCAACTGATTAACTGCTCGCATAAGAATCTAATAAAAAGGGCTTTGTACGATTCTTATCGTAAAGAGAGGGAAAGGTGTGACCTGGCAAAGCCGTCCACACTAAGGTGTATTTCCCTTATGGAGCTGTGCGACAAACCTCATGCCTTGCCTCAGGGCTATCTCCGTATAAAGCTAGGCAGGTGGAATAGGAGTCTGTTATTTAGGTTCAGGAATGGAAGCATTATAAATCTACTTTGCTTCCTGTTAGGCTTCAATAACCATGTGGAAAATTTCAGCTGTCCCTGTAACCTTGGCGGAAAACAAAGTTTGCTTCATTTTACTTTCTTTTGTGGTTTTTATAGAATGCACACTAAGTACTTTTTAATACCGTACTGTAGAAAAAATGCTTTGATGGATTTTAAACTAGCTTTTAATGATTTGTTGATGTTAAAGACGGATGAAGCAATTCTTAGAGTGAGCAGCTTCCTTAAAGCAGTCGTCCGTTCTCGTGCTTCTCTACTTATTGATTGAGACATTCGCACTATGCACTTTTGCACACTTTATTTTTTTGCTCTAGCGTATGCTTATTTGCACACGATAAATCTAATTCTTGCTATAAACTTGTAATTTTGCCAGCGATTATTTATTTATGTACATTTACCCTTTAAAACCATGTTAATAATACTTCTTTTGTGTTTGTCATGTACTTTTATGGATGTTTTTACAATCCGAATAAAGATCTTTTGACTTTGACTTTGTAAATAAATAGGAAGAAAATCTAGACTGGTGTTTAAAGCAAGAACGTCCGTTTTTTTTTCATTAATCTTATACCCCCCTATCTTCTCATAATCCTTGAGCTCCCACATGAGGCTCTCAATATTCTCCTTTTCAGGTGCCAGATTGAGAATAATATCATCGGCAAATAATTTTAATTTAGACATACCGATGATGGGGGGCAAAATAGCCACATTGTCCCTAATTCTTGTTACTAGAAGTTCAATAAAAAAAGTAAAAAGCAAGGTGGACAACGGGCAGCCCTGCCTTGTTCCACGATTTATTTTAATCTTCCCGGCATTGCTCATGACATTTTATTTTTTTTAAAACATAAATAAATGGCTTTGTCATTTACATTGCCAAGAGATTAATCGTTAAATAAATGGCATTGTCATTTACAATGCCATTAGCTTAATTGCTTGCAAATACATGACCTATTGCATTTACACCCACACAGAGCCACACACACAAAGCCACCCACACACACATACAGAGCCACTCACACAGAGCCACAGACACACACACAGAGCCACACACACACAGACACACAGAGACACACAACAGACACACACACACAGATACACACACACACAGAGACAGACACACACACAGACACACACACACACACACACACACACAGACACACACACACCGACACACACACACACAGACACACACACAGAGCCCCACACACATACACAGAGCCCCCCCACACACACACAGACCCCCCCCACATACAGAGCCCTGCACACACACAGAGCCCCACACACACACACAGAGCCCTACACACACAGAGCCCCCCCACACACACAGAGCCCCACACACACACACAGAGCCACACACACACACAGAGCCCCACACAGACACACACACAGAGCCCTACACACACACAGAGCACCACACACACACAGAGCCCCCCACCCACACACACACACAGAGCCCCCCATACACACACACACACACAGAGCCCCACACACACACACAGAGCCCCACACACGCACACAGAGCACCACACACACACAGAGCCCCCCACACACTCACACACAGAGCCCCCCCCCACACACACACAGAGCCCCCCCCCCACACACACACACAGAGCCCCACACACACACACAGAGCCTCACACACACACAAAGCCCCCCCACCCACACACACACACAGAGCCTCACACACACACAGAGCCCCCCCCACACACACAGAGCCTCACACACACACACAGAACCTCACACACACACACACAGAGCCACACACACACCCAGAGCCCCACACACACCCAGAGCCCCACACACACACAGCCCCACACACACACAGAGCCCCCCCACACACACACACAGCCCCACACACACACACAGAGCCCCCCCAGACACAGAGCCCCACACACACATACAGAGCCCCCACACACACAGAGCCCCCACACACACAGAGCCCACCACACACACAGAGCCCCCCCACACACACAGCCCCCACACACTCAGAGCCCCCACACACACAGAGCCCCCACACACACCCAGAGCCACACACACACCCAGAGCCACATACACATACAGGAGAGCAAGCACAGCGAGGGAGCAGGGGAGCAAGCACAGCCAGGGGGCAGGGTAGCAAGCACAGCCAGGGGAGCAAGCACAGCCAGGGGGCAGGGAAGCAAGCACAGCCAGGGGGCAGGGAAGCAAGCACAGCCAGGGGGCAGGGGAGCAAGCACAGCCAGGGGGTAGGGGAGCAAGCACAGCCAGGGGGCAGGGGAGCAAGCACAGCCAGGGGGCTCCTTGACATTGGCATTCACCCTTGTATAGCGCTGGCTAGACCCGCAGGTATCAGAGCGCTTTACCGTAGGAACGTAGCAAGGGAGAAACAAACTCTGTGTGCCCAATTATAGACAACCTGGAGCACGGCGCACTGTGCTGTTCAAAGAGATTTTAATTCTTAAAAATGCTTCTACCCTTGCGCTTCTACCCACATGGGAATCACCAATTCACTCTTAGGCAGGCAACAGCACTCTGGGGGTGGTAGCGCCACTATTTCCATTACACATGTGGAACTACATGTCCCAACATGCAGAGCGCTTTGGGCTGAAAGCTAGGAGTGGCTGAAAGGCACAAATGACTTCATTGTTTAAGGCAAGTGCCACCTAATACAAATACACACTTTACCGTGGTGACTCCGTTCTTAGCTCCTTACACTGCTCCGTGCCACCGCTTCTTAGTACAGCTCCTTACACTGCTCATCACCGCCGCTTCTTAGTACAGCTCCTTACACTGCTCTCTGCCACCGTTTCTTAGTACAGCTCCTTACACTGCTTCGCTTCTTAGTACAGCTCCTGACACTGCTCCATGCCACCGCTTCTTAGTACAGCGCCTTACACTGCTCATCACCGCCGCTTCTTAGTACAGCGCCTTACAGTGCTCACTGTGCCACTTCTCACTGCTGTTCACCAGAACTTTTTACCGCTTCTACATACTGTGCTTTTAACGCCACTGCTAGCGCTGTTCCTTGCCACTGGTTCTGTTACACTGCACCTTACTGACTAATCCTATTGGTGCCCCTTCGAAACGCTCCTTACGGCCTGTTCTTACGCCGCTTATTACACCTGGCTCTTACCGATGCTTCTCATTACTAGGCATAGATTGATTTTACCGATGCTCCCACCGCCGCTTGTTATAGCCACTTCCAACCGGTGGGCCAGGAAAGCCAGGCAGCGCCTCTTATACCCGAGGGTTTCCAGGGGCAGGACATCTGAGAGTACCCGTCCCTTCTCCCAGGATGCGGGGCGCATGGCATGAGTCTAGCCGCAACAACAGCGAGACCAGAAGCCAATCTGTAAGAGGGGCCCCTACGCTCGGATGGATGGGGGGCGAGTGAAGGGGCCAGGGACAGCCTGTAATGTGCATATTCCAGGGCCTAGACATAAGATTAACATTACAGAGTGTTTCTGTGAAGGTTGAATACTCATGTACACATGTTTGTACGTGTGCGCTCGATCACACGAATAAACACACCACATGCTGCGTGTCCATCTCACCCGTTCCAGACCTACAGGAAAGCACACCTCGACCTTTATTTCCGTACAGTAATAACCACGAACCATAAAATATTAACAGAGTGGGTCACAGGGCAGGCAGTGCATGATTAAACTCCTAGGCACCCAAACATTAAAGGTTGCAAGACGAGGCGAGGCGCCTTTATTCACATTTGAATTTCTGGTTATTGGCATTTGAATTCCGGCCAAGGCCTTGTTTCTGGCTCTCGGCGCCTCGTGCAGTGCCGCAGAGGGGCCATTCGGTCAATGTTTGTTTATAAACATATGAAGCAATATGTAGAGACGAGTCAGAATGGACACACGGGGAGAAGAGGCTTTAGGTGAACGGAAGTAAATTCAGATTGAGCCGGGGGAGATGAGGGTCTGTCGTCTACCCGGAAATAGACGAGTAAAAAATGGCTGCCGGAAAGCTCCGAAATTTTCCGATTCGGGGGTGTGTTTTTTATTGAGTGACGGATGACGTCACAGACAGAAAGAACACAAAAAACACTCCCCCAAATCGCAAAAAGACGGGGCTTAAAGGGAGTGAAGCCCCTCTCCTCCAATGGCTGGCCAGCATTTACTAGGCCAGCCAATGGAGAAGAGGGGCGAGTCCCAAGCCCCCTCTAAGAAACATAAAATCTTCAGCTCCGCCCACTGCTACGCAGTTCGACGGTCCTCGACCTAAAAAAGGGAACAAAAAGGACACATATATATAAACACCACAAAACATTTGGACTACATTATACCAACAGAGTTAAAACAAAGCAAACGTCTGTGTTACATACAAAAGTCAACACACTATATTCTTTAGACATATATATAAAGCACATAACAATAATACAACAATGTGCTTCAGGTTAATAACAAAGGATAAAAGGTAAAAGGTAGAGAGTGGTGAAGGGGAAGACGTAGAAAGAAGAAAGAGAAACTTAACAATCTGTAGCCCGGTAGAACCAGTAAATAGAAGCAAAGCTACAAGGCTTCTACATATAGTATATAGTGTATAGTATATAGTACAGGGGAATCATCAAAGGGAGAGATATAGACTCTGTGGGATCGAGATAGTATCCACTGAACGGAAACAGGAGAAAGAATATCTCTGTATATATAGAGGCCTTAGGGCTGCAGACAAACAATAAGCCCAAACCAACCATGGATCTCACCTCGGTAATCTCTTGTGGTTCCAGAAATGAGGTCCTAACCCAGGTATTCCAACCGTTTTCAGGCCTCGTTCTAAACAAAGCAAGGATATCATATATCCAATTAGAGAAAAGGGGGTCAAAAATGCAATGCTAACATGTGTTTCCAAGTAATCAGTAACAAAGTTGCAGTGCCATCAGGGGTACCTTCTAATCATAGCATGGCAGGAGAGTGGAGATCTATATATGTTAGGTCCCCATAGCATGACACAAAAAATGGGAGTGTTTATTATTACTTGCAAGAAGGGCTATCTATGTATTGGTTTACACTGAGTCCCAGAAGGAACCATACATCAGGCCCCCTCGAACGTAGAAGAGTTCCCAGGTAGGCAAGTCTCACCTCATAAATATTCTTTTATGGAAATAGGCGACGAAAATGTATTCTCCAAAAATCAGAGGCGGTTCTAGCGGCCCAGAGTCCTGGCACACGTACCTAAATTGAGAATTTATAATCAGAAAGGCAAAATTCAACATATCAATGATTTAACCCATGTCAACACATAATATATGTGAGGTTCCCTTAGCATGACACAACCATGGAAGTATTTATTATAACTCGCAGAGTAAACTGTCTATATAATGCAGTTCATCGTAGCCCAGGAAGTACCATAAATCAAATCCCCTTACGAGAAACCAAGTTCCGGCAGAAGCAAATCTCACCTCTTGAACAGTCTTTCTATAAGTAAACATGCAAACTTATTTCTCAGAGATCCGAGGAGGTCCTCGTGGCCCATAGTCTTGGCACACGTACCTATACAAAGATATTACAATGAATGGAAGAACAATTCGGCATGACAAGGGTTTTAACCATTAACATAATTGTAAGTAAAGCCACCCTCCATTGGGTACTATCAACAATTTCCTACCTCTACGTTGAAAGATAAACTTAGCAGAGTAATTTGATTCGAGCTCGACCTCAGGTAATCTAAAACAACTAATAAGTATAGTTCAGTCGGTAGTCCTTGTATATAGAACACAGAAACGAGACCATTGAGCAATCGCGATAATAGAACCCAATATACGAAATATCCAGCAAGGCTAGCACACAGCACATACGCTTACCTTCATATTCATAGGGCATATATAACCCTCTATCTAAAATAGAAATGACGGCAACCGATTTGACGGCCGTCCGTCCTGCAAAAGTAAAAACAGAAACAGAGACCTGGCATAAAGAATACGAAAGGGAATTCAATGGGAGAAATAGATCAGTCGTATGTAGAATGCCCATCCGCTTTCATCAAAAACAGTAGGGCATGAATAACCCCCAGTAAAGACCGACCGGACAACCCACCTGTCTACATTCGTCTTTCCTAGAGAAGAAACAATAAGAGGCAGGGAGCAGTAATAAGAGTTACCTTTGTTTATCATACATAATAAACACATTTAGAGTGAGTAACCTGCCCTATTTCAACCCCCCCATTGTAAAGTGGACCACGCGATGGGTGCACACACTGTCTTAATACATACTGCCACAGAGTAAAATACAAATATCCTCTTATAACATACACCAAAAATTAAAATTAAAATGTGTCCGACATAGAAGCAAATAACGTTGAAAAATCAGCGCAATGCCCCCGTCCCCTCATCACCTGTATATGCCGAGTGCGGATAACCATCATAGAAGGAGACGTCCCTCCACTACCTTATTGTTTATCCAACCGTCTACACTTAGGAGAACGCGAAACACCCGCCATGTCGATCTCTGGACTCTAGTAGCTAGCGTTGGTCCCGTCATGCACAGCCCCTGTCACGTGTGCGTTCCAAATTGTGTCAGGGTAAACCATACCCAAATGCGGCGCCATATTGTAGAGTTTCACACGTATATAAGAATCGTCTTCTGACCCTTGGTATTATTGTAAATATACCTCAACAAAAAATACTAAAGACTGTAAATATCCAACAAATACAAACAAAAGAAATCCACAAATGATGAAACAATAAATGAAAAAATATAACAAAATCATAAAGAGGTTGTAGCATACACCAACGAAAACAAATAAAGGTGTAGTTCAAGTATAATTTATTAACACAACAAGGGCCCGCAGTAGCGGGACAAACAACTATCATAAAGGGAGTCAGCTGTCATCTGTCACCAAGTACCGGTGACGTCACCTATATACAAAGTGAACATTCCATGGTGATGCGGTGTGACGCTGCATAACAGAAATAGAAAACATACTAACATGACCCTGTGTCCCATAACTGGCACACATGTACAACATCTCCCTTCCTCCATGAACTTTTAAACTGAATTTCATTCCATAACATAGTCTTTAAACCTGGTAGGCATTTTGACAACTCTGCCCGTTCTGGAAAGCTGCCCCCCGGTTACATTGCCAACAACATCACTCATGCCTGTTACAGTGTTCTCATTGTCCTCTACATCATTGTCTATCCTTGACTCGTCCTGAACCAAAGCAGTGTCCTTGGAACCAGAAGAGTATCTAGTGGAACCTTCATCTGAAGCCGCAGATGATCTTTGACTGACATTGGGATGTAACATATCTGGGTTACTAGACACATCATCCCACTCTAGGATACTATCATCTAGGCTTCCTTCTCCCTTTTCTGCACTCCTCATTATAATTTGTTCCTGACCAAGTTTCAGTTTTACTACATCGTCTTTACTGCGCCATCCTTCACCTTCAACAAACACAGCTCCACCAGTCGCTCTGCCAACTCTCTTTGGTCTGGTGAGCTTAGACTCTCCTTTGCTCACCAGCCCAGGCTTCCTTACTAGCACCCAATCGCCAGGTGCTATGATTTTATCTTTAGCTCTGTTCACTTTATCAGAATATGCCTTATTCCTCATTTGTTTACACATTATGTTCTCCCTCACATTGAGTTCCTTTTCACATACTTGTCTTGCTTGTCTTGCTTCAACAGCTGTTGTTTTCCATTCACCTATTTTCGGTGTTATGACATTGTTGCATACTCTTCCTCTCATCAGGAAAAATGGCGTAAACCCCGTCGCTTCTTTGGGCGTATTATTATACGCATTGATTTTTACCTTAATAAACTCCTTAACATCCATATCATTTGCAATAGCCATTTGGATTCCTTCTTTAAAGAATCTGTTGATCCTCTCTACTTGACCATTGCTCTTGGGACTGTACAGGGGTGTTTTCTCCTGTATTATACCACGTTTTTTTAAGAACTCTACCATTACTCGTGATACCAGTTGTGATCCATTATCAGACACTATAATTTTTGGTTGCCCTTCTCTCTCAAAGGAATTTTATTACCACTTCCGTTGTAACCATTTTCACAAACTTGTAACACACCCACTTAGTGTAGTAGTCCGTCAAAACTATTAAATATTTACATTCATCTTGCAACAGATTGAAGGGTCCAGCAAAATCTATTGCTATTTTGGCCCAGGGTCCATCAGGGATTTGCACCATCTGCAACTCATTTTTCTCCATTCTCCAATGTTTGTCTGACTTCAAACATTGCTCGCACTTGTCCACAAGATTCCTAACTTCGCTGTCCACTCCTGGCCACCAATAGTGCATTCTTAGAACGTTCCTTGTGGCCGTTGTGCCTGGATGCCCTCTATGAGCCATCTGGATTATCTTCTGTCTGAGTCCTAATGGTGGCACAAAGACTTCACCTCTTTTTAAGAATCCATTTTCTAGAGTTAATTCATCGCTCACTTGTTGATAATTTTTAAGCTCCTTTGGTAGATTCCTCACATGTGGCCAATTGGTTTGTACATACTCTTTCACCTTGGCCAAAACGTTATCATTCTTTGTACACTCTTCCCATTCCTCATCATTTATGGATCCTTCACACATTACTGTTGCGTCGATATGCGCAACCACGCATTCGTTGTCTTCCAGTTCCTCATCTATTTTCCCCTTTACTGGCAATCTGGATAAACAATCCGCCCTACTGTTCTTTCCTCCTTTTATGTGTTCAATTCTGAAGTTAAATTCCTGAAGCTTTGACATCAGTCTGATCAGCCTAGAACTTGCGTTGCCATTGCCTCGACCCTTGCCGTCCATCATATACACTAACGGTTTATGATCGGTTACAAGTGTGAAACTCTTGCCCCATAGATAATCTTTGAGTTTGTGCACAGCCCACACACAGGCTAAAGTCTCCCGTTCAATTGTACTGTAATGAATCTCAGTGTCATTTAGCTTCCTGGAAATAAATGCAATTGTGTTCTCTTCATTTCCTTTCCTTTGGCAGAACACCGCACCTATTCCCTCATTGCTTGCATCTACAGTTACTATGTTGTCTAGTTGCGGATCGTATGGTTTCAGTGCTGGCGCCCTGGCTATCTCCTCTTTGACTGACTTGAATGCCTCAACTTGTTCCTTTTTCCACTCATATTTTACATTTTTCTTTAGCAGTCTCCTGAGTGGTTCCACCTTTTCTGCATATTTCTGGATAAACTTCGCATAATATTCACTGAGGCCAAGGAACGACTTGAGGGTTTCCATATTTTTAGGTTCAGGGGCCTCCCTTATTGTACGAACTAAATCATCTTTTGGCAATATACCCTCTGCAGTTAGAACATGCCCTAAATACTCAATCTCTTTTGTCATGAATTTGCATTTGTCCTTTGCAACTGTCATGCCCTTGTTTTTCAACACATCCAGAACCATTCCAATCAATTGTATGTGCTCATTTTCAGTTTTAGAATGTAGCAGAATGTCGTCCTGAAAGGCTTCCACCCCTTTCATTTTCCCAAACAAGACATCCATGAGTTTCTGGAAAACTCCTGAAGATGATGCTAGGCCAAAAGGAAATCTCACATACCTAAACGCTCCAAATGGCGTAATGAAAGTTGTTAGTTGTTTAGACCTTTCAGACAAGCACACCTGATGATAAGCGGCCCTTAAGTCTATGAGTGAAAAATATTTTGATCCGGACGTTGACTGAAGAATGTCCTTAATTTTAGGCAATGGATGACAGTTTATTACAATATTTTTATTAAGTGACCTCAGGTCAACACACAACCTTATGTCCCCTGTCTTTTTCTTCTTTGATACTACTATAGCAGAAATCCATTCAGATTCTTCTGCTTCTTCAATCACACCTTCCCTCTTTAGCTTCTCAAGCACTTCCCTTAACTCATTTTTTACTGACAAAGGCACTGATCTTACTTTGTGCTTACATGGAATTGCACCTTCTTTTAGTTTGATGTCATGACTGAATCCCTTTACACATCCAATTACATTTTTAAACACATCTTTATGCTTTTCCAAAACGGTACTCAAATCACTCTCTTCTCTCTCCACACAAATGCTGTTCATCCATTCTTCTCTTAATATCACAGGGTCTTTTGCCCCCCGCACTAATATCACCCCCAACTGGGCTAAATCTCTCCATCCTACTAGTATTCTTCCCTTCTCTGCTACATAGACTTTTGTCTCGATCACTCTCCCCTTAAAGGTTACAGTGTCAATGAAATACCCCAACATGTTTATATCCTTCTCTCCAAAAGCTTTCGGGTTCATATCAGATTCAGTTAACTGCACATTTTTCCATTTTTCTTCGAAAAGGGTATCAGATATAGTCGTTATTGGGGCACCTGAATCTGCAGTAAACTTTAATTCAACCTCACCAATTTTTACATCACTTACGGGACCCTTAATCTTTCCATCCTCCATTTCTATGTACAACACGATATTCGCACACATTTCCTCATCAAAATTTCCTACCGTGTTTATGCTTGTGCTATTACCAATCCTTTTGGTTTTACATAAGGTGGAATAATGACCATATCTCTTGCATGTAATACACTTTTTACCTACTGCAGGACAGTTTTTAAAGTCAGCTAGGTGTTCACTAGAACCACATCTAAAACAGCACAACTGCTTACCTCCCACCTTTCTTTCATTCATATTTCTTTCATTTGTCTTACCATCCCCTTTCTTCTTCTCCTGCAAGTAAAATACATTAGTGTTATTTCCCGTTGAAGACAATTCTTTGGTAGAAGTCAAAGATCTTTCGATACCTCTAGCAATATCTATGACTTCTTGCAAGCTTGGCCTTTTGCATGCTAACAATCTCTCCTGCACCTTCCTTGTGTAGCAGTAAAATACTATCTGGTCTCTTATGTATACATCAGTCATTTCCTCATATTCGCATTCTACTGCTAAAACTCTTAAACATGCAACATAGTCTTCGACAGACTCCCCCTCTTGTTGTTTCCTTTGAGCAAACTTATGCCTGGCAACCATTATATTATTTTCCTCATCAAATTGCCTCTCCAATCTTTTCAGCGCTTCCTGATACTCATTCATTGGTACAAATGTTCCCGGTGGACTCTCATATTCGGGTAGGCTGTCAAAAATGTCTTGTCCCGCTTTACCTAATAGTCCAAACAACAAGGAACACTTTCTTTCAGCATCGAAAGTTTTTCCATCTATAGATATGATGTAATTCTCGAAAGCCCTCACCCACTTCTTCCACTTCATAGTGGGTTTTCCTGGCTCATCCAGAAAACGAGGAGGGGCACATATACTATTACACTCTGCCATGCCAAACCCAATTTAATTTCTTCTCTGTCGACTATTTTGTCAGAGCATAGGTTGTGGATTACTTTACTTTATTTCCGTTTTATTTCTGTAGCTTACTTGTAATTCTTTTCCACACTTCTCCTCAGATTATCCTTTTCTCTTGTGCGCGATTTTTCCTTTGAGTGCGCTTCTTTGCATATCATGCGTTCGTTCTCTGACTGGTAAAACTTCAAAGATGGCCGCACGCTGTTTACGTTGATGACGTGCGCTGCCACCTACCAATCAGATCGCACTACCGGCATGCTTCACGCGACTCAGCTGAGGTAACTGACTGACGCCTCAGCTGATTTCTGTCACGAAGCGCGCCGATCATAAAATATTCAGTCAGACTTTTCCTCAACGTCGCGGCTTTACGTTATTGCCTTTATTTCTCAGCCTCACTTATTTACGCTGCACTTTTCTTCTGCGCAATCCTCTCACACGCTTTAGTTAAAGCTTATGATTTTACGCGCTGCCGATCAATAGCGTTTTGCTTTATTCTTCAAAATGCTTTCTTTAGTCAGTGCTTGCTCTTCCTTCGCGTACTCACTCCGTTTAGACTCCTTTAATTTCCTTCCCGCAATTATTTTCATGGATAAGACCTCGATCTTAAATCATCGCCGATCTTCCTTTATTCTCGCTGGCCCTTTTTGAGACAAACCCTCGTCGCCAATTGTAGCATACACCAACGAAAACAAATAAAGGTGTAGTTCAAGTATAATTTATTAACACAACAAGGGACCGCAGTAGCGGGACAAACAACTATCATAAAGGGAGTCAGCTGTCATCTGTCACCAAGTACCGGTGACGTCACCTATATACAAAGTGAACATTCCATGGTGATGCGGTGTGACGCTGCATAACAGAAATAGAAAACATACTAACATGACCCTGTGTCCCATAACTGGCACACATGTACAACAGAGGTGTAGATGTGCAGAATAATAACTGGGAATAAGAGGGAATGCACTGTGTGGCTGAAAGCACCATTGTCGGTCTGTTTATAAAGGGGCCTATTAATAGAAACATACCGAACGACCCCATGTGAGTTAGGTTAGCTGCCATCACGATACTACTTATCAGGGCCCTGAGCCCGGGAACTTTTGATATATATTCCTCAGGCTCAGGCCAGATTGAATTGACCATCCGGATAAAATGTAACCAATTAGGGGCACAAACAAATGATGTTTTAGACGAACATAATTGTTTACAAAACAACGGTACAATGAGGCCATCCTAAGTCTTAAATACCATAGTGGATCATAATAAATCGCTAATGTAGTCGAACCAAAAGTTATAGAGACATCCGGCAGACAAATGCCCGTTGCGAAAAATATCATTTACGAGCCGTATGATACTCATAGTCACATGGCGGAATGCTCATTGCAAAGAGGAAGAGATATTGATAGTACTTTAGCTGGAAAAAAGAAAAGAACAAGCATTTACAATGCAATGGTTTCGCCTTTGGAAAAGTTAGAGCTATTGGCATTGCTCATGACATTTCTTTTTTTTTAAAATTTATAAATAAATGGCATTGTTATTTACATTGCCAACAGCTCTCTCAGCCCACACAGCTCTCTCAGCCCACACAGCCCTCAATTTTCCAAACTATTGTGTTAATATTAGAGGTCTAATAGGACCCCTATTGTGTCATGCCAAGATATGATTCATGCTGCTGTAGATCAATATACAATAAGAACCTGTGGAAAATATAATGCTGTTACTTGTAAGCATGCTGTATGTTGAGCGTGCAATGATGGTGAACGTTTGTCTAACACTATTTTAATACACCCAGTGTATAAAAACAGTGAACGGTTGCTTTTTAATGAACCCATCCTATCTTAGAGGGTCCCACTGAACGTAGGAACCCAGTGATGCCAATGATGTAACCTATCAAAGTTCCAAAAAGTGAATCAATTTCTTTCAGGAACACTGCCCTGCCAGTATAATCAATCCAAATACACATGCTCTTACCTCTGTGAGATTCCAATGTTTAAACGTGAGAGCATCCTCACAGGTGAACACAAACATAAACACGCACAAACACATATGTATGAAAACAAGCGTGTTGACAGATGCTGCCGTGCGCAAATGCATCACACACACGTATGCAGATGGCGCGCGCGCACACACATAAACATGAGATCTTCCTCACACGACACGTGCAAACAAACATAAACATGCAGATGCCAACACATACACACACAGACACACATACATGAACACAAACATATATTGTCATATGTGGGCATGCAGACATTCAGCACGCACACGTACACAAATGCACACCGATGGAAGCAGGCGACCACACACACACACACACACACATAACCATGAGTATCGTCACACGTGCCTACACACAAACACGCAGATACAAACACATACGTGCATGAACACAAACATGTTGTCGGATATAGGCATGCGCACATGCACATACACACATGCACACATGCATACGGACATAAAGATGTACTCCCAGGTGCGAGTTAAGCACAGAGGCGCGCGCAGTTACAGCAGCCAGGCCTGAGCGCGCCCCCTCTGCTGTGCAGAGCGTGGGCGGCTGCCGTTCCCAATGCCATTAGCACAGCTTGTATCCAAATCTGCTTGAAGCATTAACAGCGCGAGACTATAACTTCCAGGTATGCAAAGCAGTTAACCTCAAGTGCTTTTATTGGCAATGACGTTGTGCAGAAGCAAAATGAGAATAAATATGCTTTGAGTCTGAACCATAACGCTTCTAAAAAAATAACAATAACATAGCTAAGATATGTTTTCTATGATTAAGGGCGGGGGGGGCGGGAACGGGCACAGGACAGCGGGAGGGGGGGGGCCGGGAACGGGCACAGGACAAAATACGGAAACTTACAAAGTGAAAACACATTTATAAACAAAATGCTCCTTACCTGATTGCCTCGTGGGAACTCGAATCTTGCAGCCAACTCCAACAACAAACACTTGTAAAATGAAGAAAACAGTCCGACTCAAAAAAAAAAAATAACACACACCCACTGCCTCGATGACGATCAGAAGTGGGTGGAGAGGGAAAAAATCGCGGGAACGCCCCCGAATCTGGTCCGGCCTTGACGGACAGATCCGGCTCCCAATGGCTAGCCTCCATTTATGGAGCTAGCCAATGGGAGCCGGGGGACGTTTCTGAAGCACATATGGTAAACAAAAGATTTCAACTGCGCCGAAAAGCTGCGCACAAGTGCGCAGCCTTCGGCCAGGCGAAATCTAAAAATGAAACCTTCAGACAGCCATCAGTTCTTTATTACATCTATGGCGGTAACCGGAAGGATATGATTCTAGTGCTGCCTTATCTTAATTGCACAATAATCAATAGTTTCAACTCGCTTCAGTTCGCATGTACTTCAATATTCATTGCAAAAGCCTTTCACAACTGTGCCACTGTTTGTGGTATAGTGAATAAAATCCACAGTAAAATACTTTAAACAGCTACAGTTTGACATGCAGCGCCAGTGTTACTGGTAAACTCCACCCCTGGGGCCTGCAGTGCAGAGGGTACCTCAGAAGACACAGTTTGACATGCAGCTCCAGTGTTACTGGTAATCTTCACCCCCGTGGCCTGCAGTGCGGAGTGTACCTCCCCACCAGGCCCCCGCTATTTTCTACCCTTCCAAGGGCGCGCCTGCGCCAGGCCCTCCCAGCAGCCGTCCTCATCTACTCACTGTGTCATCCGCAGAACACCAGTCACAGGCCAGGGAACCGCAGAGCCCGGACATTTTTCATTCTGGTCCCTGGGGTCCTGGCAGTCCCAGAATGGGATCTGAGCATCGCTAACAATGTCACACCGAGACAGACGCTTCGGGGCCCGAACTTTAAATAGTGTAGCCCCAGGGGAGGTCAAAATCTAGTACTCGCTGGACAGTGGTGTGCCCTTGCAGCCAGACACACAGAAAACCTCTCCTGCGACATCATACCCAAGGGCACCAATGCAGCTTGGAATTCTCTTTCCCCACTGGCTCTCTCTTACTTCTCTCTATCTCCCCCTCTTCCTTAACTCTCATTCCCCGGATGTCAACTCATCAACTGATTCTGAATCCCTCCAAAACTGAATTCCTCCTTTTCTCCTCCTCACTCTCTCCTCCCCCGGTTCAAGCATGGATGGATCAGATGAATCTACTAAACAATAAACCCATCATTGTCGACAGCGCAAAATCCCTTGGAGTCATTCTAGACAAAAAACTCAATCTAACTTCCCACATCAACTCTATTGCAAAATCTGCTCGTTACCAACTGCGCCTTCTTTGGGGAATCCGACGCTTCTTCCCGGAGCAGGACCTTATAACCCTGGTGCAATCGCTGGTCCTCTCCAGACTTGACTACTGCAACTCTCTTCTTACTGGCCTCCCCAAATCTCACCTGTCCCCACTTAAGTCTGTTTTCCATTCAGCAGCTCGCTTCATTTATGGGGCCAAAAGAAGCGATCACATCACACTGATGTTATCCACCCTCCGCTGGCTTCCCTTCGAGGCTAGAGCTATCTACAAGACCGCGTGCATCACCCACAAAGCCTTGCACTCCTCCTCTCCTCGCTACCTGGCGAATAAACTGAAACTCTCTGGAGGCTCTAGACCTTCACGCAATGCAGAGAATCTACTACTTGAACCTCCCACTTTCAAGAAGGAGAGAACAATGGCCCAATCCTTTTCAGGCAACGCAGTGAGAATCTGGAACTCCCTGCCGCCTCAGCTCCGGACCACCGCCTCCTCCCAGGCCTTCAAAAGGGACCTCAAAATTCTCCCCCTCCAGAGGCACCTCCAAAAGTAATTCACGTCCTCTTGTTAGTTGGAGGAAGACTTCCCACTACTGATAATTTCTACTTTCCATGACCATGGAAGTGCCTTCCCAGTGTATTCCTGGGGTTGGAGTGTCTGCCTTCTTGCAGTATTTTCCTTGTACTTGTGTTTGGTGCCCTTTTGTAACATGCTCACACCACTTTGCCCTTGTAACACAAGGTTTGCTACCTCTCACATGTTTTTACCTTTGATACTTGCACAAGTGCCACCTTTGCCTACATTACGCTTGTTCTTGTGCCTGAGTGTCTAGCACCTACTGCAGTGTTATACCTCAAATTATACTTTGTTTTCTCTTGTAACTGCACACTTGTCTCTTTTTCCTCTTGTGCACTTTTTACTACCTCATGTATTTTTGGTTGCTCACAATTTTTACTACCTCATGTAATTTGTTTGCTCACAATTGTCACTATTACCTTTACTACCTCATGTATTTTTGGTTGCACACAATTTTTACTACCTCATGTATTTTGTTTGCTCACAAATGTCACCATTACCTTATGTAACGTAACGTATGCTTTTGTAATCTGTTCTTTTGTAATGTTTCTCATTATGTTTCATTTCTGTTTCCTTATGTGAAGCACTCTGACACCTTCGCGTAAAGTCCGCTCTATATAAAAATGCATAAATAATAATAAATAATAATAATAATAAATCCGTGTCCCCTTTCACTCCAAGTCTTCCACTGCCCCCCTTTCTTCCTCCTCCTCATCTTGGGGGTGTCAGGGAGCCCCGTGGCCCTCTCTGGAAATGCGAGCTGGGGTGACTTCAAGTGTGAAAGCACCAAGGTGTGAACCGTTCAAAGAAGCCGGGGAGGGGGTGGGCGGCAGGTAGAGGGTCAAAGGGCTCACGGAGAGGTGAGAAAGGGCGGGGAGCCCTCTGAGGACAAAAAGCAAGAGGCAGACGCTCCGTGGGGGGCCTGGTGTAAACTGAGGAAACGCACACTTCTAAGCACTACAAAGCAGCCTAGGGGCGCATGTCACTAGAGCCAAACAACAACCCCATCACCAACAAACCATCAACCACAGGACAAACCAGCGACGATCAAAACAACAAAGGACAGAGACAGATGACTGCCGCCGAACCTGGAAGTGCAACTTATACATTTAACAAAAGGCAATTCCGGATGCAAGCACCATTCTATTTGTCTTTCTACCTGTGTAAAGAAGAAACGGGGAAGAGGGGGGAAGGGGGGGGGGGATACGAGACGGACGAATTGGGTCAAAGAAAGCCATCTAAGAAGAAGTAAGCAACTGACAGTGCCAATAAATGCAACCCCTGGTAAGCAATGGGTGCTCTGTAAGACCCTATAGATTCTTGTAATAAATCAATTGCCATCACACAGCTTGTGCTACCTGGTAGGCTCGACCTAAAAAAGCCCAGACCTTCAGAAGAGCATTAAATCTAAACAAATGGGGAAGGAGGCAGAGGTTAAGGGGCTGGACGGCGTGTCACAACATACCGACAACCTGGAATAAAGTCGTGAAAGCAGGAACTATGTGTACACCATGCACCATTGTAGGAGGAAATGGGAGTCTGCTTTGTGTATTTTGCAAATTATCATTCACAAATGCAGTTTGTTTTATGTGTGGGGTAGAACGATCAGCAAAAGAAACTAATCCTTTTCATGAAAACAGAATTTATGTAACAAGAAAGACATTTATAACAGGAGGAGCAGCAACAGACCAGGCGTTGTTCCACACGTACGTGGCAGGGGTAAAGCATGAGCGCAGCCATGCAAGCGCCTTACACACACTTGCACGCTCCCCTCGCACACAGAGTGCAGATAAGGTCTTTAGCACTGCACGCTTCCCTCGCACACAGGGTGCAGATAAGGTCACACACAGTGCAGGTAAGGCCAGCAGCGCTGCACACCACACTTGCACACACAGTGCAGGTAAGGCCGGCAGCGCTGCACACTACACTTGCACACACAGTGCAGGTCCGGCCACACTTTCTTCACAAAGAACAATTGCTCCACAGAACTGCAACCTTCCAGCACACACCTGCATGTACAACAAAAGCGTTGCGGTGCAAGAAAAGTTGCAGAGCAAGCTTCCTTAACAATCATAACTTGGGTTGCAGTTGCAGCAATACAACCCTAACATGCAGCCTTATACAACAGAGTGACCTGAAGTACCAACCACCCACCTACTAAATAGCCCTGAGGCCCAGCGCCTTCCCACATAGGGCGCAATATATCCCGCCCCCGCTCCCTTTCATGTTGCCAGGGCCGCTGCATAGCGCCACAGCGAGTGGCCTGCACCCTCCTTATAAACTTCCACCTCACAATGCCCATTCTGATGCTCCCTGGACCGTGCCAAGCGCCGTCTTTGCCAAGTCCACTCTTCTGCTTAGCGCTATGTGCGTGGACCCGTGTCACCCCAGCTCTCGGCGCTATGTTCACAGGTACCGAGGATTGGACGGCTCTTGTTGCTGAAGTGAGGCATGATTGTTTCAATGTCTGATTTTAATCGCCACAGGTCTAAGACCAGGAAGAACCCGCCCCACTTAAAGCCTGTCCCGTCCACTGAAGCCCCAGCCTAAGGCCCATCCCATAATGGCCACGCGGCCTAGTGCTGCTTCCCCGTACCCTCCTCGAGCCTCATCCCGTGATGAGGCCTGTGGCTCCTGCCCGAAAGCCCCACCCGACCCTGATGAACCAGCCTGAGGCTCCTTCACCAAGGTATAGCGGCACAGTGCTCCCGGAGAGCTGCCAACTCACACGGTGAAACTTGTTTAAGTTTGTGTGCTTCTGCCCCCCTCGCCCGTGTGCTTGATCCCGCAGTGACTCCAGGGGCTAACCTGTCAATGGTGCGGAAGGTGCAGGGGGGCTGGGGCCAAGGGAATCGTTGTTTCTGTAGTTTTCACCCATCCAGCGGCCCGAGTCATTTATTTCCCTTTCTTGCACGAGGGACCAAAGTATCCCTACCACGCCACTGGATGACCTGGCCTAGCGCTCCTGCCCACTCCTCACCCCCCCTGGATCTGAATCACCCGTCTCCAGGGGACCCATCCTCGCTGGCCCCTGAGCATACCTTTGAAAAACCGAGACGTACCTTGGGGTTAATTTTTGCGAAGGCGGGTGCACAGCGGCTCTTTCTTAAAGGGCGAGGCGGCGTCCGGGGCTCCCGAAGCTTCACGGAGTCTGGTCTCTGGGTCCGGTGTGGACGTCAGGAGGGAGCGCAGGCTACGGAGAGTACCAGGGGCGCCAGGGGACAAAGAGCGGTGCGAGCCTCGCTGGAAGCGCGGCTCATACCGCAGCTGTACTCACACGCTGCGGGGCTCATGGGGGGGGGGGGGGCTGCAGCTGGGCAAGGGCGATGCGAGCCTTGCTGGAAGGGCGGCTCGGGTCGCGGCGGGGCTTACAGGGCAGGCCGAGAAACTCCATTGTCTGCCGTGAGCCGGGTGACTGTGCCTGCAGCAGCCCGGGTTAGGAGAGCCAGTGTGAGGAGAGGGTGGCGGGGTGGAGGGAGCAGGGCAGGCCGAGCAACTCCATTGTCTGCCGTGAGCCGGGTGACTAATCTTCCGTCGTGGGACCCAAAAAAAATGGCGGCCGGCAACTCCTGAATTTTTTCAGATTCGGGGGCGTGTTTACAGCGGGAGGGGGGCGGGAACGGCGCACGGACAGCGGGAGGATTTATACATGTATTTTTAAAAATTATGCTGCAAAGACAATGGGACACAAGGGTTGTTTTGCTTCTGTGGGAGGGGAAGGGGACACGGACGGCCGGCGGGAGGGAGGCAGGAATGGACGGCCGGCGGGAGGGAGGCAGGAATGCACAGGACAGCGAGGAGGGGGGATGGGGGACGGCGGGAGGAGGGACACAGAGTAAGGCAGGACAGCAGCAAGCACGGCCCGGCCGGACCAGATTCGGGGGCGTTCCCGGCTTTTGGCTGACGTCGCATGACGTAGCCAAAAGCCAAAAATTCTCGGGAACGCCCCCGAATCTGGTCCAGCCATGACGGACGCCTCTCTGTTCCAATGGCTAGCCTCCATTTATGGAGCTAGCCAATGAAACAGAGGGGCGTATTCAAGGCACCCATACTAGAAACTACAGATTTCTCTGGAGGCGGAGCTTACGCTCCGTTCCCCAGCGAAACCTAAAAAGGGTGGAAAGAACCCCCCCAAAAATAGGGTAAGAGAACATTTGAAAAGAAAAGAGTACATATGTAAATGTATAAATGTAGGTCAAGGGCACAATTAAGTGCATCACAAAAAGTTCCAATCACATTTGATGATCTTCACATACATTGATTAGTAATGCTGAGCCCAGCGTACAAAGAACTGTCCTCCTGATTTATATTTGGAGAAAATAATGCATTTCCCCGTCCGTATTATGTCGCAAGCTGATCGCCCTCAAATGGCATATCCATCTTGACTCCTTCTGCCGTAACAGTAATTCCCTATTGCCACCTCTTATTGGCACCGGTGATAGAGCGCACAGGTAGCCCGACTCTTTATTTCACCAGATTACACGCACTTGGGCCCATGACGTGTTTATGACTGTATTTTTGTGAATCGGGCGAGTTTACACATTACTATCAGTAATTTGAGTGTTTTCCTTACTACTATTTCCAGTGTACCTGACTTACCACCTTGTCACAGGTACCTATGTTCCCGATGAATCAGGAGCTAGCAGTGGGTAGGAGATAAGACTACCAAAAATTCCTCATACATTTGCATAACAATTTACGATGGTAATAACCACAGACACCTGAAGGGTTTTCAAGACTTTATATGGTAAAAGTTTTAGCGTTCATATGCCATGAGAATAAAGTTAATACAGATTAGAATATCAATGACTAGAATCAGGACTAAAATGTAACTATGAATGAGAGTGAGCACCATTGAGTGCGAACAATCTACAGGAATAGGGTAACAGGGAACATACTATTCAGTCTTCAGGCTTATACTAAGGCAGGTAAAATTGGACAACCATACTATTTGGTGGAGTGCTAGAATTTCTACAAGTGATGTAAAGCAGACCTTATTCTAACTACTATTTTAGGCATAGATTCTAAACACGAGTAAAAATAGATCACACTAAATAAGTAAACAGTTTCAATATTGTCCTATAGGTTAGGGGAAAATTGGAACTTAACTAATAAACAGTGGCATGTAAAATCTTTGGAAAAGACAGGGAAAATAACGTAGGCAAGGATGCTTTATTAAAAGGAGGAGAGAAAAAGAGAATAGATAGACGGACACCCACAATTATATTTACCTAGGACGGGAATGAGGACTAACCCTGGCCATGGGTCAGTTTGGGAAAAGGCGAGGACAAGGACCCTCAAGGACTTAGAATGCCAGTAGGCGAGCAGGTACAGCTCATGGACAGTCAGGACAGGATACTGTAGTATTCTGCATTGTGCCTCCCAGGCATTTGTAGTTAGAACTCTGTGTTATGGATATTCTGGGCTTGAGTTTAGAATGTGGGCTGCTCGGCAGTTGATGTCTGCTGCTGACTGATGTCGCTGTAATGCTCTTGAGCTAAATAAACTCACAATTAAATCTTCAGTCCTGACTACTTTCGTGAGCACTTACTACAAAATTGTTGGCGAACGATGCTCAAGAGAAGATAAGAACCCGACTTACCTCGATCCACCTCAAGTTTGCGTGTTCTTCTACAAGCTGTGTGAGAAAACGACGATCGGCTGTTAACCTCATAAAATACCACAGGAGACGATGAAGAAATTCAGATAAGTACCTCCACTTCGTTTCAAGCGTGTGAATGATATTATTTGTTTGCTGGCAAGCGGAAGAAGAAAAAAACAAATTTTAATACGTCAGCGTTGGTCGTGATTGGCAAAAGAAGAGACACGTGTGGTTGGCAGCGCATTCTTACGTTTGTACGCGGTTACAAACAGACTACCAGCGCGTTTCGTGGTTGGAAGGAGGTATGCATATGGTTGGCAGTGTGATTCTACGCAAGTGACGCTGCAGTCGGCCATTTTGAAGACTTTCCTTTGAGTTGGTAACGCTGTAACCATAACAACGATAGCGACGCTGTCTATTCTTCGCTGTTGTCGGGCATTTTAAGACCCGTCTTTATACGCGTCTCCTTGGCAACGCTGTGTACAAGCTCATAGTTAGCGCTAAGAAACAATTAATCACGCAGACATTGTCAGTGGTTCTACACGACTAAAAGGAACTGGAAATTAAATTAAAGTACACTATGAGTCTGTTGTACTGCTCTTCAGTTTGGAACTAATTGACATGTTTTAAACCACTGAGTGTCTAGTAGACCAATTAATCTTTCCCAAATTTTGTTTTTAGTACAGCGACAAGACAGATTTATGAAGATTTGGGATTAGGTCTTTGTAGTCAAGCATTTATTTGGTACAATATGCAGTCAGTTTCACCTCCTCCTCCTTTTCTGGAGACACCAGGAAATCCACCTATAATATGGAAAAAATGGTTTGATGCCTTTGAAACTTATTTGGGTGCAATAGGCGCGTCAAGATATCGGGCAGAGAGGAAGAAATGCCTATTATTGCACACATTAGGTTTTGAGGGAAGAGAAATTTATAAACATTTGGCTCCTTTAATAAGAAACAACGCAGAAGAAGATGTTGATGAATATGTTGAAGCAAGGATGAGACTGGAGTTGAGATTTGATGTCAAGCCTAGTCTTGTTGTATTTAGACACAAGTTCTTCAAGAGAGAACAGCTACCAGGAGAGGATGTTGAGACCTATGTATCCAGTTTAAGGCAGCTGAGTGCGGAATGTGAATTTGAGGGTTTCAGAGAACAATTAATCAGAGATCAGTATATATGTAAGTGCACTGACAAGTCAATCCAACAAAAATTACTTACCTTAGGAAATCCTACACTTGAAGAGACTATCCGCACAGCCAAAAGCATTGAGTTGTCAAAGAAGGAAGTTAAAGAGCTTGAAAAGAAAAGTGAAGAGACAGTTTCCGTTGTTAGAGCCAAAGAGAACAAAGAAAACAAGGCAGTCCCTGGTCAACAACATTTTGAGAAGAACAGTTTTCCTAGTTCACAACGTTTTGAAAGAAATGCATTTTCTAGAAGTGACATTTGCTATAGGTGTGGAAATCTTTCACATAACAAGAGTAACAAATTCTGTCCTGCAAGGAATTCTACGTGTCGTAATTGTGGGAAATATGGTCACTTCGCGAAAATCTGTCAAAATTTTAGACAGGGAAATTCGACTTTTATGAATAAGTCTCAGGGTCAGAGCAATGTAACTGGGGTAGGAAATGTTTCTGAGTTTTATGATAATACAGGAAAGGGTCCAGATCCTATTAACAGTATCCAAGACGACCTTAGAGAGATGGTTGTGGTTGTACGGGAGGATTCAGTTCCTATTAACAGCATCCAAGATGTGGTAGTATGGGAAGATGGAGTCATCACTGGGAACCCTTCCGATTGTGTTGACCCTTATGAAGATTTTGGTGTGGGTAACAAAGTGATTTCTTTGTTAGTGGACTCAGGCGCTAGAGTAACAATCATCACCCAAGAACTGTTTGATGAAACTTGGCCTGAGAGGAAGCTCGAACCACCTGATAGAGCCCCCGTCTCCTATGAAGGACGCAAAATAGCTTTACTTGGATATTTTGAAGATATCTTACAGTTCAGGGGTAGGAGAATTTTTGGAAAAATATATGTTTCAATTAAGGGGTTAAACATTTTGGGGTGGTTCCACCAGGGCCTATTTCAGTTGATTCTAAGACCAGGCACTAAAGAACAGGTTAGTATAGCAGAATCAAACGAATATGTTGAAAGTTTGGCTGTAGTTGATTCTGATGACTAAAATGAAAAATTAGCTTTCAAGTTTCCTACTGTTTTTGGGAAGGGACTTGGAATGATCAAAGGTTTTAACCATGAGATTAGAGTGAAAGACGGAGCCATCCCTGTTAAGCATAAGGTAAGGAGTGTCCCTTTTAGTGGAAGGGATAGTCTTGAAACGGAGTTGATCGAGTTGTGCAAGAAAGGGGTCATAGAACCAATTGAGTCATCTTTGTGGTTGTCTCCTCTTGTTGTCGCCAGAAAAAGGAATGGGGATTTGCGCGTTTGTGTTGCTTTGCGCAGCCTTAATAAAAACATCTGGATAGATTCACACCCTTTGCCAAAAATTACAGATTTGTTGTCTCTTAACAGAGGCGCAAGATGGTTTACAAAGTTGGATTTGGCTTCCGCATACCATCAGGTGGTGTTGAGTGAATCTTCTAGACATTTGACTGCATTTGTTTCTCCTTTTTGCAGTTTTCAGTACTGCAGGATGCCGTTCGGTCTTGCGTCGGCGGCAGCAGTCTTTCAAAGGCTAATGAGTCAAATGTTTAAAGATACCCCTGGAGTAATTGTTTTCCAGGATGATGTTTTAATTTTTGGCGAGAACAAAGAGGATCATGACAATTCACTGAATCAAGTTTTGAAAATTATGCAGGACAAAGGTATTGTACTTAAAAGTGAAAAATGTGTTTTCCTAAAGGAAAAAATTGAATTTCTTGGACATGTAGTCTCGCACGATGGGGTGGAACCACGTCCTGGTTTGGTAAAAGCCATTGTGGAAGCTTCTCCTCCTGTTGATAAATCTGGTTTAAAGTCATTCATTGGTCTCAGTGAATTTTACTCTAGATTTATCAAGCATTATGCGTCTAGAGTTCAGCCACTAACTAACATGTTAAAGAAAAATGTGCCATTTATATGGGACAAGAACTGTCAAGAAATATTTCAATGGATTAAGTTGCATTTGGTGAGTGATAGTATCCTTAAGCCTTTTGATCCAAATAAGGAATGTGTTGTGACTGTGGATGCTAGTGGTTTTGGTCTTGGAGCTGTGCTTACTCAAAAGAGTGCTCAAGTTGACAACACAATAGCGTATGCTTCGAGAGTGTTGCGTGGAGCTGAAATGAACTTTTCTGTCAATGAGAAGGAGCTTTTGGCTTGCTGGTGGGCAGTCAGGAAATTCAACTCTTTTCTCTGGGGTAGTCATTTCGTAATACGAACAGATCATAGTCCTTTGGTCTCTATTTTGTCTGGTGAGAAGATTAAGGAGCATACTCCTAGGATTGCTAGGTTGTCCACAAAGTTACTTCAGTACAATTTTGACATTGTCTATTTACCTGGAACGAAGAATGTCAGGGCGGATTACTTTTCACGTTTTCCTATCACTGGTAATGATTCTGACTTTGAGAAGGAAGATGATCAGGAGGATTGTTTTGTTGCTGCCTTAGATCTCGAGGGAATGTGTGCTGTTAATGAAGTTGAGTGGAGAAGGGAGCTGTTGAAAGACAAAGTTCTTGTTCAGGTCATCAATTATTTGAAATCTGGTTGGCCTAAGGAAAAAAATGTTTCTGGGCAATTTCAGACTTTTGTTAAAATTGCCGATGAGCTCACAGTTGAGGATGGTATTCTTCTGCGTTGTGGAAGGCTTATACCTCCTGAGAGTTTAAGAAAACGTCTTGTTGATGGTGCACATGAAGGACATTTAGAGAAAACGTTCACTAAATGTAGGTTGAGGGATGTGTTTTGGTGGCCGCTAATGGATGTGTGTGTTGACACTTTAGTTGATGGCTGCGTTATTTGTAAGTCCTCCGACAAAAGTCACAAGGTTAGAACACCTCCTTTGGAGCCTATTCAATTTCCGGAGAGAGCGTGGGAGAGGATTGGTGTTGATTTAGTTGGTCCATTTAATCTTTTACCTTCTTCTTCACGTTTTGCCATTGTTGCCATTGATTATTACTCCAAATGGCCGGAGATTCGTTTTATCAGCGAACCTTCCTCAGCCAATGTAATTCTTTTTTTAAAAGATATTTTTCTGAGGGAAGGTTTTTCTTCGTTTGTCATGACGGACAATGGTGTACAGTTCGTTAGTTCTGAATTTGAGTGTTTCCTAAGTCAAGGTGGTGTTACTCACAAGAAGAGTTCTTTCTATCACCCCCAGGCTAATGGCCTTGTTGAAAGAATGAATCGAGTGCTGAATAATTGTGTGCAATGGGCTATTGCTAGCAGGTGTGTGGTTGAGAATGCTGTTCATTCCATGTTGTGGTTTTATCGCACCACTGCACATTCGTCAACTGGAGTGTCTCCTTTTGAACTTCTAAGAGGGAGAAAACCTTCTACGAAAATTTGTCCCAGTTGGATGTCTAAATGGGTGAAAATGAATGTTATGGATGGCATTGATGGATTTGTGAGGAACAAAGTTACTGGAGCGCAAGCTAAGCAAAAAATGTATTTTGATGAAAGGAAAAAAACTGTTTCTCATAATATTTGTGCTGGTGATGTTGTTCGTATTAAGAATCTTGTTCATGTCACCAAGGGTAGAAGCAAATTCTCCGAGGCTTTAGTTGTTGATAAGGTTTGCGGTAATGCTGTGCGGGTTAACAACAAGAATTGGTGGAATACTTGTAAAGTTGTTAAAGTCAATGGCGAGGATGTTGACTCTGATAACCATTTGTCTAGTTCTTGTTCTGATACCATTAATGGAAATAACAGATGTGAAGATGTTAGTTTTGTGCCAGAACTTCGCAGGAGTTTGAGAGTGTGTAAGATTCCTGCCAGGTTCAGGTAGTTCTCTAGCTTCCTGTTTTCTGTTGCTTTTGCTTGAAATGTTTTGTTTTGTTTTTGCTGTTTTCCTTTACTTACTCTTCCTTGTTCTCCTCTCTTTGTATCTTTTCTTTTCTTTTCTTTATTTTATTTAGGTTTTCCTTTTCTTTTGTTTGTAGGAAAGAGGATAATGTAGTATTCTGTATTGTGCATCCCAGGCATTTGTAGTTAGAACTCTGTGTTATGGACATTCTGGGCTTGTGTTTAGAATTTGGGCTGCTCGGCAGTTGATGTCTGCTGCTGACTGATGTCGCTGTAATGCTCTTGAGCTAAATAAACTCACAATTAAATCTTCAGTCCTGACTACTTTCGTGAGCACTTACTACAGATACCCCTCAGGATTTGGATCAGGACTGGGCTCACCAAAGGGCACGACCAACACCTGCAGCTTCGGATGCAACGCCTACGCTACTCCCTCTCTGCACAGAATCCGCCAATAACCTCGATTGGGTTCTCGAATCTCCCAGCAAGGTGCTTCGCCAGCACTTAAGACTATTCCACCCCTTGGAGTTTGTGGAAATTACGGACAGAGTGCGCCGCAGCTCTCTGTATCAATCACCTATAGAGTTCGTAGGGTCGGTGACAGGTCTGCTACTCAGACAAGTCGGACAATTTCTCTAGCTAAAACTAGACTAGTAATACTATTTTCGGGTCAGTGGACCACCCACAAATGTTGCAAATGACAGGATCCCCAACTTTGGATTGGACAAGAGAGGGGGTTAGGTCATTGTCACCACCTCGAATTTAGTGTTCCCACAATGAATATTTAATTTTTCATACCCACCCCTTACATTCCAGTTCCCATGGCTTAATAGTGCTGAAACAATAGGGCACACAAACATTATCATATAAGTCGATACATTTCAGGTACAAGTCGAAGTCTTCTCCTAGGGCAGAGGGTAGGTTCCCAGGAGCATCTCAGTTTCGGCAGCCAGCTGGCTGAGTTCCACTATTGCAAGACTTCATTTCTCTTGTCACGTGATGAGTCCCTCTTAGACTTCTAAGATGGAGAGGCTCCCCACTCCCAGGCCCACAGATTCGGGGTACATAAAAAGTAAGCGAAAACAAATTAGAAACACAGAAAAAATAATTACACTGTATACCATGATTAGCTACACTGCACCCCTTACTTTATAATATCTATAGCATTAGAGGTTACGCAGAAATAGACAGCTGAGCAAAAGCGGCAGTAGCAAGCAGAGAGCATGTTAAAAACAAAGCAGCCATTTTAGCAATAATGCGCATGAGCGAAAAAATCCCTCCAGAACTACGAGTGCGTCACATCACATGGGTATGACCGACGCATGCGCAGACTGAAATCCCGCATAGCAGCGACCATGTCAGTTGCAAGCTTCGTTATGATTAATAGACACATAGGCAAGTATCTCTGGGACACCCACGTGTTGTGTGAAAGTGCATTATTAATGACAAAACAGGTTGATTAATGACATTATTGATTATACGAGGTTCTTGAATGTGAGCAAGTCGCTTTACGTGCGAATTCTTGCTCCATCAATCCCCTCTTTGATGATATTTACTATCATCACTATTAATGGAAACAGATGCCAACTTCTTTCATATCTCACTCATCTCAATCTCCACAAACCTGTTGTTAAGCCTCTTCTCTGCATCCTTATTAGGATGGGAATTCTTGGCCTTTTTGTAAATCTGGTTCTCAACTCTTCTAATTCAAGTTCGTCAATATTCCTCTTCACTCCTCTCTTATTCACAGTATACTTCTTTCTGCATTTTTGACATTTGCAGCAAATTATTATGATCAGCACAATCAAACTTATTCCAGCCATTGGCATCAGTATTTTTCCCACAAGACTTCTACCTATGTTAGAAAACCAACTACCTACAGAGGAGAGACCATCAGTCAGTCTCTTCCAGGCACTATCAACCTCCAGTGGTTTGAGTTCCTTTTCCAAATTAGTAATGTTTCTCACATATTTCTTAATTTCAACACTCTTATCAGGAATGTAAGTGCAACAATGTTGCGCTTTCAACATCCTGCAGACTCCGCCCTCTTTTGCCAATAAGGTATCAAGAGCAAGTCGATTTTGTAAAACCATTGATCTGATCGCAACCATTTCAGTATTGACCAGCAGGAATCCAGCAGCAGTGTCAGTTGATAACCGATCCACTACTGTAGATAATTTGCAAATACGGTGGGTATTCAGAACCACTCCCACTCCAGGTATCAGTGCACTAAATATATCACCTATAATTTCTCCTACACTTTCTCGTCTACTTCGTACTAAACCATTAGTATTTTCATTGCTTCCAGCGGCGTTGTTCACATGGTATATCTTCGGGAAGACAATGCCAAAATAGCAGCTTCCATACCAGTGATCCGGCAATTTGAAATAAGCCTTGTTTCCACATATATAATAAATTCCGGGAAACACAGGTTCTGACCCATTTTTGAAACCCCAACCTCCAATTACCTTGTAATTGTGTTCGTATTCACTGGAACCGATGAATACATTGTTATAATAACTAGTCTTTTCACTATGAAGACAGAGTTTCCCTTTCCGTTCGAAGTCCAGCAACAGTGCAGGATTAGCTTCACCATTTGAGGTGCTTTCCATGTTTTCAGCCCATTTAGGGGTTTTCTGTCTCTTATCATTTGCCTTTTCCTGGAAACTCTCCCTTCTCTTTTCTGCCATTTTTAAAAACATTTTCTCTTGTTCATGTAATGAACAGGTCAAATTGTCTCTGCGTGCTTCATTTAAATCTATGTCACCTATAGTCAGAAAATATTCTCCCACATCACTTCCAATATGTACAATGTTCAGCTTTCCCTGAATAGGAAGTTCAGAAAAGATTACGTCAGAGTTTGAATAGTAGTACTGCAAGGTGCTTCTGTAAAATAAGCTTGCTAATATACTACAGGAAATTCCATAGGTTAGGGGTAGATGGTGATAGGTCACACCTTCAGCTACAGATGTAGGTAGCTTCATGCAGACATAGCAGTCTTCTATTTCCATAGCTTCTATATAGTGTACCAAAAGATTTGCAAATACATTTAAATGTGTTCTGTTTTTGATTCTGTTATAATGTAGTCCTCCCTCATCTGATGCATCTATGTCCAATTTTGTCTGTCTAAGGCTAAGAGTCTTCTCATGTCTTTCTACACTTTGTGGTGTTTCTTCAGTTTGTACAGCTTCTGTGTCTGGCGTCACTTGTTTAGTAGGGTACAGGTTAGTATCTTTACTCATCATAAATGGAATGGTAATTGTTAGTCCTATCCATAATATCAGTACTATGGCTACACTACATAAACATACTTTGCAGCATGTTTTACAACAGTTTCCTCTAGGTCTTCCATTCACATTTGAATCAGACATTTTGGCTCAAAAGATTCTTTCGAACCCCTCTTTGTTTCTTTTCACAAGCGGCTTACGTAGTTTCACTTTCAAGTTGGGTCTTCTTCTTCGGAACCCTGATCAGCAATTGATTCTTGGTCACTTTTGTCACTTACTACAAGATCATCAATTTCTTCCAACACCAAGTAAGTCCATTCAGGACTCCGATAATTTTTGTTTTGTCTTTTTATCCTGGTACTTCGTCTGTTTGGCTGGGCTCCGGTTTCCTTTCTTGCACTGGCAGCCCTTTTTCGGTATTCTAATTTCTCTTCTACTGTCTTTAATCTTAGTTTCAGTCTCTTTATGTATCTGGGTTCATTTTTCTTCTTTTTGAGTCTTTTAGCTGTCACTGTAGTTTGGCTCTCTTCACGAGCCCTTTTATTTTCGTTCAGTTGTGGCACTGTGATTTTGACGGTATCTTTTTCCCTTCCTGTCTGATGAGTTCCAGGTCTTTCTTCCGTTTCTTCCGCCTGGTTTCTAAGCTGGCCTTGTTCAGGTATATTTTGGATTTGTCTTTGATTTTCAACTGTTTCAGACTCTGTCTCCTGAACACGTTCGTCTATTTCTATCTGTTCCTGTTCATGCACTTCGAACCCTTGATTTTCTTCCGCATGAACTTCAGCCCTAATTACTATCTGTCCCTTTTCAGTTTCTGGAGTCTTTGGAGGAGTGTCGATGACTTGGTCTGTCCCTACTTTACCTATTTCCTCATCAGGTCTGATGTGATTCTCGATAACCTGATTTTCTCCGTTTATTCCTGTCTCGTCCTCACTATCCCACTCTCTATCTAGGTAAGAATACTTTCTGGTTCTTATTGGATCAAGAATCAGATTGTCTGCTGGGAACCATTCATCTTGACTGGTGCTCGGTAGTTCAACATCAGCTAGTTCCGGACCCTCATCTGGAGACCCCTCAGCTGCACCACCTTCAGCCTCAGTCGCTTCTTTTCCGGTCACTCGCTTTGTATGACTGGCATGGATCCACTTGGGCACGCCGGCACACTTCACTGCAATTGTGGAGACAAGGATCACCTGTCTTGGTTTTCCCCACTTCGGCCCAAGGCAACTCTTCCGGGTGTGTTTCTTTAACACAACCCAATCACCTGCTTTCAGATTATGTACTGGAGTTGTTGGCCAGCCGACGGCGTTCTCCCCAATCTGGTGAGAGATAGAACGCACTTGGTCCCCCAGCTGCTTGCAGTATTCTAGTACCAAATCATCAGAAATACTTAGCAGTTTGTGTCCTGGTACCCATGCCTGTTGCATCACTCTTCCCATTAGTATCTCATGGGGACTCAGGCCTGTCTTTCGGTCTGGAATTCTTCTCAATCCCATCAGGACAAGGGGCAAAGCTTCTATCCAGTTCAATCCTGTAGAGTTACACATTTTTGCCAATCTTGATTTTATAGTGCCATTCACCTGTTCGAATACTCCGGAAGCCTCTGGATGATATGCACAGTGCAGTCTCTGGGTAATTTTGAATGCTGTATAAAGCTCCTCTAATATTTCGTTGGCAAAATGCCCACCTCTGTCTGATTCAATTGTCTCTGGAAAACCGTACCTAGGTATCAGTTCCCTTAGTAAAAATTTGGCTACAGAAATAGCATTATTTTTCTTTGCTGGATAGGCCTCCGCCCATCTTGAGAACAGGCAGACTATAACTAGAACGTACCTATATCCTTTGCACATTGGTAACTGAATAAAGTCAGCCTGCAGTCTGATAAAAGGACCTTCTGCCTTTACAATCATACTTTGTCCCACTACTGTTCTTTTCCCCGCGTTAAACTGCTGACAAATCAAACACCTCTGGCAAAGTGCCTCTGCAACGTTCCTGAACTTCGAATTGTACCACACTTCTTGAAAAACACGGACCATCGCATCCCTCCCTATGTGTGAGTCTCCGTGTATGAGTCTTGCCATTGGAGCAATCATACTGTCTGGCAATACAGGCGTACCAGTACCACAAACCATGACACCATCCCTATCCCTAGGTTGACATCCATCTTTCTCCCATCTCTCCTTTTCGTCTGGTTCTGCTGCTGGTTGCAACTCTTTCAGTTCCCTCCAAGTAGATACATTCTCAAACACCATAAGTTGGCAGCTGTTTCCGCCTCCCCATAATTTGATTTTTAGTGAC
Organism: Lissotriton vulgaris; assembly: GCF_964263255.1. NCBI lineage: Eukaryota > Metazoa > Chordata > Amphibia > Caudata > Salamandridae > Lissotriton > Lissotriton vulgaris. The sequence goes on from NC_141685.1 coordinate 1,780,780, forward strand.
ATTTTGTATCGTGCACAGTATTGGGCAATTTGGTCAGCGTATCGATTTCCGGCTGTCACATCGTCGTTGCCAGATTTGTGAGCAGCACACTTGACCACCGCCAATTCTTTGGGTAACTGGATTGCTTCCAGTAGGTTCTGTACCACTTTTCCATTTCTGATAGGGGTACCTGAGGAAGTCATGAATTCTCTTTGCAGCCACAACTGGCCGAAGTCATGCACAACCCCGTAACCATATTGGCTGTCAGTGTATATGGTTACTCTTTTGTTTTTCCCTTGTTTACAAGCTCTTGCCAATGCAATTAATTCAGCTACTTGTGCAGATTTTATTTCACTTAAGTAGGATGCTTCCAGGGTCGTTTCTAGAGTGACTACCGCATAGGCAGCACTCAGACCTCCATCCTCATGTCTTAAACAGGAGCCATCCACAAACATCACAAGATCTTCTACAGGTAAGGCTGTTTCTTTTATATCAGGACGTGGTTTAGTGCTAAATTCAGTTAGGTCAATGCAGTTATGCTCCATTTCACCCTCAACTTCTGCACTTTGGGTGTTTGGTAACAAGGTTGCTGGATTTAGAACATTACATCGGGAAATGATCAAGCCCTGATCTTTGGACTGGGTAAGAGTGGTCTGCTTAATTCAGACACTCTGTTCATCACCACCCCCTTTTCTGAATCGTTTTTGGCCACTATAGGTGTGGCAGGGTACACTCAGACATGAGTCCCTTGCTCACTGCTCCATCAGGATTCAAGCAAGCCGGGCCGACGACGGCTGAAATGCCAGAAACCGGTCCCCGGAAGCTTGTCTCCTTTCTGGTGAAGAATTGGCTTGGTAGTTTGGTCTGCCCTGTTCCCATGATGCACTGGGCCAGGGACAGACTAATTTGCATATAGCCAGGTTCTGAGCTGGGATGGGGCAGTGAGCTAAATAACGGTGATGGATCAAGCCCTGATCTTTGGACTGGGTAAGAGTGGTCTGCTTAATTCAGACACTCTGTTCATCACCACCCCCTTGTGGTAAATAAAATTTACCTATGCATTTTTCCGTATAATTAATGACAATAAAAAGAATACCTCAATCAAATGAGAGGCAGAGTCCGTGATATCTGAGTCATACGGGCTTTAATCGGAATGGCTCGAGCCATGGAAATCAGTTCCATCAATACAAGGGTTCGGGGGTATATGCAATGATGGCAAAAAGATGTCTCTGATGTCCTAATGATTTCAACGAAATATTAACAGTACATGACATATATAGAAAAACTGTACAATAGTGACGGATACAGTAGGCGTGTCAAGTGAAAAGAAGAAGATAAGAACACATGTGCGTAGCGAAAAGGCGTGTACAAGGGTGTGCACGGAGGCGTGTTCTGGAAACGTCACAGAAAAGTGTCATAAGTGGGTGGATGCATGGAGGGGGTGACATGAGCTGCTGGGACCTTTAACCTACTGGTGCGCGCAAAACTAATCATGACGTGTGACTAAGGAGAAATGGGGGCTGACTTCTAGCACGAGTAGAGGAGACTGAAGTCTGGGATGTCAGATCGACCTGTTCCTATAACATATCTGATATCTGGTGTTTGGAGAATGCTTAATCTGAAGTAAAAGGTCTCTCGGGCAGAGGCTATTCTATACTGAATGCTAGTGCGTGCATATGTGTCTTTGTGTCCAAGTGCGGAGCCATGGGCCTACCATGGAAACGGGAGCAATGAATTTCATGGAAGAGACAGGAAGGCTTGACCCTTTAGCTCTGCAGTCGGGACTATGTTTACCTATATCACTAGACTGGAATGTGTTTCGAGGAGCTGAACTGATAACTGGAAGCAAAATACCATCTTGGCAGACAGGCCGGACTGAGCCTGGCACCGCGTTGCTTGGCAGGAAGTAAGGCAGAGGTCAGGGATGCGGGCGGGGCTGCAGCTTACGGAGTGTTTCAGGAGGCTTGAGGCCTGGATTTGCATCCGGGCCCTGTGGAGCCCTAGAAACGGGTGCAATTCGACAATTTAACATGCACCATGTAAAGACGTTGGCATGGCATACTTAGGAACTGAATTATCGATCCATTCATGGCGGATCCGATAGAGGACATGTTAACGTTGGACGCATATGTATTTGCGTCTTCAGATTCGATTGTGGAGGGAAGTTACATGTACTTTGAACTCGTACATGGAGACGTTGGGGTACACGTTAGGGGACATACTCGACCAAAAATTTCAATTACCTCACCCTTTTCTGAATCGTTTTTGGCCACTATAGGTGTGGCAGGGTATACTCAGACATGAGTCCCTTGCTCACTGCTCCATCAGGATTCAAGCAAGCCGGGCCGACGACGGCTGAAATGCCAGAAACCGGTCCCCGGAAGCTTGTCTCCTTTCTGGTGAAGAATTGGCTTGGTAGTTTGGTCTGCCCTGTTCCCATGATGCACTGGGCCAGGGACAGACTAATTTGCATATAGCCAGGTTCTGAGCTGGGATGGGGCAGTGAGCTAAATAACGGTGATGGATCAAGCCCTGATCTTTGGACTGGGTAAGAGTGGTCTGCTTAATTCAGACACTCTGTTCATCACCACCCCCTTTTCTGAATCGTTTTTGGCCACTATAGGTGTGGCAGGGTATACTCAGACATGAGTCCCTTGCTCACTGCTCCATCAGGATTCAAGCAAGCCGGGCCGACGACGGCTGAAATGCCAGAAACCGGTCCCCGGAAGCTTGTCTCCTTTCTGGTGAAGAATTGGCTTGGTAGTTTGGTCTGCCCTGTTCCCATGATGCACCGGGCCAGGGACAGACTAATTTGCATATAGCCAGGTTCTGAGCTGGGATGGGGCAGTGAGCTAAATAACGGTGATGGATCAAGCCCTGATCTTTGGACTGGGTAAGAGTGGTCTGCTTAATTCAGACACTCTGTTCATCACCACCCCCTTTTCTGAATCGTTTTTGGCCACTATAGGTGTGGCAGGGTATACTCAGACATGAGTCCCTTGCTCACTGCTCCATCAGGATTCAAGCAAGCCGGGCCGACGACGGCTGAAATGCCAGAAACCGGTCCACGGAAGCTTGTCTCCTTTCTGGCGAAGAATTGGCTTGGTAGTTTGGTCTGCCCTGTTCCCATGATGAACTGGGCCAGGGACAGACTAATTTGCATATAGCCAGGTTCTGAGCTGGGATGGGGCAGTGAGCTAAATAACGGTGATGGATCAAGCCCTGATCTTTGGACTGGGTAAGAGTGGTCTGCTTAATTCAGACACTCTGTTCATCACCACCCCCTTTTCTGAATCGTTTTTGGCCACTACAGGTGTGGCAGGGTATACTCAGACATGAGTCCCTTGCTCACTGCTCCATCAGGATTCAAGCAAGCCGGGCCGACGACGGCTGAAATGCCAGAAACCGGTCCCCGGAAGCTTGTCTCCTTTCTGGTGAAGAATTGGCTTGGTAGTTTGGTCTGCCCTGTTCCCATGATGCACCGGGCCAGGGACAGACTAATTTGCATATAGCCAGGTTCTGAGCTGGGATGGGGCAGTGAGCTAAATAACGGTGATGGATCAAGCCCTGATCTTTGGACTGGGTAAGAGTGGTCTGCTTAATTCAGACACTCTGTTCATCACCACCCCCTTTTCTGAATCGTTTTTGGCCACTATAGGTGTGGCAGGGTATACTCAGACATGAGTCCCTTGCTCACTGCTCCATCAGGATTCAAGCAAGCCGGGCCGACGACGGCTGAAATGCCAGAAACCGGTCCACGGAAGCTTGTCTCCTTTCTGGTGAAGAATTGGCTTGGTAGTTTGGTCTGCCCTGTTCCCATGATGAACTGGGCCAGGGACAGACTAATTTGCATATAGCCAGGTTCTGAGCTGGGATGGGGCAGTGAGCTAAATAACGGTGATGGATCAAGCCCTGATCTTTGGACTGGGTAAGAGTGGTCTGCTTAATTCAGACACTCTGTTCATCACCACCCCCTTTTCAGAATCGTATCCCCATAAAGGGGAACAACTGGACCAAAAGTGACAGGAATTGTCAAAACTTCAGGACTGGGATTTATCTGAGCTATAGTCTTAATAAGTTCATTTCGCTGTTTTATCAATGCTTCCTTTTCTCGTTCATGTAAAGCTCTTTCCATAGAGTTGTCATGCATTACTTGGGGTACCAATGGAGGGTATATACTCGGGGCAGTTGGGATTGCCAAACCTGGTCTTTCATCATCGAAGGGTCTGTAATTTGGAATTGCTGTGCCAGGCCTACAAAATCCATCATTACCACTGAGTTTATTACCAGTACAAGCTATATCTGTCTCACTGGCCCTTCTACTTCTAGGATGTCGGAAAAATGGGTTTTTCGAACTCAGGGGCCTAGACTCTTCAGCATAGGGGGGTGGATTTATCATTAATAAATCCTCCAGGTATTCATCTTCTGAATCCCCCATAGCCATTAAATGTCGGGTTTTCTCTGCCCGTTTGCCTCCCTCTAGTTCTTTTGCTCCGAATACTGGGAATAGTCCCTCGACCATCATATTCTGTCTCCACTGTTTCATTTTTTTCTCCTTTGTTTCCCGCTGCAATTTTGGATACCATTTGCTCACTCCCTTATCCATTTGGGGTCTGTCTCGCTCTAGAGCCTCAATCTCCCATTCCTCTAAAGCTTCATATTGCGTTAATCTGGGTCTGGGGTGTAAGTCATTCATTCGGGTCCTGAAGTTAAACAAGATTCTACTATTAAAGGTACCATCGAGGGGAAATGCTAAAACTCCGTCATCTTCGGTATACTTTACCCAATTCTCCAACCATACGCAGGTATGATACCCTTTGTCAAACATCATAAAGGATGCAGGAGTATTAGGTGGTGGAATGATTACACCCTCTCTAGTTCTGATGGGCTTGTCTTTCTTGAAATAGTTCTTAATCTTTTCGGCAAATGGCATTTTTCTCTTGCTTCCGTACATATTGTAAGGTCTACCTCTTAGCATCTGCTCCTTAAAAAAAACCTAGATTTTTCGGATCAGGTAAGAATTCGGGATACCACATACACCTCTCCAAACTATCCTCAAGTTCGGATTGATTAATTTTTGTTTACTATGGTGCTTCAATGCTAGCACGTCTTTCAATTCACAGCAACCAATCAACACAGAGGTTGCAAATACTTTTGACCAATGGGTGCGCGGCCTTTTCGCGAGACGCGGTCTCACGCTTCGGCACTCACCCCTCCCTTACAATTCCAGCTTCACTACACACCCGCTGTTTCAACCAATACCAGCGCGGCACGGAGTGACGTCAGTGCGACCTTGCGACCGACTCCCTCCTTCACAAGGTAACGGAAACTTTGAATTTTTCTTAAAGTGCAAGTGCTCAATTTAGTTAACAACGTATAACTTTCGCCACTGTGCTTGAGGGTTTTTAAAAAGGAAAAAAGATTTTCTCTCACTGCAAGTAAACCACTTCTGTCTACTTTTCATTCACTACTGATAGATCTCTATGCCTATCCTCTCACACGAGCAATAGAGAACCTGCTACTTCTTTGACTCATCCACTTCTTTCCGGGATATATACTAAGTCAAACTTTCACCAGTGGACTCCTTTGCTATCACTCAAGCTCCGAAGAACCTACTACTCCTTCCGCATGTGACCCTTACTAGGTGATATCACAACGGGAGTTTCAACAGTGGACTCGTAGCTATCATTTATTCAATAATTCATTCAGAAAAAATCCTAATTAGCGCTTCCAGTTCTGCTTAACCATGCACTAATCTTCCCCCAGCCAGTGACCTCACAGCCAAGTGGATTCTACTCACCACCCGCTATTCTATTTCCCCGGGGATTCCAACAACATAGAACGATCACTTACAATTTGTTGATCACATGCAATAATATGCAGCATTTCATAACATATAATTTTCAAAACATTTTATAACACTTTCAAAGCAATAATAGAAAAAAACTTATTTTAGCAGCAATACATTTTTAGCAGCACATTTTATTTTTCACAGTTCAGCAGAAACTATCTTATCTACCTATCTTAACTAGTCCTAACCATCATCTTGCTACCAGAAAATTACTGATAGAGCGCGCAGGTAGCCCATGACGTGTTTATGACTGTATTTTTGTGAATCGGGCGAGTTTACACATTACTATCAGTAATTTGAGTGTTTTCCTTACTACTATTTCCAGTGTACCTGACTTACCACCTTGTCACAGGTACCTTTGTCTCAGACGAATCAGGAGCTAGCAGTGGGTAGGAGATAAGACTACCAAAAATTCCCCATACATTTGCATAACAATTTACGATGGTAATAACCACAGACACCTGAAGGGTTTTCAAGACTTTATATGGTAAAAGTTTTAGCGTTCATATGCCATGAGAATAAAGTTAATACAGATTAGAATATCAATGACTAGAATCAGGACTAAAATGTAACTATGAATGAGAGTGAGCACCATTGAGTGCGAACAATCTACAGGAATAGGGTAACAGGGAACATGCTATTCAGTCTTCAGGCTTATACTAAGGCAGGTAAAATTGGACAACCATACTATTTGGTGGAGTGCTAGAATTTCTACAAGTGATGTAAAACAGACCTTATTCTAACTACTATTTTAAGCATAGATTCTAAACACGAGTAAAAATAGATCATACTAAATAATTAAACAGTTTCAATAATGTCCTACAGGTAAGGGGAAAATTGGAACTTAACTAATAAACAGTGGCATGTAAAATCTTTGGAAAAGACAGGGAAAATAACGTAGGCAAGGATGCTTTATTAAAAGGAGGAGAGAAAAAGAGAATAGATAGACGGACACCCACAATTATATTTACCTAGGACGGGAATGAGGACTAACCCTGGCCACGGGTCAGTTTGGGAAAAGGCCAGGACAAGGACCCTCAAGGACTTAGAATGCTAGTAGGCGAGCAGGTACAGCTCATGGACAGTCAGGACAGGATACCCCTCAGGATTTGGATCAGGACTGGGCTTACCAAAGGGCACAACCAACACCTGCAGCTTCGGATGCAACGCCTGCGCTACTCCCTCTCTGCACGGAATCCGCCAATAACCCCGATTGGGTTCTCGAATCTCCCAGCAAAGTCCTTCGCCAGCACTTAAGACTATTCCACCCCTTGGAGTTTGTGGAAATTACGGACAGAGTGCTCCGCAGCTCTCTGTATCTATCACCTATAGAGTTCGTAGGGTCGGTGACAGGTCTGCTACTTGGAAAAGTCGGACAATTTCTCTAGCTAAAACTAGACTAGTTATACTATTTTCGGGTCAGTGGACCACCCACAAATGTTGCAAATGACAGGATCCCCAACTTTGGATTGGACAAGAGAGGGGGTTAGGTCATTGTCACCACCTCGAATTTAGTGTTCCCTCAATGAATATTTAATTTTTCGTACCCACCCCTTACATTCCAGTTCCCATGGCTTAATAGTGCTGAAACAATAGGGCACACAAACATTATCATATAAGTCGATACATTTCAGGTACAAGTTGAAGTGTTCTCCTAGGGCAGAGGGTAGGTTCCCAGGAGCATCTCAGTTTCGGCAGCCAGCTGGCTGAGTTCCACTATTGCAAGACTTCATTTCTCTTGTCACGTGATGAGTCCCTCTTAGACTTTTAAGATGGAGAGGCTCCCCACTCCCAGGCCCACAGATACACTGTACATAAAAAGTAAGCGAAAACAAATTAGAAACACAGAAAAAAATGAATACACTGTTAATCAAGCTGCTTTACATTCCTTCGAGACTTAGCCTGAAGGCTGCTCTCCATAGCTACCACTAGGATAGCTTTCTATAAAGGTTGTCTAAACCTACCATCAATAAGGGTCGTTTGGACGGGTGCAAGGTGCCCACTAGAATAGTGGACAGCATATGCCAGGCCAACTTCTCACAAGGTCTGTCTACGGGGATGCAGGAGAGGTGGAACCTGACCAGGGAGTGCAGAGAAGGCCTGTCCAGAGGGAAGAGGAGGCGAGGCATGTCCAGGCAATGCAGGAGAGGCAGAACCTGTCCAGGGAGTGCAGAGAAGGCCTGTCCAGAGGGCTGCAGAGGAGGTGAGGCCTGTCCTGCGGTGCAGAGGAGGTGAAGCCTGTCCAGGGGTGCAGAGGAGGTGAGGCCTGTCCAGGGGTGCAGAGGAGGTGAGGCCTGTCCAGTGGTGCAGAGGAGGTAAGGCCTGTCAAGGGGGGGGCTTCAGAGGAGGTGACGCCTGTCCAGGGGTGCAGAGGAGGTGAAGGCTGTTCAGGGGGCAGAGGAAGAGAGGCCTGTCCAGGGGTCAGAAGAGGAGAGGACTGTCCAGGGGTACAGGGGAAGTGAGGCCAGTCCAGGGGTGCCGAGGAGGTGAGGGCTGTCTAGGGGTTGCAGAGGTTGTGAGGCCTGTCCTGTGCTGCACGTGTAGGAGAGAAGGCCACGCCAGGGGGTGCAGAGGAGATGAGACCTACCCTGTCTTGGTGTACAGATTAAGTGAGGCTGTCCAGGGGGTGCAGAGCAGGTGAGGCCTGTCCAGTCCTGGGGGTGCAGAAGAGGAGAGGCCTGTTCTTTACTGGGGGATGCAGATGATGTGGGGTCTGTCCAGAGGGGGTGTACAGGAGGTGAGACCTGTCCGGGAGAGGTGCTGAGGTGGTGTGGCCTGTCCAGTGGGTGCAGTGGAGGTGAGGCCTATCCAGGGGAGTGCAGAGGAGGCCTGGTCTATGCTGGTGTGCAGAGGTGGTGAGACCTGTCCTGTCCGGGTGCAAAGGAGGTGAGGCCTGTCTAGAGGAGTGCAGGGGAGGTGAGGCCTGTCCTGTGTTTGGGGGTGCAGATGATGTGTTGCCTGCCCAGGGGGGTGCAGCAGAAAGGAGGCCTCCCTGTCTAAAAAGTGAAGAAGAGGTGAGGCCTGTCCAGGTGGGAGCAGAGGAGACAAGGCCTGGTCCGGGGGGGGGGGGGGATAAGACCTGTCCAGCGGGTGCAGAGGAGGTTAGGCCTGTCCAGGGGTGCAGAGGAGGTGAAGGCTGTTCAGGGGGCAGAGGAAGAGAGGCCTGTCCAGGGGTCAGAAGAGGAGAGGACTGTCCAGGGGTACAGGGGAGGTGAGTCCTGTCCAGGGGTGCAGAGGAGGTGATGCCTGTCCAGGGTGCAGAGGAGGTGATGCCTGTCCTGATCCGGGGAGTGCAAAGGAGGTGAGGACTGTCCTGGGGGTGCAGACGATGTGTGGCCTGCCCAGGTGTTGCAGAGGTGATAAGGCCTGTGCAGGGGAGTGCAGAGAAGGTGAGGCCTGCCCTGTCTAGTGAGTTTCAAAGGAGGTGAGGCCTGTCCTGTTCAGGGGTGCAGAGGAGGTGAGGCCTGTCCTGTGCTGGGGTGTGCAGGGGAGGTGAGGCCTCTCCAGGAGGTGCAGCGGGGCTGATGCCTGTCCAAGGGGGTGCAGTGGAGGCAAATCCTGTCCATGACTTTACAGGGGTGTTTAGGTCTGTCCGGGGGGGTGCAGAGGAGATAAGGCTTGTCCAGGGGTGCAGAGGGGGAAAGGTCTGTCTAGGGGGTGCAGAGGAAGTGAGTTGTGTCCAAGGGGTGCAGAGAAGGTGTCACCTGTCCTGCGGGATGCAGGGGAGGTGAGGCCTATCTGGAGGGGGAGGGGAGTGTGCTGGGGAGGTGAGGCCTGTCCCTAAGCCGTGGGGTGCACAGGAAGTGAGGCCTGCCCAGAGGGGTGCAGAGGAGGAGAGGCCTGTCCAGGGACAGAGGAGGTGAGATCTTTCCAGGGATGAAGATGATCTGAGGCCTGTCCAGGGAGCTCAGAGGAGGTGAGTGAGGCCTGTCCAGTAGGGTGTAGAGGAGGTGGGACCTGTCCTGTGCTTGGGTGGTTCAAAGGAGGTTGGGCCTCTCCAGGAGGGATGCAGTGGAGATGAGGCCTGTTTGTCCAGGCGGGGTGGTCGAGAGCTGAGTTTAAATTTGTTAATTGTTATCCCAAGAGTTTTGTGGAATGAGTGTAAGTTGCTGGTAAACTGGCCATTTGAAGAGCCACAGGTTGAAGCGCCTCAAAATATTTTATTATATTACAAGAGATTGATGCAGATTTACAGACAATATTGCAAAGTCGAAGACCGGGTAAAAGAGGGGGCATCTTTTTGCGTTGCATCCAGAGGTTAGTGCACGTATTCAGCAAAATGTGAGATGAGATTTTGTTGTAACCAAAGTATTCTAGTGACAATTTTGTTACTAATCAGACAAATATGAAAGAAAAAATAATGAGCGCTCAGACAAAAATGTTCCAGAAGGGTGACGAAATGGGTTCTCACGGATTGTATTCTCGTTTTGATTCTGGGTTTGTTGCTGGTGTGAATTTGGATATGCACGGCGTACGTGTGCAGAGTAATGATGTTCAGTATGTGCAAGGAGGAAATGTTGTTCCTCTGGGTCAGGGCGGGACCGGGAACCCAAACCAGGCCTGACTATTTTGATGGCCCAGATCCCTGCCTCTTTTGTTGCTGGGGGCGATATAGCAGCACCACAGCAAAACCAGCCCCTAGTACTGAACAATCATCCCCCACTCTTCCAGCCTCCCGGGGAAACACCCGAAGCCCGTTACGCCCAGTCCAGCCCCGCTTAGGGTATAGGTTTTACTGACAGTGGCAATTTAAATACTTCAAACACTAATAATCTGCAGAATAAGAGATGCTCCTTGCGATGTTTACGGGAACCTGGGAAACTGGAACATGAATCAGATGGCACAGAATGGGATGTCACAGCCAATGGTCCCAGCCCAACTGGCCTCTGTGCCGAGCATGTAGAATCAAAGGCAGGTATATTAGAACATGCCTTCCGTCCTGATGGTCCCACATCCCAGTGCAGGATAGAACGCTGAATTCTCAACAAATTTAAGATTTCAACAAAATCCTTTTTTGATTAATAATGATTTTCCACAACTTGCATCTACACTAGGAGTTTCCACTGGACAGAATCAGACACAATGACGGTGCCTGAGACGGGAGAAGGGTTGCACGCTTGGTGCAGTCCTAGAGGTCACCCAGAGTGGCCCTTTGTAGAAGAAGTAAATGGGAATACAGCATCTCTTTTAATCAGTAAATGTGCTACGCGTTCCACAGTCAGACTGACGGGAGCTCCCAACCCACCCCTCTTGGGAAAGGAGTGCAGGTTGTAGGCATTTCTTTTTTTTTTTCTTTTTTTTTAAAGTTTATTATTTTATGCAAGGAAAAACAGCAATGGACAGTCACAATTCCAAACATAAATTTGAAAATTATATACTCTAATTCATACACAATCTAAATCCAATCAGCGATTGGCGCCCACATTTTTTCCCCCATAGCCCTTCTTTTAATACCCTTAACTTTGTACATAGCAGATTCTATATTATACTTCAATAATATTCTCACCCGCCAATTAAAGAAGGACAGGGGATCAGGATTAATCCAATCCCTAGTTATACAAGCTCGGGCTACCGCCATACAAATGAAAAGAAAACAAGTCAATAATTTAGGTCTTGGAGTACATGAATTTAAACCAATTAAGACCATCTCTGCAGTTACATCTATGTTAGTCTTAACAGCCAAAAATCTTTCAATTTGTTTAAAAAACTCCCCAAGCTTAGGACATTGAAAAAACATGTGTAATGTATCGGCTGCATACAAACCACAGCGATCGCACTTCGTCCCCACTGTCGTACTCCATTTAACCACTTTACCAGGAGTAAAGATCATGTATGCACATAAAATGTTGCGATTTCATCATCCCAGTTATTAGAAATTCAGTGGCAAGATTAGCTGACTCATGAATGTAAATTTCTGGTATCCCCAATTTACTCACCCACTTCATTTGACAATTATCTAAGTCATCCGGAAATTCCTGTATCAAACATGAATACAAAATGCCAATTGAGGTTTTTTATGTAAATATTCCAAAAGGGGAACTTTATTCATACTAGTAATTGCAGAATGTGGTGAGTTTTGTAAGAAGCTACGGATCTGAAGAAACTTAAAAAAATCATTCTTATTTAATTAGTACTTAGTCTGTAGATCCTGAGAGGTATCCAAGTGGCCATCAAGAAACAAATCCCCTAAATAACATACTCCTTTTAACTTCCACCTGATGGCAGATAAATCGCAAAAAATGGCGGAGGGTAATAAACCAGAAGCGACAAAAGGTGTATACGCGTTTAATTGAGTTAATCCCAAATGCTTCTGAACCCTTTGCCACACACCGAATGCTGCTTTCAACGTCTTGAATCTCGTTTTTTTGTAGAAGCTGGGTTCAACCACTCTAAGAAAACAAGCTTTCATTCCTTCCCCCATAAACAACTCATAAATTGGCGGGGTGTTACACACAGGATTTCGGGCTCTATTCCCGATTATGAATGGACTGATAACTTGGAGAGTCGCTGCAATATAATAAAGCAAAAGTATGGGACATTCCAACCACCACAATCCTTATTGAGGATCATTTCTTTAAGGGCTTTCCGCTGTCTTTTGTAACCCTACAGAAACCTGGATGTCGCCCTTTCTAGATTTTTAAAACAAGAAGAAGGAAATTTCAGGGGCATTGTGCGAAACATATATAATACCTTAGGTAGGATTAACATTTTTAAAACATTAGATACATGCAAATGATCTAAACGCTCTAGCATAGAGGTTTTTTTAGCCAAGACTGGATTCATATTTAATTCCGGAATACCAGATATCGGAAGCGAGATTTTGATTCCAAGATACGTGACTTCCGATACCGGAGAAATGTTGGCCGGAGGGTTATCCCCGGAGCATAGAATCTGAGTTTTTGCCAGATTAAGTTTATACCCTGAAAAGTATCCAAACTGTAAAGCTAAGTCATTGATTACTGGTACCCCTGTCTGAAAATCAGCTGTAACGACAACAATGTCGTCAGCATATGCTAGTACTCGGTTGTTTACATTAGCCAAGCAGATTGGTTTTGTTTTTTCCTCCAAATTGAGACGATTAATTAAAGGATCAATATAAAGTGTGAAAAGTAAAGGGGAACAAGGGCACCCTTATCGGGTACCCCGAGTAATTGAAAAAAAAGGAAATACTTGAGCATTAATACGAATACACGCTTTAGGGGCTACGTACATAGTCTTTAAAGCAGTTAACAAACCAGGACCAAATCCTTTTCTAGCCAGAGCATCCCATAAATAGGCCCAGGCAGCCCTATCAAAGGCCTTTTCGGCATCCAATAAAATTACGCCAATATTTGACCGGGTTGCCTGGGCCCAGTCCAGAAAAGCAATAAGACGGCGAATATGGTCGGCCATGTCACGGGCGGTGAAGTAATCAGGGTTCCCAAGGCCTACACGCTCCGAAGACAACCCACTTACACTCAAGAACTGTTGGCACGGAAACTGTAAAAGGCAAAGAACAAGTTTATTAAGACCCCATGGGGTGGTGGTACACTCAAACAGCACCCTTCGGTAATGCAAGAGGTATCACACTGAACACCTGTGTGACCCCGATTTATATACAGTTTTGGGGCAATAAAAGATAGGCGGCACAAGTTAGAACACATTTTAAGGACATATATGGTCATGTTTTGGAATACTGCCAGCTCATTGGAGGGGGCACAACTCCGCTGGTCAGTTTGGCGCACATTCCTAAAGGCTTACTGGTCAGTTGGAACTGCGCATGTGCAAGCTTGACCAGTACTAAAAATAGCCTGTTGCTGGGCAGACTGAAGTGGTCAGTGGAACGGACAACGGACTAAAGGGCACGCCGGCCACGAGGCCGCTTATGGTGTAAGATGGCCGCCGCAACATTCAAAATGGCGTTTTCATATATAGCCAAGTTAAGGAGGACAACGTGTAGGTTCAGCTAATCGCTAATGCGGCCATGCCAATTACGACAGACGACCCTTTTAGCGTTTAGCTGAATCTACCTCATAGTGAACATAATCAGGATGCTCGTCCTCGATGTCTATTAACATGATTTGTGTTACTTCTTTATGAAGCATAATTTTGTCATGAGCAAGAGCTCGTCTTGATGGTATGCAAGCTGATAGGCACATAGAACATAAGGCTGGGCCACATTGAATACATAGGCATATAAAAAACATTGCTCCCACAATTGTACAGAGAATCGTCAACAGTTTCCAGCCCCAGGTAGCAAGCATGGACCAGAACCATCCTGAAAGTGTCCAAGTTCCATTGTCCGGATGTATCTCAGCTGCAATCTTGTGAAGCTTGGATATGGCATCATAAACAGATGGAGAATTGTCCGGAATGTATACACAGCAGCTGCTTCCGATAATTCTACATGCCCCCCCACGGTCAGCCAAAACTACGTCCAACACCATCCTGTTTTGGAGCGTAACAATTCTGGAAATCTGTAGTTCCTCAGTGATGTTTCCCAGGGCAATGGCAGTGTCATTCGCTACAGCCTCAACAACACGTGTTAGTCGTCTTATTTTCCGGCTGTTCAGTGCAGCCCCCACGAAGGAGAATAGTCCCAAATTAAAGTCCACATACTGTTGCAAAGCAGTATCAGTCTGGTCTATGTCATCCAGAACAACAGTCCGCTTAACCCTATTCAGGACAAAATCATGATATAAAGTATAATCATTGTGATACATTGGTGGGGCAATAAATACAGGAGGTAACACAAACGATACGTAGCACGTGCCCAACCATCCCAATGGAAGCTGATGGTAACCCTTCGTTCCACAAATAAAATACGTATTTCATGATGCTACAAATGAGATGCCATTCGGGCTATCAAAAGTGAGAGTAGTGTTACATTCGCTTTTCCCTACTGCAATCGAACCCTTATTTCTAATGCACAAATCGGCTTTAGTAGCAATGACATTAATAACATGTGCGCTGGATACATTAATATTTCTCTGGTTGCTGTACACACGTGGGGCAGACACATTATCGGGCCTGGACTCCTCCCATTCAAATCAAGTACCCTCAGCCCGTGGAAACCCATCCTTGTCATGGGAGCATACTTTATTCAAACGGAAAAGCACCCCCCCTTTGGTTGGCCATCTCAAGGTAAAGAGGAGGGTGTACCAGGCGTTGCATGACCCATTATGTGAAAACGGGAGTGGAATGAGTGGGGTGCCCCCTCTCTTCTGGTGCCCTGGCAACATCCCACACACCCAGCAATTTGAGGTATTGGTCATGTTATGTGTGTGATGAAGAATCTGAATAAAGCTGTTATTCAGATACGTTTGCCGATGTCGTTCTTCATGAAAGGGTAATGTAAAGTGAAAATGTTCAGACGGAGCCGGGGTAGTCGGCAGCAAATGTTCACGTACAGGCCCCACAAGTTCAACTACCCAGGCTATTACAGCTATCACCACAACAGTCAGAACAAAGAGAAAGGCACCCAATACTTTTTTATCTCGTGATGCCGTTGAAGCCATAATTCAGAAATGTTCGTGCAAAGTCTCAAATAGCACAAATTGTTCACAGAGTCTCAGATACACGTGCGTGTATACCTAAAAAAGAAAAATGCGGTGCTGAACTCCGAGGTAGCCGTTGTTTTCTTCTCCGGGCCAAGACGGGTGTCGCTACACTGGCAGAACTGATCCCCCCCCCTTGGAATTCCCGGTTTCCGTTTCACAAACCTGGAGCGGTAACCAACCAGTCATTAAAAAATGCAAAAAAAATCTTCTTATCGAGGACGCAGGTTGTAGCGCTCTCGTCCGGCAACAGCGTGGTCCGGGAAGGCTCCCTCAACTTCGGCCGACGTCACAGCTGGGCTCTTTTCTTTCTCCAAGATCTCTTTGTGGTCGGTCAGCACAGCAGGAGTCACCAGATCCGGAGAGACACGGCGGCAATGTGTCGAATGCACCCACCGCTTCCTGTTGGTCACTCGTACAGCGGTTCGGGTTGCAAGGAGGACCTGTTCGGGACCCTTCCACCTGGGCTCCAAACTGCTCGCTCTCTCAAACGACCGAATCATGACTTGGTCCCCAGGACGGAGATCATGGCCCTCTCCAGTAGAGTTGTCAGGGAGCGCTTCTCGAACCTGTTGATGAATAGAGAGTAAATCATTTGTTAATCGTGCCAAATAGTCGTTCATCATAACACAAGGCACATCATGTATTAATCGCGGCTTAGGTGCCCCCCAGATGTTCATGGGGTGCCCAAACACCACCTCATAGGGCGTAAGGCCAGTTCGTGAATGGGGTACTGATCTAAGAGAGAGTAGTGCTAGCGGCAAAACGTCTGGCCACTTCAACGATGTAGACGCCACAATTTTGGCCAGTTTAAGTTTCAACGTAGCATTGTACCGCTCGACCAGACCTGCCGACTGAGGGTGGAATACAGCGTGGAACTTCTGCTGAATCCCTAACTCCTTCAGTACATATTCCACAATCTTTCCAACAAAATGAGGCCCATTATCGCTCCACAGAAATTTGCAAACTCCAAAGCGAGGAAAGAATTCCTTAAGCAACACCTTAGCTGTTGTCAAAGCCGTATTGTCTTTCGTGGGGAAGGCCTCAACCCATTTGCTAAAGGCACATACCACCACTAGGACGTACTTCAGGTTGTTGCAGCGCTCGAGTTGGATGTAATCCATTTGGAGTACCTCAAATGGTGCAGAAGGTGGAACGAACCCTCCTTTCGGAGTATGGGTCCCCTTTCCAGGATTGTGTTGTAAACAAACCAGGCAGGTCTGCACTACTCTCTTCGCAGTATTAGCAATCTCAGGATGTTCCCAAACTCGTGTTAAGAGACGAGTGATTGCAAGAGCTCCGACATGCGCCAGTCCATGTGTCATCTGGACCATCGCCTGCAAGTAAGCCGCAGGCAATTTCCACTTCTCCATGTCTTTGCTTCTCCAACAACCCTTGTCATCTAGTACCCCATCTGCTGCCCATGCCGCAAGTTCAGAGTCAGTAGCTGATTTTTGAATATCCAATATTTCTGCTCTAGCATCACTCCATCGCTCAGCCTGCGATTGTATCACGCACATGGGGGAGCTAGTTCGGGACATAGCCGTTTGTCTTGCTATGCTGTCTGCAAAGGCATTTCCTTGACCCACTTTATCCGTGATCTTTTTGTGGGCACTGCATTTTACTATCGCTACTTTCTTTGGGCCAAGCAGCGCATTGAGGAGATCACGCACTAGCTCTCCATGCATAATGTGCTCTCCGTGAGATGTCAAAAACCCACGTTCTCTCCAGAGTAGCCCGAAGTCATGTGCCACTCCGAAGGCGTACCGGCTGTCGGTGTATATATTCACACATAGGCCAGCACTCAATTCGCAGGCTCTTGTTAAGGCTATCAGCTCTGCTGCCTGAGCCGACTTTTGTGGTATCCTAGCTGTTTCTACCACTGTCTTAAGTGTTGTGATCGCATAGGCTGCGGAAGTCGTGCCATCTGGCAGCCTTAAACACGATCCGTCAACCCACAGTTCCCCATCCACATCTGGAAGTGGGACATCCTGTAAGTCGACACGACCCTTTGTCTGTTCCTCGGTCAGGAAAACACAATCGTGATGTTTTTCTTCCTGACCCTCCTCGGCCGGATAGGGCAATAAAGTGGCAGGGTTCAAAGTAGCGCATCTTTTCAGTGTAATATGTGGCGCCAAAAGTGTCAGCTCATATCCTGTTAGCCGTGCACTCGTGAGGTATTGGGTTTTTGTTTGGTTTAGCAGAGCATCTACTGCGTGAGGAACTAACACCAACAGTTTGTGCGATAACACTATTCCCTCACTCTGTCGTATGGCCACTGCTGTTGCTGCTACCGCTCGAAAACACCCAGGCAACCCTCGTGCTACAGGATCCAAAATGGCAGAGAAGTATGCACATGGTCTCTGCTTATCCCCGTGTAATTGCACTAACACTGACAACGCGCACCCATCATTCTCGTGCACGTACAATGTGAAAAGTTTCGTGTAGTCTGGTGTACCTAACACGGGTGCGGAACAAAGGGCCTGCCTCAACTGTTCAAAAGCCTTCTGACATTCATCTGTCCATTCTAGGGGCATTGGTGTAGCTTTGGACAATAACGCTAGCAAGGGTTTTATGATATGTGAAAAACCCATGATCCATTGTCTACAGAAGGACGTCAACCCTATGAAGGCACGTACATCTCTCTGCGTGCAGGGGACTGGTGTGTCTAAAATTGCTTGAATTCGATCAGATGTTAATGCACGCCCCTCCTTAGACAACAGATGACCGAGGTAGGTCACCTGAGGTCTACAGTATTGAAGCTTTTTCTTCGAAACCTTATGATTGTTCTGTGCCAAAAAGGAAAGCAAAGCAAGGGTACTTTCTTCACATTGTGCATAAGAGTCAGCAGCAAGCAGAAGGTCATCCACGTACTGGATGAGAGCAACGCCAGACTGCAATTTAAAGGAATCTAGCTGCCTTTTCAAAGCCTGGCTGTAGATGCTAGGGCTTTCAGTATAACCTTGGGGAACACGACAAAATCTATACGATTTATTATTTAACGTGAAGCCAAACAAGTATCTGCTATCAGGATGAACAGGGATGGAAAAGAACGCATTTTTCAAATCGATTACACTAAACGTGGTGGCCGTTGGTGGAACCAATGTAAGCAAGGTCGTAATATCGGACACCACCGGGTATTGGGGAATGACAATTTTGTTGATCTCTCGCAAGTCAATAATAAAACGATAGACTTTGTCGTCAGTATCTCTCTTAAGGATCGGAAGAATAGGACTGTTGCAAACATTATAAGGGACCTCCTCCACAACCCCTGCAGAAATCAAATCCTGAACAATATGTGTCAATGCAATTTCACCTTCTCTCGAGATCTTATATTGTGGCACTCGTGGTAGAGGGGCCCCCTCCTTAACAGTAATATGTATCGGTGGAATACGCATCTCTCCCACATCCGTATCTGAGGTCGCCCATAACGTGTGCGGTAGAGAGGCCAAAGCTGAAACATCTGAGATGGCGTAAAACCTGTCGGGATCAGGATAATTGTCATTCAGGATAACCCGCACTCCCTCAGGAGCGCAACGTAAAATATTTAAGCAAATCAATACCCAGGATATTATCTGGTGTATGGGGTGATAACAAAAATTGACCAAAACTAAAGTATTTGTCAAGACATAGTGCAAGGGGCTTGGACAATGGGCTGGGGGAGGGTGTGCCATCAAACCCTACACATGTAATCATTTCGCCAGACAGGGGAGCCCTCGGAACCAAGTTTTTCAACAAAGCGCTACGTGTAGCTCCTGTGTCAACTAGAAATTGATCAGTAGAACCCAGAATACCCGCTGTTACATATGGACCCTGCTGATCTACCGGCACTTCAACTGATTCCTTACCCCATCC